>NW_019154169.1:7568652-8302658 GCF_002288905.1 Enhydra lutris kenyoni | reverse complement strand
ACTGTGGGACTCGATCCCAGGACCCTGAGATCATGACCTGAGCCGAAGGCGGAGGCTTAACCTACTGAGCCACCCAGGCACCCTGACTTCATTTTATATAAAGGTTGGTGTGCTTTTTGGATGTGCATGTTTACATCTTTAATCAAATTTGGGACATTTTGGGGCACCTGGGTGGCTCAGTGGGTTAAAGCCTCTGCCTTCGGCTCAGGTCATGATCCCAGGGTCCTGGGATCGAGCCCCACATTAAGCTCTCTGCTCAGCAGGGATCCTGCTTCCCCCTCTCTCTCTGCCTATCTCTCTATCTACTTGTGATCTCTCTCTCTGTCAAATAAATAAAATTAAAAAAAAATTTTGGGGACATTTTCAGCATTATTTCTTCCAATAATTTCTTCAGATTTTTTTTGCCTTCCCCCACACCTTTTCTCCTTGGACCCGCATGATGCATATATTGGCTACCTTGATGATATCCCAGAAGTCCTTTAGGCTGTTTGCTTTTCCCTAATATTTTTTCTTTCTGTTCCTCATACTCACTAATTTTCATTGTTCTATATTCAAGTTCCTGGAGGCTTTCTTCTGCTGCCTTTGGATCCCTCTAGTGAATCTTTCATTTCAGTACTTTTCAGGTCCAGAATTTTTCTTTTTTAGATTTCCACTCTTTATTGATATGTCCATTTTGTTTGTGCATTATTTTCCTGACTTTCTCCACATTTTCCTTTAGTTTTCGAGCATCTTTAAGGCAGTTGTTTTAAGGTCTTTGCCTAGTATATCTGCCATTAGTTCTTTTTCAGGGACAGTTTCATTGATTAATTTGTATTTTCTTTGAATGCTCCACACTTTCCTATTTCTTTGTATACCTTTTGATTTTGGTGTTGTTGCTTCAGTTGGCCATTTGAATCTAGTAAGTGTGGTAACTCTGGAAATCAGATTATCTCCCCTCCCCAGGGTGTGCTGTTTTGTTTTGTTTTGGAGGTTATTTGTTTATTTTTGATTTTTGGTTTTTGGTATTGTTTTTTTTTTTTTTTTTTTTTTTTTTTTTTTTTTTTTTTTTTTTTTTTTTTTTTTTTTTTTTTTTTTTTTTTTGGTATTGGTTTTTGATTGTTGTATGTCATCTCTGTGATCTAAGACATTGTGTTCCACTTCCAGATCATAGAGTAAAAAGATATCTCTGCAGACCCATTCCCAAGTAAAAGAAGTAAAGCTGAAAAATAACATTTGAAATCCCACAACTAAATATTTACAATATGAAACATATCCTAAGGTCATATAGCAAGTGAAATATTCTTCCAAAAAAAATTTACTGAAACTTGGCAAGAACATCAGGAGTCTGGCCTTTAAAATATGGCCTGTTCCCTCCTCCACTCTGGAGCTCCCCTTGATAGAAGCTTCATTATAGGTAGGTGTGACCAAGAAGATGGGGCTCCCTCTCCCTCCAGGTCTTGATCAAGTGTTGCTGTATCTCAGAGGGAGGGAGAGAATGCAAGTGTTTCTCATCCTTACCAACTCAGTTGAAGAGGCTAAATGCCTGATGAGTATAGTTGAGTACTTAGGGACTTCTGCCACCAGCCCCTACCCTACATAGGTGGGGTACTCTACTCAAGCACAGTAAGCTCAGAATAATGGGACCTGACTGTCCTCATCTCAGGTCACATTTTAGACAGATTCTACACTGAGAGAAGCAGGATGAGAAGCACAATGCCCAGAATAGTTGTTCAGAGATTTTGCCCAGAGGGAATAGCAGTCTGTAAGAAAAGAGCTCTGAAGCTCTCTCCAAAGGAACTGATTTTATTTGAAACAGTATAGGAAAATTCAAGGCTGAGGGCAATGTTAAAGCAAATAGTTCCTCTCAATTAAAAATAATAACCAAAACCATAGAATAGCTATTTCATCATACACAACTGGGGCCTGAGCTAATAATTACTATATATTTTAAGGCCAATGGCATGATTACATAAATATTTTTTCCATACAACTTTTTAAATCTCCTAGGAAGAAATATGAAGCTATACTGTATTATATACTGTACTTTTTACACTGTACTTTTATACTGTACTGTTACTACTTTTGTTTTGATTTTGAATTTCTGTCCAGAATTACTTCATTTCAACATGAAGAACATTCTTCAGTATTTCTTTTTAAGGTAAGCCAGGTAGGAATGAACTCTCGGTTTCTATTTTCTGGGAATGTATATTTTACCACCTTTTGGGGGAGAGGTGTTGGGGAGGAACAGAGAGAGAGAGAGAGAGAATCTTTTTTTTTTTTAATTTTTTAAAAAATATTTTATTTGTTTGACAGACAGAGGTCACAAATAGGCAGAAAGGCAGGCAGAGAGAGAGGGGAAGGGAACAGGCTCTCCGCTGAGCAGAGAGCCCAATGTGGGGCTTGATCCCAGGACCCTAAGATCATGACCTGAGCTGAAGGCAGAGGCCTAACCCACAGAGCCACCCAGGCGCCCCGAGAGAGAGAATCTTACGTGGACTTCACACCCAGCATGGAGCCCAACACGGGACTTGATCTCACAACCCCAAGATCATGACCTGAGCCAAAATTAAGAGTTGGACGCTTAACTGATGCTTAACCGACTGAGCCACCCAGGCACCCCTACCATCATTTTGAAAGATAATCTTGCTGGTCATAAGATTGGTTGGTAGAGTTTTCATCTTGAACAATTTGAATATGTTTCCCACTGCCTTATGTCCTCCATTGTTTCTAATGAGAAGCAAGCTGTTAATCTTATTGAGGTACCTTTGTGATACATTGATTTCCTCTTGCTGCTCTCAAGATATTCTTGTCTTTGACTTTCAGCATTTTTACCTTTATGTATCTCTTTGTGGGTGTCTGCACGGATCCTGCTGGGAGTTTGTTGAGCTTCTGGTATGTATAGATTAATGCTTGTCAAAAAATTGGGGATGGTTTGGGGTGCCTTGGGTGGCCCCATTGGTTATGCGTCCAACACTCTTGATTTTGGCTCAGGTCATGGTCTTGGGATCCTGAGATCAAGCCCTTGTGTTGGGCTTCATGCTCAGTGCAGTGTCTGCCTGTCCCTCCTCTCTTTCCCTCTTTCTCATAAATAAAATTCTTGAAAAAACTGGGGATGGTTTTAGCCATTTTTTCTTCCTTTTTTTTTTTAACTTCTTCGATATTTTAATACTGTGAGGAAAACAGAAAAAGGTGTTTTTAAAAGTACTTATTTTCACTTCACAAACTACATTTAGCCATTATTTCTTTAAATATTTTTCCTCTTCATTTTTTTCTCTCTTCCTCATTTTCTCATTAAATGTATGTTGATGCACCTAAAGATGTTCCAAATTTGTCTGAGTCTCTGTCCATTTCCCTTCATTCTATTTTCTCTGTTTTTCAGATTGTATAATATCTGTTTACCTATCTTCTACTTCTACCTACCTTTCTGATTCTTCTGCCAATTGAAATCTACTGGTTACCTCTTGTGATTTTTTTTTAAATGTTAGTTATGGCATTCTTCAACTCCAGAATTGCCATTTGGTTATTTTTATTATTTCTATCTCTTTACTGATATTCTCTACTTGATAAAATATTATCTTCATATTTTTGTTCTTGTTCCTTTTTCTTCCTAAAAACTGGATTAGTCTCCAGCTATCTTTTCCCCTGAACACTCTGTGAAGCAATCTGCCTCATTTGTATTATTTCCAGCCCATTAGGCTCCACTGATTTCCTGCTGTTTGCTCTGCTGTTTTCAACAATTTCTTGGAGGTGTAAATTGCTCAGTAGTCTGATCCAATTTAATTCTGGAAGGGCTAGTTTTTAAGATCAATCTTTGAGGTGTATTTTGATCTCAGGATTTATACATGGATATGTATAACAATAAGAGTGCAGAAAGTGGGAGGATGGAATGAAACTACATAGGAGTAACATATACATCAGTGGAATTAAGTTGCTATAACCCCAAAGTCAATTCTACATTAAGATGTATATGGTATGTGGGGCACCTGGGCGGTTCAGTCAGGTGTCTGCCTTCAGCTCAGGTCATGATCCAAGGGTCCTGGATCAAGTCCCACATCGGGCTTCCTGCTCATCAGGGAATCTGCTTCTCCCTTTCCCTTTCCCTCTGCTCCTCCGTCCCTACTCGTGCTTGCTCTCTCATTCTCTCTAAACTAAATAAAAATTTAAAAAGATGTATATGGTATGCTTCAGAGAATCTACTAAGAAAATAACTTGAAATATATAGTGAAAGAGTGCTCGCTTCAGCAGCACACATTCTAAAATTGGAACAATACAAAGAAGATTAGTATGGCCCCGGTGCAAATAGGTGATGGGTTAATAGGAGGGCACTTGTGATGAGCACCAGGTGTTGTACCTAAGTGATGAATCACTAAATTCTACACCTGAAACTAATATTATGCTGTATGGTAACTGGAATTTATTTTTTTAAAGATTTTAATTAGTTTATTTATTTGACAGAGAGATCACAAGTAGGCAGAGAGGCAGGCAGAGAGAGAGGGGGAAGCCAGCTTCCTGCTGAGCAGAGAGCCGGATGCGGGGCTCAATCCCAGGACTCTGAGATCACGATCTGGGCTGAAGGCAGAGGCTTAACCCACTGAGCCACCCAGGCGCCCCTGGAATTTAGATAAAAACTTGAAAAACATATATAGTGAATGAGAAGAGAATCAAAATTTGTCACTATATAAAACAAACTAGGGGCGCCTGGGTGGCTCAGTGGATTAAAGCCTCTGCCTTCGGCTCAGGTCATGATCTCAGAGTCCTGGGATCGAGCCCCGCATCGGGCTCTCTGCTCGACGGGGAGCCTGCTTCCCTCTCTCTCTCTCTCTGCCTGCCTCTCTGCCTGCCTCTCTGCCTACTTGTGATCTCTCTCTCTCTCTCTCTCTGTCAAAAAAAAAAAAAAAAAAAAACTAACACCAAGGAAGGCAATAGTGGAGAAAATGAGAGACAATAAGATATAGGAAACAACAAAATAGCAAAAATAAATCATTATCAGTAATTGCTTTAAATGTAAAGGGATTAAACTCCCCAACCAAAAGATGTAGATTGGCAGAATGGATATAAAACAAAACAGAATCCAATTATATGATGTCTACAAGAGACTCACTTTAGATCCCAGACTTATAGTTTAAAAATGAAATGATTGGGAAAGATATTGTGAATAATTACCAAGATAGAGAAGGAATGGCTAATACACAAAATTGACTAATACACAAAATTGACTAAATTAAAAACTGTTACAAGAAACAAAGAGGGACATTATATAATATAATGATAATGAGGTCAATATACCAAGAAGATATATCAGTTACAAACATAAATGTGGCAAACATCAGAGCTCTGAAATATATGAAGCAAATGCTGACAGAATTGAAGGGAGAGACTTCGGTACCCTACTTTCAATAATATACAGACAACCAGACTGATGATCAATTTGAAAATAGAGGACTTGAGCAATACTATAGAACCGTTGAACCTGCCATATATACCATCCAACAATAGAAAACATTTTCCTCAAGTGCACATGGGATATTCATCATGATAGACCATATGTTAAGCCACAGAACAAGTATTAAAAATTTTAAAAGATTGAAACTAGAATTCAATGGCATAAGGAAAACGAAAATCAACAAATATGTGGAAATTAATCAATACACTCTTAACTAATGAGTTGAAGAAATCACAAGGGAAATTAGAAAATATCTTTTTAAAAATATTTTATTTATTATTTATTAGAGAGAACATGAGAGGGGGGAGGATCAGAAGGTAAAGCAGACTCCCAGCTGAGCAGGGAGCCCAGTGTGGGACTTGATCCTGGGACTCCAGGATCATGACCTGAGCCAAAGGCAGTCACTCAACTGAGCCATCCAGGCACCCAAAATTAGGATTTTCTAATATATCTAATTTTCTAGTATCTAATATCTTGAGACAAATGAAAACAAAAGCACTAACTACCAAAACTTGTGAGATGCAGCAGAAGCAATAATAAGAGTAGACAGTAAATGTCTATATTAAAAAGATTTCAAATCAACAACTGAACCTCACACCTGAAAGAACTAGAAGAGAAGAACTAAACCCATAGGTACTAGAAGGAAAGAAACAATAAAGATCAGAGTAGAGAAATAAAATAGAGGATAGAAAAACAGTAGGGACAATTAAGTAAACAGTAGAGGAAATTAATGAAGTTGTTTCTCCAAAAAGATCAACACATTGACAAATCATTAGGTAGGCTGACTAAAAGGAGAGAAGACTCAAATAACTACATTAGAAATGAAAGAGATGGAGGTTCCTCAGAATGTTAAAAATAGAACTCTGGAAAACAGTATGGAGTTTCCTCAAGATGTTAAAAATAGAGCTACCCCATGACCCAGTAATTGCACTACTGGGTATTTACCTCAAAGATACAGATGTAGTGAAAAGAAGGGGCACATGAACCTCTATGTTCATAGCAGCAATGTCCACAATAACCAAACTGTGGAAGGAGCTGAGATGTCCTTCAAGGGATGAATGGATAAAGATGTGGTTCATATATACAATGGAATATTACTCAGCATCAAAGGATGAGTAACTACCTTTTGCATTGACATGGATGGAACTGGAGGGGATTATGCTAAGTGAAATAAGCAGAGAAAGACAATTATCATATGGTTTCACTCATAGGTTGAATATAAAAAATAGCGCAGAGGACCACAGGGGAAGGGAGGGAAAATTGAGCGGGAAGAAATCAGAGAGGGAGACAAACCATGAGAGACTCTCGACTCTGGGAAACCTACTGAGGGTTACAGAGGAGAGGGGCATAGAGGGATGGGGTACCTGGTAATGAGTATTAAGGAGGGCATGTGATGTGATGAGCACTGGGTGTTATATGCAACTAATGAATCATTGAACACTGCATCAAAAACAAATGGCTAATGAACATAATTAAAATAACTTTCTAGTATATGATAAAAATTTTCAATATAGTACATTCTTATAAGTACTTATAAGTATAGGGACATTTTTTAAAAGATTTTATTTATTTATTTGGCAGACAGAGATCACAAGTAGGCAGAGAGGCAGGCAGAGAGAGAGAGAGGAGAAAGCAGGCTCCCTTGCTAAGCAGAGAGCCCAATGCGGGGCTTGATCCCAGGACCCTGGGATCATGACCTGAGCCGAAGGCAGAGGCTTTAACCCACTGAGCCACCCAGGCACCCCAGAATAGGGACATTCTTATAGTAAAACTTACTCATTGTTTATCTGAAATACAAAAATTAAAATACAAATTTGAAGGGATACATGCACCCTGATTTTATAGCGGCATTATCAACAATAGCCAAACTATGGAGAGAACCTAAGTGTGCATTGACTGATGAATGGATAAAGAAGATATGGTGTGTATGTATGTATGTGTGTATACATATATAGGTATAATATGATGAGCACTGGGTGTTGTATGTAAGTAATGAACCACCAAATTCTACTCCAGAAACCAATATTGCTCTGTATATTAACTACCTAAAATTTAAATTAAAAAATAATTTAAAAAATAAATAAAAATTTTAAAAAAGAAATGAAAGAAGTAATATTACCAAGTTTATAGGAGAGTACTATGAACAATTTGTGCCAGCAAACTGGATAGCCTAGATGAAATGGACAAATCGCTAGAAACACAACCTCATAAGACTGAATCATGAAGAAATAGAAAATCTAAATATACTTAGAACTAGAAAGGAGATTGAATCAGCATTCCAGTACCTTCCAACAAAGAAAAGCTTGGGATCAAACAGCCTCACTGGTGAATTCTTCCAAATGATTTTAGATCTTAATTCTTTTATGGTACCATAGGCATGTATGTAAGATATGAATTTCCCACTAAAAACATCCTTAACTGCATCCCATACATTTTGATAGGCTTTGTTTTTATTCTCCTTCAGTTCAAAATACTTTCTAATTTCTCATAATTTTTTTGAGTCCTAGAGTATTTAGAAATGTGTTGATTAAAATATTTTTGGATCCAACATTTCCTTAATTATTGATTTCTGATTTATTTCCATTGTAGTCAGAGAACATACTTAGCATGATTTCATTTTTTTTAAAATTTATTAAGATGCTTTATGGTCTAGCATATTACTTTGCCTGGAGAGAATAATAGGGCATGCTACCTTGAAAAGAGTGTGTATTCTTCTCTTGGTAGAGTGTTCAATAAATGTCAGCTTAGTCAAATTGTTTGCTAGTATTATTTAAGTTTTCTGTATTCCTGCTGATTTTCTGCTGGATTGTTATATCAATTATTGAGAGTATATTGCTTAACTTTCCAACTTCTATGAATGAATTGTCTATATCTCCATTCAATTTTGTCAGTTTTTATTTTGTATAACTGTGGGTTCTGTTGTTAGGGGCATACATATTCATAATTGTTATATTTTCTTGAGGAAATTACCCTTTTATTATTAAATAATGTCCTTTTTCTCTAATAACTTTTTAAAAACATATTTTATCTGATATTAATGTGACCACCTCTTCTCTCTTCTGGCCAGTCTTCATATGATGTATCTTTTTCCATTTTTTTCGCCCTATTTCTGTCTACTGATACGGTTCATTTTATGTCTGCTATTTTGCTATTTTTCTATATGCCTCGTGTTTTGTTGTGTTTTTTAATATCTAACTTGTATTTGTTAAGCAACAATGTATTTGGCATCTCCAAGGAAGATCTGGGGTTTATCTTCTTGTTTATGAATTTGGTATACTGATTAAAATCATTAGATGCTTATTAAAAATTCTTTTTAAAATTCCAGTCCATATACTAGAGAAGGGGGGAAGGGCAGATGGGAAGAGAGAGAGAGAGAGAATCTTAAGCAGGGTCCACTCCCAGGATGGAGCCCAACATCAGTGCTTGATCTCACAATCCTGGGTTCATGACCTGAGATGAAACCAAGAGTCAGCAGCCCAACCCCCGATTGCACCATCCCGGCATCCTTGTCAGAACTTTTCAAAGTCCCCTGTCCCTGTCTTATTTTCCAGTTCTCCCAACCAGTTTCATAGCCCTAGGCGGATGTGATGCTGATATTCAGAGTGACACCCCTTGCTATTGTTTTCAATAATGCCCTGAGGACAGACCTTTTCCAGAGTTTCAAATCAGGTGAGTCCCCTCTGATGACTACCAGACCTCACAGTTTCTGTACTTGCTAGTGTTGGTTGAGAACGAATGAGAGTGACCCAAGGTAGAATGTCACAAATTCCACCGCTCTTAGTGAAGTTCAGTAGTGTTTCTTCAATAAATGCTTTTTAGTTTGTCATGTAAATTCAGTTAATTTATAGTGTTCTAAAATGGTAAATTTTTTTGCTTTTTTTTTTTTTATCTGAGGGAGATTTACTGAGATCCTTACTGCACCATTTCAAACGTCCCTTCTTAGCAGTTTCTCATAGGGTTAAATGTACATATGACTTAGAAATTCCACTCCGAGGTATTTACCCTAAAGAAATGAAAACTTATGTTCATACCAAAACCTGTACAGTAATGTTTGTAGAAGCTCTATTCATAATCCCCAAAACTTGGAAACAAGGGAAGGACAACTCACAGAATGGGAGAAAATATTTGCAAATCATATATCTGATAAAGAATTTATACCTAGGATACAGAAAAAAATGCTTATAATTCAAAAATCAAAATATAAATAAATACATTTATTTATATTTTATATATAAATATATAATATATATAATATATTTAAATTACACAAATCAGGGGCACCTGGGTGGCTCAGTGGGTTGGAGCCTCTGCCTTCAGCTCAGGTCATGATCCTGGGGTCCTGGGATCGAGCCCCGTGTCGGGCTCTCTGCTCAGCGGGGAGCCTGCTTCCTCCTCTCTCTCTGCCTGTCTCTCTGCCTACTTGTGATCTCATTCTCTCTGTCAAATAAATAAATAAAATCCTTAAAAAAATTACACAAATCATATAAATTTATAAATTATATAAATAAATATATATGAAAGTATATAAAAATATATAAATATAAGTAATTACAATTTGGCAAAGATTCTAAATGACTATTCCACCAAGGCAATATACAAATGGCCAGCAAGCACTTGAAAAGATGGTCAACATTATTAACCAGCAGGGAAACGCAAATCGAAATCACACTGAGTTACAATTTCATACCCATTAAGGTGACTAGAATTTAAAAAAAGAGATAATAGGGGTGCCTGGGTGGCTCAGTGGGTTAAGCCTCTGCCTTTGGCTCAGGTCATGATCTCAAGGTCCTGGGATGGACCCCTGCATCGGGCTCTCTGCTCAGCGGGGAGCCTGCTTCCCCCCCTTTCTCTGCCTGCCTCTCTGCCTACTTGTGATCTCTCTCTCTCTCTCTGGCAAATAAATAAATAAAATCTTTAAAAAAAGAGAGAGAGAGATAATAGGTGTTGGTGAAGCAGAGAAATTGGAATTCTCAGACACTGCTGGTGGGAGTGTAAAATGGTGCAGTTACATGGGTTAACAGGCTAGTGGTTCCTTAAATGATTAAACATAGTGTTCCCATATCACCCAGCAATTCCACTTCTGGGTGTGTACCCAAGAGAAATAAAAAACATGTTCAGACAAAAACTTGTAAATGGAGAAGTACCTTTGATGGGTGGGGAGGGCCGATCTGTGCAGCTCTCCACTCACACTGTAGGAAGATGGCTCAAAGACTTCTCCTGATGAGGTGGGCACCCCTTACCTCCGGGGCTCTGCAGAACCCACAGTACAGTCCTGGAGGCCTGACATGAACAATATACACCCACCAGAGTCTCCACAGTGACTTTTAACATCCGGGTGGACCTGACTTTCAAGACGGAGTTGTCAACAGTGAGACACCAGTGCTTGTGGGTTTCCATGCATAGTGGTGTGGCCCCTGCAGTTTTTTTCTCTCGGGCCAAGGCTAGAGAAGATAGTGGCCGAACAACATGGAAAGGTGGTAATGACCAAGGTGGACATTAATGACCACACATTATGAGTATGATATATCAGCTTTTCCCCAATGTGCTGGCCATCAAGAAAGGGACATCGGGCACAAGTTTGTAGGTATCAGGGACCAGTTGGAAAGCCTCCTAAAGAAACCAATCGACTGACAAACAGGGAAGAGTCCTGTTTCCCCTTATCCCCTGGATCCCCATGGTCCCAGGGAAGGACTCTGGTGGAACTCACAGCCCTTCTGTGCCTTCCCTTCCCACTTCCTCCCTTTGTCTGACCCCCATGGGCCCATGCTTTGGAGACCAGGCCTCTAGACATAGGGGCCTCTAATATTTTCAACCCAGTTGACTGCCCATGGTGGCCACCAGAGGAATGGTACTGCTGCTAGTCTGGGGACTGCTATCTTCCTACCTTTGTCTTTCCTTCTAGGGCTTGTTGCCATTCTCCCAAGATCCCTGGAGAGAGCCCTGGGGCCAGCCAGAGTGTTACTGTTCCACCAGTAACAGCCTGGTTCTCATCTCCCTGGTCCCTTCTGATCTGAACCCAGGTTTCTGGCTCATTTGCTTCTTGTATTTTTCTTTCCTGCTGTTTTTGTTTCGTTTTGGTTTTTTTGTTTTGTTTGTTTTGTTTTGGTTAAAAATTTTAAGGAAAAAAAAACCCCAAAAGTAAGAATAATATATAATTCTCTCATTTATTATAAGTTTATAATAAAACTTTATGTAGGGGCGCCTGGGTGGCTCAGTGGATTAAGCCTCTGCCTTCGGCTCAGGTCATGATCCTAGGGTCCTGGGATCAAGCACCACATCAGGCTCTCTGCTCAGCAGGGAGCCTGCTTCGCAACCCCCCCACCTCTGCCTGCCTCTCTGCCTATTTGTGATCTCTGTCTGTCAAATAAAAAAAAAAAAACTTTATGTGATTACTACCTGCTGTGAAGAACAGACCCTGGGCTTTACAATAAAATTATCCCGTAGCTGCCTCTCACTCCCCCACCCAAAGAGCCTCTTTCCTTTTTTCCTCCTAGGCACAAAGGCAGAGAATAGCTTTGGGCTGGGGGAGCCCTGCAAACCCATGACTCTGGAAGACTGGGGACACTGTCTTCCCTCACCATCAGCTGGCCCGTTGGTTCTCTGAGCAGGAGGCTTAAACTGTGAACAAACCAGACCAACCAAACTAGAGTTCGAATTACCCACCCCACACCCCCCGCCCCCGCCAAAAGATAGTTAAACTTGTAAATGGATTTTTACAACAGCATTATCCACAATAGCCAAAATGTGGAAGTAAGTGTATGTCCATCAACAGGTGGAGAAGCAAAATGTGGCTGTTGTGGGATGAATTTGTCGCCCCAAAATTCATATATTGAACTCCTAGCACCGAGTACCTCAGAAGGTGATTTGGAGATTGGGTCTTGAAAGAAGTAATTAAGGTTTAGTGAAGTCATGAATGTGGGCCCTAGTGCAATGACTAGTGTCTTTATAAAAAGAGATTGGGGGCTGGGGCGCCTGGGTGGCTCAGTGGGTTAAAGCCTCTGCCTTCAGCTCAGGTTATGATCCCAGCATCCTGGGATCAAGCCCCGCATCGGGCTCTCTGCTCAGCAGGGAGCCTGCTTCCTCCTCTCTCTCTGCCTGCCTCTGCCTACTTGTGATCTGTCAAATAAATAAATAAACTCTTTAAAAAAAAGAGAGAGAGATTAGGGGGCACCTGGGTGGCTCAGTGGGTTAAGCCTCTGCCTTTGGCTCAGGTCATGGTCTCAGGCTCCTGGGATGGAGCCCTGAATCAGGCTCTCTGCTCAGCGGGGAGCCTGCTTCCCTTCCTCTCTCTCTGCCTGCCTCTCTGCCTACTTGTGATCTCTGTCAAATAAATAAATAAAATCCTAAAAAAAAAAAAAAGAAATAAAAAGATTAGGACACAGGCTTGCCCATACAGAAGGAAGACCATGTGAAGACACAGGGAGAAGAAACAACCCTGCTGACACATTCATGTTGGACATTGAGCCTGTACAAATACGAGGAATCACCTTTCTGTTGTTGAAGCCACCACCCTGTGGTACTTTGTCACGGCAGTCCTTGCAATCAAATACAGTGAATCAAACACAAGGAATGAGGTAGTGATCTACACTATAACTGGGATGAACCTTGAAAAACATTCAGCTAAGTGAAAACAAACAAACAAACAAACATAACATAACATAACGTAACCCAGTCACAAAAGACCACACACGTTCTATGATCACATTCAGATGAAATTCCAGAATAGGGAAATTCAGAGATGAAAGTAGATTAGTGGTTGCTTATGGCTTCAAGGACTTGGGGGTGGGGGGTGGTCTTTTTTTAATTGAGTTGTGCTTACGTGTAAAATTGCTGTTAACATTCCTGAACAAGTTTCCTGTAGGTATATATTTCTAATTCTCTCGCACAGATGCCCAAGAGTGAAATTACTAGATCATAGTATAGATCTGTGTTTAATTTTACAAGAAATGCCAAATTGTTTTATATAGTAGTTGTGCCAGCTTATACTCTCAGAAGTGATAAGTGACAGTTCCAGTTTCTCCACAGCCTTGTTAACATTTGACATCGTCTGTCTTTCACATTTTAATCATTCTGGTAGATTCGTTGTACTTACTATTGTGATTGCTTTGTGTTTTTCTTGGTGACTTGAGGGCTCATGATAATACCATTCTTACAAATGGGTAATCCCCAAATGCTTTTAGACCCTGGCTAGAAGTCAGTCAGTTGCTCTTCTTGAGCTGCTGGTTAAGTGCACACCCTAACTACCTCTCTCTTTGGGCAGTCACACTCCAGGACACTGTACATGCACCCTAATTGCCCCAGCACCAGGTACCAACCAGGGACAGCCCCTCTTCCCCAGAGCCTGCTGAAATTATTCAAAGTCACAGTCCTAAGCCTGCTTACCTTTCTTTGCCTCTTTCATTTCTTCCCACAGAAAAAGCAATAAAAGTGCTTGCCCACTGTTCTCTTCTCTCCTGTGGCCTTGTGTGTGACACTGGCACTTCCCCAGAGTGACCCCATGTGGCATGCTGTGTTCTCCCCTGGGAACTGTGAGTATAATAAATTGTAAAATTCTCCACTCACTCTCTCTTGATCTGCATCGCCATAGCTTACCCAAAGTAATATGGTTTAAATACTCATGATGTGAACTTTTTTCTTTTTCTTTTGGTGTTTTTTTGGCCATTTGTCTATCTTCTGTGAATTGTCTGTTCATATCTTTTGCCCATTTTTTGGTTTTGATTTTCATCCTATTAAGTTGTTTGAGTTCTTTAAATATGCTAAAGAGAAGCCCTTTTTGGTTGTATGTATTATAAATATTTTGTGTTAGCCCATAACTTAATTTTTGCTGTCCTAATGGTATCTTTTGATGCTAAATTTTTCATTTTTGGGAAGTTCAATTGATATATATATATTTTAAGTTAGGGCTTTTTGCTTGCTCCAAGGTCGTAAGGATATTCTACCATATTTAATTTTAGAAACTTCATAGTTCTTTTATGTCTTTGATTCACCTCAATTTAATTTGGGGGGATGGAGTTAGATATAGGTTGAGGTTAATTTTCCCAAGTTTATCCCATTGTTTCAGCACCATTTTTTGAAAGCTCTGTCCTTTCTTGCATTGAACTGCCTTGGAGTTTTTAAGGACAATTAAATGACTATATGAATATAGGTCTATTTCTCGATCCTCTATTTTGTTCCGCTTATCAATTTATCATTATACCAATACCACATTGCCTTGATTTTAGCTTCAGAGTAAATTAGCTTGAATTCCGGTAGTATAAATCCCCCAGCTTTGTTCTCTTTTAATATACCCTGAAGTATTCTAAGTCCTTTGCATGTCCACATGTTTATAATCAACCGAGCAATTTCTGAAGTGCCTGTTGGGATTTCAGTTCACTTCCATTAAACATACAGTTCAATTTGAGGAAGATGGATTTCTAAACTCAGCCATGATTATGGCACATCTTTCCATTTATTTAGGCATTCTCTAGCTTTTCACAGCAAAATTGTGTAATTTTCAGGTGTGTGTTTTGTTAAATTTATTCCTAGTATTTTATGTTCTCTAAAAATGGAACTTTTCTCTTTTAAATTTCATTTTCATTTCTCTGCTGTAATATAAAAATTCAAATTGGAGGCATATATCATCCTTGAAACTATAAATCTTTCCCACAAAGAAAACTCCAGGTTCAGATGACTTTAATGTCAACTGGACCCAAGATTTAAGAAAGAAATAATACGACACCAATATCCCTTTCAGAAAATAGAGAAAGAAGGAACATTACCCATTTCAACTTAACACTGATACTAAAATCTGAGAAAGATATTATGAGGAAAAAAATCATAGACCAAAATCAGTAATAAGCATAGACACAGGGGCACCTGGGTGGCTCAGTGGGTTAAAGCCTCTGCCTTTGGCTCGGGTCATGATCCCAGGGTCCTGGGACTGAGCCCTGAATGGGGATCCCTGCTCGGTGGGGAGCCTGCTTCCTCCTCTTTCTCTGCCTGCCTCTCTGCCTACTTTTTGTGATCTCTGTCAAATAAATAAATAAATAAAAATCTTTAAGCATACACATAAAAATCTCCAAACCTTCCCTCCACCACAAACCCACAATTAGCAAATGGAATTCAGCAGTATATATAAAGGATAATACATCATGACCAGGTGGGGCCTAACCTAGGATTCAAGGCTGGTATGACATTCTAAAATTAATCAAAATAATTCAGTATCTTAAGAAACCAAAAGATCGTGTCAGTAGTTGCTTTTTATGTATTTGGCAAAACTCGATACAATTCATGAGGACTCTCGATAAGCTACGAATGAAACAAAACTCTCCCAGTTTGAGAAGGGATGTGTACGAAAATGAACATCTAACAGACACCTTGTGATAAAATATTCATTGGTTTTTCCCTACGGTCAGAAACAAGGTGCTTCCATTCAACACTGTCCTGTTACGTGTATACGTATAGTGTAGAGCAAAACAAAAGCATGCCCATCGCACCCTCACCGCGTATTTCCAGTCTACTCCAAGAGTCAACTACTTCCCATCCTCTTGTTTTGAAATTCACTTCCATATTTCCAAAGTCTATGCTTTTGTTAATCAGTTTTAGGTATTAGCTGCTACTGAGTGGGAAAGATGAGGGTTTAATGTGTCTGAACAACCCATTCTCTTTTCTTTCTCTCATGCTGCTCAATTTCCTGATAGAATCCTTCAGTTGCCTGCCTGGGGCTCTCACTTAGGCTTCTTTGGCACACGCGCCCTCTCTCATCCCTGCTTCAGGCCTGCCAGCCCAGGGACCCAAGGTCCAGCCTTTCCTGGAGTAAACCTCCAGCCAGGCTGGAGAAGGGGCTTGGAGCCTGGAATAACAACAGTTCATTCCTTCACTGCAGGTCAGGTTCAAGTCCCACTTAGTGTATGAATTCTGATTTTTGTGTAGCCGTTCTGGTAGTCCACGTTTCCAGCCCTCCCCTTCAGAATGGGGCACCTGTGATCTCTCAAGTGTGAGAATCTGTTTGGGCTCCCCTGTAGCTCAGGCTCAGTTGGGCTGATGAGCAGTTATCAGCCTCTCCCCAAAACTGTGTTGCTCCTATGTCCTCTCTTCTCCTGTGTCCTTGTGAATGTCCATCTTGCTTTCTTGTCTCCTTACTCTTATTTTAGCGAGTTCCGGGGGGGAAAAAAGGGTAACGTCTCCACTCAATCTGTCATGCTCCTCGGCAGAAGAATCACCCCCATCTCAAGGACTTGTGACTACTGTTTTTCCTTATATTTTCTTCCCAGCTCACCTTCAAATATATAGTGACATTCATGTATTTGTTCAAGAAATATTAAGTGAAAGTCTACCATGTGTAGGCACTGGGACTTGAATTGTGATCAGGTCACAATCCCTCGCCATAGGAGGTTCCAGTTCGGAGGAGGGACAGGCAAGCACGTGAGAAAGCCTAAGGGGGTGTAAGTGCCAAGCAGAGCAGGTACATGGGGCCAGTGGAACACAGATGGGTTCCTTCCCAACTTGGGGCATTAGGGAAGGCTGCCCAGAGGGAGAGCCCTCGAGAATGGGCATTGGCCCAACCAAACACATTCGTGCCCCAAAAAGACCACATGGAGGAGAGCCAGAGACAGTCACAAAACCCAGCCATCCCACTTCCTCTCCACAACCCTCATCCCTACTCTTGGGGACTCTGCGGGGCAATCTCCTCATCCTTGATACTCCCTCTGAGTGTGAGGAAGGCAGGAATCACCAAAGACACAAATGGTCTTCTACCTATGCTAGGAAATGTGGGTGGTGAAATGTGTGGGGGCTTTATTTTGTGGTCAAGGGCCAGTCTGTGATTCGATTTCCACTCTTTTCCCCAAATTTCTAAAGTCATCTGATTTGAATTCTTTGCTTCTCTCTCAAACTGTAACCCAGGCCTGTACCTCACCCATTCATCTGTCAGGAGAGCTGGAGGGACAGAATATCCTATTCATGGCCCAGTTTTCTCCAAAGGAGTGAAACTTAGGAAGAAATTGAACAGATTTAATCTTGTATATTTATTGAGTAAACCAATCCTGGGTAAAGAAAAAAGAACACTAGGTTTGGGGACAGAAGTTGGGAGGTGAGAGAAGTCCCCTCCTCTCCCCTCCCCTTCCCCCACAGGGATGGGTCACTTATAAAACTCATGCTCCTGCTCATCCTTCTTGATGACGGTCTTGTACGCTTTCTCGAAGTCCTTTGCCAGAACAATGTAGCGGTTCTCACGGACTGCCAACATTCCACTCTGTTGAGGGATGACAGTTAAAATCTATTCCCCAGCCCTAGTGATGGTGGGGGAAGAGACCAGGCCCCAAGCCCCAGGGAGACAACGTGGGACACGAGGATGGCGGCAGAGTGGTCTCAAAAAGGAAGGGTCTTCATACACCCCTCCCTCCAAAAGAGAAACCCTCACTCACCTCCTGACAGATGGAGTTGATATCAGCTCCCGAAATCTTATCTGGTCGGGCCACATCTGTGGCAGGTGAGTTAAGGAAACCATTCCCTGCACGAGAGGGTAAGTGCCTGGAACCAGAAGTCATCCTCAAGCTGTCTTTGTCACCACCCCCATCGTTGGACCCTGGTGTCCCGCCCTGCACAAGGTGGGTCTCGGTGAAGGCAGAAGTGGTGATGAAGATCCAGTCCCCACTCCCAACTGGGACCCTCCCCTCCCTTCTAGAGCAGGATACAATCTTCCAAGTCAACCTCCTCAGAGAGATTCATCTTGCTGGTGATAGTGGAGAAAATCAATCTCTTCTGGCGGCGGTCAGGGAGTGGAAATTCGATTTTACGGTCAAGGCGTCCTGGCCGCAGCAGGGCAGGATCCAGAGTATCTGCTCTGTTTGTGGCCATGATCACCTGGCATTGGGGACAGGCCAGCTCAGACCTCTGTGCCCCCCCACACCCTTCTTCCTGTCATGATACCTGCCCCCATACATGCCAGCCTCCACTTTTCCCTAATTCCCATACCACACCTCCCCCTGTCCACCCTGAACCCCGAACCTTGACGTTAACGTTCTGGTCAAATCCGTCCATTTGATTCAGCAGCTCCAGCAGGATTCTCTGAACCTCCCTGTCAGCTAGAGAGCGCAACACAGTCAGTCCTAGGCATCCCGTTCAAGCCTGCCCAAGACCCCAGGCCCTGCTGAGGCATCACTCACCCCCCGTCTGGGCGTCAAATCTCTTGGTGGCAATGGCATCGATCTCATCGATGAAGATGATGGCAGGTGCGTTCTCCTTGGCCAGGCGGAACACGTCCCGGACCATACGAGGGCCCTCGCCCAGGTACTTCTGTACAAACTCTGAGCCCACGACCCGGATAAATGCAGCTGATGGCGGGATGACAAGGGTTAAATGAGGAAGGGCCTCCCACGGGGCCGTGCTGCTTTACTGAAACTGAGAATCCCCTGAAGACATCCCTTTCTTTGACACCCACTCCAAGTAACCCAGCCATTCTCTCATTCCCTGGGGCTGCGTCCCAGATCCTGCTGGGAGAACCAGCCATCTGCCTGCTCCCCACAGCAACCCAGCAGCCCAAATCACGAATCCTACCGCAGATGTGTCGTTTTTGGCACAACATTTAAATACCAGGACATCATCAAAAAAAAAAAAAAAAAAAAATGCATCTGTGCTTCAAAAGCCCATATGGAGGAAAACAGAGACATCTGTGGAATCTAAGACAGAAAAAACAAACCCCTGGATCTCCACATGTTGAAAAAATCAGTAAGAGAAAACAGAGATCTGTGGGGCGCCTGGGTGGCTCGGTTGTTAGGCGTCTGCCTTTGGCTCACGTCATGATCCCAGGCTCATGGGATCGGGCCCCACATCAGGCTCCCTGATCAGGGGAGCCTGCATCTCCCTCTCCCACTCCCCCTGCTTGTGTTCCCGCTCTTGCGTCTCTCTCTCTCTCTGTCAAATAAATAGAATCTTTACAAAAAAAAAAAAAAAAAAAAAAAAAAGGAGATGCTGTCCATACACTACAGTATCATACCACCTCACTGAGAGCTTGGAGTTCCGTTTGGTATGGAAAAGGACCCACTTTTGAATATCATGCAAGAATCCGGGACCCCAAGCACATATTCTAATTAACCAGCAAGTGGCAATGTGGCTGAAGACAGGCTTGTTCTGGGCCTCTCCTTTTGAACTTATTTCTTAAAGTCTAACTTACTTGTTAACGATAGATGTGGCTCTGCGAGGCATGGATCAACCCCCAGAACCCTCCTTTCAGCCACCGCAGGGAAGGGAGCCACACTGTCCACGATGCAGCCCTGTGGGTCTTCTGTCCTAACCTGGAGCCGTGCACTTGGCTGGCCTGCCCTGCCATGCCCTAACATCCAGCATCCACAGCTGGCTCAAGGTGTCCCTCCTCTGCGATACCTTCATTACGTGCGGGCTTGCTCAATGGCAAACCTCAGGGTATCTAAACACATCCCAGGATCTGCTTCCGCCACACATTTCTGTGGCTGCTCTGCAGGTGTCCATGCTGTTAACTGTGAAATCCCAACTTCTGAGCTCCCTGTATCTGACTCGGGTCTTGGTCTGTCTGCCTTCCCCACACTCAGTTGCTGCAGCGCCCCGTCCCCCTGCCTCCCCTTCCCCATCCTCCCAATCTCTTGTACTGTGTTTCAGTGAAAATCTCCCGGTCACTGAATTATAGCGCGTCCCACATTCACTCCATCTTCCCCTGACACCAGTCCTGTGAAGGTCACCATTACCCACCCCCCCCATGACCCAAGGGAGGAAATGGAAGTTGCTCCTGACCCCTCCCACTTGCCAACCCCTTCTAGTCAGTCAGTAAATCCGGTCACTTCTGCCCCTTGATTCTACCTTCTCTCCAACCACCTCCAAGGCCTTTGCCCAAGGCTACAATAGTCCTCCCAATCACTCCAAAGTCTTCTGATTGGCTGTCAGATTTCTCCTCCCTCCAGTTCACTTCCAGCTGCCAGGATCATCTTTCAAAAAGCTAATCTGATCATACCACTTCTCTAATGGGGTGGCCACTGGCTACATGTGGCTGCTGGGGAAATGGAAATGTGGCTGGTCCAAAATGAGACAGGCTGTCACTGTGAAATACTCATTGGACTTCCAGAGACTTAGCATAAACAAGTGTAAAATATCTTCATAGATGTCCACATAAAGAAAACAGGGTACATACATACAGTGGAATATTATTTGGCCTTAAAAAGGAATTCTGTTTTGACACCTGCTCCAGCATGGATGAGCCCTGAAGATAAGAGGTTAAGTGAAAAAGCCCGTCACGAAAAGACGAACGTTGTACGATTCATCTACTTCTATGAGATACTCCTATATGACAGCCAAATTTATCGCCGCTGGATGCAGAATAGAGGTCTTCAGGTTTGGGGGCGAAGGGGTCTGGAGAAACACGGAGTTAGCTTCTAATGGATACAAGTTTCAGTCTGGGACGACAAACAAGTTCTGGAAATGGGACAGTGGTAGAGGTTGTGCAGCACTGTGAATGTTTTTAATACCACTGAATTGTAGACTTAAAAATTGGTTAGGGGCACCTGGGTGGCTCAGTTGGTTAAGCAACTGCCTTCAGCTCAGGTCATGATCCTGGAGTCCCAGGATGGAGTCCCACATCAGGCTACCTGCTGGGCTGGGAGTCTGCTTCTCCCTCTGATCTCTCCCCTCTCAGGGTCTCTCTCTCTCAAATGAATAAATAAAACCTTTTTTTTTTTTAAAGATTTTATTTATTTATTTGAGAAAGAGACAATCAGAGAGAGAGCATGAGCGAGGAGAAGGTCAGAGGGAGAAGCAGACTCCCCGTGGAGCTGGGAGCCCGATGCGGGACTCGACCCAGGAACTCCGGGATCATGACCTGAGCCGAAGGCAGTCGTCCAACCAACTGAGCCACCCAGGCGTCCCGAATAAATAAAACCTTTAAAAAAATTGGCTAAAATGGTAATTTTTGTTACATATATTTTATTAAAGAAAGTAATAGGAAAAAAATCTCAAATTTTCTATCTGCTACCTGTTCAAATAATGGTATTTTGAGGATACGTGTTAGATAAGATTTAATAGGTTCACCTATTTCTTCTAACTTATTTTTTTAAATGGGTACTTAAAATTTTTAAATTCTAGATGCAGCTTGCGTCGTATTTCTATTGACCCCTGCCTGTCTAAAGCCACCCCGCTCTCAGGACAATGTGCAAAATCTGAGATTCGTGCTGATACTATATTTACAAACTTTCTGAGTTCCCCAGTCTCACCGCTGGGGTCCTGCCAAGCACAGCCCTCTTTCAGCCAGGCCCCCAACATTGGCTGACCAAGTACCACAGTGAGATTACTGGGCAGGCGCTGGAAACATGGGAAAGAACCAATGTACAAGGTCCTGCCCTTGTGGAGTTTAGTCATGGTCTACTCACGACTCACTAAATAAAAGTTCTTTCCCACCCCAGGCCTTTGCATATACTACTCTGGGATGCTCCCTCCCAGCTGCGTGCCCAACAAATCACTCTTGCCTCGCTTCCTCTGGGAAGCCCCACCTGAGATGCACAGGCAGAATGGACCTACTCGCCCCCCCTGTAAGGGCAATCCCATTTCTCTCCCTGCTTCTCCAGGCATCTGCTGCTCGGCAGACTGCTCCCACTCAACCTCCCCTGTAACTGTGAGCCCCTCGTTCACTCCTTTCGAGTGTAGGGCCTCCCTATTATTCCTGGGACACTAAGCACGTTCCAGCCTCCCCCAGACATCCTCAGGACTCACTCTTGCACGTATTTTAGGTCTTTATGTAAACGTTGCTTCATAAACGTCTTCCAAGACCACCCCCCAGTTCTGCCACGCAAAGTGGCAGCCATACTATTCTCTATCCCCTGGTCCTGCTTCCTCTCATCACACATTCGGCGCCATGTGATCCCTAATCTGTTCACCTGTTTATCTGTTCAAGCACATCCCCAACTAAGACATCACCTCCACAAAGACAGAAAACTTCGTTCTGTTCACTGCCACGTCTCTGGCACCTAGAACACGGCTTGGCACACATCAGGTATTCAATAAATAGTAACTGAATTCTAAGTGTTTCTTTTTCTTTTTCCCCAGTCACACTGGGAGATTCTCCACCACAGGGGACACGTCTGAGCTCAGCTCAGGGCCTGGGAGAGCAGAAGTCCCAGGAACCTCTAAGCAAATGAATGTTCGTGACAATGGCTGACATTTCTTGTCCACTCTCTACGTGCCAGGTATGGTTCTAGCTTTATATTGATTTAATCCTCTGAGTATTCCAGACAGATAGGAAACAGGAGTCAGAGAGAGACTAACTTACTGAGTAGTGACATACATGAGCTTACATAAATGGTTGTAGGGGAGGCAGATCTCAAACCCACTCAGCCTGGCCCAGAAAACCCACTGCTTAACCACTGCCTCCTACTGCCCCCCAGCTCGCATGTTAGGATTTTAAGATGTGCTGAGCTGATCCTCAGGCTTTACAAACAGTAATATAGCGACCTTCAGACATTTTTGTCCGGAACCTATGATAAGAAATACATAAGAATTACGTGTATAAGAAAAAGAGGGTGCCTGGGTGGCTCAGTGGCTTAAGCCTCTGCCTTCGGCTCAGGTCATGATCTCAGGGTGCTGGGATCAAGCCCACATCGGGCTCTCTGCTCAGCAGGGAGCCTGCTTCCCCCTCTCTCTCTGCCTGCTCTCTGTCTGCTTGTGATCTCTCTGTCAAATAAATAAATAAAATCTTAAAAAAAAAAAAAAAAAAGAAAAAGAATCCATACATAAACAACCACAAGCGTGTGTGTGTGCAACAGGTTTCGACAAAGTCATATGAGCTCCTACTATGTGGGATGGACTCTGATGTTTCCGGTTTCATTTTCTTAAATGCTGGTTGCAACCCATGAATTTTGAACTCACGGTTACTGATGGGTGACAACCCACTGAGAGGCAAGTCTTCTGTGAGACGAGGGAACTGAAGCACGAGGCAGTGAAGCCACCTCCCCAAGACGGCACAGCCAGTAAGAGTCACCCTGGGGCTTTGACCCCACAGCCCCCGTTCTTAATCACCACACCTCGTCACTTCCTGGGGAACAGGAGAAAGCAGGGGGCGAGGTCCCGAGCCCAGAAGGCCAGAGCTCCAGGGAGCGGCTCACCTGTCGTGTGATGAGCCACGGCTTTTGCCAACATGGTCTTCCCGCAGCCGGGTGGGCCATACATGAGGACACCTCGGGGAGGGTCGATGCCGATCTGAAACGTGGAGGTAAGGGAGGATGAGCCAGGGAGTCCCACTGCCAACTCGAGGCCCAGGGCGGGGGGGGCCCTCCCAGCCCCTCACCTGCTTATAGAGCTCGAAGTGTGTAAGCGGGAGCTCCACGGCCTCCCGCACCTCCTGCTTCTGGATGTCCATGCCCCCGATGTCTGCATACATCACGTCTGGCTTCTGGTCTGGTGGGAGAGCAGAGCGGGGGCTCCCAGCCTGGCCTCAAGATCCCCTCAGGCCCACCGGCCCCAGGCTCCCCCTCCCACCTGAGGTGAGCATCATGATGCTGCTGTCGGCCTCAGGCGGCAGCACGTCCACCAGGGCGTTGCTGTGTTTGTGGAGGGCCACCGAGGCGTTCGGCTTGAGCAGCTCCCGGTCAATGGTGCTCAGGATTCGCACGTAGTAGTTGGAGCCTTTGGGAGACGGGGCGGGGGTGGGGTGGGGCGCAAGTCAGAAGTGCCAGAACCTCAGAACCATCTCCTTCCCCGAACCCTGCAGTCGTAGTAGCCACTAGGCCACTGGTATATTTCACTCAGACCCAGAATGGCCCTCCTGGCCTCTAGTCTTGCATTCCCCTGGCCATCCCCACATTTATGATGACAGTTTCCTTGTCCATCTTCAGCTCCAATAGTCTCGCGAGCTCCAGTCCTAGCTGAACAGCAGCCTCTTGGACTGCATCCCCCAGCATGTCCCCAGGGTCTCCCTCACTCACTGGGTTCCAATATGGTCTCAGTATCTTCTCTCAAACTGTGCTGCTCCTCCTGGGTCCCCATCTCAGGGAGGCCCGTGGTCCCTAGTCACCAGCCAGAGTCCCAAGCCTCATTCTGGACCTTTCTCCCCGGCCCTCCAGAGCCCATCAGTCCCTACGCAATTTCCCTCAGCCTCCTGAATGTCTCCAACCAACCTCCTCTCCTTCCTCACAGAAGCCCCCTGATTCAGCCTTCTGCTCCCACCTAAGTCTCCACACCAGACTCCTCCCTGCTTGCCCAGCCCCCATTGACCTTCTGCTCTTATGGCAGTGATACACACCTCTGTCCAGCATCAGTCTCTCTCCTGACCTTCAGACCTGGCTGTCTAGCAGCCTCACAGACCCCTCCCTGTGAAGTCCAAAACTGCCCACACTGCCTCCCTCCAAACCTACTTTTCTGCCCATGTCAGCATCTCAGGGACAGCCCCATTGTCCCCCTAAGTCCTACAGGTCCAAGACATACGCCTCATTCCAGGTTACCTCCCTCCCTTCACCACCTCACCTCCAGCCCAACAGTCCAATTCCAGGCTCAGTTATACACCTTTCCCCACCCTTCCAGAACATGCTTGGTCCACAGGAGTAGAGGCCAAAAGCAGGAAATGACAGATAACACACAGAGATAACACCCATCATGAGGGCAGGGCCTGAGCCCGTGTTAACAACAGCAGCTACCACATACTGAGTCCTACCAGAGCCCAATCCCTTCACACTTCACCCATGGTTTCAAATTGCAAGTCCCAACTCAGTAACTGTCACATGAAATCAATTTAGAGGATCACATCCCGAACAGTTTAAGACAAAACCAGACTAGAATGGAACAGGAAACATCAGAGTATGTGACACACAGTAAGGCTAAATATCATTTGATGAGACTTCCAGCATGTATACGTATGCCACTGACCCTTGAAGACTGCAGGGGTTAGCAGCGGAGAACCCCCCAGGCAATTGAAAATCCATACATAACTTTACTCCCTCAAAACTCAACTACTAATAGCCGTTGACCAGAAGCCTTACCAATACCATAAACAGTCAATTAACACGTGTTTTGTATGTTTTATCTATTACGTACTATATCCTTACGGTAAAGTAAGGCAGAAAAAAATGTTACTGAGTGATTCGTAAGAAAATACGTTTACAGTACTGTACAGTATTTATCCAAAAATCCATGTGTAAGACCCACACAGTTCAAACCTGTGCTGTTCAAAGGTCAGCTGTACATGTGGGTATATACATATACACGAACACACACAAAACATACACACACGTAGCGAGAGAATGTGAAATATACGTCTACTCTTATATCAAAGTTAGAAAAACACCATTACGTTGCTTTGCCTTGTTCGCTCTTCTAAGACTCCAGCACACTTCCTGGTCCGTGACCAGAAAGAGTTAACCGACACTGAACGAACAGATGAGCGAATGAGGTGCTCCCACCCACCCACCCGCCTGTGCACCTGTGGTGGAGCCCACAATGGCTGTGTTCTGATCCACAGCCTCCAGAAACTGCCCGATGACCAGTGGGATGCTCTGGATCCGCTTCACCTCTTCCTGGGCGTGGAGGAATTCTTTCTTCAAATTCTTCTGCTCATCCTTGATGTACTCCTCCTGCACCTCGAGGAACTCCAGCTCTTGCTGCAGCTTCTGTGAATGGAGAGGGGTAAGGCAGACGGCTGGCTCTGGCCCAGCTGAGCCAGGCGGGAGTGGAAGGTATGGCGTGCTGGGCCCTGTGCAGGGTCCAGACTGGGGGTGACGGTACCTTGTAGCGGCTGTACAGGTCCTCCAGGTCCTCGGGCTCAGGCCCCAGGAAGGAAAGGCCAGTCTGGGGCCGTGACACAGACAGTGCTGGGATCTCATCCTAGAACGAGAGAGAAAACTCAGGCTGGAAGAGCATCTCCTCGTGAAAGGATCTAGAGCATCCTCCCCACTCCGCCATGAACCACCTGAGGCTCCTGACATCATTCAGCCCCTCTAAATAGACCCTACAAGCCTCTCAGCCCCCTAAATGGGCTCCTGATGTTACCCATTCCCAGGGTCACCTGACTCTCAACGAGGGCCTAAAGGTCACATCAACTCCTTTTAGGACTCCAAGGCCTCTTAACCCCTCAACAAGTTCCTAGTATCATACGGCTATCTCATTCGAGGCTGTTAAAAGTCACCTTCGGACATTCCAACAATACCCAGTTTTCCCCCAAACATCCCTCATGTCACAAAACCCAAACTCACATGAGGTCCTTATGTCGTCCAGTTCCCTACGTCGGCCGCAAACATCACGCGGCCAGACCACTGATATTACGCAGCCCCCCAACACCAGCCAAGCCCCGAACGTCAGTCAGCTCCCCCGCCCACATTGAGACATCATTCGGCCCACCGCCAAGGCCCTATCACTCACACCCCAACACATCCGCAGCCCCGCCGGGCCACCGATGTCACTAAGCACTCCTGGATAGCCCCCGAAATCATTCCGTGCCAAAGAATCCGGAACGTCACTCATTCCTGCAGCCGCGCGTTCTGAGCCTTACTGCCCTCCTAACATCATTCAGCCACCGACCGAGCCAGGCCTCGGGGCGGCACAGAGCTCTCCACCGCGGCCTCCAGAACCAGCCAGACCTGGGCCGGAATTCCCGCAGCCACTCAGCACCCCACTCAGGTGGGCCTCGCCCTCTCCCCGCGAGCCTGGCCCCACCGGACCTGAGCTTTCTCCACCAAGATGCCTATTTCCTCCATAGTGACCAAGCCGGCCCCTGTGTGTCCCAGCCAGATCTAGTCACCGCTTCCGCCGACGCTGCCGGAAGACCAGGGCCTCAGTGGGTTCTGGGAAACGTAGTTTAAAATGTCGCTAGAGCAGGCTGGGTTGGGCCGCAAAGGATGGAGGGAAGGGAAGCCTTCGTCCTCGACTCCGCCCCCAAGACTCGCCAACGCGCCCTCCTTACCCGGGCTTGGGATAGTGCGCTTGCGCAGTAGTGCGTGGAGGCAGGGCCTCGAAAGACGTCTGCGCCGGTTTTTTCTAACCTGCAGGAGGCTCTGCCTCGTTGCTTTTTCAATTGAGGAACTCGCAGATCTGTCAGGGAGAGCTTGGTGGCCAAGTGCTGGTGGCTCTCCAGTCCCATTTACTGGCGGGGCTGGAGATGCTCTGGGCGAGGTTGCCTAGAGGGGTTCCTTTAGGAGATATAAATGTGGGCTGCGTCCGAGGATTACCCGCCGCGTGGGGGCAGGAAGCACCGGGCGCCACCCTGGAGGTTGATGTGCTGTGGGCCAGGGGCTAATGCTGGAGAAAGAATTCTTGAGACGTTTTTGGTGGAAGAAGGTGCTTTATTATAGTAGGGGGACAGGACCCGTGGGCAGGAAAAGCTGCACTTGTGTTTGTGGGGAGTGACGGATTAAATACCTTCTAGTTTGGGGTGGGGGCGGGCTAAGGATAGAGTAAGTCTCTAAGGACTTTGGAAGTAAAGATTTCAGGACCTTGAGGGGCTAGCTGCTGCTAAGATAAGATTATTTACTAATACCTAGTAAAACATCAGTCTTGAGGCTCTTCAGATGTGTATCAGTGGGCCCTATGCTCAGAAGGTCATTGCACATACATCTTGGGGAGTGGTTATAGCGATCAGAAAAAGTGACACTAACAGGAGCAAAACTATGGTGGTAAAGCAATAGAGAGCTTGAGAGGAATTCCACCCTGAGAATTCAAGACTCAGCAAAGTGTGGCCTTAGGTGTCTTTTTCTCCCATCAAGGGTGAGAAGCCCCAAGCCTATGTTATAGATTAGCAGTGAATCAGGTAGAAACACCGTCAGGGCTGGAGAAATGAGGCAGCCGTGCCAGGCGTTGGGTTGAGAGGGAGACCCGCGGACCTATCCACCCCAGGCCCTGCCTAAGTCATAGGTACCTCAACTCACTGAATCTTGACAGTATCTTCCCTTTGACAGAGAAGGGAACAGGCTCAGAGCTTTGAAGCTACTTGTCTGTCACAACACTCAGAGCGTGGAGCCCCAGATCCGTCTGTCCCCACGGCCCAGGCAGGCCTCTGGTCCCGGAGATACACGGCTCAGTGTTTGATAAGTAAACATTTTATTGAAGTATAAATACAGAGAAGTCTACACATCATTAGTGTGCCATTCAATGGCTTTACACAAAGTGAACACACCAGTATAACCAATACCCAGATCAAGATGCCAAACATTAGGTGCCCCCAGGTGCCCCCCACAGGCTCTTTTCCTGCCACGCCATCGCCTCTGAATGTTTTTCCTTTTCTGACCTCTGGCCGCCTGGATTACTTTTGTCTGTTTCCATTCATGCGGCACGTACTGTGTATTTGGCTTCTTTTTTTTTTTTTTTTAACCTAAGTCACGTTTGTGACGTCCAAATTGCACAGAGGAATAGTTCCTTCATTTTCATTTCTGTCTGCTTTCTATTGTGTGAATATGCCTCAAACTGAATATTTTCCTGCTTGGGGTTATTCGCATGCTGTGAACATTCTCGTCCATTTCTAACATAGACATTTGGGTATATCCCAAGGAGTAGAATTGCTGGTCAAACGGCAGTTGTGTGTTTGGTTTTAGTAGAAGACACTGTCAGACTCTACTAACTTGCACTCCCACCACTTGTGCACTCACTTGATACTCTCTTTCAATTTTTTTTTTTCCATTCTGGTGGGTGTGCTGAGGGTTGTCACACCAGACACCGTTTGTGCACTTTCCGCTGGCACTTTCCAAACTCAGAATCCTTACAACGCCCTCAGAGGTGGATTTGCTATTCCTCATTTTACAGATGAGGCAAGAGGCTCAAACAGGGGAAAGTCACTTCCACGAAGTCACAGAGAGAATTAGTAGCACTTGCTCGGTGCCAGCCCTGTGCTAGGGGGACCCAGAAATCAATCAGATCTGGCCCCTGTCTTTTTTCTTTCAAGTCCCAGGACTTTTATTTCCATTTAAAAAAATGGAAACAACGATGACAACTAATCTTCTGTTCTTTCTCTGCAGTGACAACCCTTAGTTTTGTCTTCCATATTTCCGTCTCCTCCAAAAGGTATCCCAATTTCTGCTTGAGTCTTAGAATCTATCTTCAAACAAGCACTCATCATCTCCGTCCTTGCCTCTTGTTCCCTAGCTTCCCAGTTTCCAGACTTCAGACTCAAACCTATGTGAGAGCCTTGCCTTTACTCCCCCAAGTCCTGTCAAACCATCACCGAGCTCTCTCTGCCATCTTTGGCAATGATAAGTCAATGAATCCCTTTGGAGTTTTATGGATAATAATTATAAGTAACTATTTCCTGAACACAGACTGGGTGCCAGGCTCTTCGCTAAAACATTTTATTGTATTATCTCATTCAATCCTCACAACCTTATGAAGAAGGTAGTAAAAGTAACCAACATTTATACAGACTCTTTACTTTTACTACCTGTTTCATAAGGTTGGAGGATTGAATGAGATAACACAATAAAGTGTTTTATACACATCATCTGATTTAATGTCCTATTAAAGTGGGATTTGAAATGGAAACTGTTGTCTTACTTCCTACTTCCTCATTTCTGATACAAGATACCAGACTCAGGGAGGTGAAGTCACTTGGCCAAGGTCACACAGCATGGAAATAGTACAGCTGGTCTTCAAATCAGAACCTGGGCTCTTAACCTGACATGATAGTTATTTGGATTTGCAGATGATCTTCAACAAGCAAGGTAGTCATTCTCAAGCAGGAGGAAATCACATCCTTTAGGGAGTAAAGCTAGACCCACCTTTACCTTATTTTAACATTATGACCTTTCCTCCCATCTTCCAGTGAAGAACCACCCATCTAGATCATTTAACAGATGGGTAAACTAGAACGAGGATCAGGTCAACTGACTAAAATTTCTTCCTCCTGGGTCAAGTCCAGGGCTTTCTTCCTCTAAACTACACTGCCTTCTGACACAGGTCCTGGACAGCTCTTGTGTTTAGTGAGGGCATTCCCAGATCTGGGTCTTCAGAGCCCTGCGTGAGGCTGGGTGCTGGGTGCATACCAGCAGACAGGTAAGTAAAGACAGCAGGGCTGGCAGAGAACCTCTTCCTCATCTATAGAGGTCAACTGAACTCCAGTCATGACAGCCGTGCCAAAATGTGGGCCCACGGTTGCCAGATCTGATGTTTCAAGAAAGTCAAGAATGGAAATTTTCAAGTGAAATCTTCTAATTTTTAAATCTTGACAATAACTTCAAACACTTAAAAACATCACGCCACAGGGTGCCTGAGTGGCTTGGTCAGGTAAGTGGCCAGCTCTTGATCTCAGCTCAGGTCTTGATCTCAGGGTTGTGGGTTCAAGCCCCACGTTCAAGCCCACGTTGGGCTCCATGCTGGCTCTGGAGCCTACTTAAAACAAAACAACCACACACCATGCAGGTCAAAGTGGGCTTCATACAACAGATAGATGATCCCTGGTCTAGGTTCATCCGGTCCCCAGCATTGCCATCAAAGGCCCAGGAATGAAAGGTTTTATTTAGTCCCAGGGTGGAAGTGGAGGGAGGGTCAGAAACATTGAGAAGGCAGCAAGAATAGGAGGTAAAGGATGAATAAGGATGAAACTCAGGGAAAAGCAAGTGTAAATCTCTAGCAATAGCTGATTTGTTAAATAAACTGACCATCTTTTGTTATGGACTCGGTTTTTTAAAAGTGGGGTAGAATATTTAACGGTATACCGTGTGGTCACAAAATATGTAATACCTAAAAGAAAAAAAGAGATGACAAAACAATAAGTATAAACCCTTTAAAAATCTTCCTATATGGGGACACCGTGGTCGCTCAATTGTTAAGTGTCTGCCTTCGGCTCAGGTTATGATCCCAGGGTCCAGAGATTGAGACCCATGTCAGGCTCCCTGCTCAGAGGGAAACCTGCTTCTCCTTCCCCCACTCCCCCCTGCTTGTGTCCCCCCTCTCGCTGTCTTTCTCCCCCTGTCAATTAAAGAAAATCTTTTTTTAAAAGTACATACCTTAATTTAAAAATACTTTATCGCTGAAAAATGTTAACAATCATCTGAGCTTTCAGTTAGTCATAACCTTTTTTGCTGGTGGAGGGTCTTGCCTTGACGTTGAGGGCTGCAGACTGATCAGCATGGTGATTGCTAAAGGTTGGGGTAGCATGGCAATTTAAAAAATAAGACAGCATTGGGACACCTGGGTGGCTCTGTTGGTTAAGCCACTGCCTTCAGCTTGCGTCATAATCCCAGGGTCCTGGGATCCCCACATCGGGTTCCTTGCTCAGCGGGGAGCCTGCTTCTCTCTCTGCTTCTGCCTGCCTCTCTGCCTGCTTGTGCTCTCTCACTCTCTGACAAATAAATAAATAAAATATTTTTAAAAATTAATTAATTAATTAATTAAAATAAGACAGCATTGAAGTTTGCTGCATCCATTGACTCTTTCAGGAACAGTTTCTCTGTAGCATGTCAGGCTGTTCGATAACATTCACCTGCTATAGAACTTTCAAAACTGAAGTCAGTCCTCCCAAATTCTGCTGCTGCTTTATCAACTATGTTTATGTAATATCCTAAATCCTGTCATTTCAACAATCTGCACACCATCTTCACCAAGAATAGGTTCCATCACAAGACACCATTTTCTTTGCTCATTTCCAAGAATCAGCTCCTCATCTGTAAAACTTTGATCATGAGATCGCAGCAATCCAGTCCCGTTCTCAGGATCCACTTCTAATTTCAGTTCTCTTGCTATTTCCAGAACATCTGCGGTGACTTCCCCCACTGCAGTCTTGGATTTCTCAAACTCATCTATAAAGATTGGAATCAACTTCTTGCAAACTTCTGTTCATGTTGCTATTTTTACTTCTCCCCAGGAATCACAGATGTTCCTGATGGCATCTAGAATGATGAATCCTTTCCAGAAAGTTTTCAGCTTGCAACACTAGCCTTATGAAATGTTTTTCTTAAATAACAAGACTTGAAAGACAAATGACTCCCGATCCATGAGCTGCAGAATGGATGTGGTGTCAGCAAGTACAAAAACAACATAAATCCCACTGTCCGTCTCCTTCAGAGCTCTTGGGAAACCAGATGCATAGTCTGTAAGCAGTGGTGTTTGGAAAGGTATCTTCTTCTCCTCCTCCTCCTCCCCCTTCTCCTCCTCCTCCTCCTTCTCCTCCTAATCCTTCTTTTTTTTGGCTGAGCAGCAGGTCTCAGCAGTGGGCTTAAACCATTCTGCAGACCTTGCTGTAAACAGATGTGCGGCCATCTGGGGTTGGCTGTTCCAGGTACAGAGCACAGGCAGAGTAAGATGGGGCATAACTCGTCCCGGCCTTGGGATCTTCAGAATGGTCCGGGAGCACCGGCTTCCACCGAAGTCACCAGCTGCATTCCCCCTACCCGGAGAGTCAGCCAGCCTGTCCTTCGAAGCTTGAAAGCCAGGCATCGACTTCACCTTCCTCCAATAAAAGGCTGTCTTTGTCTGTATTGGAATTCGTTTGTGATAGCCACTTTTGTTAATGGTTTTTGCTAGATCTGGGTAATTGACGGCGGCTTCTATACCAGCCCCTGCTGGTTCACCTTGCACTTCTACGTCATGGAGATGGCTTCTTTCCTTGAACCTCAGGAGTGTCGCGGCTGGTGCGACAAATCGACCAGGGTCGAGAGGGTAAGAGGATGCTGAAAAGAAATTAAGAAACAAAGAGATGGGGGCAGGAGGAGCACCAAGGAGGATGTCCAATAGCGCCTCTCGAATTTCTTCCCATATACTCATAGTTCCTTCAGGGTAGGCAGAGGGGCCTTGGAGTTTAAGCTGATTTTTAATTTCTTGCCCTACCTTTTGCCATGCATCTAAACTTACAGTTCCTTCCTTTGGGAACCATGGACATAACTCTGACAGTGTCAAAGAACTGCTGCAAGGTTCGTTTAGTAACCTTGGACCCTGCTTTTTCATTAGGGCCTGCAATGCTGTCATAAAGAAGGTTTGTTCCACTGACTGACCTTGCCCCATGTTATTTTACTCTTGTTGTGGCCCTGAAAAATGGGGCTCCTCTTACCTGGATTTGGTAACTACTTACCTATCAGCGCGCACCTCCTGAATGTGCTCAGGTCCCTGTTCGGGCGCCACTTGTCGCGGCCGGCCACGACACAGGAGCCAGTCTCTGCTGGCGTCCAACTTCTGTAGTTGCCTTACCTCTCAGCCTTCATGGAACTGAAGAGTCCTGAGGCCTTGCTCTGGATTAGGCTTTGACTTAAGGGACTTCCTCCATATCAGCAATAAGGCTGTTTTGCTTTCTTAGAATTCATCTGTTCACTGGAGTAGCGCTTTTAATTTTCCTCAAGAACTTTTCCTTTGCGCTTACAACTTGGCTAACTGTTTGGCTCAAGAGACAGAGCTTTCGGCTTATGTTGGTTTTCGACATGCCTTCCTCACTAAGCTTAATTATATCTTGCTTTTCATTTAAAGTGAGAGATGCGGGACTCTTCACTTGAACACCTAGAGGCCATTGTAGGATGGGTCACTGTTCTGTGTGGGCAGGGTTCGTGGTGACCCCAGACAATTTTATTTATTTTTATTATTTTTTAAAGATTTTAAGTATATATTTGACAGAGAGATAGCATAAGTAGGCAGAGCAGCAGGCAGAAGGAGAGGGAGAAGCAGGCCCACTGCTGAGCAGGGAGCCCAATGCAGGGCTTGATCCCAGAATCCTGGGATCATGACCTGAGCCAAAGGCTGCTGCTTAACCCACTGAGCTACGCAGGTGCCCCGAAACAATTTTAAGAGTAACATCAAAGGTCACTGATCAGAGATCACCATAACAGATCTACTAATGAAAAATTTTTAGGGGCACCTGGGTGGCTCAATGGGTTAAAGCCTCTGCCTTCGGCTCAGGTCATGATCTCAGGATCCTGAGAGCAAGCCCCGCATCGGACTCTCCGCTCAGCAAGGAGTCTGCTTCCCCCTCTCTCTCTGCCTGCCTCTCTGCCTACTTGTGATCTCTGTCTCTCTGCCAAATAAATAAATAAAATCTTTTTAAAAAAAGAAAAATTTTAAAATATTGTAAGGATTACCCAAATATGACACAGAAACATGAAATGAGCAAGTGTTTTGGGGAAACAGTGGCAATAGATTTGTTCAGTGCAGGGTTGCCCCAAACCTTCAACCTGTAAAATCACAGTATTTGCAAAGCACAATAAAACAAATGCAATAAAACAGGGTATGCCCTTGCCTATTTCATTTTTTTCTAGCTATTTAAAATAGTACCTCAGGACGCCTGGGAGGCTCAGTCAGTTAAGCATCTGCCTTCGGCTCAGGTCATGATCTCAGGGTTCTGGGTTCCAGTCTCACATCCAGCTCTCTGCTCAAGTGGGGAGCCTGCTTCTCCCTCTCCCTCTGCTGCTCCACCTGCTTGTGCTCTCTCTCTCTGTCAAATAAATAAATAAAATCTTTTAAAAAGAATAAAAATAAAACAGTATCTATAAAAACAGGGGGTGCCTGGGTGGCTCAGTGGGTTAAAGCCTCTGCCTTCTGCTCAGGTCATGATCCTAGGGTCCTGGGATCGAGCCCCACATCAGGCTCTCTGCTCAGCGGGGAGCCTGCTTCTCCTTCTCTGCCTGTCTCTCTGCCTACTTTGTGATCTCTCTCTGTCAAATAAATAAATAAAATAAAATAAACAGGTATAATTGATATATAATAAATTGCATGTATTTAAAGTATACAACTTACTAAGTTTGGGTACATGTACACACACACGGAACCATCTTTAGAATCAAGATGATGAACCAATCTATTACCTTCAAAAGTTCTTTCAGGTCCTTTTCTCTACTCTTCTTGCCTCCATACTGGAGAACTCTAATTTTTTGGCATTTTTTAGAATTTTGTGTAAATGGAATCAGACAGCACATACTCTTTCATTCCATATAAATATCCCGAGAGTTATGCATGTCACTGTGTGTGTCACAGTTCGTTCCTTTGCACTGCTGAGTACCCACGGTATTGAGTATCAGCCTTTGGCTATTACAAGTGCCATTGCTATGAATGTACAAGCTGGACATGTCCTTTTATTTCTCTTGGATAAACACCGAGGAGTGGAGTGACTGGGTCCTAGGGTAGGTGTATGTTTAACATTAAAAAAAAAAAAAACAACAACAACAACAAACCACCACACCGATCCCCAGCGTGGTTTTACCGTTTCACATCCCTGTCAGTGATACGGGAGTTCCAACTACTCCATAGTCTCACCAAATGCTCCTGGACTTTGAAATCGGTTTTTCCATTTCAGACATTCTAATAGGTGTGATTTTAGCTTGAATTTACCTAATGACTAATCGTGTTGACCCTTTTATCACATGCTTATTTAACACCCACATATTTTCTTGGGTGGGGTGTCTGTTTAAATCTTTTGCCCATTTTTCATTGTGTTGCTTTCTCATTATTGAGTTTCAACAGTTATTTATTTATCCTGGTGTCTCAATCTGCTTGGGCCACCATAACAAAATATTGAGCAGCCCAAGCAAAAGGAATCTATTTCTCACAGTTCTGAAGGCTGGGAAGTTCAAGATCAAGGTGCTGGCTGTTTGCGGTCTTGATGAGGGCTCTCTTCCTAGCTGATAGATGGTTGCCTTTTCACTGTGTCCTCACATAATGGAGAAAGAGAGCTCTGACATCTTTTCCTCTTGTAATAAGGATAAAGTGTCTATAGGATCAGGACCCCATGCTTTAGCAGCTCATGAAACCTCTACCACCTTCTCACAGGCCCTATCTCACCGATTCAGTAACAGTGGGAGTTAGGGTACCAACCTATGAATTTTGAGGGAACACATTCAGTCCATAAAACTTATACTAGTCCTCACTCAGATATGTTATTTAGAAATGCCTTTCTAATATGTGGCTTGCCTTTTCATTCTCTTAATGGCTGGTGTCTTTTAAGAGGATAAATTCTTAATTTTAAGTCAGATTTATCAATTTTTTAAGAAATGGATCACTCTGTCAGTGTTGTTATCTAAAAAATCTTTGAATAATGGAAATTCACATCTTATTTTAAAAGTTTTGTCATTTCATATTTTACATTTAGATCTATAATTCATTTTGAAGTTTGGGGGGTTTTGTTTGTTTTCTGTTGTGGGTTTTTTTTTTGTGTATGGTACAAAGTATTGATCAAAGTTTATCTTAAAAAAAAAAAAAGAAAAAGTTCATCTTTTTTTGCCTATGGATACCCAGTTTTTCCAGCACCATTTTTGAAAACACTATCTTTCCCACTGAATTGTCTTGCAGCTTTGTCAAAACTCAATTTACTATGCATATATGGACCTATTTCTTTCCCTGAGAAGACATGATGTTGAGTAAAGATGCCTGTGAGACATACCAGTGGAAATATCCCATAGTCAGATGGGTATATGGGACTGTCAGATTCCATTTATACGACATACTTGAAAAAGACAAAACTATAGGAATGTAGAACAGATAGATTGGTGGTTGCCAGGGGCTAGGGGGAGAGGAAAGGTGTGACAGAAAAGATAGCACTAGGGAGGGTTTAGGATGATGGAACAATTCTGCACCCTGATTGTGGTAGTGGTAACATAAATCCACACATCAATTGTACTGTGTGTTGATTTAAAAAATAAAATAGGCAAATGACTCTCTGGCTTGCAGAAGTAGTGCCAATGGCGGCATCATTTTCTGAGATTCAGAACAAGGAAAGGAGCTGAGGTAGGTGGTGGGAGACAATGAGATTTGGGATATACTGAGTTTGAGGTAGACTTTGAGACATTCAGTAGGTATCAAGTAGGCAGTGAGACACACTGTCTGGAACTCAAAAGAAGAGCTGTGTCTGTTCTTAAAATTTCCAAATTCCTCACTTGGTATAAAATCATGTTTTTCAGGGTGGCTGGGTGGCTCAGTCAGTTAAGTGTCTGCCTTTGGCTCAGGTCATGATCTCAGGGTCCTGGGATCAAGCCCCACATCAGGCTCCCATAGGGAGCCTGCTTCTCCCCCTCCCTCTGCTTGCTGCTCCTCCTGCTTGTTCTCTCTCTCTCTCTCTCTGTCAAATAAATAAATAAAATCTTAAGAAAAAAAAGAATCATGCTTTTCTTCTCAACTTCTACATGAGTTATCAAGAGTCACTATTTCATGTTCCCTATCACTGGTGTTTACATTGGCCTGGCAGGGGCCAACTTAATCCTTTCATCTCAACCATAACATGATGGTAAATAATGAATTTTGGTAACTTCTGCTTGTGTGCATGGGGTGGCGGGGTGTCTTGTTTACAATATAACAAAGGCAGGGGCATCTGGGTGGCTCAGTTGGCTGGACATCTGCCTTCAGCTCAGCACATGATCCTGGAATCCTGGAATCAAGCTCCACATTGGGATCCCCACTCAGCAGGGAGTTTGCTTCTCCCTCTGCTCCTCACCCTACTCATGTGTGCACTCTCTCTATCTCAAATAAATAAATAAAACTTTTTTAAAAAAGCAATATAACAAAGACAGAAGGTCACTTAGAACCAACATGGGGCATGAGTCACCGTGAGTCAGTGGTATCTGAAGCCAAGAAAGGGTTTGAGAAGGCTTAGAAAGACTGTAGAATGTCAGAAGAGGCTTGAAAATGAGAAGTGACAGAGGATAAGGAGCTTGAAAGTTGCAACTGGAGGTGTTGGTGGGAGACCAGGGGTGTGTGGGGTGGGTGCATTCGTGTGTGTGTGTGTGTGTGTGTGTGTGTGTGTGTGTGTGTGGTGTGGACGTCAGTATGTGATGCCAGAAAAGCCAATGGAAGGAGAACATTAAAAAAGAAGTGTTTATTCTCTGAGACCAGGAAATGTTCTCAGGTCTTAATTACAAGGGGTTATTGGCAGCCTTGGTTCGCTTCAACTCAGACCAGTGGCGGGGTAGAAGCTAGACTACAGTGGGGGAAGGATATGGAAAGAAAGCGGAAGGAAGGGACTGTACTGAGAAGAACAGTATTCTGATGGGGGATGCCCCCATCTTCAGTCTCTTTCACTTTGTGTTGGAGCCATGAGCCAACACCAGTTAGAGACATGAGAATTGGAAACTATCTCTATTTGATGAGAATATATTCAATAATCAATGGAAAAGCAACTACAAATAAGAGAATTTAGTTAAGTAGCATGACATAAAATGAATATACAGAAATCAACGGCCTTCAACTGTGTTCAGTTAGAAGAAAAAACAGAAAAGCAGACCTTGTTCCTAAGAGCAAAAAGAATAACAATAGAATACCTAGGCATACGCTTGACAAGAAATCTGCAAAATGGATAAGAGGAAAACTATAAATACTCCTGAAAGACACAAAAGTAAACATGAACAAATGGAAGGGCAACATTTTTGGACAGAAGACTCCCAGAATAGAGGCATCAATTCTTTCAAAGTTAATTTACAAATGTAGTACAATCTTCCCCCAAAGTGCCATCAAGCTTTTATCAGGAACTAGAAAAAGGTTGATGACAAAACTTATTTGAAAGAATAAACAGGGCGCCTGGGTGGCTCAGTGGGTTAAGCCTCTGCCTTCAGCTCAGGTCATGATCCCAGGGTCCTGGGATCGAGCCCCACATCGGGCTCTCTGCTCAGCAGGGAGCCTGTTTCCTCCCCTCTCTCTCTGCCTGTCTCTCTGCCTACTTGTGATCTCTGTCTGTCAAATAAATAAGTAAAATCTTAAAAAAAAAAAAAAGAAAGAAAGAATAAACAGACAAGGACAGCCAGGAAATCTCTGAGATAGACTGTGGTAGGAGGGCAGGATTGACCCTACCAGATATTAAAACATATGATAAAACCCCTGTAATTACAACAATGTGGTATCAGCACATGGGTGGATACACCAAAAGAGCAGGATAGAAAATCCAGGAAGCGATCCAAATGCGTATAGAAATTTAGTACACGTTGAAGGTTGCATCTCAAACCTTTGGAGAAAAGGATTTTTTGAATAAGTGGTACTAGAGTAAGTGGGTAACTATGTGGGGAAAGTTCAAATTAGATCTGTTCCTCACAACACACATCAGGATAAATTTTTAGTGAGATCTAAATTTTTTAAAGTGAAAACTGTACAATTACTAAGAGAAACATGATTAATTCCTTTATAACCTTGAAGCAGGCAAAATGGTGCTAACTCTGATTCAAAATGTAGAAGTAGCACAAGAAAAGCTTGACACATCTGGATGAGGAGAACAAAAGCAAAAGAAATGTAGATAAAATTAAATTTCCTTACTTTTTTTAAAGATTGTATTTATTTATTTGACAGAGGGAGAGACAGGAGAGAGGGAACACAAGCAGGGGGAGTAGGAGAGGGAGAAGCAGACTTCCTGCCAAGCAGGGAGCCTGATTCAGGGCTCGATCCCAAGAGCCTGAGATCATGACCTGAGCCAAAGGCAGATGCTTAATGACTTAGCCATGCAGGCACCCCAAAATTTCCTTACAACTTGCAGCCCACTGACAGATACTGAGACAGGCAGAATATGACAATCCTCAAGGAGTTCACAACTGCCTTAATGTTGATGCTTTGCTAGGAAAAGAAGCAACCTTAGATTGGTAATAGCCAGACCTCCAAGTTCCTCTAAGTCTTCTTTAACAGATGAAACTCCTTTTGGAAACTTCCTTATTTCTAACCCACCCCCAACTTAAAAGTATAAATCAATCGCTCCTCACAACCCCAGCTCAGGTCTTCCTACCCATGGGTCCTATCCCTGTGCTTTAATTTAAAAAAATAATAAAATAAAAAACCCAAAACAAAAAACAACCTTCTTGCACTTGAAGACATCTCAAGAATTCTTCCTTTACTGTTGCTTCCAGCCCCCTCACATCATTTTGGCGCCCAACATGGGGCCTGAGTCCAGACGTGGAAACTTGGTATAAATTTGGTGAGTACTTGCGCTTCTCTTCTTTTACTTTCATTTCAAGGGCTTTTCAAAGAGTGCGGTCTTATTAAAATACTTTGATGTTGTGGGGCGCCTGGGTGGCTCAGTGGGTTGGGCCACTGCCTTCGGCTCGGGTCATGATCTCAGGGATTGGATTGGGATTGAGTCCTGCATCAGGCTCTCTGCTCAGCAGGGAGTCTGCTTCCCTCTCTCTCTGCCTCTCTGACTACTTGTGATCTCTCTCTCTGTGTCAAATAAATAAATAAAATCTTTTAAAAAAATACTTTGATGTTGATTGTTCAGGCTACAATCCTCCAGCCCATAGCTACTCAATGGGGAGGAGAAAGCCTGCCTTTTGGCTGGAAGTTAGTACTCTGGCTCTAATGGTAAAAAGATCCAGAAATTTGATGCCCTCTCTTTATTCCTATTCTTACACAAAGTTGTCTGTCTTGGGCATGGGACAGCCACCTAAGTCATTAGGATAGCTGCTAACTTTAAGACTCCTGTGTGAGGTTTCCTCCTCATTGGCCTAATGTGATCCCCTCCATATCTCAGGTCTAGCTGCTTCTGGCCAGGTAGACCTCTGCTTGGAGCTAGCCAAAACTACCCAACTGAATTAAAACCTCAACCTGGACAGTTTCCTAGGGAAGTCAGGTGTAAGGATTACATGTGTGGGCTTGTCACTTAGATCATGATGAATTTCTATCTTTACTGTTTTCCATCTACTAGTTAGTAATGTCCTCTACTAACTACTTAAATTACAAAATTGGGTGATTTCCCCTTATAAAACTTTTCTAGTGTTTTCCATGGATTACAAATGCCAGGTTCTTCACAGCCTTCAAGGCATGGCATGGTATTTTTGTTCATTCACTGGCATTCATTTGTAGCCTAGGATGCAATGGGGAAGTCAGGGTGGGAGGGGACACTGGCATCCCTCCTACACGGCAGAGCATGGTGGTAATCATAGTGATTCCATTTGAGGGACGCCTCCATGGGATGCCACGTGGGATTGGGGGGGGTGTTTCTTAGTAATGCATCTTCTCTACTTTTCTAGGAACGTGAGATCTTCTTCAGTTCCCAAGGACTATCCCTTGGAATGCCTTTTAATCCACTGAAAACAATTCAGACTGTAAGATTTCGGGGGGGGGGGGACTGAAACCAGGACTTGACCTAAGGGCCTCTGGCAGAATGTTTGGCCACTAACCAGGCTAATAGACCCCTTCCCACCATATGGCATGATGATTATCCAAGTAGGTCTCCTCCTAATAGATGCAGGTTGCTGGAGGAAACACAGGCCATCCCTGACAAAGGGAGACACTAATTCTTACTGCTCCTCTTCCCAGTTGGTCCCCCTCTTGTAGGGGGGATTCTCCCTCATTCATTTCCCATTTCCCTCATTAAGACAGTTGGAGCTTTCTGGAAGAAAGTCACACATAATGCAGCCAGGAGCAGGTGGGGGAGGTTGTGGGATGCCAGCTTAGTCTTTGTCTTTAGCTAGCCTTCTGCTTCCTCAACAATCTGATACCTTTAAAATCATAAAACTAAAATGGGTAAAAATTTCCAAAACTAACTTCAAAAAGCTGCTTTCAAACTGAACAAGAATTAGTAAATGGGGCTAAATGAACTGAGGAAGATGATTATAACTTTTGTGACTCTTGTTTGAAACATTGCTGGTTCTCTAACGTTTGCTCTTCCAGATTAAGGAAACTTTCTCTTAAGATATCTCTGACTTACAGAAATATGATAAAATAGTCTTTTGTGAACAAATTGAAACCTTTAACTTTTCTCTCTACCTGAACCCTCTGAAATTCAAAAGGTCTCTGTAGGTATTCTTTCTTCTATGGCAATCACAGTCATTTGCATGAGTTCAATAAGAATCTGTTCTTCTCTTGACAGGACACCATTGGAAACATTGGTTATTTTACTAAGGCTTCGACTGGAATGTCTTATTTGAGAAAGACATGCATAGACTCAGATATGACCAAACAGCTTTAAGGAACTAAAGTTGAATTTATGAAGCATGGAGCCACAAAGCCCCTTGGAAATGTTGGCCTGACATCTTGCTTACAGAGTTCCCAGCAGCTGTACCAGGTGAGTAAGGAATGTCATTTCTGGAAGGTGCAGGAAACTCAGGATATTTTGGGGACCTTGAGAAGAGGAACTCACATAAATCTGCATGTATTGAAGGCATGTCTGATGGCAAATATTTGGCTTGGCTTCTTATCTTGGGGCTACTAAAAGTTCAATCTAGAGATTCCTTATAAAAAGTTCTGACAAAGCAGATTTTTAAAGATCTATATGATCGATTGCTATTCTTGCTGAGCTTATGTAAATAATTACATCAAGTTTGTTAAAATCGAACTTGTTTTTCAAATAAATTACTGTTGGCTTGGCTATCTTTGATAAAAATGAGGGCGATTATAGAGAAAATATGTTTCAATAACACATCTTTGTAGATATTAGATTTTAAGACTTGAGACTCAAGAAAACTGGTTTCTTTTCCTGGTAGCATGTCTCAAAATGAGAATTGTCCTGAAACTAACAAGATTAAGTCCCACTGAGTTACTATTTAGAAAACCTTTCCTCACCGTAGACTTATCAATAGATGGAGACTATAATAGTCTGTTAAATTATTCACTTGAGGCTGAGTTAATTAATAAATCTCTAAACAAATACACAGACCATATTGGTGTGGAGAACAAAGGCAGAAGGAAATGTAGATAAAATGAAATTTCCTTATACCCTGCAGCTCATTGACAAATACTTGAGGCAGAGTGTAATGTTCCTCCAGGAAACTCCCACCTGCCTTAAGATTAATGCTTTGAAAAAAAAAAAAAAGATTAATGCTTTGCTAGAAGGAAAAACAACCTTAGCTGCACCATAACCAGGTCTCCAGGATCCTCTGAGTCTTCTTTATTGTATGGAAGTCTTTTTGAAAACTCCCCTTTGTCTTTCCCTCCCCTAACTCCAAAGTATATAATCAGCCATTCCTCACAACCCTAATGCAGCCCTTTTATGCCCGTGGGTCCTGTCCCCTTGCTGTAATAAAACTACCTTTTTGCCCCAAAGAGTCTCAAGGATTCTTTCTTGGCCATGGGCTCCGAACCCCAACATTTCCACATCAGTATCCTCCCTGAGCCTGACCTGACAGTCATTAGCAATGCACCCCGTAAAAGCCAAGGAGACATGGTCTGTTTAAAGGATTGGAAGTATCACACAGCGGGGGATTTAACTACAAAATAGAAGGCCCCTACTGGGTTATCATGTATTCCTGTGACCATAAAATTTGAAGGACATTCCTCCTGGACTCCTATTGTTATAGTTTTGGAATGTTGGTGAGGTTGGGAGCCAATGACCAAGAAAGAATTCTTGACATTTCTTTAGTGTAAAAAGGTGATTTTATTAAAGCACAGGGACAGGACCTGTGGACAGAACGAGCTGTTACCTGTTGCTACCTGCTGCCCCAGGGTTGTGAGGGGCAACTGATTATATACTTCGGGATATATAAGTAAAGGTAAGAGAAGGACCCTGAAGGTCTTGCTATTGTCAAACCCAGGTTGGTTTTCCCTCTACCGAGGCATGAACATTAACACAGTTGGGAGCTTCCTGGAGGAACATTACACACTGCCTGCCTCTAGTGTTTGTCAACAAGCTGCAGGTTATAAGGAAATTTAATTTTATCTGCATTTCCTTCTGCCTTTGTTTCCCACATCATTATCAAGAATTAAGCCTGGACCTTCCCCACAGGAATCCACTGTGCCAGCTAACACACCTTCTCACTCCTGCAGCAGACCTAAACTTCTCTTCAAACCACAATGAAAGCTGTACCTTTTTTTCATTCTCTTTTCCCCTGACAACTCCTTCTTACAATGGACACAGCATTATGCTGAACTTCAAACTCGAACAGCTTGCTAGAGATGTGGAATTCTGCCTATATCAAGCACATCGGGTCTGCCTTGGTGGGTCTCCCCATTTCAGGGCACAAACTGGCATTGCTTCTATAACTATGTCTTAGGTATGATCCATGACCCTGTTAGGGTCCGTGATCAAAGGAACGAGACTGATATAAAGCGAAAATCAAACAAAGCTTTATTTCACGCCAAGCATCAAAAATCAAACTGACCGATCAGGGCTGTCTCTTATGAAAAGGTGACGACGATGACCCTGGCAAGTCCGCTCCCAACGTGGCTGCTCTGGACGAGGCCTTTCTGCAGATGAGGCCACTCTGGACGAGGCCACTCCCAGGACGAGGCTGCAGCTGATGAGGTCGCTCCTCAGACAGGGCTGCTCCCCGGAATGGCTGCTCCACGGACAGGGGCTGCTCCGGTGAGGCCTTTCTGCAGATGAGGCCACTCCGGACGAGACCACTCCCAGGACGAGGCCGTCGCTGATGAGGTTGCTCCTCAGACAGGGCTGCTCCCCGGACAAGGCTGCTCACAAAAAGAGGCCACTCTGGAGGAAGCCTCTTCCCCGACGATGCTGCCTCTTGCAGGGCTGCTCACCGAGGAAGCCTCTTCCCAGACGAAGCCGCTCCCCAGAATGGTGCAGCTCCGGCGAGGCTGCGGCTCAGGGTGTCAAGGCCGCTCCTGGCAGCGAGGCCGTTCGCGGCGAGGTTGCTGGCGTCTAGGCCGTTCCCCGTATCCACTGCCGAGGACCGCAGTGTGTGGGCAGGGCCGCTGGTGTCGGGGCCGCTGGCGTGCTGGGACCACTGGCAGTTTGGGGCTACTGGCGTGCTGGGACCACGGGCATGCTGGGACCACTGGCATCAGGACCACTGGTGGCTTGGGACCTCTGGCGTCGGGACCACTGGCGGCTCGGGACCGCTGGCGTGCTGGGACCGCTGGCGTCGGGACCGCTGGCGTCGGGACCACTGGCGGCTCGGGTCCGCTGACAGCTGGGCTGCTGGTGGCTCCGCTGCTCCCCGCGGCGCTGCTGCTGAGGCCGTGGTGTGTGGACAGGGCTGCTGGCGTTGGGGCCGCCGGCGGCTTGGGACCGCTGGCGGCTCGGGTCTGCTGGCGGCTCTTCTAGCTCTGACAAGAGCTGTTACAACTCCCACAGCTCTTACAAGAGCTGTTATAGCTCCTACAGCTCTTACAAGAGCTGTTACAGCTCTCTTTCGTCTGCTCCCGCCGACTCTCCTTCTTCTGCTCCTTCCTCTGCTCCTTCTTCCTCTGACAGCTCTCCTTCTTCTCCCCTCTCGCCAGCCTCGCAGACCAACCTTTATGGGGGTGGTTGAGCCCCGCCCCTACACAGGTAGCCAATTGAATCCCAATTTACCCGGTGGATATACCCACGCCCCACTGATTGGACGTCTCCACCCAGCCTGCCCCACCCCTACTTCTGGGGTCCATAAGCTAGTTCCTCTGGGAGGGGCAGGCCCTTACATTCCCCCCTTTTCTTTGGAGATTAATCAAATCCCTGACTTTTCAGCTAGTTCTAACATTTTATCGCTCCAATTTTCTTTAGTACAGCAACAATAAACTTACAGGGTTTTTTTTTTAGTCTTAGTTTTAGTCCATGGTCAGCAGGGTCTGTCGGCTGCAGCTTCCATTTCTGGGGGGCTTCCCTACTCTCGGCTCGTTTAACGTGACCCGCATGAACCCAGGCCCTAATGCCTTCTACTTTTACTGCCGTGGGGGTCGTTAGGATAACAGTAAATGGTCCCTTCCAGCGAGGCTCCAAGTTCCCCACTTGATAGCGACATATCCAAACCAAGTCCCCGGGTTGGTAAGGTTGTGGTTCCACCACCGTCTCCGTCCCAGTGTGGGCAGTTCGGATCCCTGCGTGGGCTTTTTTTAAGACAGACTGTAATGCCTGCAGTGACTGAAGTACAGACTGGTCAGTCGTTTCTGCTAGGACAACCTCCTGTAGCTGAGGAGAGAGTGGGGGGGGGGTCTCCCAAACATTATTTCAAATGGGGTCACCTTGTTTAAATAGGGTGTACACCGGGCCCTGAGGAGGGCGAAAGGAAGGAGATCTACCCATCCACCGCCAGTCTCCAGAATTAGTTTTGTCAAAGTCTCTTTAAGAGTCCGGTTCATTCTCTCTACTTGCCCAGAACTCTGGGGCCGATAGGCACAATGTAGTTTCCAATTTGTGCCCACGGCCTTGGCCAATGCCTGTGAGACTGAACTCACAAATGCAGGGCCATTGTCTGACCCGATCGCAAGAGGCAGCCCAAACCTAGGAATTATCTCTTCTAATAGCTTTTTGGCTACCACTCCTGCTGTCTCATGTTTGACGGAAAAAGCCTCCACCCAGCCTGAAAAGGTATCCACAAAAACCAACATATACTTGTGCCCATATTTTCCGGGTTTCATTTCCGTAAAATCTATTTCCCAATAAATTCCTGGTTCCTTACCTCTTTCTCTTTTCCCTCTTCCCATCTTAGTTCTTCCCACATTAACTGCCTGGCATTGAGCACATCTATCAACTACATCCTGAACCATATGCCCGAATTTAGAAACCTGGAACTGCTTGCCTAGTCTTCGAGGAAGAATTATTTTTCCTGTTTTAGTCTTAGCCCAGTCCCCTTCATAGTCCAATTTAACCCATTTCTGCAAATACTTTAGATCTTCTTCTGAATAGTTTGGTTTTTCTGGTAGGGCTGGAGCCGGGAGTGTAACCAGTTCTTGCACTGTTTCTTGAGCTGCTTGCTTTGCGGCTTGATCTGCTAAGTGGTTTCCTTTTGAAATCAGATCAGTCCCCTTTTGGTGTCCCGGGCAATGCATAGCAGCCACCTCTTTTGGGTCCCAAATAGCCTGGAGGAGAGCCAATATTTCTCCTCTGTTTTTAATTCCTTTTCCTTCTGCTGTTAATAGGCCCCTTTCTTTATAAATAGCCCCATGTATATAGAGAGTAGCAAAGGCATACCTGCTGTCTGTATAGATGTTGGCGGTTTTACCTTTGACCATCTGCAGTGCCTTAGTGAGTGCAATCAGTTATGCTCTTTGTGCCAAAGTTCTATGTGGCAGGGCTGCTGTCCAGAGTTCCTGCTCAGGAGAAGCCACCACAGCCCCTGCATACCTCTTTCCATTGGCCATGTAGCTACTCCCATCTGTGAACAGAGTCATCTTGGCATCGGGGAGGGGAATGTCTCTGAGATCTGGCCTTATTCCTGTGACTTGGGTTCGGACCTCCCCACAGTCGTGTGGATGGTCAGCTAGCTCCTCTGGCAGCAGTGTGGCTAGATTTAGCACCGCTGAGGGTTGGAAGGTCACTTTTGGTGCATTGAGGAGAAGGGCCTGATACCCCATTACTCGGGCCTTCGTCATCCATCAGTCTGGTGGAGTCCGGAGGAGGCCCTCAATAGCGTGTGTGGTGGTTACGATAAGATTTTGACCCAAAGTCAATTTACTCGCATCCTTGACCAGGAGGGCCATTGCAGCAATTATGCAGAGGCAAGGGGGGAACCCAGCTGCTACTGGATCTAGTTTCTTGCTAAGATAGGCCACTGGCCTTCACCAAGGTCCCAGAGTCTGAGTTAAAACTCCTTTGGCCACCCCTGCTTTTTCATCCACATACAATTGGAAGGGCTTGGTAACATCTGGGATGGCCAATGATGGGGCACTCAGTAGGGCTGTTTGTAATTCCCGAAATGCTCCTTCTGCCTCAGCTGTCCACTCTATCATAGTGAGCCCTCCTTTTGTCAGTTCGTAGAGAGGTCGGGCAACCTCTGCAAACCACGGTATCCACAGCCTACAGTAGCCCACCGTCCCGAGAAACTCCCTCACTTGTCAGGACGTGGTGGGGCGGGGGTATCGGGTGATCACCTGTTTCCTGGACTCAGACAGTGAACGCACTCCCTCGTGGAGATCAAAGCCTAGATAAGTGGCATGGCTCTGACAGAGCTGTGCTTTCTTTGCTGACACCTGATACCCTTTTTCCTGCAGAGTCTGTAAGAGAGCTCTCGTCCCCCGCAAACATGACTCAAAGTCCTCAGCTGCTACTATCAAGTCATCAATGTACTGTAACAGAGTGACTCCTGGGTTGGAGGTTCTGTACTCACACAAATCCTCATGTAGGGCCTCATCAAAAATGGTGGGTGAATTCTTGAATCCTTGGGGAAGTCTTGTCCAGGTGAACTGGCCTTGAAACCCTTCCTGTGGGTTAGACCACTCAAAAGCAAAAAGGGGCTGAGATTCCCTTCCTAAAGGTATACAGAAAAATGCATCCTTGAGATCTAAGTCAGTATATACAGTTCTTTTGGGGCCCAGGAGGGAGAGTAGGGTATAGGGGTTAGGCACCTTCGGGTGGATATCTTCAACCCGTTTGTTAACTTCCTGCAAGTCCTGAATGGGTTGGTACTCCCCAGTCTCGGCCTTTTTGACGGGCAGCAAAGGTGTGTTCCATGGAGATTTGCAAGGAACTAGGATCCCGTCTCCTTGGAGGCAGTTAATGTGTTTTCTGATCCCTTCCTTTGCTTCCTGGGAAAGGGGGTACTGCCAAATGCGAACAGCCATAGCTGTCGCCTTTAATTGTACCACCACTGGAGTTTGTTCTTTGGCCAGGCCAGGGGGCTTCCCTTCTGCCCGACCTCGGGAAACTCGTCCTGTAGGATTTGGAGAAGGCTCCCCCCCTTTGTCTTCTCTGGTTTTGAGACTGGCTCGTAAAGGAGGTATTCATCTACTGCTGCCAGAAGCGCTTGTACAGTAGGTTGTCTCAAGGTTACAATCATGTCTCCTTCCGAGAACTAAATGCCGGCTCTTAACTTGTGGAGGAGATCTCTTCCCATCAAGTTATATGGAGCATTAGGGAGGACCAAAAATCGATGTTTAACTACTCCCGAGGCCAAATTTAAAGTCCTTTCTGTTGTCCATTTATGTCTCTCTGTGCCATTTGCTCCTTGTACCCAAACTTCCTCTCCAGATAGTTTTCCCATAGGTTTAAGTAATGATGAAAATTGGGCTCCTGTGTCCACCAAAAAAATCAACTGATTTCCCCTCCACTTCAATTTTTACCCGAGGTTCGGGGAGGAGCTCCGAACCATGGCCCCTTCAGTCTCTAGTGGCAAGCATTGCTGTCTTCTTTTTAGGGCACTTCCTGGCCCAATGTCCTTTTTCCTTACAGTAAGCACACTGATCTGAATCTAAGTCTTCCTGCCTGCCTTCTCTGTGCTTAGGCTTTTCCTTCCATTTACTATCCCCTATTTGTCTCCTCTCTGCCTCATGTAATGCCAAAACCTTAACCAGTTTTTTTTGTCTGTTTTTCATCCTCTTGTGCATCCCTGTTGTTAAACACCTTTTCTGCTATTCCCACGAACTCAGTCAGATTCTTCCCTTCAAATCCTTCGATTTTCTGAAGTTTCCTCCTTATATCTGGGGCTGACTGACTGGCAAAAGCAAGATTCATTGCCCTCTGATTTTTGGGTGCCTCAGGATTGATTGGGCTATACATTTTATAGGCTTCAATTAGCCTTTCTAGGAAAGCTCCTGGAGACTCATTCTTACCTTGAGTCACCGTACTGATTTTGGATAAATTTATGGGTCTCCTTGCAGCTGCATGGAGGCCTCCCAGTAGAGCCTGGCGGTAGAAACATAAGCTCTCCTTACCTTCATCAGAGTTTGGATCCCAGTCGGGGGGCTTCCTCAGGCAGTAGTCCTCCATTCGGCAGAGATTGAGGTCCCTGCCAAGTCTCTCACTTATCACCTTATGGGTTTCTCGCATGATGCGACCCCGTTCTTCCCCGTTAAAGAGAGCCATAAGAAGCTGTTGAACATCTACCCAGGTAGGTTGATGAGTAAGAAAGACAGTCTCCAAGAGGCTAATTAAATCCTGAGGGTGGGGGACGCCTGGGTGGCTCAGTTGGTTGGACGACTGCCTTCGGCTCAGGTCATGATCCTGGAGTCCCGGGATCGAGTCCCGCATTGGGCTCCCAGCTACGCGGGGAGTCTGCTTCTCTCTCTGACCTTCTCCTCGCTCGTGCTCTCTCTCACTGTCTCTCTCTCAAATAAATAAATAAAATCTTTTAAAAAAAAATCCTGAGGGTGGCCAGAAAAGGATTTGTGTTGGGTCTTCCAGTTATAGATATCAGAAGAGGAGAAAGGGATATAGGTAGGGCCGCCCTCTTCCATCTGGTAGAACAACCTCACGAAGAGGCAGCATCAGCACGGACAGTACCGGTGGGGTAAAGGAAGGCTGAGGGGGATAGAGGAAAGGGGAAGGATCAGGGCTGTCTCTCCGCTTGGTGGTCCCATAGGTGGACCCCGACCATGTATGAGGTGGACTGGTAAAGGCATTTTGGGACTGAGAGTCAGATTTAGAGGACAAATAAAAGGGGGGAAATTCTGCATCCTCTATATCTGATGGAGGTAGAATGGTCTTCTTCCCTGGATCCCCCTCATCTATCTGTTCTGGTTTTGGTGCTCTGACCTGCCTTAGAGGGAGAGAAATGGTTTCATTAGCAGGGGGAAGGTGGGACTTGAGACATGATGGCGGCTCTTCTATCAGATATCACCAGGCCACAATATACGGTATTTGGTCTTGATGTAGATCAAAGACCTCACCCAGTGTGGAATAAATCTGAGTCAAGGCAAACGTTCCTTCCGGCGGCCACCCTGTGGAGAAAGTGGGCCACTCTAATTGGCAGAGTGTTTTTAGTTTTCCTGGATAAACCTTGTCACCTGACTGGGTGGCTTTACCTTGAAAATCCTTGAAATGTTCAAGAACAAGACCTAGGGGTGTCACAACAGGCCCCTTACTCCCCGTTTGTCTCATTTTTCCAAATACAACAAACAGCACAACAGTCATCAAAAAAACAAGGCAAAGACAACCGCAAACCCAGCGATTCTCATCCAGAGCCTGCTGCTGGTGGGGACTTTCTTGGTCCCCTACAAACACAACAAACCACACAATAGACAACAAAAGAACCAGGCAAAGACAATTGCAGACCCAGTGATTCTTACCCAGAACCTGCCACTGGTGGGGGCTTTCTTTATCCCCCAACCGCCTAGGGGGACTTGAACCCCCCGACCGCCCAGGGGGACTCAAACCCCCTGTCGATCTATCAGCAGAGGGATGGGGCATCCCTGCATCCACTCCAGCCCTGGGGAGCATGGCTGCATCCAGCTTCTCCCTGGTGGGCTATACACTGGAGCTCCAACCAGACAGACAGATAAGATCCCAATACCTCCGGAGGCTTTTCCTAAAAATTCTGATGCTGGTTCAGTTCTGGTCGTTTGATCTCAGACGAGCCCCCAATGTTACAGCTCTCTTTCTTCTGCTCCTGCCGACTCTCCTTCTGCTCCTTCTTCCTCTGACAGCTCTCCTTCTTCTCCCCTCTTGCCAGCCTCGCAGACCAACCTTTATGGGGGTGGTTGAGCCCCGCCCCTACACAGGTAGCCAATTGAATCCCAATTTACCCAGTGGATATACCTACACCCCACCAATTGGACGTCTCCACCCGGCCTGCCCCACCCCTACTTCTGGGGTCCACACGCTAGTTCCTCTGGGAGGGGCAGGCCCTTACAGACCCATACTGCTATATTTCGTGATAGGTTAGAACAACACAGGGCCATGAATAGCACACTACAGTTATGATGGCTGCCATCAAAAATATGCTCGCAAATCATTGTTCTTCAGTTCTTTGGTTTGCTACTGACTGGACAAGGAGGCCTAGAGTTAGATGGCTGGTTCCTAACGGGGCCCAATGGCTGTGCAGCTCTACCCTGGGGCCATGGCTTCCCCCATGCTGGATAGCCTGCTGTACTCTGGATATTGCTTGGATGCACAGATGCATTATTAAAACCATTACCGACCCAGCCAACCTTCCACGTTTAAAACAACCATGGATATGTTCTGTGTTTCATTGGTATGACCACTTAGCTTCCATCTTTACTCCCTCTTTAATACTGGGGGATATCCCTCAGTACATGGAAGGTCTTACTAAGTTCACAGAGCTGTAAATCTTGAAATAGCATTTCCCTATTAAATACTGAAGTAACACAATTGTGTAAGACAGTTTTATAAAATAGAATGGTATGCACAAGGTAGATCCTATGCTGTCATAAAATCAACACTGTGTACGCATTCCGGATTACCGCAGAACTATTTCTGGGCTTCTAATTGACATGAACACTCAAATTGGTGCTTGAGACAGGCAGTGTATGACAATCTTCAAGGAGTTCACAACTGTGTTAATGTTGATGCTTTGCTAGAGACAAAAAGGAGGCTTAGCTTCACAATAGAAAGACCTCCAGGATGCTGTAAATCTTCTTTCTTTTTTAAGATTTTTATTTATTTATTTGACAGACAGAGATCACAAGGGGGCAAGAGACAGGCAGAGAGAGAGGGAGAAGCAGGCTCCCTGCTGAGCAGAGAGCCCAATGTGGGGCTCGATCCAAGGACCCTGAGATCATGACCTGAGCTGAAGGCAGAGGCTTAACCTACTGAGCCACCAGGCACCCCTGTAAGTAAATCTTCTATAACATATAACTATTTTTTTGGAAACTTCCTTTATTTCTACCCTCCCAACTTAAAAGTATATAATCAGTCACTCCTCACAACCCTAATGCAGCTCTTCCTTCCCATGGGCCATGTTCCCTTGCTTTAATAAAAGCAACTTTTGCCCTGAAAACATCTTAAGAATCTTTCTTGACTGTTCGCCCTGGCCCATATCACATCAATAGGGATCCAGGCTCTTTGAGAAATGGCTGATTCTGGATCTGGTCAGGAAATGTACAAAGATGAGCCTGGAACATCTTGTCATGCCATGATGGTGGAAGAGCGATGGGTTGAAACACCAAATATGTTCAAAATCTATGTATTCATAATATCAAACACATACACACCATGTTTGTTTATCTTCAGAGAGAACCATCTAAATCTGAAAATGGAAGCATTTAAGTTGCTTTTTCTGTATTAACTGCAACTCAGGGTACCCAAAGAATTAATGTGGGAATGTTTCTCTGCATAGTACAGAAGTATACAGATTTTCCTCTGATAGTAGCTAATTAATGAAGAAAAGACAATAAATTAGAAATTCCTATTTTTGCAAAGCCCCTAATGAAATAATGGCTGTAGGCAGTTTGCCAGAGTTAGCAAATAAATTGCATGTGGCATACAACTTTATAACAGATTGTATGGAACATACTTACACTGGAAATTAACTTAATTTATCTGAAATTCCGATGTAATGGGATGATCAGTAATTAGATAATGATTAGTTAATGATCAACAATGGATATTAACATCACTGAGCTAGATGCAGAAGAATCATTTAATAAAGCTATACATCGGGGTGCCTGGGTGGCTCAGTTGCTAAGCGTCTGCCTTCGGCTCAGGTCATGATCCCAGGATCCTGGGATCGAGCCCGATATTGGGTTCCCTGCTTGGTGGGAAGCCTGCTTCTCCCTCTCCCACTCCCCCTGCTTCTGTTCCCTCTCTTGCTGTGTGTGTCTCTGTCAAATAAATAAAATCATTTAAAAAAAAGCTATACATCCATTTGTGTTGAAGCTAAAAATTGAAGAAAACGTCTTTAAGACAATAATGTGTACTTACTAAAATCCTATGCAAGCATCATACCTTAATAGCAAAATGTTGAAAGCTTTTGCTTTGTGTTTAGGAGTAAGACCAGGATGCCCCCCATCATGTCTTTTATTCCATGTATTGGAAAGCCCAAAGAAAAGACATAGAGATGAGAAAGGAAAGAGTTAAACTCATTCTCTGTAAATAATGTGGTTATGTATGTAAAGAATCCAAAAGGACCTACAAATAAATTACTAGAATAAGAAGTGGTGACCTCTGGTTCCAGACAAGATGGTAGAGACTCATTTCTCCATACCCATCTCTGAGTACAACAAAACAGTTATGGCATGGTCTGATGTGATGCTCGATGTAGATGGAGGAAATACTTAAAACAATTGTATTTTTTTTAAGTGAGGGAAGTAAATGGACGTACATAGAAGTAAAGCTTCAGCACTTCAAAGTGGTAAAATATTGATGTTAGATTGACATGTTGCATATTCGTATTGTAATACCTAGATCAAATGGCAAGACAATTGTCCAAAAGAATACCCTCAAAAGGAATAGAAATCAAAATGGAACTCTAAAAAATGCTCAAGTAACCCACAGAAATGTAAAAACAAAAAGATAGAGGAATAAGAAGCAGAAGGAACAAATGGAAAATGAATAACAAAATGTCAAACTTGAGACCAAGCATCAATAACCAGTTTGGAGGTAAATTATCAAATACACATAATCAAAAACAGAGATTGGTGGAGGGAATTTAAAAAACATAATTCAAGTATAAACTGTTTCCAAAACTCACTTGAAATACAACAATATTGGCAGAATAAAGGTAAAAGGATGGGAAAAGACATGTTGTGAAAATATTAACTTTAAGAAGCCAAAAAGGGGTGCCTTGGTGGCTCAGTGGTTTAAAGCCTCTGCCTTCAGCTTAGGTCATGATCTCAGGGTCCTGGGATTGAGCCCCACATTGGGCTCTCTGATCAACAGGGAACCTGCTTCCCCCTCTCTCTCTCTGCCTGCCTCTCTGCCTACTTGTGATCTCTCTCTCTGTGTCAAATAAATAAATAAAATCTTAAAAAAAAGAAGCCAAAAGTTACTACATTAATATCAAATTAAATAGACTTCAGAGCAAAGAAAAATTACTAAGAACAAGGCAGGACATTACATGATGATAAAAGCATCTTTCTATCAGAGGGACATTGCAATCCTAAATCCATATTCATCAAACAGTAGGATTCAAAATACACAAAATAAAACCTAATAGAACAGAAAGGCCAGGGACACCTGGGTGGCTCAGTCAGTTAAACGTCCAACTATTAATTTCCACTCAGGTCATGATCTCAAGGTTGTGAACATGAGCCCTACATGGGGGCTCCAAGCTCAGTGAGGAGTCTGCCTGAAATTCTTACTCTCTCTCTCCCCACCTTGGAGGGCTATAAATAAATAAATAAATAAATAAATAAATAAATAAATAAATAAAATCATTAAAAGAAAAGACTTGAAAGGCAAAATAAACAAATCTGCAATTATAGTTAGGGAATTCAAAACCTTACTCTTGTTAATTCATAGAACTACTATAGAGAATATAAGCAAATATACAGAAGAACTGAATAACACCACAAATCAATGGGATCTGATTGCCACTTATAGACCACTCCACCCAACATAGCAGTATGCACATTCTTTCCAAGAACCCATGGAACATTTACCAAAAGAAAACATAGATTGGGTAATAATGCAAAGTATTTGCATTATTGGGTAATAGTACAAAACCAGGACAAAATGAAAAGAATTGAAATTATACAAGAGTGTGTTCTCTGACCATAACAGAATCAGCTAGAAATCAACAACAGAAAAAGAAGAGAAAAACCTCCAGTCACATGGATATTAAACAGCTTACTTCTAAATAACCCATGGTCAAATAGGAAGTCTCAAGAAAAAAAATTTTTTTCTTGAACATATCAACTCATGGGATGCAGCTAAAGCAGTGATGGAGAGCATATTTATAGCACTAAAATACTTACCTCAGAAAAATAGGAAAGTTGGGGTGCCTGGGTGGCTCAGTGGGGTAAGCCTCTGCCTTCAGCTCAGGTCATGATCTCAGGATCCTAGATCCAGCTGGTGTCTTGTTCCCTGCTCAGTGGGGAGTCTGCTTCTTCCTCTCTCTCTGCCCCTCCCCCTGCTTGTGCATGCACGCTCTCTCTCTCTCTCTCTCTCTCTCTGTGTCAAATGAATAAATAAAATATTTTTAAAAGATTTTATTTATTCATTTGACAGACAGAGATCACAATAGGTAGAGAGACAGGCAGAGAGAGAGGAGGAAGGAGGCTCCCCGCTGAGCAGAGAGCCCTACATGGGGCTCAATCCCAGGACCCTGGGATCATGATCTGAGCCGAAGGCAGAGGCTTTAACCCACTGAGCCAACCAGGCACCCTAAAATATTTAAAAAAAAAAAAAAAGAAAGAAAAATAAGAATGTCTCAGACCAATAATCTAAGCTCCAACCCAAAAAACCAAAGACCAAAATAAACACAAATCAATCAGAAGGAGAGAAACAATAAAGAATAAAAATTAATAAAATTGAGAAGAGGATCATAAGAGAAAGTCAATGAAACAAAAATCTGGTTATTTGAGAAGATCAATAAAATTAATAAACATCTAGCAAGGTTGACAAACATAACAGAGAAGCCCCAAATTACTAATATCAAGAATGAAAAATGATATATATCAACACAAACCCTACAACCATTAAAAGGATGCAAGAGTAATATGAACAATTCTACAGTCACAAATTTCACAGTTTACACGAAATGGATCAATTCTGCAGAAACCACAAAACTGGTAACCAATGAATGATTTGTATCCAGAATATACAAAAAAACCTCACACAAACCAAAAGAAAAACTGGCAAGCAACTTGAATAAGCACATGACTGAAATCACAAATCAAAACAAGAGATCCAAGTGGCCAATAAATCTATCAAAAAGCACTCAGCCTCCTTGATAATCCAGGAAATGCAAAATAAAACCACAACCCGACACCACAACACTTCTAGCATGGCTAACACGACTTTGTTACAGACTCTCACAAGATCAAGTATTGCAGTGGAGCCAGCACCATGGTCATGACCATGGGAATTGAAATTGCAGCACATTTGGGAACATCTACTAAAGCCGAGCCCAGTGATCTAGCCATTCTACCCTTAGAAACCCCACAGCATACCCCAACAGAAATGATGTGCACATGCGCACTGAAAGATAGGATCGATAAGCCCAAGCAGGAAACAGTCCGAATGTCCATCAACCATAGAATGGGTAAGTATGTGGGGATCTTTATACGAGTTCCATATGGCAGTGAAAATGAACTATGGTTTTGTGCTCAAGGTTAGCACCCAGTGGAGGAAGTGAGTCACAAAGAAACACATATGGTTCTATTTAGGTAAAATTTTATCTTTTTTAAGTATCTTATTTATCTGACGGAGAGAGAGTGCGCGCACAAGCAGGGGGGCGAGAACAGATAGAGGGAGAATCAGACTCCCCGCTAATCAAGGAGCCGATGTGGGGCTCGAGCCCAGGACCCCGGGATCATGACCTGAGCCAAAGACAGACACCTAACTGACAAAGCCACCCAGGCATCCCTCCATTTAGGTAAGATTGTAAAGCAAACTAAATAATCGGTTATGTTAGAAGCCAAAATAGTGGCTCTCTGTGGGAAGGAAGGAATGGGTGGTAATTAGGGAAAAACACGAAGAGAGTCTCTGGGATGCTAGGATTGTTCTCTTTCTTGACCTGGGTGAAGGTTATGAGGGTGTATTCATTCTGAGATAATTCAATGAATTGTATACATTTATGATTCGTGCACTGTAGTGTATGGCTGGAGGTTTCCGTGATTTTTCCTGCATAACCCACCACTCTGGCCCACAAGTACAGGACTCCTGCTGTGTAAGTGACCTTGAGAGCCTGATTTGTTGACATTAGCTGGCCTCCAGGGCAGAAGTGACCCTTCTGGCCTGGACACCTAGAGCTATAAATTGTGCCCTGTATCCCCTCTGGCTCCAGGCTGGGCTGGACCCCCAAGAATGGAATCCGGGAGGGGAGGCAAACACACCTAGCCCAGCCTCCTTGAATATGTAAAAACATGATTACACAGAAATGCAGCTGACTTCAAACTGCACTTAGGCAAACGAATGTTTAAGTAGGTAAACAAATGTTTAACTTTAGACCCCTTCATTTGCCGTATAAATACAGCCCTAATGGGGATGGTCAGTTGGAAGTCTCACATGAAGGAAGGGTGATCTGCCCAAGCTTCTCCATCAGGATGCCAACCTGGCCATCTCCCCGGGGCTGCCCCAGCTAATGAGGTTGGATGTTTTAAGTACCTGAGTTGACGAAACTGTCTTATCTCCTTCAGTGCTTACAATAGCCCCCACCTATACACAGATTTCCCTTCTTTCTGTTTCTGTTAGATTTTTTACAATGTCAATAAAGTGTTCAGTATGCCTGGGTAGCTCAGTGGGTTAAGCCTCTGCCTTCGGCTCAGGTCATGATCTCAGGGTCCTGGAATCGAGCCCCGCATCGGGCTCTCTGCTCAGCAGAGAGCCTGCTTCCCTGCTCTCTCTCTCTCTCTGCCTGTGTCTCTGCTACTTGTGATCTCTGTCTGTCAAATAAATAAAAGTCTTTAAAAAAAAATAAAAATAAATAAATAAAGTGTTCCCCTTGGAAATTGAGAGTTCAGCCATGGACCTTTTGTTTAGAGTGTGAACTAAATTTTTTTAAAGATTTATTTATTTATTTATTTGACAGACAGAGATCACAAGCAGGCAGACAGGCAGGCAGAGAGAGAGGAGGAAGCAGGCTCCCCGCTGAGCAGGGAGCCAGATGCCAGACTCCATCCCAGGACCCTGGGATCATGACCTGAACTGAAGGCAGATGCTTGACCGACTGAGCCGCCCAGGCACCCCACTAAAGATTTTATTTTTAAGTCCCCTAATGTGGGACTTGAACCCACAAGCCCGAGGTCAAGAGTCACATTCTCCATCAACTGAGCCAGCCAAGTGCCCAGGCCTTAGACGTTGTCCAGGAAAAATGTGTCAAATGTAACAGAAGGAGCAGGAACCAAGTGGCAAATAAGAGGGCTCAGCAGGAACAGTTTTGGTGAGAACGGAGGTCGGACTATGGCAGGTGGGAGAGAGATTGGTGGGGAGGCAGGGAACTGTGGATGCGGTAAGAGTCTGAATTTCAAGAGTGGAGAAAAGGGGGGGATCTCCATTAAGCAAGGGAGCAAGCAGTCAGTGTCAATTAGCCTTACGTTGGGTTCTTGGGAAATAAAGTGAGGTCTGGACTCCAGACACAGAGTCAGCAAGCAAAGTATCAAGGAGGGGGCTCCGAGGAGGAAGAAAGGCACAGGTGGTGGCCAAGTGGCAGGTGCAGGGCATGGAGATAATTCCGCCAGGAGTGTGGGCTTGAGTTCACAAGGACAGGGAAGCATGGAAGGGTATTGAGCAGAGGAGGAATGAGATCAAGGGAGATCAGTGGCAGTTTATGGGAGATGGAAGAATTCCTGCGGGGGCAGGAATCCTTGTGGGACCCGGGTTTGAAGGAATGATGTTAGAAATTGCCAGCAAATCTGCATTGATCAGGATGCCTGGGTGGCTCAGTTGGTTAAGGGGCTGCCTTCAGCTCAGGTCAGGATCCCCAGGTCCTGGAATCAAGCCCCAGCTTCGGGCTCCCTGCTCACCAAGGAGCCTGCCTGCCTCTCCCCTGCTTTTGTTCTGTCTTTCTAATATACACATAAAATCTTTTTTTTTTTTTTAATCGCAGAGAGTAACTTCTCTCCAGCAGCGCCCTTGGTTTGTAAAGCCCAGACAAGCCTGAGGGTCCCAGGGCTCTCCAGATGAATGACGAGTGCAGAGCTGCCCCCTGCCAACCCCGCTGCAGGGAGAGGCCAGAAGGCTCAGGTTCAAAAAGACCCCTGTTTGAACTCTGAGTGAGGATTTGAGGGGTGGGATGGATGTGTTTTTCTGACCATAAGGAAGTGTCCATGCATGTTCTCTCCTGTGGGATTTCCAAGAATAGATAAGGGTGTCCTCAGAGTTGATGTGATAGATAAGCCACAGCGTGTGTCAACACACACACACACACACACACACACAGGCCCTGAAAGGAGTGAGAAGAAGGTCCCACGCAGTGTCAAATCCAAAATATTAATCCAAAATATGAGATTTCCCACAACCACCCCATATCTAGGGTCTCTGACTGCAGAGGACAACAGTGGATTTTGAGGAGGCAAAGACTTTTCTCTGGGGTCAGCCAAGGGGACACCTCAAGGCTTAGAAGAGATTGAAGGGGCACAATCACCCCTGAGGTTCCCCCTAATTCTCTGCCCCCTTGCCCCTCATTTCTCTGTCTCAGACCACAGTGGGGTATCCAGTTTAGAAAATTTTGCCGCATTGGTCTGCCATAGCTGCTTCCTTCCTAGGACTCCCAGCAGCCCTACCCCCTGGTCCTTGGTTTCCTCAGCCAGGCACGGCTCCCCGCAAAGCTCCTACTCCTGTAAGCCACCCCTCACCCCATACCTGCTTCTTGACATCCCTGGCTTTCATCCAGCCTCCTGTTTGCTCACTTCATTTTCCTGGTTGACTTTGGGTCCCATTCAACTCTGAGACTTTATCTCTCCCTCTGGAAACCTTCCCTGAGTGGGGGATGCCAGAGCCCCTACCCACCCTGGCCACCCACAGGCCTTGGTGATAAGAGAGGGAGCGCTGGGGGCAGCAGCTGCTGGGGTGTTGTCCGAGAGGGTGCCCAGGCCTTGCAGCTGCTGGGGAAACTCCCCAACAAACAATGAGTCCTAACACTGGGTGCGAGGAGCCCGGGGCATGGGTCAGGCCAGCTCCTCTGCAGGAAGATCCCAGAGCCACACCACCTCGAGGCAGTTTCGTCCTTGGCTCCCCGTGTAACACCTAGACTCCCATCCCCCCAGATTCTGGGGTGATGGGAGGCCCAGAGTTCCCCAAAGCCTGTTCATCCAGTCCCCTCTTTACTTTTTTTTTTACCTTTTAATCTTCTTTTCTTTTCTTTCTTTTTTGATTTTTATTTATTTATTTGAGAGAAGAGAGAAAATCAGCATGAGCAGGGGAGAAGGGTAGAAGGAGAGGGAGAAGCAGACTCCCCGTTGAGCAGGGAGCCCTGGGGCTTGATCCCAGGACCCTGAGATCATGACCTGAGCTGAAGTCAGGTGCTTAAATGACAACTCCCCAGGTGCTCCGAGCCAGTCCCTTCTTGGGTCAAAAAGACCTCCCAGAAAACAAATAATCCTTCAGGAAGTAGAACCCAGTGTCCGCGTGGAACCAGGAAACAGAGGCCTCCATCCTTCTTCACACTCTGTTCCAGCCCCCAGTTCCTGCCCTGCTCTCCATGGGGGCACAACCAGAAGGTCCCCACCAGAAAAGCCTGCCTCCCACCTCCAGTCCCCAGTAAGGCTAATTTTGATGTTCACATTTTTCAGACAAGGTTCCCAGCAGGTCCTGCTGAACTGAGGTGGACATATTGTGTCCCACTGGCCTAGGTCAGCTGCTCAGATGCTGCCCACCCCAGACACCAGAGTGGGGCCCAGACACAGGATGTGGATGGCTGGGGAGCAGGAAGAATCAGCTTGTGGGGACTAGGGAGCAGCCAGGACCCGGATATGGGTCTTTTGCTATTGTTCCTGGCAGGAGGCAAAGGAAGACATCCAACCATCGAACCAGCAAGCAAGACCAAATACCACACTCCGCCCCTACACCACACCCCACCCTCTGGGTACCCAGGCTCCCAGCACCCGCTTCCCAGCTGTCCCCCTCAGGGACACCACCCTTCCAGTTCTGAAGTTTCTAGCAGGCTCCCAGGCCACAGCCACCAGCTGTTCTCACACCCCTCTAAGGACTTAGGTGTCCAGGCTTGCCCTCCACCCTTCCCAGGCGTTCAAGGTCCCCATTCCACCTGCCCTGGGATCACCAGCCTCCTCCAGGAAGTTGGCACCATCTTCTTGGCAGGTGGCCCGGGGTGTGGCCTGAGGAGCCATGAAACTCCACTATATAGCCCAGCCCAGGGGCTAGCCCTGCAGCTCCAGGGACCTGCAGGTGAGAGAGGCCGGGGTCCCCTATAGAAGTGGGACATGAGGTCCCCTGCTCTAGCCCCTGGCTCTAGGCTTCCCCACTCCAAACCCACTGGACCCACTGGACACCTAACTTCCCATCCTTGCCTTGTCCTGCCCTCCCTGCCCCTCACCAGACCCACTGGACATGTAACTCCCCTATACACACGCACACTGGCTCTTGGATCCAGCCCACCTCCCTTGGTGCCCAGGTGGCCCCCGTCCTCTCTGGAACAGTGCCCAGCCAGAGGGACAGACTAACCTTCTATGACCCCTTCTCTCTCCCCACAGCAGATATGGGTTCCCTGTGGAGCTGGTGGACACTCTGGACAGGAGCAACCCTCCTGTGTGGTAAGTTGGACTGAGACCCCGTCCTCGTCCTTGCTCTCGTCTAGGGGACTCTGCCTGCTGTGGTCAGCACCCTCTGTCTGTATGCCCTCCACAACCCCAGCTCCCAGTGCCACCCCAGGCTAGCTAAGATGGGAGTGAGGCCCCTTAGGGTCTGCAGAGAAGTGTGGTGGGATCCTCCCATTCTCTCTCTGTCCTAGAAGGAAGCAGATAAAATCCACTGTCCCCCAATTTAAGTCTTCAAGAAGTACCACTTTCTAGATTTTCTGTAACTCAGCTGAAGTTCTGACTCTGAGTCTCCTGCTGAGATGATGGAAAATTTCACTCCAGTTATTCTTGGGGAGCTTGGTGCCTGGATCCCCAGGGTTGTGCCCCAGACTACAGTCTCAGGTGAAGCCAGGGTCCCTGGGAAGGTTGGGGCCTCAGAGCCTTCTAGTCGTCAATCAGCATCTGCTTCGTCCCTTTTGAAACCTTCATTGTTCCTGATGCTCTGGCCCCATAGGACACTGGGACATCCTTCCAGTCTCCCTAATTCAGCAGACAGTCCTTCTATAACCCCATACTCTCTCCAAGACCCTGTAGATCACCTCCCCTGCCCTCTCTCTTTCCCCAACTCCCTCTCTCTCCCTCCTTCTCTTCCCAGCCCTGGAGAATCTCTTCCTAGTTGGGGGTGTTGAAAAGCACCCAGTCCTCTCTTTCTGGGAGACATATTGTCCACACTCCCATACCCTCCTTCTTCCTTTAACCCCCTTTACATCCCCATGTTTTTATTAAGACAAAAGTCATAAACCAGCACCTGAATCCGGCCCGTTGGAGCCCCATAGCACTTAAAACAATTTGGGGTTGGAGATTTCACATGGAAATTCAAATAGCCAGTTTCTCCTGAAAAATGGTTAAGATCTGGCATAAAAAAAGGGAGGGGAAGAGCCCACAAAGCATCATAATAACAGACTAATCCTACCCGCTTTCCTTGGCATATGAACACTCTAGTTTGCACACTGGCCACCCAGTTTCCCACATTCTTATTACTTGCCTGGCCCATCAGGTCCGAAGTGTTCAGGCTTTTGTTTTACTTACTTACTTACTTACCTACTTACTTATTTATTTAGAGAGAGGGAGTGCACAGAGAAGAGGGAGAGGGAGAAGCAGACTCTCCACTAAGCAGGGAGCCCGATGCGGTACTCGCTCCCACGACTGTGAAATCATGACCTGAGCCTCCCAGGCGCTCCCTGTTCAGGCTTTTAGAACACAAAAGCCAGAAGGGCTGGTAGGCGAATATGAAGAAAGGAAAGCAAGAGGAGAAAAAGCTCGAGTCAGTATTTCAATGTGGTATCTAGGCTCAGTGCAAGGCTTTCCTTCTCTGCTGGAGAGGACTAGGTGAGCAGACCTGCAACTGTGTTCTCTCCCCCTCCGCCCCACTTCCAGGGTTGACCCAAGGGACCTCAGTGGACTTCCTTGTGGCCTTCCTGCAGAACTACCTGCCTGGCTACCACCGGGCCTCCCTCCAGCTCCAACTCTCCAGTCTGTCGGACCACTCTGCCTCGGTCTCCATTCACTGCCACGCGGATAGCACCGAGCAGAATGTCACAGTGAACCCGGGACAGTCAGTCCTGGTCAGCGTCAGTTCCAAGGCTGAGATGGTTGGCAGTAAGGTCTTCCAACACGCGGTGACCATCCACTCTGACCGCGAGATCTCTGCGCAGGCCATAAACACAAAGCCCAACACAGCAGAGCTGACCCGGCTGTGGCCTGTCCGGGTTATGGGCACTGAGTACTTTGCAGTCACACCTCCTGGCACCTCATCCAAGAATGTCAAGGAGTTCGCCGTGGTGGTGGGGGCAGCGGGGGCCTCGGTCACTATTAAGCTGAAGGGGTCCGCGACATTCCAGAACAAGTTCTACCCAGCGGGCAGTATCATAACCTTGACCCTGCAGCCGTACCAAGTGGCCCAGGTACAGAGCACATCTGAGCTCTCGGGGTCGAGGATCACAGCCAACAGCCCCGTGGCTGTGTTCTCCGGCCACAGCTGTGCCCAGAAACACACGAACTGCAACCACGTGGTGGAGCAGCTGCTCCCCACGTCCGCCTGGGGCACCCACTACGTGGTGGCCTCGCTGTCCTCCCAGGCCCGCTATGATCTGGTCTATGTCGTAGCCAGCAAGACCACAAAGCTGAGCTACAATCAGGGGGGCACCACTGGCTCCCGTGGGCTCCAGGCGGGTGACGTGACCGAGTTTGAGACTGGGCAATCGCGGCCGCTCTACCTGTCCGCAGACGTGGGTATCCAGGTCCTGCAGTTTGGCACAGGGGCCACAAGGGACAGAATAACCTATGACCCCTACCTGGCCTTGGTCCCAGACGTGGCAGCCTACTGCCCAGCCTATGTGGTGAAGAACTTGCCAGGCACTGAGGGCGTGGCTCTGGTGGTAACACAGACAAAGGCGGTTAACGAGCTGACCCTGGAAGGGCAGAAGATGGGGGCCAAGCTCTCCTGGGCAGCTGTGCCCGGCAGTAAGTTCTCCTATGCCGAGGTGGACCTTGGCCACGCTGACGAGATCCACATGATTGAGGCCACTACTAACTTTGGGCTGCTCGCCTTTGGGCTGCTCCAGGCTGCAAGCTATGGGACGGCAGGTGCCTGTGGCCGAAGTGAGTGATGGGATTGACCCCCCTCCCCCCCCACCAGCCCTGTCTAACCCATGACCTTTTGGCTGGCTCTCTCTCCCTCTCCTTTTTCCTACCAACTGCTCCCCTGTGGCTGTTCCCACCTCACCTCCATCCTCTCTGGCATCCTCCCCCTCCCTAAGGCTTCCGGGCTCTTCCCTACCCAACCCCCTCCAGGAACCACTAAATATTTAGCAACCAGTGTGATCCAAGGTCCGCAGCAGTCAGAAACAATGCCCGCCAGAGCACGGCAGCAGGGTCCTATGTAGAAGCCCCCACAGTGTCTGACAGGTGTCTGGCCTCAGCCCTCTGTCTCTTTTTTGTTTTGTTTTGTTTTGTTTTTTTAAGATTTTATTTATTTATTTATTTATTTGGCAGAGAAACAGAGATCACAAGTAGGCCAAGAGGCAGGCGGGGGCGGGGGGGGGGGCGCGGGGGAAGCAGGCTCCCCGCTGAGCAGAGGGCCCGATCTGGGGCTCGATCCCAGGATCCTGGGATCATGACCTGAGCCAAAGGCAGAGGCTTTAACCCACTGAGCCACCCAGGTGACCCTCTGTCTGTTGTTTTTTTGCAGGGGGAGGGGAGTTAGGGATAGAGTCCTAGGAAAGAGCCAAGGTGCCTAGAGGAAGGGATCTTTGTGGGGAGGAGTGGGCTCAGGTCAGCAGATTCTTAACAAACAGTTTGGAAGTATTTTGATATTTTATTTGTTTTTTTGAAATATGTTGCTATTTTAGCAACCATACAAGTGGCGAACTACCACTCCCCCACATCCTGTAGGAATGTTTATGTCCCAACACAAGAGGTCTAAAAGTATGATAACTAATAATGGCTGCCGTGTGGGGGCGGGGCTTTTCTCAATATACAAGAGACCATTCTAGTTGTGTGTGTGTGTTAACATAGTTAGTCTCTAGGACCTTGCCCTGTGTGTAACCTTAGGCTCAGTGCATCTGAGGAATTGCCTCCAGGCTGTGTAATGTGGTGTTTGAGGACACAGATGCTAAAGCCAGACTTCCCAGGTTCAAATCTCACCTCTGCTTGTATGACCTTGGCCATGTGACCTTGCCTATATGGGCCTCCGTTTCCCCATCTATAAAATAGGGATAATAACTGTATCCCTTCACAGGACTGGAGTGAGGGAGTAATAAGTTTTGTAAAGCTCTTAGGGGGTATCTGGCAAGTTATTATGAGCAGGCAGAAAGCAAGAGGTTTTATTTATTTTTTAAAAGATTTTATTTATTTGAGAGAGAGAGAGAGCATGAGCAGGGGGAGGGGCAGAGGGAGAAGCAGACCCCCTGCTGAGCAGGGAGCTGGATGTGGGACTCCATCCCGGGCTCCAGGATCATGACCTGAACTGAAGGCAGTTGCTTAACCAACTGAGCCTCCCAGGCACCCCAAGAAAGAGGTTTTAAACACTGGGAGGCAGGGGAGGAAGAGCTATTTCTTCCTGCGTGGACCCCTTGCTTCAAGGGGTCCCCTAGATATTAGAGTCCCCAGCACTGGCAAAAAATGCTCCCTCCAACCACGAGCATGCAAGCCACCTACCCTCCAAGAGCCACTTCGGGCTTGAATAGTAGAACAGGAGAAGGGGTAGGAGATTCATTATAGCCGGTAACACTCACCACCTGGGCCAAATCCTACTTATATTTTAGCTTCGTTAAGTCTGACAATGCCCTCCTCCCAAATATCCCTGTGAAGAATGTACTGTTATCAGCCCCTTGTTGCAAACGGGGAAACTGAGGCATAGAAGGCTTAAAATCACTTGTCCAGTGCCGCCCAGTGGACCGGCAGAGCCAGGATTCTAACCTAGGTAGCCTGATCCAGGAAGGCAGAGAGTTCCAAGAGTTCCATTTTCTGTCCTTAAAAAAGATACCTTAGCCTTCTGACCCAAGTGGGAATGCACGGGAAGGGGATACGGGGAGAGAAAAACCACAGATCAGCATTTCCAGAGTGATCCCTGCCCGGCTTTCTTCACTACCTTCCAGTTCTTCTGGGCTGGGCCATGTCAAACCAGGGAATTAGAATACCTGGGGTTGGGTCACGCCTGGGCAGCCATCTCCTCAGGGGGACCTCCAGACCTCAGTTTTCCCACTTCTCCACTGGGTAGTTGTGAGCCCACTGCCCCAGCTCCGCACAGCAGGAGAGCTCCACGATTTCCACCTGTGAGGATACCCCTGACTTTCTCCGTTGCCGCCCCCTCCCTCCACTCTGCAGCCGTGTTGTCCCAGAAACCCTCCTGTCAAGACCTGCAGTGCAGTCCCCAGCAGAAATGCCAGGTGGTGGATCAACAGGCCAAGTGCGTGGCGGTCCCCGTGGCCACCTGCCGCGCCCAAGGTGACCCCCATTACACCACTTTTGACGGCCGGCGCTACGACATGATGGGCACGTGCCTTTACATGATGGCGGAGCTGTGCAGCAACGACCAGACCCTGCCGGCTTTCAGCGTGGAGGCCAAGAACGAGCATCGCGGCAGCCGCAGGGTCTCCTATGTGGGCTTGGTCAACGTGCGTGCCTACAGCCACACAGTCTCTCTGGTCCGAGGGGAAGTTGGCTTCGCTCGGGTAAGTGTCCACAGGGTTCGGATTTAATACCTATGAGTCTCTGGTCCGAGGGGAAGTTGGCTTCGCTGGGGTAAGTGTCCACAGGGCTCGGACTTAATACCTATGAGTCTCTAGTCAGAAGGAGGAGGCAAAGCCTGGGGTTCGGGCCCCAAACCCAAGCCCTCGGCTATGGAGTGAGGGGTACAAAGGAGGGGCTGTGGCCACGGGAGTGGGGACTTGAGAGGGGGAATTTGAAAATCAGTGGCAGAGCCTGCCATCCCTTTCGTCCAGCAATTCCACTTCTAGAAATTTTAGGGATACTCAGAGATATGGTTAGGGGAAGAAAAGCTTATGCCAACGTGGTTTGTGATAGCAAAAGGAAAAAAAAAATAATAAAGGAAACAAACTGTCCAACAATGGGGAATGTCTTCAGTGACCAAACACTAAATTTAGGGAACACTTCCTATATGCTAGATTCGTTTCTTAGTGCTTTCCATGTAGTAATGCATGGAATGCTCACAGCAATCTACAGGGGTAGACGTTATTATTATTAACACTTTCAGGTGAGGAGACTGAGGTCCAGAGAGATGAGCGACTTACCAAGGGCTCTGAGCCAGTAAGAGGTGTAGCTGGGAACACAGGCAGGCTGACTCCGGAGTCACTATTCTTAACCTCTTTGCCATCCTGTCTCATATCATATATTTACACTCTTTTGTTTATTTTGGATATCAAATGTACACATAATAAAACCCATAAATCTTAAGGTCATGGAGTTTTGACAAATATGCAATTAAGATAAGAATCTATTCATTATTTCAGAACATTCTCTCATGCCCCTTCCCAGATGATCCCAGCCTGCTCCTAGAGGCAACCATAATTCTAATTTTTTTCCACCATGGATTAGTGTTGCTTGTTTAAGAACTTCGTGTTAATGGAATCACACAGTGGAAGAAGCCATTTGCAGGAAGATTCTTTGCTCTCCACAGTCCTTGTGCATTTCTTCCATGTTGCTGCAATTCTTTTTTTTTTTTTTTTTTTTAAGAGGTAAAGCATCAGCAGAGCTCAAAACAAACAGGGCATGTCCTGGAAAGGTCTGGCTGTCACTCCTGTCTTCACCGGCTTTTTCTCCCTTCCCGACCCCTCCCCCACTCCCCAGTTTTCCTGATTTCTTCAGGTTCCACCTAGGGTTTCTTTATGCCAATACAAGCAAGGGAAACCTACATTCTTCCCTCTCCCCTTTCTTAGCAAAGAGTACTATACTATCTGCTCTGTCCTGCACTTTGCTTTTTACTCTGTATGGTAGCTTCTGGAGCCGTTTCCATAGCAACATAAAGGGAGCCTCTGCTTGCTTTCTTGTTGTTCCTTATATCTGCGTGGCTCTGCGTTGGATGGATGCCCCATCATTCAGTGAGCTCCCATCTCCCACGGATGGATGCTTTGTTCGCAATGGCAGATATGATAGCACAGCACTGAGCGTTCTTGTACCCCCTGGCCGTGCGGGGGTGCGGGTGGATCTGTGAGATTCATAAGCAAGTGGATTAAAGTAAGTGTTCTAGAAATCTAGAGGGACTGAGCACCAGTTCAGAGGGACTTCAAATCCCCCAAAATTACATGCGGAATTTTGCCCCTGCTATGAGAGAGCCGGGTACGGTTACTTTTGTCAGATCCTTACAGAGGTCAGTCACTTGACAGGGGTTTAGAGCTCCTGAGAGAATCATGGTAGGCCGTCCCCAGGACCGTTGTTAGGAGAAAAGAGGGGTTCATGAAGTGGGGACTTCAGCATGGTCTCGCTATTTAAAAAGAAAAAAATATATAAATTAAAAGGTGGGAAAAGCCCTGGCAGAGTTTATAAATGTACCTGCCTGTGTGCGTGCATGTGTGTGTGTGTGTGTGTGTGTGTGTGTGTGTGTCTGTGGTGTGCGTGCATGTGTGTCCACCACAATACGGGTGATTTCTCTCTCCTCATTTTCGCTCAAGAACATTTTATAAGTTTTCTGCAATGAACAAATATTATTTGTATCATTTAAACATGGAGATGACCAGCGTCCCTGGGCTGGGAGCCTGTAGGCATCTCGGTCCCTGTACCCACAGCACTGCTCAGCACAGGCCTGGACACGCCGGAGGGCTCTTGGAGGCATTCCTGACCACTGACCAGAGGAAGATCTATCTTACCTTTGGACCTTGTTCATACGGTCCCCTCTGCCTATTATTCCTTTTCTCATACCCCATCCTCTTGGCTAAAACAAGCATATGTGAAGAAAGAATTCAGAAGAAATGCTGAGAAAGAAGGAACTGGGCCCAAGGGACAGAGAGACACGCCCCTCATCTCCCAGCCAGACTCTCCTTCCACTCAGGAGATCCTCGAAGGAATACGCTTTGCCTTGTTTTTCGTGGCTCTCCCTCACTGATCCCTTACAGCACAGCTCAGCACAGCTGTCCCTGCCTCCAGGAAGCCGCCCCTGATCTGCTACATCGAGTCTGACTCTTCTCGCAGACTCCCAGACCCTCCTGTGCTTCCTCCATCCCAGTCCTGATCCTTCTGACCTGTCCTTCTGATCTAGTGAGCGGTCCGTCTCCCTCCCTGGACTGGGAGCCCCAGGAGAGCAGGGTCTGGGTTGTCTCGGTCATCACTCCTGGAGTCGCCCAGCCAGGACCAGGCCGAGAGGGACTGCCGAGTGAATGTTTATCTAACACGTCAGCGCTTTTGCTCACTCACTGAGAGCTTGCAGTTCTACCAGGCGCCTTTCTAGGCATTGGAGGTGAAGCCGCGAGCAGAGCAGACAAAAATCCCTGTCTTTGTGGGGCTGCAGGTCTCTGGAGTGAGGCAGAGGATAAACATGAGACATTTGCAAATGATATGTTAGAAACTTAGAAGCTACAGGAAAGCAAAATAGACCAGGGAGAGGGCATAGGGAGTAGGGACGGGTTTGCCACATAAAATAGAGTGGTCAGGAGTGGCCTCACTGCCATGGTGACAACCGAGCAAAGCTTTTGTAAGAGGACAGAGGTCAGGAAATGAGCCACGGGTGCGTCCAGGGGAAGAACATTTCAGGGCACAGGGAGGCGAGGGCAAAGACCCCAACGCTTGGTCAGTGGCAGCAACAGGAAGAAGGAATCCCAGGGCAGCCGGGGCAGGGGGAGGCGAGTGCGGAGGGTTTGAGGGGTGAGGGCCAGACCACGCAGGATCTGACAGCCCATCCTCCCCACCCCTACCCCCTGCAGATTGACAACCAGCGCTCGCGCCTGCCCATCTCCCTGGCCGAGGGCCACCTGCGCGTGTACCAGAGTGGGACCCGGGCCATAGTGGAGCTGAACTTCGGGCTGGTGGTCACCTACGACTGGGACTGCCGGCTGGCCCTGAGCCTGCCCGAGCGCTTCCAAAACCAGGTGTGTGGACTGTGTGGCAACTACAACAACAATCCCGATGATGACTTCCTCACCTACGACTCGGAGCTGGTAGATGACCCCGTGGAGTTTGCCAACAGCTGGAAGCTGGACGACGAGGACTACCTGTGCGATGATGGCTGCCAGAACAACTGTCCCTCCTGCACCCCAGGCCAGGCCCAGCACTACGAGGGCAGCCCTCTCTGCGGCGTGCTGACCCAGGCCAATGGCCCATTTGCGGCCTGCCACAGCGCCCTGCCCCCCCGGCCCTTCCTGGAGGAGTGCGTGTACGACCTGTGCGTGGTCAACGGGGACCGGGCCAGCCTGTGCCGCAGCCTCAGCGCCTATGCCCAGGCCTGCCAGGAGCTTGGCATCTCTGTCGGGAACTGGAGGCCGCTGGCCCACTGTCGTGAGTGATGCCCTTGGCATGTGGTGGGAGGCAGGGAACTCCTTGCGTCTGCTCCACATCTGAGCACTTCTTGGGGTTCAGCCTGAAGCTGGACCATACAGGAGACACAGGGAGGGCCAAGATAGTGAGACTGTACCCACAGTGAGCCTAAGGTTGGGACAGATACATCCTAGACAGTGACCACGAGGGTGGTCCCTGCTGGGCTCCTCCAGGCACAGGCAGAAGGGACAGGGACAGGAGGAGGGAAGTCTAGGGGCTATGGGCAACCAGGAGAGCTTCTTGACTCAGCCTGGGGGTCGAGGAGGGTTTCCTAGAGAAAGGAATGTCCAATATGAAACCTGTAAGAGGAACTGAAACAAGACAGAAAAGGGGGGGGAGCAGGACGTGGTTTCTAGGCTGGGAGAGGAGCATGTGTAAAAGCTGGCACAAGAGGTAGTCCTCCAAGTCCCAAAGCAGAAATGGGAGCATCCCCTGGTTCACAGCCCTTCCAGGACTCCTCGATGCCCTCTGGATGAAGTCCAAGCTCCTTAGTTAGGTGTCCATCCACTTAATCATTCATTCATTCATTCATTCATTCATTTATTCATTCATTCCACAAGCATTCCCCGAGCCCCTATTGGGCCCCATCCCTCTGCTGATGATGGACACCGTGGGGGCCCAGCACACACCTGTCCCTGCCCTTGAGAGGCTCCCCAAAAAATTTTTAGGAGACAGAAAGTCCAGTGCACAGGGAGGAGGAGGTGTCCAGATCTAGGCCTAGGGCTTGAGATGGGGATTCCAGAAGGGGAGTAGGTCTGGGGGAGACACTGAGACCACGTGGGGCTTGGTTTAGTCACTCCTCTGTCCTCACTGCCCAGTAAACACCCACCCTCCCGAGTTCCCCCAATGTCTGGTGCAAAGGAGGAACTGGTGAGTCCTTTCATCCACTCATGCATTTCTGAGCATCTCCCATGGGCCAGACCCTGTCCGTGGTGCTGGCAGTTCAGTGGGGGATTGAGGCTGACCAGACCCCCACCCTCACAGAATTTATACCCTAGCAGGGGAGACAGACAGTAAGCAGCAAACTATGGGACATCTTTAAAGAGCAAAAGAAATGAAGTTCATGTATAACAGCAAACAGGAGGCTCCCGAAGAAGGTGCTCGGGGATGGCATTTCTGGGGAGGTGACAAAGGAGTCGAGAGCAGGATGACACTGGAGTCAGCTAAGTAGTAATGATACTATGGGCTGTTTCTGCATGGATGAACTCATTGACTCCTCAGAACTCTGTGAGGTCAGTACTATTATTATCTCATGTTACTGATGAGGAAACTGAGGCATAGTGTGATTGGAGTCATTTGCTCACAATCACACAGCAAAAAAGGGAGACTGGTGTTTGAACCCAGGCTATCTGGGCCCCAGTAGCTTTCTTTTAACCATATGCTGCACTGCCTTCTGAGGAACAGCCAGTACAGACCCTGGGAACAGCCAGTGCAAAGGCCCTGAGGTGGAAGTGTGAGGACCCATGAGGAAGCCTGTGTGGCTAGGACAAAGTGAACCAAAGGGAGAGTAAGAGGAGATGAAGAGAGACACAATGGGTGCAGATGAGGGGGAGCTTGGTGGGCCACCAAGAGGACTCAGCTTTTCCCCTGAGATGGCACAACAAGAAGGCTCTGAGCAGGAAAGGGACATCACTGGTGCTCACAGGGCCCCTCTGGCTGCATGTGAGGAACAGCCTGTGAGGGTCAAATGGGAGATAATGGGGGAGAGACCAGGCAGAAGGCTGCTTTGGGGCACCTGACCGGGGCGGGGTGGGGGGGGGCTGAGGAGGAGGACAATGACATGAGAAGGGGGTGGATTCTGGATAGATTTTGACTGTGGAACTCACAGGATTTACTGACAGGTTGTCGGTGAAAATGAAGGAGGAAAGGAGTCAACAATGTCTCTGAGATTGGGGGCCCCAGGACCTGGAGGGATGGAAGCGCTGGGCAGAGCTCCAGGGAGGAGTAGGGTGTGGAGAGGGAAGTCCTGCTGAGCGCTGGCCTGACCCCACTCCCCGTCTCTCTCCTCCCTGTCTCTCCTGCAGCCCTGTCCTGCCCTGCCAACAGCCGCTATGAGCAGTGCGCCCCTGCCTGCCCCCCCACCTGCAACTCCCAGGCGGTGCCGTCCAACTGCTCCGGGCGCCCGTGCGCCGAGGGCTGCCTGTGCCTCCCGGGCTTCGTGGCCAGCGGCGGCGCCTGCGTGGAGGCCTCGTCGTGCGGCTGCACCTTCGAGGGCCGCCCGCTCGCTCCTGGCCAGCAGGTGTGGGCGGATGATCAGTGCCAGCGGCAGTGCACTTGCAATGGCGCCACCCAGCAGGTGAGCTGCAAAGACACTCAGGGCTGCCCCAGGGGCGAGCACTGCGGCATCCAGAACGGCCTCCTGGGTTGCTACCCTGACAGCTTCGGGAGCTGCCAGGCATCCGGGGACCCGCACTACGTGAGCTTCGACGGCCGGCGCTTTGACTTCATGGGGACCTGCACGTACCTGCTGGTGGGCTCGTGCGGCCAGGCCGCCGCGCTGCCCACCTTCCGGGTGCTGGTGGAAAACGAGCACCGGGGCAGCCAGACAGTGAGCTATACGCGCGCCGTCCGTGTGGAGGCCCGTGGCGTGAAAGTGACCGTGCGCCGGGAGTCCCCTGGCCAAGTGCTGGTGAGTGAACCGGGGGCTGGTGGAGGAGCAGGAAATCTCCCTTAGGGAGGAGGCGCTCTGAACCCTGGGTGGATTAGAACACCTTGTGGTCAGTGCTTAAGCCCCGGGCCCCCAAGCGGGGTGGTGCTGCGTCTCCTTGGCTGTGTGACTGTCTCTCCAGGCTTTCGTTTTGTCTTTTGGGTGCACCACCCAGCAGAAGTCAAGAACCACTGATTTTTCTCTGTAAAAAAAAAAGAAAAAAAAAAAGATTAAAATCGAGAGGTGGTGTTGTAAGATTCACAGCTCTAGTAAATGATTACTGAGATGTTTGGGACAGTGGCCCATGTCCTGGGGAGGAAGAGGATGGATTGGAAATGGAAAATAAAGGAAATTTCCATGGCCAAGCACCACGGCTAAACCCTTTACAAGCCTTAGGTCAGAATCTTCAGAATGGCCCTGGAGTAAAGGAAATTTTGCCCATAAATCTGAGTGTCTGGCATAGAGAAACTTCTAGATAAACAGAAGGCATAATGATTCATTTTTAAATTCCCACCTCTCTGAGATGACATTTAAACTGAGTCTGGAATAGCCATCGCCAATACATACTAAGTTACTTCTACGTGTTAAATGCTTGACATAGAGTAACTCAATCTCTAAAACTCTGTGAAATAGCTAATCTTGTTAGGTGAGAAACTGAGGCATGCAACGGCTAAATTATCTATTCATGGTCACACAGCTAGTGAGTGATAGAACCACGACTTGAAGCCAGCTCGTTTGGCTCCTGAGCCCATACTTTCTTAACCACTACACCCTGCTGCCACTTCTGCGCAGAGAAATGGAACAGGCAGAGACAGAAGTGGATGGAAGAGTATTCCAAGCAGAAGGAACAGCGAGTGCAAAGGCCCTGAGGCAGGAACAAACAAGAGGGGCAGAGGAACAGCCTGGAGGCCCCTGGGGCTGGAATGGAGGGAGGGGATGATGTAGGGGATGACTATGATGGAGGTCTTGATTTCACCCAAAATCTGAAAGACAAGGGAGAGACTACCAGGCGAAGAGGGGTGGTTCCTAGGTGCGGGGAGCAGCAGGTGCAAAAGGTGGACTGAGCTGAGCTTGAAGACTATAGAAGAGCATGGAACCAGTGCAGCTATACTTGAGAATGAGGCTGGGGGGATGGGATAGAGAGGATGGTAGAAGAGGAGGTCAGAAAAGTGGGGACAAGCAGGGCCTGGTGGGGAGAGGGGTTCTATTTTAAGCTGAGATACAAAGGATGATGGGGAGTCAACCAGGTGAAGAATAGGGATGTGGAGGAGGATAGCACTGTCTAGCAGAAGGCACAGTGAAGGCTTTGAGACCAGGCTGAGCTCGCTGAGTCCAGGAGAAGGTGAGACTACCCGGATGAGTTGCGGGGGTGGGGATGGTCAGTATTGGAGAACGAAGTTGGAGAGCAGTGAGGCTCAGATCACCTAGGGCCACCAGAAGGGGTTTGGCTCAAAGCTAACACCCAACAACTGAAGTAGCATTGGCCAACTAAAGAGTGCTGCATGGGGTCCTAGGAGGAGGGCATGGCACGTGCAAAGGCCATGAGGTGGGAGCGCACTTGGTGTGCTGTGTGCTCAGGGAGACAGCAAGGAGGCTGAGTGAGTGATGTGGCAGGTGCTGCAGGCACCAAGGTGGACAGAGCTAAAGTGAAACGAGACCTTGTAGGGAAGGGGCCTGGCTTTGTGCCATGTCCTGAAGGATGAAGGGGAAGCAGCCAGGAGGGAAGTGTTGAGTGATATTCTTGGCAAAATGAAAAGGCCGTAGAGGTGGACGAAACTGAGAAAAGTAGAAGAATAACAAGAAAGCTGGTGTGGCTGGAGCAGACTGGGTGAGGAAGGAGGAGTGGGAGGTGGTAAGGTCAGGGAAGGTAATGGGGAGACAGATCCTGTAGGTCATGGGTTAGAGATTTGGGTTTAAGCTGATAGCTGGAGGTTGGAGGCAGGTAGCTGGTGTGTCAGACAGGGGGAAGAACAAGTGCAAAGGTCCTGAGGTGGAACCAAGCATCATGTGCTCAAGAGAACAACAAGGAGTTCAGAATAGTTGGAGCCAAGTGAGTAAAGGGTGGGACACCCAGCCGTGCATACCCTGACCCCTTGGACCTCCTTCATCTCTGTCCAGGTGGATGGCGTCCTTTATCACCTGCCTTTCCAGGCAGCAAACGGGCAGGTGCAGGTCTTCCGCCAGGGCCGAGATGCCGTTGTGCGCACAGACTTTGGCCTGACTGTCACCTACGACTGGAACCACCGAGTGACTGCCAAGGTGCCCAGCAGCTATGCTGGGGCCGTGTGTGGGCTCTGCGGGAACTTCAATGGGAACCCCAATGATGACCTGGCTCTGCGGGGTGGAGGCCAAGCTGCCAATGCCCTGGCCTTTGGGAACAGCTGGCAGGAGGAGACGAGGCCAGGGTGTGGAGCAACTGAGCCAGGGAACTGTCCAAACCTGGACTCCCTGGTGGCCCAGCAGCTGCAGAGCAAGAAGGAGTGTGGGATCCTTGCGGACCCCAAGGGGCCCTTCCGTGAGTGCCACAGCAAGCTGGACCCGCAGGGTGCTCTGCGTGACTGTGTCTATGACCGCTGCCTGCTGCCAGGCCAGTCTGCGCCATTATGTGAGGCACTGGCCACCTACGCTGCTGCGTGCCAGGCCGCCGGGGCCACAGTGCACCCCTGGAGGAGTGAGACGTTTTGCCGTGAGTACCGGGACTGACAGCAGGGGGGCTCTGCCTCATGAATATTCATTAACATATAAATCGCATTAATTCATGTAATTCTTAGAAAAGTATTTCTGAGGTAGAGACTGTGGTTGTACCCATTTAACAGGCGAGGAAACAGAGGCTTAGGAAGATTCAGTTACATGCCCGGGAAGTCACAGATGCAGGAAATATTTGTAAGATGACCAGAATATCTGGTGGCCCTGGGTCTAATTCCTCTATGGCAGCATTCAGAGATGAGTAGCAGTGCTACCTCTAGAAGAAGACTCGTCCCTCTCCAGTGTTTTTGGTCACCAGCTGGCCCACTCCACTCATTTACAGCACCTGCCTGCGGGTACGCATCACTGTCCATTGAAATACACATGATAAATACATACATGTCACACCATTACTTCTTCTCCTTCAGCTTATATTCATTCATCCATTCAACAAATATTTATTGAACACCTACTGTATCCCAGGCACTGAGGATATCATGGGGAAGAAAACAGGAAAAAAATTTGTTTCCTCTCCTGAACTGACTTTCTAGTGGTTTTTAGTTCCAGCAGCATCTAACCTAACGTAATATACTGACAGACATGAAAGTCTCTTTTCTCATCACTGCACCAGTTAGTTCTTGCTGTGTAACAAACATCCCCAAAGCGAAAAGTGGATTAAAACAACACGTAGTTATTATTTCTCATGATTCTGCAGGCTGCTTGGCTTATCGCCTAGTCTAGGCCAGCGGGGTTTTTCTCTGCTGGCTTGTTGGTGGTTCTGTGAGGGCTGGAGGGTCCAGAATGGCTTGACCTTACACATCTGCTGGTTGTCAGGCTGGTTGGTTTGGGGCACCTTAGCTGGGACTGCTTGTCCCTGCTGACTCGGTCTTATCTTCCAGCCAATTGGTACAGACTTCTTCGCATAGTGGTCTCAAGGTTCCAAAGAGCGGTGTGCGTGGGCAGGCCCCAGTAGGCAAGCGCACTTAGGGCCTCTGCTTGGCATCCCATTTGCTATCATCCCATGAGCCAAAGCCAGGACCACGGCCAAGCCCAGAAGAAGGGGGGGCTGTCATCAGTCTGTCCCAATCCCCATCATACTTCTTCACCACAAATTTAAGACCCCTGTGAACAGCATTTCATTATCTTCAGAAATTCCTGAGACCATCAGACTCTAAGTGTTTAAAAAAAAAAGGTTGGAGTGACTTATCATTGAAAGTATCATTAGTACACAACTGATAAAAATATTCAACATGAAGAGTAGAATATCCTGGAAAAGCATCTCTTAGTGAGACGGATGCAACTTCCCCCCATAAAGAGTTCACATCTGCTGTTGAGTGAGACCAGGTTCAACCTCAATTCTGGTTTTGATTTTCTTTATTTTAATTTTTTGTAAAGATTTTATTTATTTATTTGACAGACAGAGATCACAAGCAGGCAGAGAGGCAGGCAGAGAGAGAGGAAGAAGCAGGCTCCCTGCTGAGCAGAGAGCCCGATGCAGGGCTCAATCCCAGGACCCTGGGATCATGACCTGAGCCGAAGGCAGAGGCTTTAACCCACTGAGCTACCCAGGCGCCCCTGGTTTTGATTTTCTTATATAGGATACTAATAAGTGGGTAGAAGGGGTTCTCGCCCAGCAATGTCGCTGCACTCCGAACTCCTTTTGAGTTGTAGGGAGGTCAGGCACACAGAGAGATGCCATAAAACTTAACTCTTCCTGTCTTCCGAGAAGACGGCTCCATCAGACCCTCCTTCTTTCTTGTCAAGAGTGACGTTGGTCCTGATCCCTTATCAGGGAGGACTCATCGTGCCTGGTCCCCATACTTCACAGCAGTATTTGGAAGTGTCCCTTTGTGTCCCCAGAGGTTTCCACGCCCCTGGGGGGCATACTGTGTTGATTCGGGATGGTAGACAGTGCACAGTTATCCTCCATAAAGTGGGAGATGTACGCTCGCCGAAGGAACAATGGGAAGGGAGGTGCATCTCGGTCTGAGGCAGGTTCTCAGCCCGGTCATCTTAAGAAAGGTTCCTATTGCTATGGGTGACACTCGGGCGGCACACTTCCCATGGCGCAGCTCCCATCTGAGGGCTTCTAAGGCTTCTTATTTCCTCCTGACCGCCACCCTGGGAGGTGGGATCTTTCCTATTCATAGTTTACAAAGTGAGCATTTGGAAGCAGAGAGATACGGAATCATCCGCTTGAGGTCACACAGCAGGCTGGCAACACCTGCATTCAGGCAGGTCGGCTCCTCGACTTGTACCGTTAATTGCTTCATTCTGTGGCCTTTGTGGAAACTGAGAATCTCTTACTTCCTTAAGAGCACTCTTGAGCCTTGTACCACTTGGGGCGGTTTTAGAAGACTGGGTCGTGAGGACACAGACATCAGGCAGGGGGCGCCTAGGGTGGGACCTTACCCCGTGCACCCAGCCACAGCTCTGATGACTGTGCATGTTGTGCCGTTCTCAGTTCCTCCAACACCCCTTTGGTTTTTGTTTTGTTTTTTTTAATTTTGCTGAAATGTTTTATGTTTTAAAGATTTTATTTACTTATTATTTATTTATTTGAGAGAGAGCACAAAAGAGAACACAAGTCGGGGGGAGGGGCAGAGGGAAAATGGGACCCTGGGATCATGGCCTGAGCCGAAGGCAGATGCTTAACCCACTGAGCCACCCAGGCGCCCCAATTTGCTGAAATATTTTCAAGCAAATTCTAGACATATGAGTTTTCCCATAAATACTTCAGTAAACATCTCCAACAGAGAGAGCTTTTTTTTTTAAGATTTTATTTATTTATTCGACAGACAGAGAGATCACGAGTAGGCAGAGAGGCAGGCAGAGAGAGAGGGGGAAGCAGGCTCCCTGCTGAGCAGAGAGCCCGATGCGGGGCTCCATCCCAGGACCCTGAGAGCATGACCTGAGCCAAAGGCAGAGGCTTAACCCACTGAGCCACCCAGGCACCCCCAGACAGAGCTTTTAAGAAACATGACCACGTGCTGTTCTTACTAGTAACAAAAATAACACTGACATCATTTAAACCCAACATAGGTTCAAATTTCCCCAACTGTGTTAAAAGAAGTGAACTTTTTCCCCCTAGTTTGTTTGAATCCGAATCCAGACCAGATCCACACAAGGCCCTGAGTTGATTTTTCTTGAATAACTTTCATCCTGCAATAGCCCCTTTCCTCATCTCCCCTTACACATTATTATGAAAATGTTCAAATGTATAGAAAAATGGAAGGGATTTTACAATGAATACCCATATACTTACTGTCTAGATTCTTCAGTCTACACTTTGCTATGTTTACTTTATCTCATATCTGCCCCCCTATCCATTTTGTTCGGGCCATTTATTTGTTGGGAAAAAAATCAAGTCATTGGTCCTGCAGAATTTCCTACTCCCTGGATTTGGCTAGTTGCTTTTTTTAAAGTGTTATTTAACTTGTTCTTCTGTCCCCGGATTCTCTTGTAAGCTGGCTATAAGATCTAGAACAGTGCTCAAACTTTGGTGATGATGGCAATGTGCTGTCCCTGAGCTATCCGGTGTGGTCACCACCAGTGACATATTGAGCTCTTGCCATGGGGCTAGTCTGACCAAGGAACTAAATCTTCTATTTTATTGAGTTTTAATTAACTTGGCTTTAAATGGCCACACATGGCTAGCATCTCAGCACACATAGAGGCTTTACTGGGCTCAGTCTCAGGTGTCTTTGTTTCGTTTTGTTTCGAGGAAACCACCTGTCTTATAATCTGGAGTGACTGGCATTTGGAGAGGAACAGGAATTATTTTTTTTCCTCTTCTCCACAACATGGGCCAAAGACTTCAAATTACTACAGAATCACTCCTACTACTACTACATTACTATAGAATGAAGAGGCTAAAATTTCTGGGTTCACAAATGCACTGCATAGATCACAAACATGCATACACTGTATATGCTCTTACATGTTTAAGACATGACATTAAGGACATTATAGATAACCACAAACTACAGTCAGGTTGGAACAGAATCTTCGCTATCAGGCCCAGATGAATTGTGATATAATCTGGGTCCCGGGCCCCACTGAACAGAGGGGCTCCTTGCAGCAGGATGGCGTACGTGTGAGTGTGTGGGCAATGGTGTGGCTGTGTGTGTGTCACCCGGGAGCCCAGATTCTTGATGCTCACGTTCTCACCACTGCTCTCCCTGCAGCTCTGAGCTGCCCGCCCCACAGCCATTATGAGACCTGTTCCCATGGCTGCCCGCTGTCCTGTGGGGACCTCCCGGTGCCTGGGGGCTGTGGCTACGACTGCTACGAGGGCTGTGTGTGTGACGAGGGCTTCGCACTCAGTGGTGAGTCCTGTGTGCCCCTGCCCTCCTGCGGCTGCACACACCAAGGAGTCTACCACCCGCCAGGCCAGACCTTCTACCCCGGACCCGGGTGTGATTCCCTTTGCCAATGCCAGGAGGGCGGCCTGGTGTCCTGTGAGCCCTCCGCCTGTGGCCCGCAGGAGGCCTGCCAGCCATCCGGTGGCCTCCTGGGCTGCGTGGTCGTGGGCTCTGCCACTTGCCAAGCTGCGGGAGACCCCCATTACACCACCTTCGACGGCCGCCGCTTCGACTTCATGGGTACCTGTGTGTACGTGCTGTCTCAGACCCACCAGACCCGGCCCGGGCTGCAGCAGTTCACCGTCCTGCAGGAGAACGTGGCCTGGGGCAATGGGAGAGTCAGTGTGACCAGGGTGATCACCGTCCAGGTGGCGAACTTCACCCTGCGGCTGGAGCAGAATCAGAGGAAGGTCACGGTGAGAGCAGCAGCGGAGCACGCAGGGGAGGGGGCCTGGGATGGAGGGTGATCTGTGGGTGGGACACACACAGCACTCAGCCCCGGGGCAGGGGCTCCGAGCTCCAAGTGGATGTGGGAGGCACAAGATCCCTGAGGTGGAGAGGTACCGGTCAGAACCCCAAGGGGGGAGCTGAGGAGTCAGGAGGCCTTGGGGACCTGAGACCTGCCCCCATGTGGCTTAGTTTCCCCATCTGTCTGCTCCTCAGTCTCTCCTCTCCCTGCTCCTGCCTATCGCCTCTAAACATCTCTTTCCACCCCTCCTCCCTTTCGCTGCACCTTCCCTGCAGCTGGTCCTTGCCCCAGCTGCCCCCTGGTCTTCCGAACAGCAACAGGATGCAGTCAGAGGCTGGGCAAGGTCGGGGATGGGAAAAGTTGGAGGCCAGAGGATGATCTGGGAGTGACCCCATCACCCCTCACCAGCTGTAACAACAGTAACAGCAGCTAACGGTTGTTCTCACACGGCGGACCCCTGATCTTGTTGGCCTCTGAACACTTCACATCCGCAGTGTCATTTCATCCTTGCAGCTGGAAGTACCAGGATTTGCTTTATTCTGTGTGGGGGGGGGGGATCCCATCCCTGGCCCAGAGTGCCCCAGCTAGGGCACGACTTGAACCCAGGATGACATGCCAGGAGACAGCACACCTGACCCTGGGTACACCATGTGCTTTTCTGAGAAGGATTTGGTCTCTTACGGAAAGTGGAGGGGTCTTCGCAGGGATCCCATGGCCGTTGTACTCGTGCAGGATTGATGGTGAGGCTGCCGATGAAGACTGACTTTTCAGGGCCCACTGTGTCCTGGGCATGCGTTAGTTAGATGCTCGCAGACGCTCCTCGGGCAGCACCTTACACAGAGTTCGCTCTGAACACAGGAGTGGTCAGTGTTCTTGTCATTCACATCTCACTGAAGTTGCCAGCTTCTCCATGAGGTGGAAACGTCGATATCCCGCACTTTACAGAAGAGGAAACTGAGACACAGAGGTCCCTGCTTGGGAAGTCTGGCAAGTGACTGTGTTTTAAGGAGCTTCAGCGAGGAGCGTGTTCTCCTGCCTTCTCCTCCGACGCTCATCGGGTCTGCATTCAGGAAGGACGAGCGAGTGTGTTAATCAGGAGTCGATCTCCAAGGCTTCACTGGGTGCCCAGCAGCCTTCAACTTGAAATCACTGGCTCTTGGCTCAGGGGGTTGAAGTTCATTTCCCATCAGCCTAACATTCCACTTAAAGTGAAAAACTTTATGCTTAATGTGAAAAACCTTAGCACCCACTTACTTGTGAAAAGAAAAACTTCCCAATCAGAGCTCAAAATCCTAGCAGATGCCAGAACACCCATTCCGTGCCAGACACATTTCTCACCACTTCCCAAATGTCAGTTTAAATAATCCTGACAGTAACCGGAAGGACCCCACTCCGCAGATGAGGAAACAAACGCAGAGAGGCACCTCACAGGCAGAGTTGCCGGAAGGGGAAGGCGCTGGAACCCAGACAGGTGGCTCTGGAGTCCATCGCCGTGTTATTGATCCGCAAGGGGTAATGGAAGGGTAGCTGGGAAGCTTCTTACTCCTTGGAGACCTGTGTCAGCGCCCCGGGGCTGCTGGCACAAGTTACCACAAGCGTGGTGCCTTAAAACCAGAGAAATTTGTGTTCTCACCGTTGTGGAGGCCAGAAGTCCAAACTCAAGGTGTTGGCAAGAGCTACCCTCCCTCCGAAGGCTCTGGGGAAGGCTCCTTCCTCGCCTCTTTCAGCTTCTGGTGTTTTCCAGGTGCTCCTTGGCTCGCAGCCACGACACTCCCATCCCAGCTTTGCCTTTTTTTTTTTTTTAATTTATTTTAGAGAGAGTGTGCACGAGCAGGAGGGGCAGAGGGAGAGGGGGAGAGAGAATCTTAAGCAGACGCCACTCTGAGTGCAGAGCAAGACACAGGGCTCCATCTCATGACCAGGGCTGAGACCAAGAAACAGTGGCTCAGTCGACTGTCCCGCCCAGGCGTCCCCCCTGGCTTTGTCTTCATGTAGCCTCTTTTCTTCTTTCTGTCTCCTTTTCTGGCTCTCATTATTCTATAAAGAAACTCATCACTGGGCATAGGGCCTACCCGAATCCAGGATGATCTTGAGAACATGACCCTAAGAAGATCTGCAAACACTCTTATTCCAAATAAAATCATATTTTGGGGTTCTAGGTGGACATATCCTTTGGGAACCACCATTCGACCCACTATAAGACCCAGTAATTATGCCCATTTTACAAATACAGAAACTAAGGCCCAGAGAGGGGAGGTCACATGGATCTCCATGTCAGGCAGGACTCAAATTAGGGTCTGCCCTCTCAAAGTGCACCCTCTAATGCATGGAAACTGCTGCCTCCCAGGTGAATGGTGTGGACATGAGGCTGCCCCTGGTGCTGGACCAGGGCCGGGTCCGCGCCTCCCAGCACGGCTCGGACGTCGTGATCAGCACTGATTTCGGCCTGCGTGTGGCTTATGACCTCGTGTACAACGTTCGGGTCACCGTCCCAGGCAACTACTACAAGCAGCTGCGCGGCCTGTGTGGGAACTACAATGGCAACGGCAAGGACGACTTCCAGAAGCCGGATGGCTCACAGGCAGGCAACTCAAATGAGTTTGGTAACTCCTGGGAGGAGCCGGTGCCAGGCTCCCCCTGCCTGCCGCCGCCCACCTGCAAGCCCGGCGAGGATTGCTCCCCAAACCCTCAGTGCCCACCCGAGCTGGCGGAGAAGTACAAGCAGGAGAGGTTCTGTGGGCTCCTCACCAGCCCCACCGGGCCTCTGGCCGCCTGCCACAAGCTGGTTGATCCCCAGGGTCCCTTAGAAAATTGTGTCTTTGATCTTTGCCTGGGTGGTGGGAACGAGAGCATTCTCTGCAGCAACATCCACGCCTATGTGAGCGCTTGCCAGGCGGCGGGAGGCAACATTGATCCCTGGAGGACCGAAACATTCTGTCGTGAGTAAGGGGCAGAGAAGGGGGGTGGTGGGGGGGATGGAGGGGCAGCGGGAGGGGACACTGAGGCACAGAAGGGACAGACACGGGGCCTTGCACCCCCTCCCACAGAGCCCCTGGGAGGGGGTTCTGACCAGAACTCCCTCTTTGCAGCGATGAAGTGCCCCCCGAACAGCCACTACGAGGTCTGCGCGGACACCTGTTCCCTGGGATGCTCGGCACTCAGCGCCCCCCCACACTGCCCAGAGACATGTGCTGAGGGCTGCCAGTGTGACCCCGGCTTCCTCAGCAATGGCCAGGCCTGCGTGCCCATCCAGCAATGTGGCTGCTACCACAATGGTGTCTACTATGAGGTAGGACCCCAGTGATGGCGGGCAGAGCCCGGGCCTCGTGTGGGACCCCGTTCCACTGCCCATCACCCCACAGCCTGTCCACTGGCTTCCTGAACGTCTCTCCCACCCAGTCCTTCCCTTCCCATAGCCCCAATGTGGTCCCATTGGTCATCTCACACCTGCTGCCCCTGTCCCCTCACTCTGGCTCCCTTGGGCCACCTTTCCCCATGGCAGCAGGAAGACCTTTCTCAATATGGCCGTGGGCCTTGCAGCTTCAAACCCTCCCCTGGCCCCCCCTGGTCTAGGCTGTCTCTGTGACACGGCAGGTAACCCCCCTGCTTCCCTCTCCCACCCTCTCACCCACTTAACTCCTCTTTCTTTGATTTGACTGTGTGTTTGTCTGAAGTCTGTCTCGCTCAAAAGACCACGAGCTCTGCGAGGGCAGGCACCCTCTCTGCTCTTCCCCTCATACAAAGGAAAGTGGTAACAAAAGCAAACAAGTAGACGCTGCTTACCACGCACCAGTTACGGCATTTGGTGCTACATGCACAGTCTCGGTGTGTTACACAAAAAGACGAACTTTTGTTATGAAAATTTTCTTTTTTTTTTTTATTTGTTTATTTATTTATTTATTTATTTATTTGTCAGAGAGAGAGAGAGAGAAAACACAAGCAGGCAGAGTGGCAGGTAGAGGCAGAGAGAGAAACAGGCTCCCCGCTGAGCAAGGAGCCCGGTGCGGGACTCGATCCCAGGACCCTGGGATCAGGACCTGAGCTGAAGGCAGCAGCTTAACCAACTGAGCCACCCAGGCATCCCAGTGATGAAAATTTTCAAACATGCTAAAGTCAAGAGAACAGTGTGATAAATCTCCATAGACCCTTCACGCAGCTTTAGTGATAACCACATTTCCCCCATCTTGTTTCCTCTTCAACTTGGATGATTTTTATTTATTTTTTTTAAGATTTTATTTATCTATTTGACAGAGAGAGATCACAAGCAGGCAGAGAGGCAGGCAGAGAGAGAGGAAGGGAAGCAGGCTCCCTGCCGAGCAGAGAGCCCCATGCGGGGCTCGATCCCAGGACCCTGAGATCATGACCCGAGCCGAAGGCAGCGGCCCAACCCACTGAGCCACCCAGGCGCCCCCTTGGATGATTTTTTAAAAAAACTCCCTTTTCCAGGGCGTCTGGGTGGCTCAGTGGGTTAAGCCTCTCCCTTCAGCTCAGGTCATGATCCCAGGGTCCTGGGATCGAGTCCTGCATCGGGCTCTCTGCTCAGCGGGGAGCCTGCTTCCCCCTCTCTCTCTGCCTGCCTCTCTGTCTACTTGTGATCTCTGTCTGTTAAATAAATAAATAAAATCTTTTTTTAAAAAAGGTCCCTTTTCTTTTCCCCTGTACTTCATATGTATTATGAACTAAGTCATACTACCATAGGCAGGTGCTATTATTATCAGCAGCTTCTAGATGAGGAAATTAAGTGATCAAGAGGTTAAGTAATTTTTTTAAGATTTTATTCATTTGATGGGACGCCTGTGTAGCTCAGTTGGTTAAGCGGCTGCCTTCGGCTCAGGTCATGATCCCAGCATCCTGGGATCAAGTCCCACATCGGGCTCCTTGCTCAGCAGGGAGCCTGCTTCTCCCTCTGCCTCTGCCTGCCACTCTGTCTGCCTGTGCTCACTCTCTCTGACAAATAAATAAATAAAATCTTTAAAAAAATAAAATTAAATTAAAAAAAAAGATTTTATTCATTTGAGAGAGAGAGAGCATGTGAGTGCACGAACAGAGGCAGAGGCAGAGGCAGCGGGAGAAGCAGGCTCCCTGCTGGGCAGGGAGCTCGGCACGGGACCGATCCCAGGATCCTGGGATCATGACTTGAGCTGAATGCAGATGCTTAACCAACTGAGCCACCCAGGCGCCCCGAGGTTAAGTAATTTGCACAGACTGATGCAGTTTGGAAACAGCAGAAACAGGCTTCAGACCCAGGCAGTTGCTCCAGAGTCTTTGCTCTTTTTTAAAAAATTTAAATTCAATTAATTAACATAATGTATTATCGGTTTCAGAGGTAGAGGTCAGGGACTCATCAGTCTTGTATAATACCCAGTGCTCATTATAGAGACTTTGCTCTTAATTGGTACGTACCAAGCTCCTCACATACAGCAGACATTGAGAAGGCATTGTGGAATCATGGATGAGTGAATGAATGAAAGAATGAATGAATTGGACCCCAAGGCCATGCAGTGCCTCAGGGTCACAGACATCCCTTTCGTGTTCTCTGAACCCTCTGGGTCTAGAACACCGGACATGCCGGTGTCAGCTCCTGCCCTGACGGCTGCTGCCCTCTGTCCCCACAGCCGAACCAGATGATGCTGATTGACAACTGCCAGCAGCAGTGTGTGTGCCACGCTGGGCAAGGTGTGGTGTGCCAGGCCCACAGCTGCAAGCCAGGACAGGTGTGCAAGCCCTCGGGAGGCGTCCTGAGCTGCATCACCAAAGGTACTGGGCTGCATCGGACCCTGGGTGGCTGGGAATGGAGGACAGGGACCCCAGAGCAGAGGGTGGTCGAAACCCTCATTTTTACCGTGGGAGGCACAGAGGACCAAGGATCGAGGTCTCCACCTGGGGACCTCTGGGCTGGGATTTCTAGGGTCAGGGGCAGAGGGCCCCCAGGATGGAAGGTAGGGACTCATATGGTAGAATTCAGGCTGTGTGAATATACTCCCCAGGGCTACGTTTCCTAGGGCAGGTGTCTGAGACCCTCTGCATAAGGCAAGGATGGGCAAACTTTTTCCCTAAGGGGCCAGATGGTAAATATTTAAACCTGCAAGGCCTTAGGGCCTCAGTCATAACTACCCAACTCTGCCATCGTGGCGTGAAATCAGCCATAGACTATGTAAGCGAGGAGGTGAGGATCTCGTGAAACTCTGATATTTATGAAAACAGGCAGCCGGCTGTGAAAAGTCACTAGATTAGGCTCAGGGCTCCTAACACCATCTCCCCTTCAAGGTAGGGGTCTCGGGCAGGGACCCTACCAAGACTGGGGTCTTCGATACAGGGCACTCCTCAAAAGGAGGATCAGGACTTACAGGGACACAGTCTCAGACAGTGCAACACCCCGCCCCCCGCCACCACCCAATTAAGTTTAAGTCTCAGCGCTGACCCCAGGACTGGTTTCTTAGGGTGAAGCGCAGAGCATAATTTCTTACTCCCAAAGACAAGAGAATGGGACCTCCAGAACGGACTGAGACTCTCAGTGCTGCTGGGCAGGGTAACAGGACCCCCAGGGATGGGGATATAGCAGTCAGAGTTGGATCTGGAGACGGAAATCACAGAGTAGCTTCAATGCAGAGTTTAATTGACAGAATTTACCTGTAATCAAGTACCAGGGGTTTAGAAGAATATGAATGAACACAAGAAGAGCAGATGTTGGGAGCAGCCCCCTGCTCCCACCCCCAGGTTAAAGCAGGGCACCCAGGGAAGGGAGGGAGACCAGGATGTCATTGGAAGTTGCAGCTGGAGCCCACTGGCTTAGAGGTTGTGCAGGCTGGAACTGGCAGGCAGGAAGATTCTGCTGGGTTGCCGGCAAAACTAGCAAAACTCCGCAGAAGCTGCTGGCCAGAGCCTAAGTGATTCTCCAGGAGCCATGGACCTGGCTGCATACGGCCGTGTCCCCCCACCCCCCCACCCCCGCCCCGTCCCCGCAGGCGAGGAGAGCCAGAAGCCCCGCCCCCTGCTACGACCCTCCAGTGCTCTCTCCCGACAAAGCCCCATACTGTTTGTTGGTGAATTTGGAGCTGAGAGACGATAAACTGAACACGGGCACAGGCGCAGAGAAGAGGCAGTTTTAAGGTTGGAGTCTTAGGCACAGGGGTTCAAAAACTAGGGTCACAGATACAGTGGTCCTAGGGACAGATTTTTAGACAAAGAGACCCTCAGAGCTGGGGCTTCAGAAATGAGATCACCAAAGCCAAGGTCTCAGAGGCAGCCAGCTCAGGGAGGCAGAGTCTTACACAGAGGGATCCCCAGGCCCTAAGGAGATACAGGGACCCCCAGGGCAGGGTCTCAAATGTTAGGTCCTCCGAGGGTTTAAGTTCTCACCAGAAAGTTCCTCTAGTACCTTGGTTTAGCACAGAAACCTCCAGGACAGAGTCTCAGAGGGAGTGGCCCCCAGAAGGCTAGGAGCTCGGGCACATAGAGAAATGGGGGGTGGGAGACAGGTCTGGAACACAGAAAGCCCTGGGGCTGTGGATGCCCTCCATGGATGCCTGCAGGGCTGGTATCACAGCCAACAGGACCCCATGGGGCTGGGTTCCAATGTAAGAGCCCTAGAGTGTGGGTCTTGGCTGCAAGGTCCCCGGGGCCCAGGTCTCATACAGCAAACTGCCAGGTGTGGGTCTCAGCTGGGAGGCCCCTGGTATCCCTCCTCACCCGCAGTAGCCCTCAGCACCATAGAGTAGCCCCAGCACAAGGCAGATGCTGGGGAGTGAGCGACCTTAGGCCAGACAGACCCAGAATGTCCTCTTTCCTTGTCTCCAGACCCATGCCACGGTGTGACGTGTCGGCCACAGGAGACCTGCCAGGAGAAGGATGGCCAGGCTGTGTGTGTGCCCAACTATGAGGCCACATGCTGGCTATGGGGTGACCCACACTACCACTCCTTCGATGGCTGGAACTTCGACTTCCAAGGTACCTGCGACTACGTGCTGGCCGCAGCCGGCCCCCAGGGGGGCAGCTCCCAGGGCCTGACCCCCTTCACCGTCACCACCAAGAATGAGAACCGGGGCAACCCGGCCGTGTCCTATGTGAGGCTTGTCACCGTGTCTGTCCTCGGCTTCAACATCTCCATCCACAAAGGGGAGATTGGCAAAGTCCGGGTAAGTCAGGCAGCGCAGCCTGCCAGCCTTGGTTAGGAGCTGAAGGTTCTCTCTGCCCCGAGGGCGGAAACAAAACAGCAACAGCAGTTACAGCAATTATCACCTCTCTGTCGGGAATTAAGTGGCCCTAGCCCTTTGCTAAGGGCTTTGATGTGGGATGGCGGCGTTTGCCTTTGGAGAGACCTGGGTTTAAATCCAGACTGTCCTTGTGAGCTGCATGATGTTGGGCGAGTGACTTTTCTTGGTGGGCCTCCATTTCCTCATCTGGGACAGGGGATCTGGCTGAGAGCCTGTGAATGTTTGTGAGGGAATAAACGAGAGGCCCAGAGCCTCCAACATGGAGAGAAATTCAGGGAGATGGGGAGAGGGACAAGGGCCAGGAGGAGACGAGCCACCCTTCCTGCTCATGGTAAAGGGGTTGCAGATGAATGGCAGCGGGAGAGGGAGAGGTGTGGGACAGGGTAGGCACCTGATAAATAATGTTGAGTGACTTGAAGAGATGTCCAGACACAGAGGGTTGCACAGGGAATGAGGAGGGAGAGAGGGAGTCACTGAATAAGAGAGATGCAGAGAAAGACCCAGAAAGAGAGAGAGAGAGAGAAAGATACAGAGTGAGAAAGAGAAACCCCGAGAGAGAAAGAGCCAGAAAGAGAAATAAGTCTAGATGTAGAGAGAGGGAGAGACAACAGAGAGAAAGAGAGAGAGAGGAGAGGAAGGGAGGGAGATTGAGAGCGAGCGACAGACCCAGGAAAAACAGCAGAGGGAGGCTTCATTCTCCAGGTCCTGGACTCCAGCGATGTCCACAGTGCTTGTCAGATGACCTACAGCCGTCAGTCAGTTGTGAGGGAGGCCTTGGCAGCTGCCAGCCGCAGCGGGATGAGGGAGGGAGGCAGGGGCCAGAGCTGGAGCCTCCACACCTTGAGTGAGCTCTGTTTGCCTCCTTTCCCCCTCCTCCCCAGGTGAACGGTGTGCTGACAGCACTGCCCGTGTCTGTGGCAGGCGGCCGGATCTCGGTGACCCAGGGCGCATCAAAAGCGCTGCTGGTCACCGACTTCGGGCTTCAGGTCAGCTACGACTGGAATTGGCGAGTGGAGGTGACGCTGCCTAGCAGCTACCATGACGAAGTATTTGGGCTCTGCGGGAACATGGACCAAGACCGCAGCAATGACCGAGTCTTCCCCAATGGCACCCTGGCTCCCTCGATACCCGTCTGGGGCGGCAGCTGGCGTGTTCCAGGCTGGGACCCGCTGTGCTGGGATGAATGTCAGGGGAACTGTCCAACATGCCCCGAGGACCGAGTGGAGGAGTACAAGGGCCCTGGCTTCTGTGGACCCCTGGCCCCTGGCACGGGAGGCCCCTTTGCCGCCTGCCATGACCACGTGGCCCCCGACAGCTTCTTCAAGGGCTGCGTTCTGGATGTCTGCCTAGGCGGTGGGGCCCATGACATCCTTTGCCAGGCTCTGGCTGCCTACGCTGCCGCCTGCCAGGCTGCCGGGATTGCTATTAAGGACTGGAGGGAGCAGGCTGGCTGTGGTGAGTGTTCGGGAGCAGAGCCCGAACTGGGGTAGGGGAGGGGTCCTGTCTCTGCCAGACTGGATGGGTCTCATTCGGCTTTCTGGGTCGTTTTGTTTCTCACTCTCCCTCTCTGTTTTTGTCTCTAGGTTTCTTGGTGCTTATCTCTCTGTGTGTCTCCCTTTGATTGTCTCTCTGCCTCTCCATTTCTCATTCTCTCCTTGTCTCTGTTTGGGTCTTTCCCTGTGTCCCTATCACTGTCTGTCAGTGTCTCTTGCTGTTCCCCTCAGTCCCTCTGTCTGTCCCTCTCTGTCTGCCTCTGTCTCCTCCCAATCCGCTAACTCCATCCCCTGATGCCATTCCCTCCCTTTCTCTCCCTCCCACTCTTTCGTCTACCCACAGAGATCTCCTGCCCTGAGAACAGCCACTACGAGCTCTGTGGCCCTGCCTGCCCAGACAGCTGCCCATCCCCTAACCCCCCCACGACGCCAAAGCCATGTGACGGCCCCTGTGCTGAGGGCTGCCAGTGCGACCCGGGCTTTGTGTGGAGTGCTGACCGCTGCGTTCCCCTGGATGGTGGCTGCGGCTGCTGGGCCAACGGCACCTACCACGAAGCTGGCAGCGAGTTTTGGGCTGACGCCACCTGCTCCCAGATGTGCCGCTGTGGGCCTGGGGGTGGCTCGCTGGTCTGCAAACCTGCCAAGTGTGGGCTAGGGGAGCAGTGTGCCCTGCTGCCCTCGGGCCAGCATGGCTGCCAGCCTGTCAGCACAGCGGAGTGTCAGGCCTGGGGTGACCCCCATTACGTCACCCTGGATGGGCACCGATTCGACTTCCAAGGCAACTGTGAGTACCTGCTGAGCGCGCCCTGCAAGGCACTGCCCACGGGAGCCGAGAACTTCACCGTCACTGTGGTCAACGAGCACCGGGGCAGCCAGGCGGTCAGCTACACTCGCAGCGTCACCCTGCACATCTACAAACACAGCCTGACCCTCAGTGCCCAGTGGCCCCGGCAGCTGCAGGTGAGCGGCCTGGAGCCAGGCGGGAGCACATGCCAGCCCTGGGGTTGTCTGGGACAGTCAGGAATTTGCCGTTCCCCCGATTACCTTGCATAGGTTAGCAAGGAATGATGCAGGGGTCGGAGTATAGGCCTTGAGGCAGGACGGCTTGGAGCAGTGGCTTCCCCACTGGATAATTCCTTTAGTTTGGCCTTAGTTTATCCCGCTATAAAATGGGTGTAAGGAAAGTACCTGCTTCAGAGCGTTGTGTGAAGAAGCAGCAACCTCCTGTCTGCAGAGGCCTGTTATTACTACTACTGCTGTCATCATTATTATCGCAAAGGGTAGATCCCGGGCTCAAGTTTCCACCCTATACCCCCAACCCCGTGGGTAGTGGAGCCAAAATTCGAACCCGTACCCGCACCGTTCACTCCCCCAACCCCTACCCCGTGCCCGCAGGTGGACGGCAAGCTCGTAGCGCTGCCCTACCAGCTGGACTCGCGCCTGAGCGCCTATGTGAGCGGCGCCGACGTGGTGGTGACCGCGGCCGCTGGGCTCTCTCTGGCTTTCGACGGGAACAGCTTCGTGCGGCTGCGCGTGCCGTCGCCGTACGCGGGCGCCCTCTGTGGCCTGTGCGGGAACTACAACCAGGACCCGGCCGACGACCTGAAGGCTGTGGACGGGAACCCAGATGGCTGGCAGGTGGGAGGCGAGGCTGGCTGTGGGGAGTGCGTGCCCGGGCCATGCCCACCGCCATGCACAACGGAGCAGCAGGAAGCCTTCGGCGGCCCGGACGCCTGTGGCGTGATCTCCGCCGCCGACGGCCCACTGGCGCCTTGCCACGCCCTCGTGCCCCCGGAGAAGTACTTCCAGGCCTGCTTGCTGGACGCCTGCCAGGCCCAGGGCCATCCGGGAGGCCTCTGCCCGGCTGTGGCGGCCTACGTGGCAGTCTGCCAGGCCGCGGGGGCCCAGATCGGCGAATGGAGGCGGCCGGACTTCTGTCGTGAGTACTGATGCATGCATAGTCTACATAGTGGGGGTCTTCCTACCTCCCCCTTTCCAGGCCTCTAAGACAAGAGCCTTCTCCTCCACCATGGAGTTAGGCACCTCCTTGCCTCCCCTGAGCCAGATAGCTCCTGTCTGAAAAACGATCTTGGCGTACACACACTGCGATGCTCCAGGTCATACTGCAATGGGAGAGACTCAGATATACCTGGTCAGAAACCTCGGGTCCAGGATCCTCTCAGGGATTCAGGTGCTGATATCCTAGTCAGACAGACAGGGGTGGCTGGGCCCGCAGAAGCTACACAGCAAGATACAGCTGGTCAGGTAGAGGCTGTCCAGTACCCCTGGTGAGAGAGCCCTGGAGTTGGTCCCATGCACCTAGGCTGTTTCAAGCCCTGAAAGACACAAGGTCAGACAGAATTGGTCTGATAACCTCAGACGGGGACTCTCCTGCTTAGAGGCACTTGGGCAGAGACTCCCGGGTAGAATCATGACCCTGACATAGCCCCAAGTAGATGGACATATACAGGTTCTTGGTGGGATCATCCAGGGCAGTTCCCCTCAGACACATTGCCTTGGTCAAATGTATCCCGTTAGCTTCATGCAATCAGACACCTATGGTCAGAGTCATGCTGACACCAACCTTGTCAGAGAGACTCTGTCAGAGGCCCCCGGTCAGACATCCACAAGCCAGGTAGACCCAGGTGGATTCCCACCAGACACACAAGATACATTTGGCCCCACACCCCACTCAGACTCACCTGGGCAGATCCTCCCACTCTGCGCCTCCCCTGTGCCCCCTCCCTTGCTGCTGCCTGGCTCATTCCCTCTTGCTCCCCACAGCCCTCCAGTGCCCTGCCAACAGCCACTACAAGCTCTGCGGCGACTCCTGCCCCGTGAGCTGCCCGAGCCTCTCTGCACCTGAGGGCTGCGTGCAGAGCTGTCGTGAGGGCTGCGTCTGTGATGCCGGCTTCGTGCTCAGCAGTGACACCTGCGTGCCTGTGGGCCAGTGTGGATGCCTCCACGAGGGCCGCTACTACCCGCTGGGCGAGTCCTTCTACCCTGGCCCTGAGTGTGAGCGGCGCTGTGAGTGTGGGCCGGGTGGCCAAGTCACTTGCCAGGAGAGCCCGGCCTGCAGGCCCTACGAGGAGTGCCGGGTAGAGGATGGTGTCCAGGCCTGCTACCCTACAGGCTGTGGCCGCTGCGTGGTCAATGGGGGCCTCCACTACATTACCCTTGATGGCCGTGTCTATGACCTACATGGCTCCTGCTCCTACATCTTGGCCAAAGTCTGCCACCCACAGCCTGAGGATGAGGACTTTAGCATTGTGCTCGAGAAGGATGCGACCGGCAATGTCCATCAGCTGGTAGTGACTGTGGCTGGCCAGGTTGTGAGACTGGCTCGGGGGCCAAAGGTAAATGGACATGGCCTTACCCTGGGGATCTGAGCAGGGCAGGGCCCACCCTGAGGGTTCTATGACCCTGCCCCAAAGGCAAGTGAGGGGGACAGAGATCTGAGGGTCTGAAGGGGACATGGTCCCACCCCAAAGGGCCTGCAAGGGGCATGGTTCCACCCCAGGAGTCTGAGGGGACCACTCCACCCGTGGTTCTGTGAGTCCCTGATCTCCCTGACCTTTCCACCTAGGTCACCGTGGACGAAGAGGCTGTGGCCCTGCCTGTGGCTGTGGGTCGCGTGCGGGTGACCGCCGAGGGCCGGAACGTGATTTTGCAGACGACCAAAGCACTGAGGGTTCTCTTTGATGGCAATGCCCATGTCCTCATATCCATCCCCAGCCCCTTCCGTGGCCGGGTCTGTGGCCTCTGCGGGAACTTCAACAGCAACTGGACCGACGACCTCATCTTGCCCAACGGTGCTGAGGCCCCCAGCGTGGATGCCTTTGGAGCCGGGTGGCGGGTGCCCAGCTCCTCCCAGGGCTGTGGTGAGGGCTGTGGGCCCAGCGGCTGCCCCGTGTGCTTGGCCGAGGAGACAGCACCATATGAGAGCAACCAGGCCTGCGGTCAGATCCGGGACCCCCAGGGCCCTTTCGCGGCCTGCCACGCATTACTGAACCCCTCTGAGTACTTCCGCCAGTGCGTGTACGACCTGTGTTTCCACAAAGGCAACACCACCTTCCTCTGCCGCAGCCTGGAGGCCTACACGGCGGAATGCCAGGCAGTCGGTGGGACCGTGCAGACGTGGAGGACAGGCAACTTCTGCCGTGAGTGTCTGGGGGTCCCCTCGGAGGACTCCAGACTGCGCTCAGGGACACCCCCCTGACCTACTCCTGTCCTGTGTCTCAAGAGCAGTCCCTCCCTCTGGAAGGCTTCCCCCAGCTTCTCCCGCAGCACACCTGCTGGCCTCCCTCCTTCCCCCTGAAGCCCTTCTCAGACTGCAGGGACCCACAGTCCTGAAATCGCAGACACAGTTCTTCCCCAGGGTTCATCCTCAGCCCTTTCTGTGGGGACCCTGGAGGTCAGGCAGGTCCGCAGCTCACATGATAAAGCCTGAGTCTGTGGCTCACCTGGAGCCCCGGGATGGGACCATATGCCCTCCGATCCCCAGGCCAGGACGGTACCTCTCAGGTACCCCTAGTTAGGAGTATGTTTCCTTCAGACTCCCAGGGTAGGGCCGTGTCTCGCTCATCCTTCTCAGGACAGCACCCATGTCCAGAGCCATTACCCACCCCTGTAACCCTCGATTTGTATTCAGTGCTGACAGTAGACACTGTCTGTCTTCAGCCCCGACCAATCTCCTGACTACCAGTCTTAGGGGTCCAGCAGCTTCCTGGACACTTTCCCCTGGGTGTTTTTAGGGTCTCTCACACCTGCCGTGTTCCATATGACATCAGCATTTTACCCCAAACCTGATCCTCCCTTTCCCTGACCCCAGTCCTCATCTCCCGGCAGCCTTGCCATCGGCCAATTGCTCAGCCAGAGCCCAGGGCCTCACCCTAGAGGCTTGCCTTGGGTCCTTGCAACTCCCTGAGTTTGCCCCATCCTGGCCCTGGACCCCTCTGCCTCTGCTTCCCCAGTGCAGCCCTGACCATGCTATTGGACTATTGGTCCCTCTGACATGAACTCCACGGGGCAGGGCCCGAGGCTGTCTTGGCAGCTGGCATCCCCAGCACTGCCAACCGAGATCCTGGTTTGCGGGGAGGCCACAGTCAGTGTGGGGGTTGGGGCAGGGGGCCTCGCCCGCCCCCAAGCCTGACCCACCCTGCCTCTTTCCTGTACAGCACTGCAGTGCCCTGCCCACAGTCACTACTCCACCTGCATGCACTCCTGCCAGGGCTCCTGCGCAGCTCTGTCCGGCTTCACGGGCTGCACCAGCCGCTGCTTTGAGGGCTGCGAGTGTGACGACCGCTTCCTGCTCTCACATGGCACCTGCGTCCCCATACAGAACTGTGGCTGCGCCCACAATGGCCACTACTTGCCGGTGAGGGCGGGCTGGCGGCGGGCAGGGAGGGTGGAAGGGCTCAAGGGAGACTCGGGGCTTCTGTGCCGACCCCCTCAAGGTTGGGGACAGAGGAGCCACCTCCATTTCCCAGCTTGGTGACTCAGTGCCAGTAAAGTCCTGGTATGAGTTTCCTGAGGCTGCTGAGACAAACGACCTTAAACTTGGTGGCTTCACGAACCAGAGAAATCTGTTCTCCCAGAGTTCTGAAGCCCAGCATTGGAAATCAGGGTCACTGGGGCAAAATCAAGGTGTGGGCAGGATGGCGCCCTTCAGAGGCTCTGGCGGAGAATGGCTTCCTCCCCCGCTCCCGCCCCAGGTTTTGATGGATGAAGCATTCCTCAAATGTGGCCACCTCCAATTTTTTCTTCTGTGTCACATTTCCCTTCCTCTTGTGTGTGTGTGTGTCATAAAATCTCCACGTGCCTCCCTCTTCTAAGGATACATGCGATTGCATTTAAGTCCCACCCAGATAATCCAGGACAGGCTCCCCATCTCCAAATCCTTAATTCATCACATCCACAAACACTCTTTTTCCATATAAGGTAACATGGACAGGTTCCAGGAATCGGGGCCTGACATATTTGGGGGACCATTATTCGGCCTCCTCCAGTCCCCTCTCTGAGCCTCATTTTCTCCTTGGGGTTAATCGTCATCCTGGCACCAGAGGTGTTTGACAATCGGGTGCCATTGCACCTGAAGGGTACTGCTGGGCCCCGGGCCTCACCTTCTGCCTCCATCATACAGTAAAAATACTGACAATTTACAACAGCACAGAAGGTGGGCAAGTTGGCAATCGTCTCCTGATGGAAGTTGAAAGTGAATTAGATTTATTTTTGTGCTTGATGTTTTCGGCGCTCTTGTGATGTCCCAAGTTTGTTATAGGTGTTACTTTATTTAGTGATCATAACACTCCTATGAGATGGGCACTATTGCAACAAGGAGAAGTCAGCCCAGGACCGTCCCTTAGCAAGTGGTGATGCTGGGATTTACACCCCAGCAGTCCGGACCCACCCTCTGAACAACTAGGCATTCTACATCCTCATTATATTTATCAAATAAAGGAAAGATGAACGACCACATCCCATCCTCATTTATCCCCATCATTTTATTAATGGCAGAAAGGTAGGCTAGAAGGCCGGAAAGTACAAGACTTCTGGGGGAGGAAATGCCAAACTTCTCCTTCCTCTGGGTGTCACCACCTATAGGAAGCCCTCCCTGATACCCTAGGCTGGTTTAGGTATTACTGCAGTGCTTCCCCTTTCCCAGCCCTGACCAGTCTGCCTGTGCTAGAAGGTTTCTTGAATTTATGAGTCTAACATTCACTGGAGAAGTCTGGGCTGGAGATACAGATGAGCGGGCCACCCATATAGAGATGGTATTTAGCTCTTCTGTTCTATTCATTCATTTCTTTTAATGTTTTCAGACTTTTATTTTTATTTTTTAATACTTAACATATAACATATTATTTGTTTCAGGGGTACAGGTCTGTGATTGATCAGTCTTAAATAATACCCGGTGCTCTTACAACACATACCCTCCCCAGTGTCCGTCATCCAAGTACCCCATCTTCCCAGCCTCCAGCAACCTCCCCTCCAGCAGCCCTCAGTTTTTTCCTAAGATTAAGAGTCTCTTATGGTTTGTCTCCCTCTCTGGTTTTGTCTTGTTTCATTTTTTTCCTCTCTTCCCCTATGATCTTCTGCCTTGTTTCTTAAATTCCACATATCAGTGAGATCATATGATAATTGTCTTTCTCTGGTTGACTTATTTCACTTAGCATAATATTCTCTAGTTTCATCCATGCCATTACAAATGGCAAGATTTCATTTTTGATGGCCATGTAGTATTCCATTCTGTATGTGTGTGTGTGTGTGTGTGTGTGTGTGTGTGTGTGTACACACACCACATCTTCTTTATCCATCCATCTGTTGATGGACATCTAGGCTTTTTCCATGGTTTGGCTATTGTGGACATTGCCACTATAAACATTGAGGAGCATATGCCCCTTAGGATCACTATATTTGTATCTTTAGGGTAAATACCCAGTGGTGCGATTGCTGGGTTGTAGGGTAGCTCTATTTTCATACTTTTTGAGGAACCTCCATACTGTTTTCCAGAGTGGCTGCACCAGCTTGCATTCCCACCAACAGTGTAGGAGGGTTCCCCTTTCTCCACATCCTCACCGACATCTGTCGTTTCCTGACTTGTTGATCTTAGCCATTCTGACTGGTGTGAGGTGGTATCTCATTGTGATTTTGATTTGTATTTCCCTGATGCCGAGGGATATGGAGCACTTTTTCATGTGTCTGTTGGCCATCTGGATGTCTTCTTTGCAGAAATGTCTGTTCATGTGTTCTGCCCATTTCTTGATTGGATTATTTTTCTTTGGATGTTGAGTTTGATAAGTTCTTTGTAGATTTTGGATACTAGCCCTTTATCTGATATGTCATTTGCAAATATCTTCTCCCATTCTGTTGGTTGTCTTTTGGTTTTGTTGACTGTTTCCTTTGCTCTGCACAAGCTTTTTATCTTTAAGTCCCAATAGTTCATTTTTGCCTATGTTTCCCTTGGCTTTGGAGACATGTCTAGCAAGAATTTGCTGCGGCTGAGGTCGAAGAGGTTGCTGCCTGTGTTCTTCTCTAGGATTTGGATGGATTCCTGTCTCACACTGAGGTCTTTCATCCATTTTGAGTCTATTTTTGTGTGTGGTGTAAAGAAATGGTCCAGTTTCATTCTTCTGCATGATGCTGCACAATTTTTCCAACACTGTTTTTTGAAGAGACTGTCGTTTTTCCACTGGACATTCTTTCCTGCTTTGTCAAAGATTAGTTGACCACAGAGCTAAGGGTTCATTTCTGGGTTCTCTATTCAGACTTCTTTTTTTAAAGAATTCAAACTTAAGGAAACTTGCAAGAATCATATGAAGAACTCCTATATACCTTTCCTTTAGGTTCTTGTTGACCTTTTAGCATGTTTGCTTTTTTTTTAAGATTTTATTTATTTATTTGAGAGAGAGAGGGAGAGAGAAAATGAGCGAAAGGGAGGGGCAGAGGAAGGGGGAGAAGCAGAGTCCCCGCTGAGCAGGGAGCCCGATGCGGGGCTCAATCCCAGGACCCTGAGATCATGACCTGAGTCAAAGGCAGACACTGAACTGACTGAGCACCCCCCCCGGTACCCCCTTACGCTTGGTCTATCATCCTTTCGTATAAGGGTATATGAACGTGTTTTCTGAACTATTTGAGAGTGATGCTGACATAGTGCTCGTTTACCCCCTAGTACTTTGGCTTGGCTTTCCTAAGAACAAGGAAATTCATTTACATGATTATGATGTGATTAATTTCAAAATCAGGAAGTGAACACTGACTCAATACTATATAAAGACTCCGTTTGAGTTTTACCAGTGGTCCCAGTGATATCCTCTACAACAATTACCCGCCCCTCCTGGGCCAGAGTCTAAAGGAGGATCAGACACTGCTTTTAGTTTTGTTGAGATTTGATGAGATCACCAGGTAGTGAACCCAAAGAGAGAAGGAAAAGGTCTAAGGGCTGCACACTGAGCAAAGTAACAGTTACGGATTGGGGAGATGATCTGGGAGGTGAGGACGAACTTGAAAACACAGGAAAAAGGGAGGAGCCAGTCAGGTAGGAGAAAAAAAGTTATTTGCTGGAGTTGGGTTCCCAGGGCCCTGTGTTCTGGGCTGTGGGTGTCAGGACTCCAGGCTTTCTTCTTACCTGCTATCATTTGGCTTTTACTGGTTTACAAATTACCCCAAAACATAGTGGCCTAAAACATCTACTTGCTGAGTTCATGATTCTGGGAGTCCGCTGTTCAGGCTGGACTCAGCTGGGTGCTTTCTCTGCCGTTCTGGAGCTCATCATACATCTCTAGCCCAGCGGTGGGTCTGCTGAGGGCTGGCTGGCGTACAGTGGTGGCAGCTGGGATTGGTGTCTCTCTTCCGTGGGGTCTGATCATCCAGCAAACTAGCCCACGCTTGTTCTTATGGCCAGGGACCCAAGAAAGAGAGAGAGAAGGGAGGAAGGAAGGGAAAGAGAGAGAGAGAGAAAGCTGTGAGGTCTCATGAGGTCCAACCTTGAACCTGGGGCGGCATTACTTCTGTTGCCTTATAACAAACAAAGTGTAGCGCTAAACTGAACCCAGATTCCTAGGGGAAGGGGAAGTAAACTCCATGGCTCAGTGGAAGTTGCTGCCAAGTCACCCTGTACGGTTGCAGAGAGTCTGGGAGATTGCGGCCATGGGCGCCATCCGCCCCACCCCGGCCACCTGGCCCCTCTCTCTATGCACAGGTGAACTCCTCACTGCTGAGCTCAGACTGCCACCAGCGCTGTTCCTGTTCCCAAAGCACTGGCCTGACTTGTAAGGCATCCAGCTGCGAGCCAGACCGTGTCTGTGAGGTCCAGGCTGGGGCCCGGAACTGCTGGGCCTCCCAGGGTCTCTGTTCTGTCTCTCTGGATAACAGCCTCACCACCTTCGATGGGTCCCGCAGAGCCTTCCGCTCCCAGGGCATCTACGAGCTGTCTTCCCGCTGCCCGGGGCTACCAGACACCATCCCGTGGTTCCGCGTGGTGGCTGTGGTCCAGGCCTGCCAAGGCAAAGTTGAACCTGTGAATCAGGTTCACATCTTTTTCAAGGATGGGCTGGTGACTCTGAGCTCAGAGAACGGAGTGTGGGTAAGCCTGGGCACATGGGCATGTCTCCCTTGGGCTTTTGTCCTTCCTGCTGCTGTGCGCCTACAATCCTGGCTGCCCGTCTGTCATGTGTTTTCTTTTTTTTTTTAAAGATTTTGTTTATTTATTTGACAGAGAGAAATCACAAGTAGGCAGAGAGGCAGGCAGAGAGAGAGGAGGAAGCAGGCTCCCTGCTGAGCAGAAAGCCCGATGTGGGGCTCGAACCCAGGACCTGGGATCATGACCTGAGCTGAAGGCAGCGGCTTAACCCGCTGAGCCACCCAGGCGCCCCTGCCATGTGTTTTCTTTATCCAGATCTCTGTAGTTCGGTCTCTAGATTGGTATTTGTCTCGGTATTTCAAACTTAGTCTGTTCTGGCTGAGTTCTTGAGGAGCAAAAACACACTCAAGTCAATCAGTCCTTTTGATCATAGCATTAATCGAAACTCTATTGGTTGTAAGCAGCAGAAATCCGAATCAGGTTGCCTTGAGCAAAAAGGAATTTCTTGGCCCCTAGAACTAGAAAATCCAGGGGTAGAGCCTCAGGCATGGCTGGATCCAGGCGCCCTAGTGGTATTATCTGGATTTGTACCTCTATCTTTTGGACTTGCCGTTCACCAAATCAGTTTCATTCTTTGTGGTTCCCCACAAGGACAGGGACTATTATCTCCATTGTACACAGAGGATAAACTAGGGCCCAAGAAGCCCCAAGCATTCAGAGTGCCTGGGAGAGATCCAGGCTTTGAACCCACCAGCACTGGGCTCTGTTCCCCACCATGTTGGTGGAAACAATGTCCTAGGGGTAACAAGGGGCCATGATCATGTACAAGTGCAGTATTCAATAGGAACTTCTCCTGGACTCTGATGATGCCGGCCACTGATCCTTCCCTCACCTGTCCCTCAGCTTGCTTTTTGGGCCCCACTCAGGCTGTCATTGCCTGCCTCCATGAGTCTGTTCCAGCCATGGTGCCCCTCCCTTCTGCCCCTTGACTTCCTCTCACGTACATTTATGTTTGCCAAACCCCATGGTTCTTGCCACCCCCATTCCAGATTTCTCATAGAGAATCCGGCCAAACTGAGGTCTGATGCTGACTTACGTTCCAATCATTCATGGCCCACACGGGAGAGCCCAAGACCCAAACATGGACGTCAAGCTACACTAAAGTTCCCAGATGAGCATGTCCCTAGTTCTGTGGCCTTTTACTGGTTGCAGAGACATCCACTGGGGTCTTCTAGGTTCAGTGGAGAGAGACAGCCAATGCTCCACACACACACACCCCTCGGTGGATGGTCTGCAAACCCCCACCAGCGCTTGGAGATGGGCGAAGACTCAGCCTTGCTGGAAGCAGGGAGGTTTGCATTCTCTCTTTCCAATAATCTGAGCCAGTCATTCCTTTTCTCAAGCCATCTCCTTGATCCATAATTCAGGTTAACAGACCCCTACTCTTGACCTCCCCCTTGCCCTTCTACTGAGAGAAACAGTTCTCTACAGAGCAGACAGATGTTCGAGAAATGGGAATCAGATCAGGTGGAAAACTCTACGGTGGCTTCCTAGAGCAGCATTCCAAACTCAAGCCACCTCCCTTCATTGGCCTACATACAAGGTTTTGTGTGATCTGACTCCTGCTGGCCTCCAACCCTGTTTCCCGTAACCATCCCTTGTTAGCTATGCTAATGATAGGCCAGGCCGACCTTTCAGTAAACCAGGCTTGTTCTCGCTTCGGACCTTCACATGTGCTGTTCCTACTGCTGCAAAGCTCTTCACCCAGGCAGACTGAGTTGACACCTTCTCATTCTCCAGATCTCAGTTCCAGCGCTGCTTCTCCAGAAAGGCCTTTCCTGACCACGTACAAAAGTTCCTCCTCTCTATCCCGGTCTCCATCCTATCGGGGTCTTTGATTTCCTTCAAAACACTTCTCGCTTTCTGTAGTCACCCATTATTTGTTCGTGTTTCTTGCCTTTCTTCATCACTAGAATATAATCCTTAGGTGGGCCGTGGTCCCATCCATCTTGGTCATCACTTTGTCCCCAGTACCCAGGATGGGGCCTGCCCACCCAAGAGGATTCCCAGGAAAAGGTTGTTTTTGTGAATACATTCAGCCCTGTTCCGTCTACAACAGACCATGCACTGAGTGACAGATGATTCAGACCAAAGCTTAAAGCCTGGTAAAACTCTGCATCCACCCCTCCAGCTATCCTTCACTGCATCTCTCTCTTTCTTTCCCTTCTTCCAGCCATCTATTTTTCTACCTGTTTCCTTTTTCCCCTTTCTCCCTCCCTCCTTTTTCCCTCCCTCCATTCCTTCTTTCCTTCTATCCACCCACCTATCATCCATTCACCTACCAGTTGTGGGAGGCCACGGTAAGGCTTGAGATGAGAACCAAACCAGGCCCTGACTTGTGCCTCCTTTAAAGGCTGAATAGCCAAACAAAATGCTTAGGTCGATAAAGTCGAGTAGCACTGAGAAAGGGTCTGGTTTGGTTCTTGTCTCAAGCCTTACTGTGGCCTCCCACAACCAGTCCATACACCCATCCATCCCCTCATCCACCCATCCATCATCCATCCATCCATCCATCATCCATCCATCCATCCAACTACAAGTCCATCCATCCGTCGATCCATCAATCCATGCATCCACCCACCCATCATCCATCCACCCACCAGTGTGTACACCCACCCATCCACTCACCCAACCAACCACCATCCACCCACCAATCCATCCATCCATCCATCTATCCAGGCAATATCTACCTATCTTTCCAATCAACTGACAGAGGAACAGACAGAAATCATTTATTTAAAAAGAACTTTAATTCAAAGAAGTTTCTCTAGGGAGTCTAGCTCTAGAAGGATTAACTCATCAATGAAAACAAACAACAGATATTTAAAGGAAAAATCTCATACAGTTCCCAAGGTTACTGAGTCCACAGCTTATGACAGAGAAACTGTAATTTTCTCACATGATTGTGATACTTTCTAGATCATTACTTGTCTTCAGACATCAGCATTGAGAAAATAAAGCATGAAGTTGCTTTTGTTAGGGAACCAGTAACTTACAGGACACATACAAGTGTGTCCTATACTTTATTTTGAAAAAGAAAACCGGAAAGGATGATGCTGGAGTTGGATTGTGTGTTTATCTCTCTGGTATAAAGTGCTCCTCGCCACCCCAGGTGCCCTCGAGATGTTTTTTGCATCCTTACTTATCCATTGACCCATCTCTCTGTCAACTGTCTTTCCTTTTAACCATCTGTCCAAATCTCCAGCTAGCTTATGTATGCATCTGTCCATACCATGCCTCTATCCATGTCTTTGTCTCCTTTGGCACCTGTGTCTCTGCTTTTGCTCCTTGAACTTGTTTTCCTGCTTGGAGTCTCCTTCCTGATAACCCTCCAGTTCTTTTGTGGCTCTAGTCTCACCTTGTTTCCCCTACCACCACCAGGTGAATGGTATCCATGTGGCCCTCCCAGCTGAGTTATCAGCATCTGTGTCCATACATAAGAATCCCGATGGCTCCGTGAGCGTTAACCAGAAGGCAGGGGTCCAGGTATGGCTTGACCTCAAAGGGAAGCTGGCTGTGATGGTCAACGAAGCCCATGCTGGGAAGCTATGTGGGGTCTGTGGAAACTTTGACGGGGACCAGACCAATGACGAGAATGACTCCGGAAAATGACATCGGACATCTGGAGAATGCAGGACTTCTCCCCATGGTGAGGGGTATAGCATAGAAGCCAGGCTACTTGGGGCAGGGGTACCTGGGTCCTCATGGGAAGTGGGCAGTCGGGGGTAAGTGCTCAGTCTGCAAGAGGAAATGCTAAGAGTCTGTCTCTTACAGTGACAGCTGGTCAGTCATCTACTGGGAATGAGGACTTCAGGACCTGACCTTCCTGGAGACTGCAATAATTGGGGGGTGCACAGTGTCCATGTGTGCCCCTACACTGTTGTATCCCTTTGATGAGTCACCAAGGCCAACTGCAAGAGCACTGAATAAATATCTCAGGCTAAGCTGCATGCCAGTGTGTCTGTCTCATGCCTCCTCCTCCCCAACTTTCCTTCTTGCATGGCAGCTGCCAGATGCCTGCACAATAAATTTGGGGGTGAAAAGATGGATGGATGGATGGATGGATGGATGGGTGGATGGATGGGTGGGTGGGTGGATGGATGGATGGATGGAAGGATTATGGGTGGGTAGAAGGGAGGAGAAAGGGAGGGAGGGAGGAAGGAGACATAGATGGGCAGATGGTGGGTGGAGAAATGGGAAGATAGGGACATGGATAATTAAAAGAGTAGATGAGAAGATGAACAATTGGATGGAGGGAAGGAGTCAAAAATAGAAAGATGGATGAATAGATTCCAGCTTTATCATTTATAGTCCAACAAGTTAATTTCTCTGTCACTCAGTTTCCTCGTATGTCTTAGTCTGTGCAGCTGCTAAAACAAAATACCACAGAATGAATGCCTTATAAAGAGCAAACATTTATTTCTCACCTTTCCAGAGACTGGGAAGTCCAAGGTCAAGTCACCAGCGAACTCAGTATCTGGCGAGAGGCCTCTCCCTGGTTCATAGTTGGCTCTCTTCTCATGTGTCCTCACAGGGCAGAGGGGCAAAGGAGCCCTTTAGGGCCTCTTTTATAAAGGCACTAATCTCATCCATGAGGGCTCCACCCTCACGACCCAATCACCTCTCAAAGGCCCCACCTCCAAATACCATCACATTGGGGATTATGTTCCAACATAAGAATTCTAAAAGGATTCAGTCACTCAACACCATCTCTATTTTAGAGAGAGTGTGTGGGCAGAGGAAGGGGCAGAGAGAGAGGGAAAGGGATAGGGAGAGACTCTCAAGCAGACTCCCCACTGAGCAGCGAGCATGATGAGGGCTCCCATCTCAAGACCCTGAGACAAAGACCTGAGCCAAAACCAAGGGTCAGATGCTTAACCAACTGAGCCACCCGGGTGCCCCAACAGCATCATATTTAAAGCAGAGTTCAGGAAAGTACCCACCTCACGGAGTTGGAGTGGGGATTTAATGTGTCAATCCTATCCAAAATTTGAAATCCCTCTTCCTTTCCAACCCCGTCCCCCACCCTTCCCACGGTGGCCTTCCCCACCTCAGTGAATAGCACTGCCTCCACTCAGCCGAAAACAGGGATCATTCTTGATTCTTCCCTTCCTGTCCGCCCGCCTCAGTTCATTAACATACCCTGTTGGGTTGTATCAAAGCATATCCACTTTCTTAAGCCCGCCTGGTGCAACCTTCACCCTCATTCATGCTGACAATGCCAACAGCCTCCTATCCGCTCTTCCCCTTTTGCAATCCATTCTCACCACTACTCTACGACTCTTGTTAACATATAAGGGGGACGATTAGCTAGAAATTTCTCTTATAATAAAATCAAATTCTTCACCTTCTCCTATAAGGCCCCTGTCCACCTCTTCTGACTCATCTCCAGTTGCCGCCTTGCCAATTATGATTTGGGAACCTGCTCTTTCAATGTACCGATCATGCCAAATGTTCCCATTTCACTTCTGTGCACTTGGCGCATGACTAGCTGCTGCTTATCCCTCAAATGTCAGCTTATATGTTACTACCTTAGAGAGGCCTTCCACAGCCACCTCATTTAAAGTGGATTCCCTCTGTTACCCTCTGTCCCAGACATTTGCCTGCTTGCTTCTTTCCTTCCTAGCATTTACTACACTTCAAAATTACTTTCATTTGAATTTCTGCCCAATTAGAAGTAACTCAAAGGTAGAGACTACATCTGTCTCATTCACCACTTTAAAGATTTTATTTATTTATATGACAGACAGAGATCACAAAAAGGGAGAGAGGCAGGCAGAGAGAGAGAGAGGAGGAAGCAGGCTCCCCACTGAGCAGAAAGCCTGATGCGGGGCTCGATCCCAGGACCCTGGGATCATGACCTGAGCCAAAGGCAGAGGCTTTAACCCACTCAGCCACCCAAAAGCCCCACATTCACCACTTTATTCCCAGAAACTAGCACATAGTAGATGCTGAGTACATATTTACTTGAATGAGTAAATGACCAATGATTAACCTGGAGCAAAGATTGCATAGTAAATCCTTTACATAGTAAAGGATTATATCCACAATATGAAAAGTGCTCCTTCAAATCAATAAGAAAAAGATAACAGTTCAATTAGAAAAAAATGAGGATATACACAGGCAATTGACAGAAAAAGAAATGTATATATGTTGAATGATTCAATATGTCAGGTTATTCATATATAATATTTCTGAGCTTCACAACAAACCTGCAACAACAACAAAAAGGACAATCCAGATGTCTATTAGTAGGAGACTGGTTGATCTAACATGATGGACAACTCTGCAGATGAAGGTAAAATAAGGTATATTTGTATACACTGTACAGTACTGATCTCCAGGATATGAAGTGAAGAAAGCAAGGTGGGAACAGGGTACATAGTGAGAGAGACCTAAGAGAAGGGTCACAAGGGGGCTTTAGGAGTACTGGTAATGCCCTTTTTGTGGGCTTGGGTGGCAGTGATATGGGTTCCCCCCTTTGCGATAACTCGTAAAACTGCACAGTTGCATGCACGTTTCTGTAAGCGTGTCGTATTTCAAAAAAAAAAGTTTTAAAACGAATAAAATCATAATCTCTGAAAATTCTTGGCCAGAGTGTGTGTGTGTGTGAGAGAGAGAGAGAGAGAGAGAGAGATTGAGAGAGAACAACCAAGTGAAGCACTCACTCTGGGCCAGGCCTTGTTCTAGGTACTGGGCGATACAGCAATGAATGGAACAGACCAGTTCATTCTCCTGGAGGTTTTTAGTAATTTCTCATAGTAGCACTTGTTTTGCTTTGTGGAATGAATACAAGGATAAATATTAATATTATAAAATTACGAGTCACAAATTCCCAATACTTATGCAGAATCCACTCACTCCTCCCTCTGTACCCCGATCTTGTCCTTCCTTGTCTGCTACCTGATCCACCACAGCAGTCTCCCCCTTGGTCTTCCTGCTTTCAAGGCAACTCCCACACTGTTTCCCACCTGCAGACAGTGTGCTCCCATGTCAGATCACACCCCTTCTCTGTTCAAGAACCTTCCATAGCTTCAGATCACTCAGAATAAAAGCCAAGTCCTCCCCGTGGCACACAAGGCCCCACACAATTTTCCCTGCTCTCGTCTGCTTCCACTCTGCGGGCTAACTCTGCCCCAACCACACCCTTCACTGCTTCTCCAACCCTCCATACCCTCCCTGCCCCAGGCCCTTTGCACATACAATCCTTGCTACCTAGAACTCTCTTCCCCCAGATAGGGCCATACCTCACTCTTCACCTCTTTTAGCTCTTTGCTCAAGTCACCTGATGCATTCCTTGACCACCAGTGAAGAAATGTCACCCCTCCTCTAACAGTCCTCTCTTCTTTCCCTGCTGTTATTTCTCCAAAGCACCTTTATTGCCTTCTAATACCTTGGTTGGTATCTGTTTCTCCCACTAGAAAGATGAACTCCAGAAGGGTGGGGATTTGGATGTGTTCATTGCTGTATTCTCAGTGCATAGGGCACCTGGTGCATAAATGCTTATCAAGCCCAGAGTCTTCCCTGTTCTTAGCGGGGGAATGGGTCAGGGAACGTTTTCCAGTATAGAGGGGCCTTAGGTAGTTAATTATAGAGAAGAGATGAGATGCCTGGGTGGCTCAGGTCATAATCCCAGGGCTCTGGGACTGAGCCCCACATCGGGCTCCCTGCTCAGCCAGGAGCCTGTTTCTTCCATTTCCTGTGCCGCTCCCCCTGCTTGCAAGTAAATACATAAAATCTTAAAGAAGAAGAAGAAGAAGAAGAAGAAGAAGAAAGAAAGAAAGAAAGAAAGGAAGGGAGGGAGGGAGGGAGAAAAAAAAGGAAGGGAGGAAAGAAGGAAAGAAGGGAGGAAGGGAAGGAGGGAGGAAGGCAGGAAGTGAGAAAGAGGGAAGTAAGGAAGGAAGAAAGGTAAAGAAGGAAAAGAAATAGAGAAGACGAGCAGAGGGCACAAGGCGTGCGAAGGCCTGCTGATGAGCCCCGATTACCCGAAGACTCACAACCGCGAAGGGGAAGCGGGAAGCGCGATCACCGTAGCGACCGCAGCGCAACCAGTGTAAGCAGCGCAAGCAGCGCGTAAAGACAGCGCCAAAGCGGCGGAGGGGGGCGGTGCCGTGCGAGGCTCACGAAGCCCCGCCCACAGCGCGCACAGGGGGCCGCGGACGCAGCCTGGGCTCCGAGGGGCGGGGTTGCGAAGATGCGTCACGCGCCGTACGACGCCGCGCGTGCGCTCCTTTCCACGTGCGAAAGCTCCAGACTCGTGTAGTCTGGGTCGCTCCAGAAGAGTCCTGAGCCGGGGAGCTGAGCTCTCGCCATGAAGCCAGGTGCAGGCCGGGGTTGGGGTCCTGGGTTAGGGGTCAGGGACTGGGGCCGGCGGGAATCGAAGCGCCAGACCGGCGTTGGAGGGGCGGGGCCTTGGCTTAGGGGCAAGGGCTCCGGTGTCTTGTGGGGTCGGGGTCCTGGTTCCGGTCTCCTGTGCCTAGGGGGTATTGGTTCCGCCCTGTGATGGTCGCCGAGCTTGGGGTTCGGGTTCCTGGTCTGGAGGTGTGTGACTGGCTTTGGGGGTTCCAGTCGTGAGTCGAGCATATTGGGCTTGAAATGGGGGGGTTCCTGAACTAGGATTCATCTCACTGAGGCCGTCATTAGGGGTCTTGGTTGTTGGGCTGGGGGTGGCAGTCGGGAGTGCTGACCCGGAGTCTGGATTCAGGCATCTGGGGGCTTGGATCTCAGGCCGTGGGATTTGGGGTTAATGTCTTGGTTCACAGGTGGAGAGTCTCGATTTGGGGTCGGGGAGAACTCCCGTTTGCTTCCTGTGTCCCCGCCGCAACGACCATCCATCCCCTTAGGTCCCGGGCCAGCTTCTCAGAGAGGGCCCAAGTGAGTGAGGAGTGCTGCTTTGACAGTGTGTGGCCTTCTGTGTCCCACTTTCCCGCTCTCTACTCTCCCGAGAGGCGGGTCTCTGAGGTTTGAGTGATCGTGATTCTCAACTCGGGTGAGATGAACCTTCACAAGCCCAAGATAGGCTTAGCTTGGGGTGGGGGGGGAAATAGAGGACTTGAGTGATTTTATTCATTTGATTTTCCCCGAGGTTCTCATGAACCCACCCCACCTCCGTGGTGGAAGATTGATGACAGTCCAGGCTTTGACAGTAGGAAGGTCTTCTTAGTTCATAAATTTCAGTGCTGGCTTTGTTTCTTAAGCTACTGTGTGACCTTGGGCAAGTGGCTTTGCCTCTCTGAGTCTCGGTTTTCTTGTCAGTAAAATGGTTTCTGGTTATAATTTAGCAAGATCGTGTTAAGAAAAAATAGCATATCATGGTAATCTTTTTGCAATATTTAAGTGTACAAATCGATGGGTTGTACACAGTAGCCTTACACGATGCCATATGTCAGGTCTTTTTTTTTTTTTTTTTTTTTTTAAGTTTTTTTTTTTTTTTTTGACAGAGAGAGATCACAAGTAGACAGAGAGGCAGGCAGAGAGAGAGAGAGAGAGAGAGAGGGAAGCAGGCTCCCTGCTGAGCAGAGAGCCCGATGCGGGACTCGATCCCAGGACCCTGAGATCATGACCTGAGCCGAAGGCAGCGGCTCAACCCACTGAGCCACCCAGGCGCCCCCATATGTCAGGTCTTAATAAAGCTGGGGGGAGAATAGCACAAGGCTTGACACATTGTGCTGTCTCTAATTGTTAGCTTTATTGTTCTTTTTTTTTTTTTTAAGATTTTTAATTTATTTATTTTGACAGAGAGAGATCACAAGTAGACAGAAAGGCAGGCGGCGGGGGGAGGGGGAAGCAGGCTCCCCGCTCGATCCCAGGACTCTGGGATCATGACTTGAGCCGAAGGCAGAGGCTTTAACCCATTGAGCCACCCAGGCGTCCCTTTATCGTTCTTCTTAAGAGGAGCAAAATTAGGATCTTTCTCCCTGGTGTCTTAGGTCTTTCTAAGTCAGGATGTACCCCTCCCCGCAACTTGCTCCACTAGAGTTTGAAGAAATCTTCCCACTGTGACCCAGAAGGTCTGTTTCCTAGTGCAGATCTTTGTTATCCCTTAATCTTTTCCCTCCATGTGTGGAGAGATGGGGTCATCTGGTGGAGGGGGCAGCTGGGTTTGTGGATCCTTGTATCCCCTGTGAAACTCCCTTTCTCTTCAGCATTTGGAGATCGGATAAAATGGTGTGGGGGGTGGGGTGCTGGACTGTGTATCTCCCATCAGACACTGGCATGCAGGCAGGCACCCTATAATCTGATTCCCCCCAGGAATGGAGGAGACACCTTCCTCCTAACCCTTCCCTCATTGTGTTAGGCTATGAAGTTGCAGAAGTTGTTAAGAGTCAGCTCTTCACCGGGGCGCCTGGGTGGCTCAGTGGGTTAAGCCTCTGCCTTCAGCTCAGGGCATGATCTCAGGGTCCTGGGATCGAGCCCCGCATTGGGCTCTCTGCTTAGCAGGGAGCCTGCTTCCCACCCCCCCCCCCCCCCCCCCCCCCCCCCCCCCCCCCCCTCCTCCCTCCTTTGGGGTGTTTGTAAAAAAAAAAAAAAAAATAAAAAAAAAAAAAAAAAAAAGGAGTCAGCTCTTTACAAAGGATTGAGTCTGGTTGAGAGAAGAAGCCTTGGGGAGATTTTGAGCAGGGACGTGAGGCAGTCTGATGGACGCATTTAGAAGGATCCTTCTGGCTTGTGTGTGTGTAAAGGATGTCAGGGGAGCAGAAGTGGAAGCGGGCGCATCAGTGGGAAGCTTGTTGCTGTGATCTGGGAGGTGACAGCCTTGGACCAGGATGGTAGTAGTGGATCCGCCTGATACACTGTCCCAGTTTGGAAATGTATTTTGAAGATAGAGCCTGCAGCTTGTATGTGGGTATAAGAGAGGGGTCAAGGAGCCCTCGGGGCTTGGGCATGTGTAACCTGAAGGATGGAGTGTCGGTTTTCTAAGCTGCGGAAGATTGTGGGAGGAGAGCAGGGTTTAAACCAGCGAACCTCCTCCTAAAACTCCTGGAAAAGCATGTGCGAATGTATAGTTTCCCTGAGGAGTGGGTGCTTTTAGTACATTTTTGTAAGCTCCCCAGGACCTGAAACGAATTAAGATACGTTTTGAGTATCTGGGCCTGAGAGTTGGCACCCGTGCCCCCATGCCCCCTGCCGTGGCCGCACTTCTCGGGTCTCTGTTACACAGGCCTGGGTTGAGTCTCTTAGGCCCAGTGGAGTCTCCCCTAAGAGGGAGGGCAAGGGGACTCTCCCTCCCTTCATTTGAACACTCCTATGCAAACTGTGTGCCAGGAGCTGTGTTGAGGGAAGTGCTTTGTGCGTATTAAGTCATTTATTCTTTGCAGCTCTGTGTGGTGGGTGCTGTGTTATCACCATATCTCTGTCTTACAGATGAAGTTCTGCAGGATTCCCATGAACCGTCCCTACTCTCTAGGGTCGGGAGTGGCAGCTCCATTGCCATGTATGGGACACATGAACTACTCGAGGGGAGGGGACCAGGGTTCTGGTCACCATGTCATCACCTGCTTCCTGAACAGAGAGGATGCTTTTTCCCCCTGAGGCAGAACGCAGGGGTGTAGGAGTCATCGGCACACAGCTCACTGAATGTTTATTGAGCCACTTGGTGCCAAGAGTCGTGCATGGTTCTGGGGATGCAGTATGATCAAAACAACTAAAACATCCTGGTCCCTTGGGGCCTTGATTCTGGTGCAGGAGTCAGGCAGTAATAAAGAGTGCCATGTGTGGTGACTGATAGGAAAAACAAGAAAGCTGGGTAAAGGTAGGCAGCCCAAAGGCCTTTCTGGAAGGAACGTTTCATCGGAGATCTGAGCGCAGTGAGCAAGTGGGTGAGCCTAGCAAATGTCTCCAGGACCCAGGCAGTGGGAACAGCAGGTATAAAAAGGTTTTGGGATGCCTGGGTGGCTCAGTTGGGTAAGCCGCTGCCTTCGGCTCAGGTCATGATCCCAGAATCCTGGGATTGAGTCCCACATAGGGCTCCTTCCTCAGCAGGGAGCCTGCTTCTCTCTCTGCCTCTGCCTGCCACTCTGCCTGCTCGTGCTCTCCCTCCCTCTCTTTCTCTCTCTGACAAATAAATAAAATCTTTTAAAAATAATAATTAGTTAATTAAAATTAAATAAATAAGTAAATAAAAATAAAAGTTTAGAAGCTGGAGAGGGAGTTTGAGGAGGAAGAGCACAAAGAGCCCGGCATAGAAGGAGAGAGGTCACAAAAGTCAGCGGGAGCCAGAGTTGGGGGGTGGTGGTTTTTCTTTGGACTACACATTTAAAATCACCTGGGGAGGGGTGCCTGGGTGGCTCAGTGGGTTAAACCTCTGCCTTCGGCTCAGGTCATGGTCCCAGGGTCTTGGGATCAAGCCCTGCATCGCCCGGGCTCTATGCTCAGTGGGGAGCCTGCTTCCCCCTCTCTCCCTCTGCCTGCCTCTCTGCCTACTTGTGATGTCCGTCAAATAAATAAATAAAATCTTTTAAAAATAAAAAAATAAAAAATAAAATCACCTGGGGAACTTTAAAAAGCCCTGTGCTCAGGCTCCTACACCAGACACCTAAACAGGATCTGTCCATTCCAGAGATTAGCCAAAGGTGAGAGTCACTGATTTCGGTCTTTGGAAGCCAGAGAAAGGAATTTTGGATGCATTTTCAATGTGACAGAAAACCACTGAAGGGATTTAGGCAGAAGGATGAAGAGATCTGATTTCGTGGTTTGGGAAAGGTCAATCCCTAGCTGCCGTGTGGACAGGAGACTCTAGAGGGCGGTAGGGAGTAAAGGTAGGCCAACTCTTTAGGAGTACCCAGACTTAACTTTTAACACTTAAATTAGTAATAACGATAAAAAGTTTTTCATTTTCATCTTTAAAAAAAGGTTTTTTTGAAGATTTTATTTATTTGAGAGAGAGTGCACAGGAGTTGGGGGGTGGGGTACTGAGAGCAGAGGGAGAAGCAGACTCCCCTTCCTAGCCTTCAAAGCAAGGAAGGAGCCTGATGCAGGGCTCTCAGGATCCCAGGACCCTGAGATCATGACCTGAGCTGAAGATAGCCACTTAACCTAACCGACTGAGCCACCCTGGCATTCCTATGTTTTCATTTTTAACGGCGTTATGAAACATGAAGCTTTCCTAGCGTGTGAACATAGTAATGCATCTTTACAAAAACTCTGGCAAGTTTACTATTGAATAGTTGACATCAAGTGAGATCATTTTAAAGCATCACCAATGTTCACACTATTATCTTATAACTCGTGGGATTTGCCGAACGTCCAGCGGAGCTTGGGACCCCGGCACAGAAAAGTCAGCTGTTGAATCTGTTAGCACCAGAATTCCATCTGCTTCCGCCATGGTTACGGGCTAGGTGAAGTGGACGGGTTTGCTCTGACCTGAAGTGATGAAAATCAAGTCTCCCTGAATCTTTTCCCTTCAACTTTCAGTCCTGTTGACAAGCCCTAAATTGTTTATACATTGTCACTCACCCATAAAGGACAATTCAATTTTTTTTTCTCGTTTTTTCCTCCCTGAGGTGGGAGAGACTTCTGCAGGTTTGTAAGCAGGGAATCCGGTAGCAGGAAAGACATCATGCCCACCTCCCCTCCAGACCCAAGTTCAGAGGGTGGGAGGGCATGGAAATGTTGTCAGGGTCTGGGGGCCCCTGCTGCCACAATGAGCTGCTTCACGCTAACACTGAAAATAGAGTGGATTCTGCAGATTTGCTATCTGACCCACAAAAGCAGAACTTTGACAGTAATCTCCATGTACCTAGGTGTTCCACCCCTACCCGAATCCCCACTATTTTGAGTTTTACATTATCATCCTCTTGCCTGGGGATGGCGGGGTGGGGGGGGTGGCTTGTGGGTTACAGCCTGACATTATTTCATTTTAGTTGTTGCTGAACTTTATAAGAGATACTATGTTGGATGTGGTTTTCTTCAACTTGCTTTTTCACTTAACTTATGACTCTTTACGATTTATTTACCTGTTGTGTGTAACTGTAGATCCTTGTGATTATTGACGATGAATATTCCCCAGTTTTATCTGCCGTTGGAACCTCTGGGTTAGCCCCTGATTTTTCTGCTGTTGGGGGTATCAGGGACCCCCTCCTGGTGGAATCGTGAGATGTAACTTCTCCAGCCTCATCTCACTCTGATTCCTCTTTCTGTTGCCATTACAGGTTTCAGCCCCCGTGGGGGCGGCTTCGGTGGCCGAGGGGGCTTCAGTGACCGCGGTGGTCGTGGTGGAGGCCGAGGAGGCTTTGGTGGGGGCAGAGGTCGGGGTGGCGGCTTTAGGGGCCGAGGCCGAGGAGGAGGAGGAGGACGAGGTGGTAAGTGACACACAATCAGGAGGCTTTGCCTGGGCTCGGGGTGCGGGGAGGGACGAGATCATGGGATCTCCCTCTCTCACGGCCTCCCTGCCTTGCAGGTGGAGGTTTCCAGTCTGGTGGCAACCGGGGCCGTGGTCGGGGAGGAAAAAGAGGAAACCAGTCGGGGAAGAATGTGATGGTGGAGCCTCATCGGCATGAAGGTGAGTGAGGCGGGCCGGGAGCTGCCGAAGGTGGGGTGTGGTGGGGTGCGGCCCAGGGTCTTCACCTTGTGCTGTTTTCCTCGCTTAGGTGTCTTCATTTGTCGAGGAAAGGAGGATGCCCTTGTCACCAAGAATCTGGTTCCTGGAGAATCAGTATATGGAGAGAAGAGAGTCTCTATTGCGGTGAGAGCAGTGGCCAGCGGTCTATTCTCCCTGTCCCCACCACGTCTTACACGTGCCAGCCAGGGGGATCATCGTAATCCAGAAGTCAGATCCCCACTTCTGTGGGTCCTGGGTCCTCAGTGTGGCCCAGAAGCCCTTGCACATCCCCCTCTCTCCCCTCTGACCATACGGACCTCCTCTCTCCTCCCTCTGCCTGGAGTACGGCTCTCCCAGCTGTGCGCGTGTGGCTGGTTCCCTTTCTCACAAGGCCACCTTACACCACCCGGTCTGTCAAAAGCAGCCCTCACTGCCCACCCTCCGCCCTGTTATCTCATGTCATTTTCTTTATGGCCAGGCACACTCTTACTCAGGGCCTTCTGCTGCCTTTCCTGCTGCCTCGAATGCGCTTTCCCAGATAACTTGCTTGGCCTGCAGCTCCTTCAGGTCTACTGCAAATGCCTCCTTTGGGGCTCTTGGCTGGCCACCCTGTCTCATCTTCCGCTGTTCCTCAACCCATTCCCCCTACTTCATTTCCTCTTTCCTGACTTGATCTTTGCCCTAGCAGCTGTCCCTGGCTACTGTACCATATGTGTTAGTTAGTTCCGTGTATACTTACTCCTTGAGGACAAGGGTCTTGGTCTCATTCAGTGTGCCTCCCTAGTGCCTGGCACAGGGTCTGGCCCACAGTCTGTGCTGGCACAGCGAATGTTTGGTGAATGAATGCACAGGTCTTGCTGTTAATGGATGTGATCTCTCGTCTCTCTGTTTATGGTCTGTCCCTGCCTCCTTCTACCTGAGTCGATAACCTCCATGAGAGGGCAGGCGCTGCAGCTGTCACGGTCACTAATGTGTACCTGTGTTTATCTCTTGAACAATGAACAAGCGCTCAGAGCCCTGGGGCAAAGGGCAGTGGGGTCTAGCAGAAAAGCCTGGCACTGACTTCCCCCACCTCTCCCGGCCTAGGAGGGAGATGACAAAATCGAGTACCGTGCCTGGAACCCCTTCCGCTCCAAGCTGGCAGCAGCAATCCTGGGCGGCGTGGACCAGATCCATATCAAGCCAGGGGCCAAGGTGCTCTACCTTGGGGCTGCATCAGGCACCACTGTCTCCCACGTCTCTGACATTGTAGGCCCGGTGAGTGAATGGGGGGAGAAGGAGGGGTGAGTAAGGGCAAATGGTGAGGTGGAAGGGAGGGAGAGGTGTGGCTTGGGGCTAGGCCCTTCCTGGAGAGCACCTATGGGAGAAAGAGCAGCTCCAAGCATCCGGTCTCCAAAGCCTCATTTAGTCTCACTCCTGAGTTCCTGGTCTGGAGGGAAGGGACATGGGTGTGGAGTAAGTGCAGTTAGAGGGGCCCAGGGTGGAGACGGTTGGAATTGTTTGCCCTCTTTCAAAATGTTTGTCCCCAAGTCTCGTCTTCTGGTTTCTCTTAAAAGAACAGATGTCAGTTTCTGGGCCTGCATTTCTGTGTCGCTGTGCAGGCTCCCTGGTTAGAGGACCCCAGCGCAGCTCACTTCAGGACCCCCCTGCTCCTCCGCATGACTTTTAGTGGTTAAAAACCCCAGGCTCAGATGTGGGCATTTAACAGTGAGGTGGCCTTCGGCAAGTTACGGAAACCCTCTGAGCCTCAGTTTACCCTCTGGAATATCAGGTTGCCTTGAAGCTAAAGGAGTGAATTCCTATAAAGTACTTAGAGCAGTCCCTGGCCCATTGTAAGCTGTTAGGACTTCATTGCTGTGCCCTGGCTTCATTTGAGGCCTGTATTGAGGGACTGGGCTCTCAGATCAAGTCAAGAGGGACCGAGTAACCGTTGGCAACAACAGTTGTCAAACGGCAGGATTTTGATTCAGGGATTTGAAGGGACGCTACATGCAGTGTTCATGCCCAAAAGTAGGTGTCCCATCTAAGAACTGGGATCAGTGTTGTTTTGTTTTGTTTTGTTTGTTTGGTTTTAAAGATTTTATTTATTTATTTGACACAGAGGGAGACAGCAAGAGAGGAAACACAGGCAGGGGAAGTGGGAGAGGGAGAAGCAGGCTTCCCACTGAGCAGGGAGCCTGATGGCGGGGCTCTATCCCAGGACCCTGGGATCATGACCTGAGCTGAAGGCAGACGCTTAACAACTGAGCCACCCAGATGCCCCTGGGACCAGTGTTTTTATTATTTGATTTATTTTAGGACGGTCTAGTCTATGCAGTCGAGTTCTCCCACCGCTCTGGCCGTGACCTCATTAACTTGGCCAAGAAGAGGACCAACATTATTCCTGTTATCGAGGATGCTCGGCACCCGCACAAGTACCGCATGCTCATCGGTGAGGGCTCTGGGGGTTGGCTCAGCTTGTGTAGGCCAGGCCACACCAGGGTTCCTGGAAGAGGTGGCCAGAGCCCCTATTGGAATGGAATCAGAGTGGATGAGCAGGCCTTCTGAGTCTGTTGGAATGAAGAGGGTGAGGGGAGCTGGGTGGGGTTGTGGAGCTTGGGTGTCGGGCACCCTCATACGTCCCGCCTCCCTCTAAAATATGGTACTTGGTATGCTGCACCTGGCTTACGTATAACAGCCCCCTTCAGAGGTCCTCCTCCTCATCACCTGGGGCGATCATAACCCAGAAAGGATAAACTGAGTGTGGTCTGGCCCAGAGGGACCCATTGTGACTGTTACTGTGTTTAAAAAAAATTGGAAGCATAATGTAAAACTGGAATTCCTTGTAAACCACCCTCAGAGGTAACCAATACGAGCAATGTTTTGTCCGCTTTCCCCAGTTTAAAAAAATCGGTTTTCATTATACCATGTTTTTATTCAGTCACATTGGCTTAAAAATAATACTTTGCATTCCTCTGGTTTTGAGTTGTTTTTCCCCCCCATGCATTCATACCATACCCTTTGTCCTGCAACGTATGTCACTTTTGACAGTCCCGCAGACACTTTTGCCTGTAAGTGCTCACCTTTACTTGCCTTTTTGATGACATGTCTGTCTCCCCTCCCCCCCCACCCCAAACCTGGGAGCGTCTCGAGGGCAGGGTCCAGGTTTGACTTGTCTTTGTGTCCCCCACACCCGGCCTAGGGCTGGCCACAGAGTAGGTGGCAATCGTGGTTCACAAGAGGAATGAGTGGATAGTGTGATTGGGTTTTGGACCCATCCTGGGAGCACAATGGAGGAAGGGGGATCGGTGGTGTGAAAAGAAACTGGGAGCAGGAAGACTCTGGCAGGAATCTGCTGGTGATGGGGCCTCATGGGAGGAGCTGGGAAGGTGGGGTGGTTCCAGCTTGTAACTGTCACTTCTTTCTCCCTAGCGATGGTGGATGTGATCTTTGCCGACGTGGCCCAGCCAGACCAGACCCGGATCGTAGCCCTGAATGCCCACACTTTCCTTCGAAACGGAGGACACTTCGTGATTTCTATTAAGGTGCGGGGCTGGGAGGAGTTTAAGACGGAGTGGTAGTACCTTCTTTGTAACTGCCAAGCAGCTACTCAAAAACAAGGGGCCCTCCATCCTCCTAATCCAGACAGTCTATTCCCAGACTCTATCCCTGTCCCCCCCAGCCCCTAGTCAAATAGCACATGATGGAAAATGTCTGCAAAACTAAAAGGCAAAGAATGGTCAAGTGCATGATCGTGGAGTTGACCATCTGAGTTTGAATTCCAGCTTGCACTGATTCTGAGCAAGTTACCTAACCTATGTGCCTGCCTGTTTCTTTATGTGTCAAGTAGAGGGATTAGTCATATCTCTTTTAGTGTTGATATAAGGATTAAATTTATCAATATATATGTAGTGTTTAGAATAGAGCCTGGTATAAAATTTTATTTATGTATTTATTTTTAAAATTTATTTATTTGAGGCAGCGAGCACAAGCAGGAGAGGGAGAGGGAGAAGCAGGCTCCCTTGCTGAGCAGGGAGCCCAATGCCAGGCTCTATCCCAAGACCCTGTAATCATGGCCTGAGTTGAAGGCAGATACTTAACCAACTGAGCCACCTAGGCGCCCCTAAAATAAACTTTAGGTGAATGCTAGATGCAATTTGAAAAATGTTTTATTTTGAAATAGGGATTTTCAGCCAGATTCACCATTCGTTAGCCTTTTGTTACATTTATTTTAGTATTCTCAGCATCATTATTATTGTTAAAGAAGAGGAAGTAAGAGGGGAAAAAAGAAAAAAAAAACCTGGGTATAAAATTAAAACACTGGCTTTAAGATAAATAGGTCTCTGTGTGAAGTCCAAACCAAATTGGAAAACTTCTCTAACGAAGTCTTTCCCTACATTTCCAAAACCTGAGTTTCACAGAGTTTCCAATGAAAACAAATACTGCTGGTTTAAAGAGCACAAAAATAGGGACAAGAGCCCAAAGCCTTGCTGCGAACTTAAAGTCTGTCTTCTGTAGGCCAACTGCATTGACTCCACGGCCTCTGCTGAGGCTGTGTTTGCCTCTGAAGTGAAGAAGATGCAGCAGGAGAACATGAAGCCCCAGGAGCAGCTGACCTTGGAGCCGTATGAGAGAGACCACGCCGTGGTGGTGGGTGTGTACAGGTGAGCAGGGGCAGGCAGCCCGCGCAGACAGAGCCCTGCAGGTCAGCGTTGGTGGGAGTGCCCCAGATGGTGACAAGCTCTGAAATCGCCTCTCTCCTTCCTCGCACAGGCCACCTCCCAAGGTGAAGAACTGAACCCCCGGCCATCTGGTTTGCCAAGAGATTATGTTGCTACTGTTTCACGTGTGTTTTTCTATTAAAAGACTCCTCCAGGCGCACCTGGGTGGCTCAGTCGCTTAAGCGTGGACCTCTTGATCTCAGCGCAGGTCTTGATACCGCGGTCGTGAGTTCAAGCGCAGCCTTCTTTAAAAATTCAACCGTCACCGCTGTGGGCTGAGCAGCGACCGCCATTCCACAGGGCGCGTGCGCCGTTCGCCAACTGGCGCGGGAGTGGGGGTGGGCAACTTCATCTGGTCGCTCGTGCGCATGCTCCTTTCTTGGCTGCCTTTTGCGCAGTCGTAACCCGGATTCTGACGCCTGGGCGGGGTTGATAGCATACTGTGCGTGTCGGCCGGTGAGCCTCGCTGCGCGCAGGCGCGGAGTGTTACCCTTGGTCACGTGGGGGAAGCGGAGTGGGGGCGGAGCCTGGGGTGGGGGGGCCGGTTTGTTGTGGTCGCCATTTTGCTGGTTGCATTACTGGGTAATCGGGGCCCTGGCTCGCCGCGTCCGCCGGATACCTTCAGCCAGTGGGCAGGTCTGAGCTCGGGCTTCCCGAGCAGCTTGAGTCCCCTTGCCCGCGCCCTCAGGTAACAACGCGGCTACAGGTGGGGCGGCACGAGCTCGCGGGAAGGGGGCAGTACAAACCCGCCCTGCCCGCGTCGCCGCCAGACTTAGCACGAGGCCGAGGGAGGAGAGCAGGGGCCGGCGGGCAGGTGCAGTGCAGGCCGTGCCTGACTATTCATAGTCGGATTCTTGGAAGGGGCCGAGCCCGAGGGAGCAGTTTTGGGAGGGCGACTGGGAGGGGGTAGCGGGACCCCGCTCCCGCCCTTTGTTTGGGCTCGGCTCCTCCGGCTGCATCGTCGTCGCCTAGCAACAGCCGTTCTGAGCTGCGATTGGTTGAGCTCTTGGCAGCAGCAACCAATGGCACGGTTGTTGCCATGGCAGGTGCGGACTGCCAAGCTCAGTCCGGCCCCGCCCGCCAGGGCTCCGCCGACCGGGGCGGGCCTCCAGGGTGGGGGGGCGGGACGCCTGGGTCCCCAGGGGCGGGTGGCTGTGCGGGGCGGGGCCGGCGGGGCGAGTGTTAACCCGCCCCTCCCCCGTCCACCTGCTTTCCCCCTTCCCCCGCGTGCCCCGGGCTGACCCTCGTTCCCTCTCCTCCCCGCCCCCGGCGGCGGCGGCGGCTGCTGTTGTCACCCACCGGGCCGCCTGTCCCGCTTGCCCTCCCCGCCGCGGGGCTTGCCGGGCCGGCCGGGCCGGGACAGGCGGCCGTCTCCTCTCTGCCGCCACCGCCGCCATGCTGGCCGCTCGCCCACCCCACTGGGGGCCCCACCGCGCCCCAGCCCCCCGTGGGCCCCGCGCCAACCCTGACACGGGTAGGGGGTGGGTGCTGGGAGAGACGGTCCTGCTGTGGGAGGGCCCCAGGGAAGAGGTTGTTTCGGGTGAGGGGCGGGGGAGCGCCAAGAGAGAGGAGGGATCCTGGAGTGGCAAGGCTTGGCATAGGAGAAAGGGATTGACATGGGAGAAGGCCTGTGGGGAGAGGATTTTGGTGTGGCAGGTACTCTGGGAGGGGAGAACTCTATGTGATATTTGGGGAATTTGGTTCTGGGGGCCTTCTAGGAATGGGCACAGTTGTGGATTGACTCTGATGTAGAGAAGAGTAACTGGAGAAAGGGCCCTGGTAGGAATATTGGATGGGGGAGGAGGGAAAGATCCAGTGTAGGGGAGAGAAGGGCGAGTGAAGAGACGCCTCCTCCTTGCTCCCATCAGGAGAAGTGAGCCTTGATTGGGAGGGGGAACCATGGATTAATATGGGGAAGATCCCTGATGTGGCACAGAGAAAGTACCTTGGGGGGGGCTGATGTGGGAGAAAATGGTATAGGGATGAGGTCTTGCATGGTATGGGGAGGGTCCCCTGGGAAGGAGGTGCCCTGATGCATGAGAATGTCATAGGGGTAGGATTCTTTTATATAAAGACAATCCTATGTAACAGGATAACCTTGGTGTGGTCCCCAGGACCCTGATGCGGTTTTAGGGGCCTGCAGAGGACTCTGCTATGGGTTTGGAGGGGACCCAGAGTTCTCTCATGTGGTTTGGGGGATCCTAGAGTTCTCTGGATTTAGGGATCTACTGGGAAGGGTAGATCTTGAAGTGCAGGGATCTTGTGTGAGGGGGCGCTGGGGAGGGCCACAAGCAAAAATGGGAACCAAAGAGTGAACCCTACTCCCTATACTGTCTGTGGTTTCTTTTTCTTCTCTTCCTCCCCCCGATTATTGGTGTCTTTCTGTCCTTTCCTTTCATGCCCTATATCCCTGCCTGGCTTTCAATCATCCCCGTTCATATGGTCCCCTTTTTGCGCCACCTATTTCATTTATTTGGTAATCATTTGTTGAGGGACTCTGCTGTGCGCCCCCCACCGCCCCACCCTCTCTTTCCCCTTTCTACATTGCCACCTGTTGTCCTTTTTCTCCTCTCCCTGTGTGTTGCCTTCTTTCTGATGTCCACCTCTTTCCCGCCTGGCCCTTTCCCACACGTCCCCTTGTTCCATGTTGTTCCCCTGCCTCCCGCCTACTCTCAGGTCTCAGCGGCGGTGGCAGCCGAGGTGCAGGATGCGAGAAGGCGCCCCCCCGGCCGGGCTCCCGCTCCAGGCCTCGCTCCCCTGCGGCCCTCTGAGCCCACCATGGCCGTTCCACCAGGCCATGGTCCCTTCTCTGGCTTCCCGGGGCCCCAGGAGCACACGCAGGTATGCGTTCAGCTGGCTCCTCACCTGCCTGGGGTAGGGGGAGGCTGGGGATAGAAGGGTCTTGGGGGTGAAAGATATTTTGGTTACCCAGATCAGCTTCCCGGGGGCAGGAAGGGCCCATCTGGAGTGGAAGAGAATAGAGGAGTTGCTGGCCGAATCTGTTTGGAGAGCCAGGGTTCAAATCCTGACATGGTGGTTAAATGTCTCAGGTTCTCCCTGCTTTAGTTTTCTGTTCTGTAAAGCAGAACCAAGAATAATACCTACCTCACAGGGTTGCTGCGAGGTTAAACAAGTTAATGAAATGCATGTAAAATGCAGAGAACGGTGCTTGGCACCTAGGAAGCACTCAATGAATGTTGACCAAGGGAAAAAAGGTCCAGAGTAAAAGACAGGCTGGCGGGGCGAAAGGTAGTGAAGTTTGAGCCAAAAGGATCTTGGAGCCAGCAGCATCTAAGGGTATAGAGTCAATATTCCAGGGTGGACACTATCAAGGCTCTGAACTGTAGGGCTTGAAGCTCGATGGAGTGGGAGGTCCAGGCTGCTGGATCCCAAAACACTGGGCAGAAACGTGCAGAGTTGGGGGTGAGGGATGGGGCGACCCCATGGGATGAGGGTAAAGCCTCATGGCAGCCCTCAAGATGGGACACCCAGAATGGATGGTCTCAGGTGAAGGACTGGGAAGGACAGCCCACATTTTCTATTTAATCTCTCCCACAGAGGTTCAGAAAGGAGTAAAGGTGTGGGGTGAAAGGTCAAGGGTAAACAGTTGATCATTCATTCACTCAGCAAATCTCTGATGACCACCCACTATGTGCCAGGCCCTGCTCCAGGCACTGCAGATACAGCAAGAACAAGACAGTCTCTGCCCTTGGGGAATTTCTATCTTGGTGGTTGTCACACAGGAACCAAGTAAATCTGTGTGTGGTAAAGATAACCCAGCCATCCAGAGGGTTCTCCCATGGTCTGAGGTGAAGGCCTATCCTCAGTGCCCACCCCCCAACCCGGCCCACAGGTATTGCCTGATGTGCGGCTGTTGCCACGGAGGCTGCCCCTGGCCTTCCGGGACGCGACCTCAGCCCCACTGCGCAAACTCTCCGTGGACCTCATCAAGACCTACAAGCACATCAATGAGGTGGGTGGGGGGCTAGGGAGCAGGGGACCTGGCTGGGGGCTGAAGGGTCCTGGCTGCCAGCGCAGGTCACTCAGCTGTCTTTATCTTCTGGCTGGCTGGCTGGGCAGGTATACTATGCGAAGAAGAAGCGGCGGGCCCAGCAGGCACCACCTCAGGACTCGAGTACCAAGAAGGAGAAGAAGGTCCTGAATCATGGTTATGATGACGACAACCACGACTACATTGTGCGCAGCGGCGAGCGCTGGCTGGAGCGCTACGAGATTGACTCACTCATCGGCAAAGGCTCCTTTGGCCAGGTGTGGGAGGCCCCCCTCTACCCTGGCCCTGGGATCGGGGCATCCACTGATGTTGACCCACAAAAGAGTGGTGCCCTGCTCTGTCCCACATCCCCTTCCCCCCATTTCCTCACTTTATGACATGCCCCGCCCCGGCAGGTGGTGAAAGCCTATGATCATCAGACCCAGGAGCTGGTGGCCATCAAGATCATCAAGAACAAAAAGGCCTTCCTGAACCAGGCCCAGATTGAGCTTCGGCTGCTGGAGCTGATGAACCAGCACGACACGGAAATGAAGTACTACATAGGTGAGGCCTGGGGCAGTGGTACTCCCAGTACGGAATGGGGCTGGTGTCTTTAGGGCAAGGGCTGGTCTGTAATTCCCTGATATCAGTGATTCTCCTGCCGCCTTCACGACTTTTGCCCTATGCCCATGATGGTGCCAGTCGGAGTTTATTGGGTGCTCGCCGCTGCAAGCCTATTGCAAGCACTTTTCATGAATTAACTGGTTTCAGTCTGACCACGGCCCTGGGGGGAAGGGGCATCTTGGCCCGCAGCTTGGAGAAGAGGACAGGCATGTAGATGCTATCACTTGGATAAGGTCACAACGTTTGTACTCCAGGGCTGTAATCTCACCAGGTAGTGGGCTCCAGCACCTGTCCTCTTAACATCTATGTCAGTCTTTTTCCTCTTTCCCATACTCATTGATTGCTCTTAGAAAAAGCAAGCGCATTGAAAGAGTGTGTTTCCTTAAATACACATCCTTACCCTAAATGGAAAGCCAGTATCCGCTGCACAAAAATAAACAGAACTGAGACTAAAACAATGGTAGAAAATTAAGTGAGGAAATGTAGAAGGGCATTAAAGATCCATTGGCACCAAAAGGAAACGTTCTCTTTGGTTTATCAGAAAGTTTGACAAGATGGGGCGCCTGGGTGGCTCAGTGGGTTAAGCCTCTGCCTTCAGCTCAGGTCATGATCTCAGGGTCCTGTGATCGAGGCCCACATCGGGCTCTCTGCTCGGCAGGGAGCCTGCTTCTCCTTCTCTCTCTGCCTCTCTGCCTACTTGTGATCACTCTCTGTGTCAAATAAAATCTTAAAAAAAAAAAAAAGTTTGACAAGAGACTTGAAGAGAATGAACTTGTCTTTATCACGGAAATCATTCTCTTGATGTGACTCAAGTTCTAGACCATATAAAAACGACCTGACTAGCCGCCGCTTCCTGTGGGCACCCCACAGTTTGGCCAGAGCTGCAGAAGCAGAATCCCCGATCAGCTTCCGGCCTCTCTTATTACTTTGTGCCCCGGGCCGCCTCTGGCCCTCTCTGAGCCTCAGCTCCTCCGTCGGTCCCTGTCCACCCCCTTGCCCACAGTGCACCTGAAGCGGCACTTCATGTTCCGGAACCACCTGTGCCTGGTGTTCGAGCTGCTTTCCTACAACCTGTACGACCTCCTGCGCAACACGCACTTCCGCGGCGTCTCGCTGAACTTGACGCGGAAGCTGGCGCAGCAGCTCTGCACAGCGCTGCTCTTCCTGGCCACGCCCGAGCTCAGCATCATTCACTGCGACCTCAAGCCAGAGAACATCCTGCTCTGCAACCCCAAGCGCAGCGCTATCAAGATCGTGGACTTTGGCAGCTCCTGCCAGCTTGGCCAGCGGGTGCGGCACAGGGCGGGGCGGGATGGTGTGGGGGCGGGGCTCCCGGTGTGGGTGTGGTCCGGGCGGGGCGGGGCCAGCTGGTGACTGGCGTCCGAGGGGCGGGGCGGGGGTTGTATGGTGCTGCCCGACGTGGCCGGTGCTTGAAGGATAGTATTGGGACGGGGTGTTTGCGGCACAGAGTCGTTAAGGCCAGTGAATGGGAGAGGTAAAGGAGAGGGCCGCAGGGTATAGTACCCAGTAGGAAAGAAAGAGAGAAGCCCGAGGAGACAGGGCCAGCTTTGGGCCGTTGGAGGGGGCAGGGTGGAGTCGGTTTGGTAAGCCAGGAGTGGCACTTGGATAAGTTTGCTGACCCTGTGCTTTTAATGCTATGGAGGAAGTGTGGGGCGGGTGCTTTAGTTTTGCAGCGTCGTGTGAACAGGCATTTGAGATGGCTTGGAAAGGGTCTGGATTGGGTGGGTGGCAAGGGCCTTGGGCTCATGCACTGCTGACCTTCGATAACCAAGAGAGGTTCAGGGTCAGGCTTTGGGATGGAGATCTGGGTCAGACTAGGCCACCAGAGACTTCTGAGGCTGATGAATTAAATGATGGTGGTGGCTCCTGGAAGGTGGGTGCTGATAACCTCAAGGTTTGGAGCCCCTATTCTCCGTTTTCATGGAAGGAAGCTTATCTTAGCCTTGGGTATGTCAGCAGCGCCATTCGAGGAGGCTGGGACCTCTGACTGTGGCTCTCTAACCTGCTTCACCCCCAGATCTATCAGTACATCCAGAGCCGCTTCTACCGGTCGCCTGAGGTGCTCCTGGGTACACCCTATGACCTGGCCATTGACATGTGGTCCCTGGGCTGCATTCTGGTGGAGATGCACACCGGAGAGCCCCTCTTCAGTGGCTCCAATGAGGTGTGCTCCCGGGGAGGGGGGTGTGCTGGAGGGGGCAGAGGCCCGGCTGGGCTGGCCTGCTAACCCTGACTGCCCACCTGCTCACAGGTGGACCAGATGAACCGGATAGTGGAGGTGCTGGGCATCCCACCAGCCCCCATGCTGGACCAGGCACCCAAGGCTCGCAAGTACTTTGAACGGCTGCCTGGGGGTGGCTGGACCCTACGAAGGACAAAGGAACTCAGGAAGGTGCGGCCCCTGCCCCGTGCCGCTCCTCCCACCCTGGTGGCCCCTCACTCTCTCACACTTGGGGCTTCCTTTCTCCCTGCTTCCTCTCCCTTGTGTCTTTCCCTTCCTTCCTCTCCCCCTTGTCTGTCCTTTTCCTTCGTCCCAGTCCAACCCATCTCTCCTAACCACCCCACAACTCTTCTTAGCTTCTTTCCTTCCACTTTCTCTCTTGTGCCTCTGTTTCCCCGTGTGTGTCTCCCTGCCCCTCCTGCCCACTGACGGCCACTCTCTTGCCCCCCCTCCCACCCCCTCCCTGCCAGGATTACCAGGGCCCCGGGACACGGCGGCTGCAGGAGGTGCTGGGCGTGCAGACGGGCGGGCCCGGGGGCCGGCGGGCGGGGGAGCCGGGCCACAGCCCCGCCGACTACCTCCGCTTCCAGGACCTGGTGCTGCGCATGCTGGAATATGAGCCCGCCGCCCGCATCAGCCCACTGGGGGCTCTGCAGCACGGCTTCTTCCGCCGCACGGCTGATGAGGCCACCAACACGGGCCCGGCAGGCAGCAGTGCCTCCACCTCGCCCGCACCCCTTGACACCTGTCCCTCCTCCAGCACCGCCAGCTCCATCTCCAGCTCTGGTGGGTGCCCGGTGCCAGTGGGGCCGAACAGGGAAGGGAGGGAGGGTGGGTAGCTCTGGTTTGGCCTGACCTGGGGGACCTTGCCCCCCTGGGCCTTCACCTAGAGCTGTGAAGCTGCGCCACCCTGAATTTGAGAATGGGTGGGGCAAAGAGGGCTCTGACCTGGTCTCTGAAATTGAGCTTGAGCTCACACCTCTAAAACTGCTTCTGACTCTGATACCCGGAAGTGAGCTCTGACTGTAATCTGAAAATTGTGCCCCATCCTTCAAATAGGCTCTGGTCCCAAGTCCTGGGCCTGGGTCACAAACCAGACTCAGCCACCAAAAGACCCTACCACCACCTCTCCTCACTTAAGGTTTCTCCTCATTTTCTCCCCTGGCACTTCCAGGAGGCTCCAGTGGCTCCTCCAGTGACAACCGGACCTACCGATACAGCAACCGATATTGTGGGGGCCCTGGGCCCCCCATCACTGACTGTGAGATGAACAGCCCCCAGGTACTGGGGGCCTTGGGGACTTGGAAGTTGGTAGTGGGGTATCTGGGACTTTAAGACCTGGGTCTCCATCACCCACTGTTCCTTTGCTCCTTTAGGTCCCACCCTCCCAGCCGCTGCGCCCCTGGGCAGGGGGTGATGTGCCCCACAAGACACATCAAGCCCCTGCCTCCGCCTCGTCACTGCCAGGGGCCGGGGCCCAGTTATCCCCACAACCCCGATGCCTTGGCCGTCCCCCATCACCAACCTCACCACCACCCCCGGAGCTGATGGATGTGAGCCTGGTGGGCGGCCCTCCAGACTGCTCCCCACCTCACCCAGCGCCTGCCCCCCAGCACCCGGCTGCCTCAGCCCTCCGGACTCGGATGACAGGAGGTCGTCCACCCCTCCCACCCCCTGATAACCCTGCCACTCTGGGGCCTCGCTTGGGCCTCCGTGGTGTACCCCAGAGCACGGCAGCCAGCTCATGACCCAGCCCCCTCCCTGGGGCCCCTCCTGAAGCCATACCCCCCATCTGGGGGCCCTGGGCTCCCATCCTCATCTCTCCCCTTGACTGGAATTGCTGCTACCCAGCTGGGGTGGGTGAGGCCTGCACTGATTGGGGCCTGGGGCAGGGGGTCAAGGAGAGGGGTCTAGGCACACCCTCCCTGTAAGGACTGGACCCTTAGCCCCCTCTCCCCTCCCTTGTTTTCTATTTATTGTACCAAAGACAGTGGTGGTCCGGTGTCGGGGGGAGACCCCCTTCACCCTCGGGCCCTAGGAGGGGGTGGGGGCAGGTAGGGGGAGATGGCCTTGCTCCTCCTTGCTGTACCCCCCAGTAAAGAGCTTTCTCACATGCCTGCCTGAGCGTTTGCAGGGCCTCGGCTCTCTCACCGGGCCCTCAGAGGCGTGGTGGGGAATGGTGTTTGGGGAGGGGGTACCAGAAGAGCTTTGTCATGTGGGATGCGTCCCTGGGGAAGTTATGGCTGTTGGCGCAGACATGGGGCTGCAGGAGGTCCGGGGCTACGGAATCCTAGACAGAGATCCTGGATAGGATCCTAGCCCACGTTTGTCTTTTCCTTGGTAAACAGAGACCCTGAAAGAGTAAAGCCCAGTTCTGGCCTGTCTCTGGAAAACATCAGGATCTGCCCTAATAAGCCAGGGCTTCCACAGAGTCTGCAGGGGCGTGGCTCTTTATGCCAGGCAGGCATCTAGCAGGTGCTGAATGCATGTAGCATGCCTTATTGGTGCCATCTGGGGGATGGCAGGCAGACAGTGGGTACAGGCTTTACCCCCGCCGTCTGGTCTCACCCTGTGGAGCCATGACGGAGAAAAGCATTTTGAGATTCTCGGGCAGAAAGATATTCCCAGGGTTCCAGGTAAGTGGGTCTCTTTCCATAGCAATCTGGAAACTTGTCTCCCAACTGGCCAAACAAGAGCCTCCTGATTCGAAGGTACCTACCATCTCCTGCCACTGGGGCGCGATGCTTCCTGGGAAATGGAGTTCTACGTAGCAGTCCCTTTCCCCTTTTTCGTCAGAGGACTACAAAGACCAGGATTCTTTTCGCTCACGAGTTAGGGACGGGCTCCCGGGGTGCCAATAGGCATTCAGAGACGGATGGGGGTGCCCGGATGCTTTGAGGCGGGCTGTGGGGGAGAAGGCGGCCGTGATTGGGTAGCGTCGGCAAGGCTGTGCGCGAGTATTGAGTTCTCAGGCGTGCGGCAGTTGGGCGAAGGTGCTGCTCCGCGAGACCGTACAGGTCAGGTGTCTGTGGTCACAGAACAAGAGGTAGGCGCTGAGGCCCAAAGTGCCCCCAACGCGCGGAGCATCCCTAGCCGCGGTGTCCGGCTCAGCTCGCAGGAAGGCCCGGTCGGTAGAAGAGCCAAGCGAAGAGAGCGAATGTTCGGGAAAGGGGGCAGAGTGGGACGTGGAGGGAACCCAGGGGAGGCACGGGTGGGGAAGCATTCTGGGAGGAGCAGGAGCTGTCGACGCTGAGACCTGGAGACAGGATGTTTGCGGTGGCCGTGGTGCGGTGGTTTGCGCACAGGCAGCGATGAGAAGCAGCCTGTTGTGTGAATGTGAACTGCGGGAGATGTGGTGTAGGAGATCTAATGGAAAGTTTGTATGAATTCGATCGCGAAAGATTTTGTAGGCCATTTAGGGAGCTTAGGCTTTGTCCTAAGGGCATTGAGGAGCCACGGGAGGATTTGTAGAAGGGAAGGGGCATGCATGGCCCATTTGCTGCCATCGAGGAATAGATTGATGGGAAAGAGACTGGGGTCTGGGAGCCCAGGGTGGTGGTTGTGGCACCATCCTGGGCAAAAGGTGTTGGGAATGAACTAGGGCAGGAGTCTTGGTTGGGACAGAAGAAAGGGTATGTGTAGGAGAGGTGTCCAGAAGGCTGAGCTGACAGGATATATGGCTTACAGGCTGTGTGGAAAGGGGAGGTAGAGAGGGGCAGGGAAAAAGTTATCTCCAGCAGGTCGGACAGCGCCTGGCGTATGGTAGATGCTTAATTTAAAAAAAATTTTTTTTTGAATGAACACTGGAGGCAGATGCTGTTATGATCTCCCTTTTGTAAACAAAGATACTGAGGGCAGATAAAGTTAAGTAAGTTACCCATGATCACATAGCTAGCAAATGGAAGGCCCAGGATTGTGTGTGTGTGTGTGTGTGAGTGTGAGTGTGAGAGAGAGAGAGAACCATTAACTTAGCAAGATGGAGGATGAACTTTGAGACATCAGCAGGGTCCAGATCATGTAGGTCCCTTAAGGAATTTAAGATAAGCATGGAAATGTATGTCCCACATTTCAGTTTCAAGCCCAGAACCTCTCCCTGACCTGCTGACTGACTGCCCACATGATATCTCTTCTCTCAAGATATCTGTAGTCATCTGGAGACCTGTCTTGACCAAACTGAACTCCGGTCTTTTCCGCAAAACCTGTTGTCCCACAGTAAGTGCTGCCTCCATTGTCTTATACTTATGTCTGGTCCATCAGCAAAGTATATTCAGAACCTGACCATTTTTTCCACCTCCACTCTTGTCACCCTGGTCCTGTTCACTCTTACGGCCTGCCTACACCATCACAACAGCCCCCTCAGTGGTCTTCGTGCTCCCCACAGTCTGTTTCTCATACGCAGCCAGCGGGACACTGAATACCTATATCAGGGCGCATTTCTCTGCTGTCCAGTACCCTCTTGTGGCTCTGTCTAATACAGGAATTGCCAGTGTTCTTTCCGTGGCCTTTGCAAGGCCCGTGATCCCTGCAATGCCCTGCATGATCCGTCCCTTTTACCTCTCTACCTGCTCCTTTTACCCTGCTCACTCTGCTCCAGCCACCCTCGCCTCAGGGCCTTTACACTTACTCCCTTTACCTGGAACACTCTTCTCTAGATAGTAGAGGCTCATGTTCATCTCCTTTAGGTCTTTACTCAGATATCATCTTCTCCCTGAGAACTTCCCTGGCCACCGTTCTAGAATTACATAACTGATAGTTGTATATGTGCTACCGAAGCGAGCACTATAACTGATATTTGTATATTAACTTCTCTTTAACTCTTCCTTAGGATTAATCACATCACTATTTAACTCACTATATAGGTTATTTATCGTGATCATTGTCTCTCTGTTCTCTGTACCCACAGCAGACCATAAGCTTCATGAGGACAGGGGCCTTTGTCTACTTCATGCTTTATCTTTAGCATCTAAAAGCGCTCCTGGGGGGCGCCTGGGTGGCTCAGTGGGTTAAAGCCTCTGCCTTTGGCTCAGGTCATGATCCCAGGGTCCTGGGATCGAGCCCCGCCTCGGGCTTTCTGCTCAGCGGGGAGCCTGCTTCCTCCTTTCTCTCTCTCTGCCTGCCTCTCTGCCTACTTGTGATCTCTGTCTGTCAAATAAATGAATAAAATCTTTAAAAAAATAAATAAATAAATAAATAATAAAAATAAATAAAAGCACTCCTGGCACATAGTTGGGGCTCAGTAACTGTTTACCGAAAGGATGGTTCAGTGGGCGCTTTCAAGACACAGATTCTAATCCAACATGCTAGGGACTCTGTCCATCCCTTTTCCACAGGACTTTAGAGGACTGCCTTAAAGTTTTCTGATGTCTAAGACATTCAACAAGTATTTCATCTTGCCTTGCTCCGTGCTGAGCATCGGGAACACAGCAGAGAACAAAACAGTTTCCCTGTCCCAGGAGAATTCAGTCTCAAGAGTGGGAGTTCATATCCTCAGCTAATCCCACAGATAGGAAATTACAAAGAAAGTTAGAGAGTGCCATAGGAGCACTTGGCCAGAAATCTAATCTGGACCCTAGGAAGTGGGGTTCAGGTGATGAAAGTGTAGGCACTAAGGTGCTCCATTAAGGGGTAAAAGTGTGAGGATGCCTGGGTGGCACAGTTCAGTTAAGTGTCCAACTCTTGGTTTCGGCTTAGGTCATGGTCTCAGGGTCCTGAGATCAAGCCCCATATTGTACTCTGTGCACAGCATAGAGTCTGCTTGTCCTTCCCCCTCTGCTCCTCCACCCCGTTCTCATAAATAAAGTCTTTTAAAAAATAAAGAGGTGAGAGAGAGTGTGTGTGTGTGCGTGTGTGTGTATGTGTGTGCACACGCATGTTTGTTGGTTGGAACCTAGAGGCTGAGGGGGAGCAAGAGGCCAGGTCATGTAGCCCCCGTAAGGAATTTGGGTCCTTACCCCATGTATAGTGGGAAGTCACAGAAGGGTTTTAAGGCGTGAGAGGAGATGCAGTCAGTCTTGTATATCAGCAATCCCTCTGGCTGTCGTGTGGGGGAACTGACAATAAGGGGTTGAGTATTGAAGTAGTGAGACCAGTGACAAGGCTGCTGTCCTGCGATTTAAAAGGCTGCCACTGCAGAAGGCCACACATTCTTTGCTGTTTCTCTCATCAGGAGGTGGAGCGTCTTCGTCTTTCATGTAGACTGGCCTGTAACTTGTTTTGACCAGTAGAATGCCATGGAAGTGGTGATGTGCTGGGTGGGTCCTTAAGAGGCTGGCAGCTTCTGCTTTCCCTCTCTTGGGGCTCTGGGCTGCTGTACAGAGAAGTCCAGCTACTCCGCTGGAGGGAGACATGGAGACAGACGTGGATAGAGAGAGGCCCAGCCAGCCCCTAGCGGCTCCGCTGTGTTGGCTGACGGGCCAGACACGAGTGATGCAATCTCGGATATTTTCACCCAGCTCCCAGCTGATGCCCTGTAGAATAGAGCCTCGCCTTGCCCTCTCCGCTTTGCTCAAGGTACAGAATCACAAGCGAATAAATGGTTGTTGCTATTTTAAGCCGCTGTGATTTGGGATGATTTGTTACTCAGCCAGAGCTCCCTGAAGCAAGCTCTCTGAGATCCTTTCATTTTACATTTTATAGATTCACTCACTCAGCCCCATGGTCGCCCTGTGTGGGACTTTGGTTATTCCTGTCACACAGAGGAGGAAGCGAGAGCACAGAGAAGCTAACAGGGTTCTTGCAAGCTACCCAGCTCGGAGTAAATACTGAGTGTGCGACTGCGTTTACACCTCAGCTTGAAAGTGCCCGTAATCGGTAAAAAAAGGGGCAGTGAGATGAATTACGAGTGACACTAACCCGCCTCTTAGTGCTTCCAAGGCTCCGTGTCGTCGTCACAGGATGGGGATTCTAATAATACTCGTCTCAGGGTCTGCCAGAGCAGGTGCCTAACACGTGCAGGGACGCTAATTCCTGGGCAGCACACAGCCAGGGTTCTCGTGGACAGTGGCCTGAGGGCCACAGGGGTGAAGCCGATTTCTTGGGGGTTCTGGCAGAGAGACAGGCAGGTCCTTGGTGATGCGGTCGAAGTGCTGGGTCAGGCCTCACCCAGCATGAGCAGAGTGAATGACTTCTGGACTTTCCCATTAGGAAAACCAATAAGTCTCATTTACGCCAAGTTACATTGGGTTTTCTATTGCATGGAACCACCATCCTAACTGATTCTGGGTGTTTATCTGTTTGTTGACTCATCAGATGTTGAACACTTACTTGCATCCAAACACTGTTTTAGGGGCCGGTATTAGAATAGTAAACAAGGTCTTGGAAAGCCCTGTCCTTGGTGGAACTTCCGTTCTCATGGGGCAGGTGGATGCTAAGGAAATCGGTGTTGATGATAAGAGCTTGGAAGGTTGGTGGCATGGGAGGGGTGGAGGAGAAGAGGGGTAGAGAGTGACCAGCTCTGTGATGAAACGTTAACGCAGGAGAGACCTCCCCAAAAGGGAGGAAGCCAGCTATGCATGTGTTTGCTAAGAAGGACATTCCAGGGAAAACAAGAGGCTTCAAGGCACGCGGGGTGTGTTGGAGGAGCAGGAAGGAGTGAACAGGACCAGAGTAAACCAGCGGGCGGGAAGGGGACGAGGGCCCAGGGCATGCGGGCTTGATGAGCAGACTTGAACTCGATTTGCAGCGAGGTGGGCAGGCAGGCAGAGCATTTTGGGCTCAAGCACGATGTGATCTAACATCATAGGATTCTCTGGCCACCCGGTGGGCACCAGGATGGAAGCAGGGCTCCGCTGTGAAGGCTACTGCACTAGCCCAGCCAAGAGATGGTGGTGGGCCTGGCCAGAGGTGTTGTCGAATTTCAGATATAATTTGAAGGAAGAGTGGGCAGGATTGGGGTTATACAGGTGTGGGGTGAGGAAGAGAAGTCAACAACTCTAAGGTTTTTTAGCCTGTGCAGAGAGAGGAGGGCGTGCCCAAAACTGTGTGAGGAAGGCCCAGAGAGGCTGTGGGTCTGATCAGCGTCCCCGTGGCCTTGCCGAGCACGTGGGATATACAAGTCTAGCATTTGGGGGCCGGATCTGGGCTAGAGATACAAACGTGGGGGAGTCACTGCCATCTTCGTGGCATCGAGAATGAGGTTACTAAGGGAGAGTGGAGGTGGAGATGGGGTCTGGGAGGCAGAGCAGGGGTCCACGGGGAGTTGCTGCAGGAATCTGGGTGAGAGACCCCAGTGGCCTGCACCAGGGCGGGAGCAGGAGTGAGCAGCGCGCTGGAGGCATTTTGAAGACAGAGCCCGCGGTGGATTGGTCATGGGCGATGATGGAAAGAAATGGACTGGGGGCTCATGAGAGCAGGGTAGAGTCAGAACATAGGGCAGAGACTCTGCTGTCTTCCTTCCCCCGGGCCCTGTGGTCCCTGCAGTCCCTCTGTCCCCATTCTAAATTCTGCAGACAAGAAGTGGATTGGGGTCCGGCGTCCAACACTGCTCCGCCTGCTGGAGCTAGAGCATTGCCACAGTGATGTCTGTGTGCCGGGAAGGGCCGTGGACTGCGCGGTCACCTGCAGTCTTCACAGGTGACTGTTTCTGACAGTTGGCGTCTGGAGGGCAGGTGTGTGGGCAAAGGGAATGATTTGGCCCCTTTGGTAGGTCGGGGGGACAGACCATCTGTGTAGCCTGAGATGCGTCCTGCATTGGGTGAATGGGGCAGGGGAGACCAGGAAGGGGGGAATCTGGCAGGCTCTGAGCTCAGAAGGGACAGGGTCGGGTTGAGAGAAGTGATGGCGGCCCAGTGCAGCTTCTGCCACCGCCAGCGTTTCCAGAGTAGTCAGGAAGGCAGTCATCATGCCATGGCAGCTTCGGGAGGCCGGGGGTGGCCGGAGCCCGGAGAAGCACGTGACCCAGTCTGAGGTATCAGGAAGGACTTCGCCGAGCAGAGACACATGAGGCGAGATGTGACAAGCCAGACGAAGGCAGCTAGGGACTCCGCTGTGGCAACTTAGCGCCAAGTCAGCAGAACATAGACTTTAAAATTGTTTTTATTTAGTAATTTTGGATTTACACAAGAATTGCAGAGATAGTACAGAGACTTCCCATGTGCCCAGCTCCCCCTCATGCTAACTCCTTACAGGACCACAAACGTACCTTCGTCAAAACTAAGAGGTGAACGTTGGTTAGTGTTGTATTAACAGAACTCCGACTTTATTCATACCCCACCCGTTTTCCCACTAACGTTCTTTTTCTGTTCCAGGATCCAATCCAGGATACCCCGTTGCATTTGTCCGTCATGTCTCCTTGGTCTCCTCTAGTCTGTGACAGTTTCTCAGTCTTTCCTTGTCTTTCATAACCTTGGCAGGTTCGAGGAATACTGGTCAGGTATTTTGTAGTGTGTCCCTCAGTCTGGGTTTGTCTCCCGTTGGTTCTCCCAGTTAGACTGGGATCATGGGCTCAAGGAGGAGTCCCGCTCAGACGGGGGAGGCTCGTTTCTTGAAGGAGGCATCCCCCAGGGCTCTGTCCTTTCCTCACTGTGTGTGTCAGGAGCAAGTCGCAGGATCCAGCCCACACTCGAAGGGAGGAAAATTCCATTTCAGTTCCTGGGGGGGAAAATGTCGAAGACTTTGGCTTCATGCATGAAAACCACCACAATAATTAATGAATGTGGGAAGGTACTTTGAGGCTGTGCAAATGTCCTGTCTCTCCTCAAAGTTCCTCCCCCTGAATTTGGCATCCATCAGTGGACCTTGCCTGGGATGGTTATTATGGTGCTGTTTGGTTTTTTGTTTTGTTTTAATTGGCTCTACACCCGATATGGGGCTTGAACTCCCGACCCCGAGATCAAGAGTTGCATGCTCTTAAAGACTGAGCCAGTCAGGCGCCCCTACTGTGGTGTTCTCATGATGCTTTTCTCTTTTCCTCAGTTCTTCCGCGGTTTTTTATTTGGAATTCTCCCCACCCCATCCATTTTATTTGTATTGTCATTAATTTATATCAGTATGGACTCGTAGATATGGATCATATTCCTTCCACATAACCCAATTATCATTGTAATTAATGTTTTTCACTCAGCTTGTTACAGGTTTGGCCACAGAGGCCCTGTCAGGTTGGCTCCTGTGTTCTTGACTCCTTTTTTCCCCTTCAAACACCTCCTTACTTTCTGGCACCGTAAGACGCCCCAGCCCTCAAGTCAGCTAGCTCTCTGCCCGGGGAGCCCTGGTTGGTTTTACTGGAGAATGGTAGCGGAAACCAAGGTCCACGCACTGTAGGTGCTCGTCTCTGGGCCGTCCCTGCCTCGAGGCCCTCCCAGCTGACGGAGCTCGGAAAGATGTCTGTACAAACCGGCGTGGACACATACCTCTGCATTTCCGAGTGTGTGTGTACAGCTAGGTGTCTGTGTCTGTGCTGACGGGTTCACCCTGCCAGCTCTGACCCTGAACCAGGGGCTTCGCTCCTGCCACACCCCCGGACCTTGCTTTCTTTATAACCCCTTTCTCTGCCAACGAGAACCTGGCTCAGGGGGCACTTTCTAGTGCTCATCTTATTGGCCATCTTGGAACAAATCAGCAGTGTTCGCCATTCCTGCCTTCTCGAGGAGCACTCTCCCCTAGGTTTCTGTGGTGCTGCTGTCCCCTGATTTTTCTCCTCTGTCTTGGTTATTTGCAAGAAGTTCCTCTGATTTCACCAGCCCCCACTTACATGTTGGGGGTCTTCTCTTCTTCCACCCCCTGGGCCATCTTACCTGCTTTTATGGCCTGTTTCCTGTTTCTGTGCTGGTAATGCCCACTCACTCCCTGACCTCAGCCCTGAGTGATCCCTGGACCCCTAACACTGCATTCCAAATTTTAAAGCTGCTCCTGCTCCAGGGGTGGCCCCTCCATACCCCAAGTTTCCAGAAGGAGCCCTGGGCCTCATCCTTGATGCTTCCCTCCCCGGCACCCCTTCCTCCCAACCTGACCCATCAACCTCCATAGCTCGTCCACTGGGCTTCCCAGATCTCTCCTACTTGCCCTCTTCTCCCCTTTCAGAGCCCTGCCTTGGTCCAACCCTGCCTCTTTTCACCATGGCTCTGCTTGGCCTCCTCCCTGGCCTCCTAGCTCTCACGCTGGGCATTTGGCACTTGGAGTTTTGTGGACCACAAATCTGATTGTGTCTTCCTGCTTGAAGCCTTTCCACGTTTCTCCAGCGTCCTGAGGACAAGGTTCTAACTGATCCTGAGGGCCTGGTGTGATCTGGCCCCTGACCCTCACCCCAGCCTGTCTCCCCAGCTGCCTAAGCTCCAGACACACTCAACTTCTCTTTCCTTGAGCGTGACCAGCACGGTCACCCGAGTCTCCGTGCAGACCCTTCTGGATGGAGCCCCAGCCATTTTCAGTCCAGCCAGTCCCACCCAACCCACACTCCACCCACTTTCTCCCCACTCACATTATTTTGAAAGGATTCCAGACACCATCATCTGTAAGGCTGATGAGTAAAATGTAACCAGTGATTATTTCTGAGTGTTGGAAGGGGGCGGAGGCCTTTAAAGAAATGTTCACAGTGACTGTGTTTTTACTGAACACTAACATAACCTCACTAGTTCTTGTGGGAGAGAAAGTTAACAAGGAGGGAAAAAAAATCCCCTTGCGTCTGAGTTTTAAGAGGCAAAAAACTTTGAGGAGTCATTTTCTTACTTTAAACATCGCACAGTGGCAGGACCGGAAGGGCTCTGTTTCTCTGGGCACTGTGGGAGTCGTCAAGGCCAGAATGAGCTTGTGAAACGTGCTTGTAAGCTTTTGTTTGACTCACATCCACCTGAGGGGATTTTCTGCTATTGATTTTCACAGTGACTGTAAACACAACTTCTGTAACGTATCTAAGTGATGTGTCCCGCACTTCTGGAACAGCCGGCCTCTCTAACAGGGTCTCCTACGTGGGAAGGAAGCTCCCTCGGTGTATCAGCGCAGGGAGAATTCTCGTCTTTGCGGGTCCTTGACACCAGTGACTGCTGGGACACTGAGCTCCCTGTAAAGGACCCCGGAATGCATGCGCTTGGAGACATCCTGTGGCTTTGAATCTGGCAGGCACACACTATGTAGTAACAACGGCCACATTTTGTATAATAAAGGCCCGCATTTCCGCCGCCGCCCCCCTCAGCCCTTCACATGCATGAGCTCATGAACCCACACAGCCCTTAGGCAGCTGCTGCTGTCACCACCCCCACCCGGGTGTCAGTGGGGCACTCAGAGTTTACATCAGTTGCTTTGGGTTTCCTAGCTCGTAGGTGGTGGCACCAGGATTTGAACCCCAGAGTCTAGCCGCACGTGCATTGTCTGCCTTCAGCCTCCTTCTCCTGGATGCTGCTCTTAAAGGAGGCGCCCGCATTTCTGATAAGGCACTTTCTTCTTTTCCGAGGAAGGGCTTAAATTACTCTCTTCTCCATCCAGTAAAATCTTTTTCAGCAGCCCCAGTTATGTGGAAAGAACAACGCTTAAGTTCTTTTGCTTTTAGGGACCATTTGAAACAAACACAGATGCAGAAAGCAAAGTCTAATGAATGCTGGTGTCCCCATCTCCCGGCTTCGGCCCTTGTGGCCGCTCTGGCTCCGCCCACATCCTGTACATTTGCTCCCCTGCTCAATTACTTTACAGCAAATCCAGGTATGTTTTACTAAAAAACCTGTTTTAGAGAAAAGATCGCCGGCAGTCCCCAGCCCCAAGGCCTCCCCCTGCTGGCCAATGGACGACCTTCCTGATTCTCTAACGCAGACGATCTGTGCGTGGGGTGATACTATCACTGGGCTCTGTCCCTGGCTCGTAACCCTATCCCCCAGGCCTTTCTCCTCGTTGCTCTGAAACCTGAAAACGATCTGATCCCTCTTAGTGACTGTGGAAAGGCTGGGGTAGCTCGGCCAACCCGCCCTCCGCAGTGGGACATTTAATCTGCTTCTGGCATTTTGCCATGATAGTGGCCTCTTCCCTTATTTGGGTTATTTTCTGGACGCCTCCTCCACTCCAACCAGGTCAGGCCTCCTGAACTTGCACTCTGTAACTTCACTGGAACCGTACCACCCTTCCCGTAGTCAAAATGAAGCAGGGGTTTGGGTGCTTCTCCGTTAATGGCCAGGGGGGTGCTCCGTGAGGGCAGGAACCACGTCTGTCTTGATCGATGCCATGGCCCCGGCATCACCCAGCACAGGGCCGGGGACTCGGTTGGTGCTCAGTAGTGGTGAGGAATGAACGAATGAATGAGCGATTGCCAAGGTTGGTAGCTGGGCAGTTTTCGTGGGGGCGGTAAGAAGCCACAGAAGTGTTTGGAACAGAGCCGGACCCATTTTTCCTCAAACTCATGCACCTGTAAGTCCCCTGGGATCTTCTTAAAATGCAGACTCTGAGTCAGTGGGGCAGGGAAGAGCCTGAGATTCGCAGCTCTAGCAAGCTGACAAGTGACGCCCGTGCTCTGAGTAGCCACAGTCTTGCCACTCACATGGTGCTCGAGCACCTGAAATGTGACTAGTGTGAATCGAGAGACGCTGGAAGTGTAAGATACCCACCAGATTTCAAAGACTTAGTACAAAAAAGAGAATGTAAAATATCTCATTAATAATTTTTATATCGATCACATGTTAGTACAGTAATATTTTGGATATATCAGGTTAAATAAAGTATATTATTAAAATTAACTTCAACTGAGTTTTTTTTAACGTGGCTGCTAGAAAATTTTTAATACGTGGTGATTCACGTCTGGGGTTCTCGTTATGTTTCTCTTGGATGGTGCTGATCTAGAACACTCCAGACTCCCTGCCACCCCTAGCATTTGTATGTGCTTTTTCCTCATTTGGAGCATCTTCTCCCCCTTTCTCCCGGCCGCCTCCTCACAACTAATTCCTACCATCTTTCAGGTCTGAATTACCATGTCTCCTCCAGGAAGCCTTCCTTTACACCCCTTCTGCCAGGGTGGTCCGGTGCCGCTTCCAGGCTTCTACAAGTCTGGATTTCCCCCATCTCCGTCCTGACCATCTCTGATGTCAGCATCTCCTGTCTGTCTCCCTCTGTAGACAGATTTATAATGAGGATGGGGACAAAGTCTATTCTGGCCACCACCTTATCTCCAAGACCTGGCACCGAATTACTATTTTGTGAACTGAATGAAGAAATGACAAGTCAGATGTGGGCTGTGCACATCTTATGAGGCTGGAGCCAGCTGTAGTGGTATTGTTTTTATGGGTCCCAGCACCAGCACAGCATTGCCTCCGCTGGGCGTGCAGTAGCCCCATCGTGGGCCTCCCCGATCTCTTGGCAGAATTATTCTGCCTCTGCCCCTGAGCTACCCGGGGCTCCTGTCTCCACATGTGTCCTCTGCTGATGGCCCATGCCTGAATGAGGACTCTCTCGGTTAATACGTATCCACTGTTGTTGGTATGACACAGATTGATACAGATTTTCCCCAGTCTGAGATTTATTTTTCTTTTAATTGCATAGAAACATTGCTTTTAAAAAGTAGTCATGGGATGGAGCGCCTGGGTGGCTCAGTGGGTTGAGCCTCTGCCTTCGGCTCAGGTCATGATCTCAGGGTCCTGGGATCAAGCCCCGTATTGGGCTCTCTGCTCAGCAGGGAACCTGCTTCCCCCTCTCTCTCTGCCTGCCTCTCTGCCTACTTGTGATCCCTCCACTCCCCGTCAAATAAATAAAATCTTAAAAAAAAAAAAAAGTAGTTATGGGACCTGGGTGGCTCAGTGGGTTAAAGTCTCTACCTTCAGCTCAGGTCATGATCCCAGGGTCCTGGGATCAAGCCCCGTGTCGGGCTCTCTGCTCAGCAGGGAACCTGCTTCCCCTCCTCTCTCTCTGCCTGCCTCTCTGCCTACTTGTGATCTCCATCTGTCAAATAAATAAATAAAATCATAAAAAAAATAAATAGAAAGTAGTCATTAAGAAATAGTCTGTTGGTCTTCTCCCTTCTCCATCCCTCTACCATTGCTTCAGTAGTTTTGTAATGAATTTGGTACGGAGAGCCGCTCTGCCTCATCAGTAAGCAGGGGAAGACCAGGGAAGGCCACACTGAGGTCATCATCCTCTTCTCCCAACCTGCTTGGGTCCCCCTCTATCAGCGTGGCCATGGTCCCCACACCCTCCCTTGCCATCCATCACATCCCTCCTCTTTCCTCCACACCCCGCCTGTGTCCCTACCCATCAGACTCAGAATTACAGTCACTACACTCCCTTCCTCTCTCATGATCCCACCCATCTGACCGAAGCCTGCCCATAATTACATAAACATCCAGAGGGGAAAAGAGAGACGGCCACACTGAGGGTCTACTTTATGTCTTCAAATTGACAGAACTTAGGATGACTGCCCGTGGGGACGGAGATTAGCAGGGCCTCTCATGCACTGTGGGTGGGAGAGCAAGTCACTGTGGCTCTCTGGAGAATGGTTTGGTATTACTTTGAAAAATCAGCCAGGTTGAGGATTGGAGTCCCTCACACTCAGCATCTCCAGCCCTAGGCACTTCCCCAGAAGAGACCTGAGTATATGCAGTAGCCGAGATGTCCAGTAACGTTCGTATGATGCTGTTCAAGGGCAGAAGATTGGAAACAAACCTGGCGTCCACTGGAAGGAGAATGGGTAGATCATGGTACATTCACACAGAAAAGTGTTAATACAACAGGGAAAAGGAAGGGCCCAAAATTGCACAGAAAAAATAATAGAACAAAACTCAGAAAACTCCATATAGAATGACTTTTTTTTAAAATGGATTTATTTATTTGAGAGAGAGAGATTCCATGCTGAGCAAGGAGCCCAACACGGCACTCAGTCCTGGCCAGGACCCTGAGATCACGACCCAAGCGGAAGACAGATGCTTGACTGACTGAGCCACCCGGGTGCCCTAGGATGACATTTTTATAGAGTTCAAATCCAGGCACAAGGAGACATCGTTTAGACTTACAAAAATATGGGACAAAAAAACTCTATCTTAAAACAGCAAGGGGCAAGAGAGAACCTTTTGGGATTCATTGAATTATGCATGTAAAATGAGTACGTTTTATGGCATGTAAATTATGCCTCCATAAAGTTGAATTAAGAAGAAATGGGCAGGGCGCCTGGGTGGCTCAGTTGGTTAAACGTCTGCCTTCAGCTCAGGTCATGATCCTGGAGTCCAGGATCAAGTCCCACATCAGGCTCCCTACTCAGCAGGGAGTCTGCTTCTCTTGCTGACCTCTCTCCTCTCATTCTCTCTCTCTCCCTCTCAAATAAATAAATAAAATCTTAAGGGAAAAAAAAAAAGAAGAGATGGGCAATTGCCTGGCAATTTGTTGGCATTCAAGAAATGGTGTAATTTTTAGGTAATATTTTTATTGAAGTATAATTTCATTGAATTTTTCTTAAATGTTGGAATTTAACAACCCTGGGACAGACAAGCTCTGGATTTCATGCTCTGTGAAATAACACATTTCCTTCTGATTCAAGCAAGCCCTGTTGATTTGTGGGTCCTCTTCCATGCCATCAGATGCATCATAACAGGCGACCCACATGGTGAGTGAGTTACCGCTGACATTTTAGGGGGCCCCCCCGCTATGTGTCACGCCCTGTGTCGAGGGCTCTACCTGCACGATTTCTTTGAGTCTTCACAACACCCCTGTGAAGTTGGTTTTGGGGCCTCCATTCAACCGAGTGAGCCTGGACAAGCCTGCAGATTGTCTTGCTTTGTCTTGCCATCCATTGCATGGCTCCGGCTGCAGACACGCTGCTGTGTCCACCTGTCACCTCCAAGGAATTCCAATACTGCAGTCACATATTGAAGACTAGGGGAAAGTTTTCTACGTTAACATCGCAGGAACCACTGGGGGCATCCCAGTGGTTCCAGTTGTCTACTGCTTACAAACAAACAACCCAAATCTTAGTGGGGCTTAAAACAACAACTTATTATTATGTCTCGTGGTTCTATGGGTTGACTGGGCTCCGCTGGGCACTTCTTGCTTAAGGACACTCATACTACTGCAGTTGGATATCAGCTGGGTCTGCAGTCCCCCAGAGGCACGGGATGTCACAATGGCTCACTCACGTGGCTGGCAGTTGACACTGACCATGGCCATGGGCTGTGGCTGGAGTGCCCATACGTGTCTCTCCATTGTGTCTTGGGCTCCTCAGAATGGTGACTGGGTTCCAAGAGTAAGCTTTCCCAAAGACCCAATTCGAAGCTGGAAGGCTTATGATCTAGCCTCAGAAGGCCACTTCCTTTGTATTCTGTGGTTAAATCAGTAAGCACAGCCTGGTTTCAAGGAGAGAGCACTCAATCATCTCTTGATGGGAGAAGCCACTCCAGGTGTCTGCTTACATTGGCATTTTACAGTCAACTTATGACTCATCACCAAGAATGGCCTAGCATCAGGCCCCATCTTTTCTTGCTCCATGCCCCTCCCCCGTGGTGCCACTACCTCTGGGGCTCCGGGCCAGAAGCTTCCTCTGGCATCAAGACCTGTGGGGAGGGCCAGAGGTGGGTCAAGGTTTCACTCTATCTGACTCTCTGATGTCCTTCAGCTTTGAAAACTTTACCTTTCTATTGTTAAGTACATTTGTTTTCACTCGAGTATAGTAACATACGCCATAAAGCACACAGCTCCTGAGTTCAGTGTGGGGTAAATGAATGAGTTCCCACATCCAGCTCCCTGGCCAGGGATACTGAGGTGAGCAAAAAGGAGCGTCACCGGCCCTTGTGACACTCACGGTCACAGTACGGGTCTTTGAAGAGGGTTCTGGTTCTCTAGGGACTTTTAAGACAAATCCAGAAAGCCCATTAAGAACCACTTTCATCTCCTCCTTTTAAGCATCTCTGAATGCCTGTTCTATATTGTATATACAAGTACAGTCCAACTTGTCAGTTACACACGTGTAGTGGGGATGCATATGGGAGACTTTCGTGGGGTGTGTGGTCAGGTTAGAGGACTTAGGTCTAGAGTTGGGGGGAAGACGTAGACAGGACCGCCGAAGGTAAGGTGGTGTGTACTCTAATCATGGCCTCGCTAGGCCCAGTGGTGTTGAGAAGACTAAGGACAGGGAGGGGGTGTGGAATGTTGGTGGTGGTTTTCTGGAGGAGAGGACAGTAAAGCTAAGACAGGAAGGATGAGAAAAGTCTGGAAGTGCATGGGCAGAGACTCTGGAAATGTCATGGCGGGTGCAGGGGAAAAGTAGGCAGCTTGTTGTAAAGAGCATGTGGATTAAGAAGCAGCATAACGAGGCCCCCAGCACCCCCCCTTCATGCCCCCTCCTAGCCTTCCCTCCCTGTGGCATATCATAGTTTCTTTTATAAGATTTGTATTTATTTATTTTTGTGAGAGAGAGAGAGAGAGAGCATGCATGTGAGCACGAGCAGGAGGAGGGGCAGAGGGAGGAAGCAGACTCCCCGCTGAGCAGGGAGCCAGATGCGGAGCTCACTCCCAGGACCCCGGGATCATGACCTGGGCCAAAGGCAGATGCTTAACGACTGAGCCACCCAGGCGCCCACATATTATAGTTTCTAAAAATATTTATAACCATAGGCTCCATGTGCTCGGCTTACAACATCAAGAGATGGCATGTATGACCACTCCTCTTGGTCCTGGGCAGACGTTTATGACCAAGACAACCAAGGGAGTATGGCCGAAGTGACACTATGTGACATCGGAGGCCACATCATAAAAAAAAAACGCCATTTCCACCTGGTTCTTTCTCAGAGTGCTACCCTTCGGAACCCAGCTGGTATGTGAGGAAGAGCAGACCAGAGGCTCCTGTGGGAGCATTCAGGCCAGTAGCCCACACCGGCTGCCAAACCCATGAAGGAGGGAGCCTTCAAGATGACCCCCGCTCCGGCCACCATCTGATGATCACCCCATGAGGGGACCCCAAGCGAAAACCACCTGGCTGAGCTCAGCCAACTTCCAGAAACATGAGTGATAATAGCGATCAGTGATCCTTGTTTGATGTCACTTAGGGAGGTTTGTTATGCGGCAGTAAATACCGGATCCCCATGGGTAACCGCCCTGCTGATTTCTAACACCGTAGGTTCTTTTTGCCTGATTCCTTATATAAAAGAAATGATAAAATATATCAGCTTCTGGGCTTTCTCTTTTACCGTGGTCTCTGTGCTTGGGCCCATCTTAAGAGAATTTTAAGGAATAGATACACATTTTGCCTTTGGCTTAGTAGACCTTGGTTACGTTGGCCTGTCCCTCTATTCCCTTTTCTGGTTACCCCGAATCCACCCCCCGCCACACACACACACACACACACACACACACACACACACACACAGGATGTAGCTGAGTCTCCCTGCAGTCTCTCTAGGGGTGAGCCCATAACCCAGGCCTGGCTCATGAGAGAACCTTCTATCTCCCCGCCCACAGTGACTGTTTCAGAAATGGGCCAGTGGCCCTCGCCTGGCCAGTGAGAGCCAGGGTGGGCTGAGATAGGAAGAAAGGGGAGCTCCTTCGGTGATGTGGTTCCCAGCTTGAGAATAGAAGCCTCTGGGGGCCACCATGAGAGGCAAGCTTGCCTGAAAACGAAGACAACACAGAAAGGAAGGCAGAGGAGAGATGGAGAGAGAAAGGATCCCAACTACCTCCTTGGCCCTGGGTCCACCCGTACCTAAAGGCAAACTTCAACCCATTGCAGTAACATGAGCCTGCTTCAGCCAGTTTGAATTTGGGTCTTCTGTCGTTTGTAGGCGAGAGTCCCAGAGGCTGGCTGTGCACGTGGATTTTCCCACAGAGCCCCAGTCGGCATCTCCATCAGCTGGACTCCAGCCGCACGTGGGGAAAGGTGGGATAACAGCACGACCCTCCTCCTGGTGTAGAATCTGGGCCGGGAGCAGCAGCATCACCCAGGGCCCCGTGGGGAGTGCAGATTCTTGGACCTGCCACCATCAGTGACTCACAAACAGAGGGACGGGCTCCGGTGTGTGTTTTAGGAAGCCCTGCAGGGAATGTGTGCTCAAGCAGGGGGAGCACTGCCAGGGAGCACAGGGGCCCTGGGAGAGCCCTGCTTAAGGTTCCGGCTGCACCTGTCTCTCCCACTCTGAGCCTGGATGAGTTACAGAAATCCCCCTGCCTCGATTTTCCCACCTGTAAAATGGTACCCCTCCTATCTGTAACGCTGTCGTGTGGACCAGTGAGTTGCTAGAGGAAAACCACTCTGAAGCGTGCCTGGCACCCGGTCCAGGCTCGTCAAAGTGAGATCAGGGGTTCTCAGGCTTGGTGGCGCCCGAGAATCACCTTGAAGGGCTTGTTGAAACACCACTTGCTGGGCCTACCCCTCCGCCCAGAGTTTCTGACTCTCACTAAGGAGAGCATAGGAATTTGTGCTGTGAATGAGTTCTCAGGTCCTGCTGGTGCTGGTGGTCTAGGGGACCCTACTCTGAGAACCACTGAGCTAGAGGTCACTGTTCCTGGGCTCCAGCTCCCTTTCTGCTGGGTCTGCCGTCACCTCAGGTGCTCTGGAATCGTTCTTCCCGCTGACTCAGGCCTCTGTCTCCTCCTGTCCCTCCCCTCTGGCACCAGATTGGAGAGCTGGATCTCTGTGCTGGTAATCGGAGCTCTGAGCCCAGCTTTCCGCTGAGAGTAGCCCCAGCCTCCACCTGTTCAGGGCACCTGATGGATGGCTCCTTCCACCACAACTGTTCCTTTTTGGGCAGTCTTCAGAACTGTCTCCAGCTTTCTTATATAAGCAGACACCTTTCCTCCCAGCCTGGGAGGGCGCCATGTCACTCCTGCTGCTCCAGCCCCCACCACTCTCTCTCCCCCAACCCCCATCGGAAGCATGTCTTCGCTTTGCTGACACAAAGGGCTTTAAAGGCAGAGTCAGACACCTGAAACTAATGTAATATCGTGTGTCAGACTCATATTTTATTTTTTTTTAAGATTTTATTTATCTATTTGGCAGAGAGAGGACAAGTAGGCAGAGCCTCGGGCAGAGGGCGAGGAAGATACAGGCTCTCCACTAAGCAGGGAGCCCGATGTGGGACTCGATCCCAGGATCCTGGGATCATGACCTGAGCCGAAGACAGACGCTTAACCCACTGAGCCACCCAGGTGCCATAGACTCAAATTTTAAAAATTAAAAATAAAGACAGGGCCAATTCAGCCCCCTCCAACAAACTCCTCTGTAACTTGGCCTCCTAGCTGGAGTGCGAAGGTCATTGTGGCTGGAGCTGAGAGCAAAGGGGAAGGTGGCAGGAGATTAGGTCAGAGAGAGAGAGAAGAAGACAGATACATGCGCGAGGCTTTATGTCATGAGAAGAGCTGGGGCTCCAGCCAAATAGTGGTAAAATTTTTAAATCATTTTTTAAGTTGTGAAATATCATAAATCTTTGCCTAAATCTTTATACACACCACTTTGCACATTTATACATATTATACATATTTTGAAAATTATACAGTGAGCACACATGTAGCCACTACACAGCTGAGAAGTGGAACATGGCCAGTCAAAATCAGCCCTAACATCTGTGGATCCTGGACGAAAAGTATAAATGGAGGCTCCCTACCTGCCGTTCACGCCCTTCTCTTCCCGTTTCTGTCTACACCCCGAACCTTTGAGGGGTCGGTCGTCAGTGCATTGACCCAGACACCCTCATCTCCGTGTGACAGCTTGGCCCATCTCCCAAATCACCACTTGCCCACCCCTTGGAATGCAGAGGTGTGCTCACCAGCATGACCTGGCCTGGCTGTAGGGTTCAAGGTGGGCCGGGAGAGAAATGCACACAAGGGCTGGAAGCAGGTTCTAGAACACCTGGGTAAGGGATTCTAAAAAGCAGGCAACCTTCCAAAGTAGCTATTGTAAATATGTTCAAATAACCAAGAGGAATCATGGTTTTAAAAGTAAAAGTAAGGTATGATGATAATGATTCACCAAATTGAAAAAAATTAATTCCAAATGGAAATCTGGAGCTGAAAAGTGTAATAATGGAAATGAAAAACTCAGTAGAGGGGCTCACCAGTAAATCTGAGCTGACAGAAGAAAGAATTAGCAAATTGGAAGATAGCGATTATGCAGTCTGAAGAATGGAGAGAAAAAAAGAGTGGAGAAAAATGAACAGAGCCCCAGAGAAATGCAGGACACCATTAAGCCAAACAATATACACGTAATGGGAGTACCAGGAAGAGAGGAGAGTAAGGAGCAGAAAAATTATTCTAAGAATTAGAATATAAAAATATTCTAAAATATATAATCTAATAATACACACATATACCCATGTACATTTAAATAGAGTATTGTTGGACCTATAACATGTAGAATTGTGATGTAATTTCCAATAACAGCCCCAAAGGTTAATGTCATAAAAGCTAAAAGAAGAAGGAGAAAGTATATATAACAAAGGCTACAAATATATACTTGCTCTCCTCTCAGCTTCTTTAAAAGACATAACATCATAGGAGTGCCTGGGTGGCTCAGTGGAGTAAGCCTCTGCCTTCAGCTCAGGTCATGATCTCAGGGTCGTGAGATCCAGCCCCACATGGGGCTCTTTGCTCAGCAGGGAGCCTGCTTCCCCCTTTCTCTCTGCCTACTTGTGATCTCTCTCTGTCAAATAAATAAAATCTTTTTTAAAAAGACGTAACATCATATAAAGTAATAATTATAACAATGGGGGTGCCTGGGTGGCTCAGTCAGTTAAGTGTCTGCCTTCAGCTCAGGTTATGATCCCAGGGTCCTGGGATCGAGCCCCGTCTCGGTCTCCCTAACCCTGCTTGTGCTCTCTCTCTCAAATAAATAAATAAAAATCTTTTTAAAATAATAATTATCATAATGTATTCTGGGTAACACTGATAGATGTGACGTGTATAGCAATAATACAACACGGGGGGAAGGTAACTGAGCTATATGGGAACAGTGCTTTTGTATCTCTTTGGAGTAAAGTTTGTATGAATCTACGGCTCATCCTGATTAGTTAAGATGTATAGGGTACGTCCTAAGCAACCATTCAGGTAATAGCTCATGTCTGTTTCTGTTTCTGGAGAGCAGCCAAGATGCCCTCAATGACAGAATTCGATCTGATTTCTAGAGATCTTGAAAGGTGAAAAAACAGAGTAGCTCAGAATTCATAAAATCATGTAGAAACCTTTGATTGAGCCCTTGCCGTGCAGCTGGTGGACGTCACTGCAATGGTTCTCAGATGAGAAAATGTCTCAGGATCGCTGCGTCTCAGCATCCCTCCATCTGACCCTCAGTCTCGCCCTCTGTCTCTACATTTCCCTCTGTGTCTCGGTCACCTTCCCCATGTTCCCCCTCCCCAGCTTCTCTCCACTTCCTTCTTTCTCCCTCTCCCTCATCTCCAATCTGTGCAGCTCTCCCTGTTTTGCTGATTGCCCTCAAGATCGTTCAGGGTTCTGACTCTACTCGCTGTTCTCGCTCTTTCTCGTCCAAACTATAAGGAATGGCCAGTTTGGGCTCCAGCTTCCTGCCCCTCCAGCTGGAGGAAGCTGGAGGAAAGGCAGAGGGAGGAGGCGCTTGAACAGTGGGCCTCTCCCATTAATTCGCAACATTTCTCTGCCTTCTGAGACGATCCCATATGATTTCATCTTTAACCTGGGAATGAGCCGGAAATCTCTGGCACATTTTGTACTGTTGAGATATTTCTGTATTTCTGAGAGCATCCCTACCATTTCTTGTGAATCATTGTCTTAAAACATTGCTGAGTTCAATTGGTTATTTTTTTTTAATTTCCTTCTGTTTTATGAGTGCCATTTGCCTAGTGTTTTGGTTTTCTTTTTAATCCTCTTTTTCTAGGTTTGTTGCAGGAATTGTGCCAAGCATTCAAAAGATTTGGGAATGTCCTTTCTTTTTCTATTTTCGGGACTTCCTCCCACAACCTAGGAGTTCTTTGATTATATGGCAGAATTGGCTCTAAATCATCTAATGCCATTCTTAAGACTGTAGCTCTTTTACTGCCTTTGTTACTTCTTTGATTACTGGTGTATTCAGATTTCCCACTTTTTCACGTGCCAGTTATTGTCAGGACTACTTCCATGGAAAAACCCCATTTTCATTGTATTTGTTTGTTTACCTTTTTTTTTTTTAGATTTATTTATTTATTTGACAGACAGATTACAAGTAGGCAGAGAGGCAGGCAGAGGGAGAGAGAGGAGAAAGCAGGCTCCCTGCTGAGCAGAGAGTCTGACGCGGGGCTCGATCCCAGGAGTCTGGGATCATGACCCGAGCCGAAGGCAGAGGCCTTAACCCACTGAGCCACCCAGGCGCCCCTTTTTTTTTTTTTTTTTTAATAAAATAGCCTCTGCCCGATTGATGCACGAAGGATCCAGCCCTCGATCCTGATTGGACATCAAGGATAAGGGGTGGGTCTTAAACCCTGAGTGACACTGCTGGAAACACCACAGGAAACTTGGATAGAAAGTCCTCAGGCAAAGCGGGTCCCGGTGGCTGCACGCACGTCCACTCGTGTTGAGCGACCAGTTCGTGGACCCGGGGAGCAGCGGGTCCCTGTGGGGGAGGAGTACTGCCCACCCACAGGAGAGGGAATAGGGGACCATCACGGGCACCGTCGTGCATGTTATGTGCGAATGGCGCCCCCTAGCGCTCAACTGTGGGCGGTGACCCTGGAGTTAGGCAATGAGGCGATCGCCAGGGACCGTCTTGCTGCACGCATTGTCCCAAACACTCAGGACATTGTTTGGTACCCTTCAGGGTCACACTACCCAGTCAGAGTCCCACCATCGGGACCTCTGGTTTATTCATCCCATTTCTTAATAACCATCTAGCCAACAAGGGTGCGGATGTTCATGTGTGGGCCAGGGCCTGTGTGGATGGGGTGGAAATGTTAGCTCCCAGGCACATTGGCTTGTAAGCTCCTCGGGAGCTTGCCAGGTATGATTTGAAACTGGCTACCATACAGAAAGGGCAAGGAGAGACGAAAGAAAGAGGCAGACTACTCCAGCTTGGTGCGTGGAAGGTTTAATAGACAAGGGAATTTACATTAGGATTGGGGAAAGGCAAGTGGAATGCGCAGTCCAGGGACAAGAGAGGGGCCAAGGGGCCTCTGAATGCAGGTGTCCAGTGCATGGGTTGCCCAGCCGTCCCCTCCTTTCTATGCCCTCCTATGCCTTCCTCCAACAGGAGCTCAGCTTAGTGGCATGGATTCTAGGCAGCTCCCTCAGCTGGGATTAGTGTGGGCGACCATTGGGTGTTTGACCCTACTTGGGTCCTCATGGTGAAAGCTGCTGGAATCTTCTCCTTTTCTTCTCAAGTGGAGTGGGGGGAGGGGTGCATCCCCGCCAAGGGGATAGGACTAGGGTTTGAGGTGACACAGGTAGAATGCTTTCTGTGCTTTTCTACAGAGGCCTTGGGCTCGCACTCCAGAACTCTTCTCTGAGCTATTTCCACCTGTAAGTACCTTGTTAAATCATTGTTTTTCTGGAGATACAAGTGCTGGGACCTCCTAACCCGCCATCTTGCTGATGTCACGACAACTTTTTAATTTTTCTTATTTTTTTTAAAGATTTTATTTATTTGACAGAGAAAGAGAGAGATCACAAGTAGGCAGAGAGGCGGGGGGGTGGGGAGAAGGCTCCCTGCTGAGAAGAGAGCCAGATGCAGGGCTTGATCCCAGGACCCTGAGATCATGACCTGAGCCAAAGGCAGAGGCTTAACCCACTGAGACACCCAGGTGCCCCTACTGCAACTTTTTTAAAGAGAGAAAATGGTCCCTGGGGTACCGGTGCTCGGTCCACATGGTATTGACTTCCGTTGGGGGTGCTTTCGTGGAGCAAGCTCAGCTGGGACAGGCAAACACCCAAAGAAAACTAGCTGGTTTCTGCTACCATTCTACAGGCACCTATGACTGTCCTTGATACTGAATTTGGTTGAAAGGATACTACTCACAGGACAGAACTTAGAGGCAATGATGAAAGGTAGAGCGATTTCTTTTTTTTTTTAAGATTTTTTTTTTTTAAGATTTTATTTATTTGAGAGAGAAAGAGAGCATGAGCAGGAGGAGAGGGAGAAGCAGACTCCCCACTGAGCAGGGATCCCAATGCAGGGCTCGATCCCAGGACCCTGAGATCATGGCCTGAGCTGAAGGCAGCCGCTTAACCAACTGAGCCCCCCCCAGGCGCCCCAGGTAGAGAGATTTCTTTCTCCTTACAGAACCAGATGGACTGCTGGGCTCTGATCCATTTAAACTTAAACTGATCCATTAAACACGTTTGGAAATGTCGCTCGGTTGGTCAAGATTTGGATCACGGAACACCTGTCCCGGCACACGCTTGTTGTTCAATAAACAGATAAATGGACATGTCAGCCATACCACTTCACCTGGGCCACGTGGGGGAGAGGTACTGATCCAGACTGTGGGGACCATCATCCCCAGGTAGGGCGTAGAGCTGTGTAAACTGATCGATGTCACAGGGACTGGAGGCCCAGGGAGGATCAGAGTCCCCCAGACATAGATCTTGGAGATCTGCAGGCTGCGAATCCCAAGATGAATTCCATCTGAAGGGACCAGGTTGCTCGTTCTCAGAGGACCGAGGCAGTTCATGGTCAGGGGCATCTGAAATGCCGGGTCTTTTGCGATGATGAGTGTTTGCTGAAGTTACAGGTGAGGAGGGCTCCTCCTCCTCTTTGCCCGGAGTGGCCGGGTTTGGTGACTGTCGTGATGAATTTGATCCATTTGATTGCTGCTCTTTCTTCCTTTTGACGCGCTGGTTCTTGAACCAAGTCTGGGGAGAGAGGAGGGGAGAAGGTTAACAAAGCAGGGTGGGTCCAACAGGGAACCCACACGTTCCCGGGAACTGGGCTCTTTTGGCATGAGAAGGCTAGTCTCGCATCTCTTCAGTTATGTGAACGAGGGATGTTCCGTCTGTCCCCCGCTGTCCTGAGTTCCAGATGGCAAAGTGAGCATGAGATCGTGCTTGCAATGGGTGGGATAGGACAGAGCACTGAAACGCCAGATCGGGAGGGGATAAGGCAAGGTGCTTCTGTCTTGTAGATGTTCTGCATTTTTCGAGAGAATTCTGAAGATCCAGACTATGAGAAGCTGCAAGACATCTAGAGGACTGTGAACGTCCTGATTAAGGAGAACCTAGAAATGAACAGGAACGGACCCCGAGGGGATGATCTGAGATCCATCCCCAAAAGGTCCCCTGTAGCATTGTGGTTCTGGAGTCAGAAAGGTCTGGATTCAAATTCTAGCTCTTGTGTTTATAACCCTTGGAGGAGTCTCTGTGAACCTTAGTGTTCCTCAATGAAATGGGTGGTCAGAAGAGAAAAAATACAGAACATCTGTCCTGACATGTACCAGTTGTTCCATAAACAGGAATTACTTGATGTGTGAGTTACAAGTGTTTGTGACACTCTGGGTTAGGTGTGCTAGCTAGAGACGTCCGCAGGGACGTACCTTTATTACGGACTCATCGAGATGAGTAATGGAGATGAGCTCCTCCGTGATTGTCCAGTCTGGGTACATGGTCTCTTCAAACACACGCTTCAGGGCCTGGAGCTGCTCCACAGTGAATTGTGTGCGGCCCCGGCGAGCATACCTTGGATTTTCTGCAAAAGGGATAGACAAAAGCTTTCATTAAACACACACACACACACACACAAACACACACACACTCCAAGGTAAACTCCTGACCTGAGCTGAGAGCGTGGTCTAAAAAGTTGACTCATGGAACCCACACTTCACCATCTTGCTGGGGTTGCCCTGTGTCCCTGAAATTCAGTTTCCCCTACTAGAAAATGGTTTAAGCCTGGTTTAAGGGCAAGTAACTGTCCCCTTGTTCTAGAGGAATATGCTAGAAACTCATAGCCTAGAAAAATGAACCAAACGAGTGGGAGAAAAGATAGCTGTCCTTGTTGGGATAACACAGGGACATGACATCGACATGGAATTCATTGGAGTTCATATGATTCAGAGAGGGTTTGAGTGTCTGAGACCTTGAAATCAGCCATAGGCTCTGGGCCACTGCTGTCTATGAGATCCTGAAGCTGTTGATTCGGCCATTTATTAACGAGGCCAGTTAGGGAAGTAGGCGTGAAGCTTAGTGACCTGAGAAAGAATGTTGATTATTCTGTTTATCAGCTCCGTCACTCTGGGAGAACCGTGACTCTTACATTCTTTGCCTCTTTTCTCTATCGGTGAAACGGTCCCATATAATTCACTCGCTTTGGGGAAGACACGGAGTATCCAGAAAGCAAGTCTGCTAATTACAGGCTTGGTGCATCAGAGGTACAAATTGGGAGGGTTTTTTTTTTTACTGTTGTTTAAAATGTAAACATAAAACCATGTCATCTAGCAATATTTGATCCATTCTCCATGGGAGATTCTATATATGTGGGAGGTATACAAAGGCATACATACAAAAAAGTCAGCATCCCGCTAACCACCCCACTGTGAAGACAAGAGGTCACTCAGGGATTTCTCGAAGCTTCTCAGCGTGTCTTTGAACACAAAGTTGGGGGGTGCTTATAAGACCTTGGAGGAAGACACAGAGACAGAGAAAAGATGAAGCAGGAGGAAGAGGAGGAACCACAAATGAACGAACAGAAACATTTTTCTTAAGAAAAGGAATAGAAGTCGGGGCATCTGGGTGGCTCAGTCGGTTAAGCATCTGCCTTCCGCTCAGGTCGTGATCCCGGGGTGCTGGGATCGAGCCCCACATCCAGCTCCCTGCTCCTCCCTCTCCCTCTGCTGTTTACCCTGCTTGTGCTCTCTCTCTGTCAAATAAATAAAATCTTTTTAAAAATAATAAAATAAAAACTAAAGTCTTAAAGGGGTGCCTGGGTAGCCCAGTCATTTGAGCACCCAACTCTTGGTTTCAGCTCAGGTCATGATCTCAGGGTCGTGAGATCAAGCCCTGTGTCAGACCCATGCTCAGTGTGGAGTCTGCTTGGGATTCTTTCTGTCTCTCCTTCTGCCCCTCCCCATTTACATGGGTTCACTCTCTCTCTCTCTCTCAAATAAATAAGTAAAATCTTTAAAAAAAGAAAAAAAAGAGGGGTGCCTGGGTGGCTCAGTTGGTTAAGCTACAGCCTTCCGCTCAGGTCATGATCCTGGAGTCCGGGGATCGAGTCCCACATATGGCTCCCTGCTCAGCAGGGAGTCTGCTTCTCCCTCTGACCCTCCCCCTTCTCATGCTCCTGTCTCTCTCTCTCTCTCAAATAAACAAATAAAATCATTTTTAAAAAAAAAGAAAGAAATACACTTCTCAACTAGTCTTTCTTTTTTTTTTTTTTAAGATTTTATTTATTTGACAGAGATCTCAAGTAGGCAGAGAGGCAGACAGAGAGAGGAGGAAGCAGGCTCCCTGCTGAGCAGAGAGCCCAGTGCAGGGCTCAATCCCAGGACCCCGGGACCATGACCTGAGTCGAAGGCAGAGGCTTTAACCCACTGAGCCACCCAGGCTACCCTCAACTAGGCTTTCAAAATAAATAATAAAAGGAAAATATAAATATCGTAACATCAATATTTAAAATATTTGGACAATAGAAGTCTTAAGTAAATTGAAAAGTACAGACCACAGATGAGAGAACTTATTTGCAGCAAATAAGAGAAATTATCAGTGTCTAAAATACAACAAAAATATTCTCCTGAGGGGCACCTGGGTGGCTCAGCAGGTGAAGCGTCTGCCTTCGGCTCGGGTCATAATCTCAGGGTCCTGGGATCAAGCCCCGCATTGGCCTCTCTGCTCAGCGGGGATCCTGCTTCCCCCCTCTCTCTCTGCCTGCCTCTCTGCCTACTTGTGATCTCTGTCAAATAAATAAAATCTTTAAAAAAAAATGTTCTCCTGAGCCTCAAGAAAAAAAAATCCTAGAAAATAAAAAATGGTAAGTGCAGAATTCACACAAGACAAAAGCAGAATGGACTTTAAAATTGAACAGGGAGGGGCGCCTGGGTGACTCATTCGGTTGAACATCTGACTCTTTTTGTTTTTTTAAGATTTTATTTATTTGACACAGAGAGAAACAACGAGAGAGGGAACACAAGCTGGGGAGGGGGGTGGCGGGAGAGGGAAAAAGCAGGCTTCCCACTGAGCAGGAAAACTGATGCAGGTCTCTATCCCGGGACACCAGGATCACGACCTGAGCTGAAGGCGGATGCTTAACGAGGGAGCCACCCAAGCACCCTGAATATCTGATTTTTTTTTAAGATTTTATTTATTTATTTGACAGAGATCACACGTAGGCAGAGAGGCAGGCAGAGAGAGAGGAGGAAGCAGGGTCCCTACTGAGCAGAGAGCCCGATGCAGGGCTCGATCCCAGGACCCTGGGATCATGACCTGAACTGAAGGCAGAGGCTTTAACCCACTGAGCCACCCACGCACCCCTGAACATCTGATTCTTGATTTCTGCTCTTCTGCTCAGGTCATGAGCTCAGGGTTGGTCATAGAATTAAACCCGAGTTAGCCTCCCACTTAGAGTGGAGCCTGCTTAGGATTCTCTCTCTCCTTTTCCCTCTGTCCCTCCCAGTGCACTCTCTCGAGTGAGCTCTCTCTCTCAAAAAAAGAAAAATAGCGCAAGGAGTCTCAGTTTCACTAGGTAATAAAAAAAATGGGAAATGGATCAAATATTAAGTACTATTTTATACCGTTAAAAACAAGACAATGGGCCCAAAATGGAGTGGCTCGTGCTAATCCCCATATCACCATACTGACACTTAGTTTCTGTTCTCCCAAGGATGGAATCTTAAAACCAATCAGGAATTGCTTGATCACCACTAGTTAGGGAACCACCTGGTAGACCCCTGCCAGCCCCCCGCAGGAAACCAACTTTGCAATAACCAATCCGCTTGTTTGTCTAATCTAACTTCCTCTTTCCCTGCTCCTTTCTACCCAGAAAAGTCTTTCCTTTAGTACAGCTCCCCAGAGGTCCTTTCTGTTGGCTAGATTGGATGTTGCCTGATTCACGAATCATCGAATACAGCCAGCACGATCTTAACAATGTACTCAGTTGAGTTTCCTCACTGAACACACACCAAATGGCTGACATTTGAAAGTCGGATGGTAGCAAGTATTAAAAAGAACTTGGAAGAACAAAATCTCGTGGCTAATGGTGGAGTCCAGTTATAAAGCATTTTCCAGTGCTCCCTGTTGGTACAACCCAGTGGTTTCCCAAACTGGCCACTTGGTGTTGGCAAGAGGCTACAACTAACCCTCACCCACTCTCCTCTGCTTGTCCACAACCGTCTAGCATCTCACTGCTATGCTTTGCTTTTGCCCCCAGCTTACCTGCCATATTACCCCCTTTGAAGTGCAGACTCCTTCAGCTCTATGTTTTCTGACCTCCTGAGTTTCATCTGTGTATCTGCTGGGTTTACGGAGCTCCCATTTAAGCAAGATTTTAATGTAATCAGGCCCCTGCCCAATCCCTCCCTCCACGTCACACCTTCCAGTAATCCATTCAAGTAGGTGCATTAAGAACCGATTCTGTGGGGCTCCTGGGTGGCTCAGTGGGTTAAAGCCTCTGCCTTCGGCTCAGGTCATGATCTCAGGGTCCTGGAATCAAGCCCTGCATTGGGCTCTCTCTCTGCACAGCAGGGAGCCTGCTTTCTCCCCTCTCTCTCTCTCTCTCTCTCTGCCTACCTCTCTGCCTACTTGAGGTCTCTGTCTGTTAAATAAATAAATAAAATCTTAAAAAAAAAAAAAAGAAGAACTGGGGCACCTGGGTGGCCCAGTGGGTTAAGCCGCTGCCTTCGGCTCAGGTCATGATCTCCGAGTCCTGGGATCGAGCCCCGCATCAGGCTCCTTGCTCAGTGGGGAGCCTGCTTCTCTCTCTGCCTCTGCCTGCCTCTCTGCCTGCTTGTGCTCTCTCTCTCTCTCTCTCTCACTCTCTGTCAAATAAATAAATAAATAAAATCTTTAAAAAAAAAAAAAAAGAACTGATTCTGTGCCTGATGCTGTGCCGATTCCTGGATAAAGCAGAGATCCCAAACAATCTCCAAGCTTCAACAGTGGAGGAGAACAGACGGAAGTCAAGCAAACAGAAAATGGATAAAATGTCCAGAACTTCCACTCAGAGCAAAAGAGGAAACACATAGGGTGCTGGGAGAAAGAGTAGGTTGGTAAGACGAGTGAATCCAGAAGCCAAATGATGGGCTCTGTGCATGGGCAGCTCCCAGGGAGACCTTCAGAGCAGGGGGAGAAGGGACAGGGAGCATGGAAAAGCCCCTCACCATACTCCCTACCAGGCTGTTGTTCTCAGACGAGGCAGCAGCAGACGAGGGTGAAGTTCTTAGCAAAGCCTAAATCATAGACATCCTTGTAAATTCTGTTAAGGAGTTTGCATTTGGGACCATTGAAGTCCAAATGCCAATTGCTTTTTTTTTTAATATTTTATTTATTTATTTGACAGACAGAGATCACAAGTAGTCAGAGGCAGGCAGAGAGAGAGGAAGAAGTGTTAGGGCCGATTTAATGTTAAAACCTGTTTAACGGGGCGCCTGGGTGGCTCAGTGGGTTAAGCCACTGCCTTCGGCTCAGGTCATGATCTCAGGGTCCTGGGATCGAGCCCCGCATCGGGCTCTCTGCTCGGCAGGGAGCCTGCTTCCTCCTCTCCCTCTGCATTCCTCTCTGCCTGCTTGTGATCTCTCTCCGTCAACTAAATAAATAAAATCTTTAAAAAAAAAAAAAAAAACCTGTTTAACTATTAAAGCCTGCTTAGCCAGAGTGACTCCATATTGCCTAGGTAGCCATATTGTTGTTTACATCCATGGACTTCATTCTGGGAATAAATGCCCCAGTAGTTCCTGGTATCGTTTCCGGGTATCAATTCCGGGAGTAAATGCCTTAACAATAGAAGCCACGTACCTTGGGTCTCCGGGGTATGCCCTATAAAACCAGCCTGTAAGATCGGCATGGGGTCTCTCTCTTCAGAGGCGGCCCTGGCTGGTCAGTCTGACTTCTAATGCTTGCCATAGAATAAAGCTTTGCATAACTTTCACTTTGTCTCAGTCTTGTTCTTTTGATAACGTACCCCAACGTACTCATCTGGGGGCTCATCTGGGATCAAACGACGAGAACGGAGCCAGCATCAGAATTTCTGGCAAAAGCCTCTGGAGGTAAGATCTCGAGATTTTATTGTGCGAGATCTGGTCTGTCTGTCTGTCTGGTTGTGGAGCTCCAGGGTATAGCCCACCGGGGAGAAGCTGGAAGCAGCATTGCTCCCCAGGGCTGGAGTGGATGTGGGGATGCCCCATCCCTCCACTGGGAGATCACCAGGAGGTACGGGTCCCCCTAGGCTGTCCGGGGACCGAGAAAATCCCCACCAGCGGGTGTTTGCTGGGGAACAAGAAAATCCCCAGTGGCCACTGGGTCTGCGGTTGTCTTTGTCTTGTCTTTTCATTGTCTATTATGTTGTTTGTTGTGTTTGAAGGAATGGGGCAAGCAGGGAGTAAGGGGACTCTGACTTTTACTCATTTCTTGTGTTAATGGCTATAACTGGAGCCAACTGTGGTTAATCTAACTCAAGACAGAGACTTTAAGGAATATTCCCAAGCAGCTGCTGAAACTCCCTTTGTTTCAGGGAAATTCCCGGTCTTCTCTGGCCTGACATGGACTGCCTAACCCCTCCCTCCTTGCTGGTGGGAGAGCATAGCGTCTGCTCCTCTGTTGAAGCTGATGAGCTCTAAAACTGGAAACCCTTTCTCTGCCTTCTGGCAGCACTTTGTTTTTCTGTCTCCCCCTCCTGTTTCTGCACCAACTTGGGTGCGGCCTGCATAACTGGCCTCTAGACCATCCTCGGTGCTTCCTGCTTCCCCCTCCCTCTCTGCCTGCCTCTCTGCCTACTTGTGATGTCTGTCTGTCAAATAAATAAATAAAATCTTAAAAAAAAAAATAAAAAGATAGACATGTCTTGGGATGCCTGGGTGGCTCAGTTGGTTAAGCGGCTGCCTTCGGCTCAGGTCATGATCCCAGAGTCCTGGGATCGAGTCCCACATCGGGCTCCTTGTTCGACGGGGAGTCTGCTTCTCCCTCTGCCTCTGCCTACCACTCTGCCTGCCTGTACTCTCTCTATCTCTCTGACAAATAAATCAATTTTTAAAAATTCTGTTAGGGGCACCTGGGTGGCTCAGTGGGTTAAAGCCTCTGCCTTCGGCTCAGGTCATGATCCCAGGGTCCTGGGATCGAGCCCCATGTCAGGCTCTCTGCTCAGCAGGGAGCCTGCTTCCTCCTCTCTCTGACTGCCTCTCGGCCTACTTGTAATCTCTGTCTGTCAAATAAATAAATAAAATCTTTTAAAAAAAAATCTGTTATAACAGTTCACAATTGGTTAATACTTAGCCATCACTAGAGACTGAAGTGTTTCTAAGAATAGAAAATTCTGCTAACTATAACTAAGACTGATGAAATAAAGGAAGCAACTCTGTATGTAAAAAAGTAGGAGATATGTAAGAAAGATATAAGGAATGAAAATACATTTTGTTAAAGGTAAGAGAAAGTAATTTTGTCCTAAATGAGATGGTTGTTTGGAAGAAAATGGCTTGGGACAAAACCTGGATGCAAAAGAAAGTTGTAGGGGCGCCTGGATGGCTCAGTGGGTTAAAGCCTCTGCTTTCGGCTCAGGTCATGATCCCAGGGTCCTGGGATCGAGCCCTGAATCGGGTTCTCTGCTCGGCAGGGAGCCTGCCTCTCCCTCTCTCTGTGCCTGCCTCTCTGCCTACTTGTGATTTCTGTCTGTCAAATAAACAAATCTTTAAAAAAAAAAAAAAGAAAGTTGTAAAAGGTTTGTGAAGGAAAATATTCAAAAAAGAAATTTTAGGTATGGTCAGGACAGACTAAGATTAAAATGAATTTTTTTAAAGATTTTATTTATTTATTTAACAGGCAGAGATCACAAGTAGGCAGAGAGGCAGGCACAGAGAGAGAGAGGAGGAAGCAGGCTCCCTGCCGAGCAGAGATCCCAATGCAAGGCTCGATCCCAGGACCCTGAGATCATGACCTGAGCCGAAGGCAGAGGCTTTAACCCACTGAGCCACCCAGTCGTCCCTAAAATGAATTTTAAAACGTAGCATGTCAAAGTGGTAAAAACACATGAAATGACTCCATGTATTCTGGACAACCAAAAGAAAAACGCCGTAAGGTTTTTAATAAAATTTTTAATGCTGTCTGAAAAACCAGAGGGAAGGCAGTTGACTGATAGTAAGTTACAGAAAAACTGTACACACAAAAAAAGAGGGTCTAAGAAAATGAACAGTTTTGTCTTAAAGTAAAAATGTCTGGTTGCACCAGAACATGAAAGGAGATAATAAAAACTAAACTTGAGGTTATACAGTAAGTCATAGAAGGCTTGGGGAAAGTGACTTTTCTTTGCCTTGGTTTATAGGTTTGAAAGGAAACAATGAAATATGTTGAAAATTTGACCATATTAGATCAGTTTTGATGGATTTATTCACAAGAAGGGAAAAAAGGCTAATACATCTTTTCCTGTAAAATGTTTCTGTTCAAATGAGGCATAGTATTTAAGGAAGGAAGACTAAAGCCCTGTGTCATGGCAAATCTATATTGGTGATCCATTCAAGTAAATGTTGACTATTATGTAAACTAAAAAGACACTGGTATAAAAAATCTGCTTTCTCTCTGTTCAAAAAAAACAATTAATTATTAACAGATTAATTGATCTGCTGTTAAGAATAAAATGTAAATGGTTTTCTCTATCAGATCTTAAACATCTATAATCCTATTTAGGCATGTGCTTTAAAACTTAGATTTTAGCAATTGTCAACAAGATTTAAATTGTAAATGAGATCTCTGACTCATAAGGCTTTTCCTTGGTATGCTAAGTTATTCAGGAAGTACTGCTAAACCAATGATAAACCTTGGGTTACATTTGGGTAAATACTATAACTATTATAGAGATTCTATACATTTCCTAAAGTTTTAACCTTTTGATAAGGTCATCACTTGATATTGTAATTATTGAAATGTTATGTGTCACAGAAGTAACCTGATTTTCTTGCCAGTTAAATTATAAACTCTCATCTCATCAGCTCTTTAACCATACCTATTCTGAGCTTTTGTCACTTATAATTGTTTTAATTCTCTTGGAAAATAAGTTTTACCTTAAAGGAGATTCATATAAAGGACTTTTAGGACAAATACAGGTATTTGATATGTTAAAAGTCCTAAAATTGAAATGGGTAAAAATTTCCAGAACTAAGTAAAAGCTGCATTCAGACTAAACCAGAATTAGTAACATGGGACTAAATAAACTAGAAGATTATAATGTTATATCTGTTATTTTGAACATTGCTGGTTCTCTAATGTTTGCTCTTCCAGACTAAGGAAACTTTTTTCTTAAGATGTCTGTGACTTACAGAAATGTAAAAATATTCATTTGTAAACAAATCAAAGCATTCAACTTTTCTCTGTATCTAAACCCTCTGAAACTCAAAAAGGTCTCAGCAAGTATTCTTTCTTCCATGGCAATCAGTCATTTGCATAAGTTCAGTAAGAATCCGTTCTCCTTGTAACAGGACACCATTGGAACCACTGGTTATTTTACCAAGGCTTTGACTGGAATGTCATATTTGAAAAAGATTCAGATATGACCAGACAGCTTAAAGGAACTAAGGTTAACTTTATAAAACCTGGAGCCATAAAGCCCCTTGGAACTGTTGGCCTGATACCTTGCTTACAGAGTTCCCAGCGGCCTCACCAGGTGAGTAAAGAATGTCACTTCCTGGCAGGTGCAGGAACCTCAGGATACATTGGGGACCCCAGGAAGAGGAATTTGCCCAAATCGACAGGTATTGCAGGCATGTCTGATGGCAAGTACTTGGCTTGGCTTCTGGCCTGGAGAAGCTATTACAAGTTCAACCTAGAGGTGCCTTATAAGAAGTTCCAGCAAAGGGGCACCTGAGTGGCTCAGGCATTAAGTGTCTGCCTTCGGCTCAGGTCATGATCTCAGGGTCCTGGGATCGAGTCCCGCGTCGGGCTCCCTCCTCGGCGGGGAGCCTGCTTCTCCCACTCCTACTCCCCCTGCTTGTGTTCCCTCTCTCTCTCTCTCTCTGTGAAATAAATAAATAAAATCTTAAAAAAAAAAAAGAAGTTCCAGCAAAGCAGATTCTAAAAGATCTATATGATCACACTCACTGTTCTTGCTGAGCTTATGTAAATAATTAGGCCAAGTTTGTTAAAACTGGACTTGTTTTTCAAATAAATTAGTCCTGATTTGGCTATCTCTGGAAATGAGGGTTATTTTAGAGAGAAAAATTACGTTTCAGTAACACACCTTTGTGGATGTTAAGTTCTAGATTTTGTTGTCTTTAAATGTTTGTGTACCTAAGCTAGACAACTTGAGGTAAACTTCAGAGAAGTTGCACAATAGCTCGTTTAGACGATCTTGCCTAATATTCTGTAGGGATAATAACAGAACCCATTGGACACAAATATATGTTAGTTTTTATGGATACCTTTTCAGGCTGGGTAGAGGCTTTTTCTGCCAAACATGAGACAGCAGGAATGATAGCCAAAAGCTGCTAGAAAAAAATAATTCCTAAGTTTGGGCTGCCTCTCGCAATCAGGTCAGACAACAGCCCTGCATTTGTGAGTTCAGTCTCACAGGCATTGGCCAAGGCCGTGAACAGTAATTGAAAACTACACTGTGCCTACCAGCCCCAGAACTCCAGACAAGTAGAGAGAATAAACCAGACTCTTAAAGAAACCTTGACAAAGTTAATTCTGGAAACTGGCGGTGGATGGGTGGATCTTCTTTCCTTTGCCCTCCTTAGGGCGCGATGTACACCCTACTTAAACAAGTTTACCCCATTTGAAATAACAAGAGGTTGCCCTAGTGGAAATGACTGATCAGTCTCTACTCCAGTCACTGTAAGTGCTACAGTCTGTCTTATGAAGATAGAACCGCATCCTTACCAACCCGGAAACTTGGTTTGGATACACTGCCACCGAGTAAAAAACTTGGAGCCTTCCTGGAAGGGACCATTCACTGTCATCCTGACCACCCCCACGGCAGTAAAAGTAAAAGGCATCAGGGCCTGCATTCACACGTGTCACATCAAACGAGCCAAAAGCAAGGACACCCTCCAGAAATGGGAGCCACTGCCAGTGGACCCCACCAACTGTGGACTAAAACTAAGACTCAAAAGGATTTCATAACTTGGTCACTTTTAACCCTGTTCCTACTCAGCAGCAGCCAGGGGACACCTCATCCGCCTAAAACAGCCCAGTGGAAAATCAAAAAGACAGCAGATAGAACAACATTCAAGGTTAACTGCAGAATAGAAGAGGGCTTGACATATTATTCCTAAAAAAGGGGGGAGGGGCTCTGCGTAGCCCTGGGAGAGGAATGCTGCTTCTGGGTATTAACGCCCTAATGTCATTTGTACAAAAAAAGGAATTGGGGTGATAAAAATGTTAGTCCTACAAATTCAATATAACCCCTTACAACAGGAAGACATAAAACTGGCTGAAAAGTCAAGGAATTGACTAATCTCCAAAGAAAAGAGGGAAATGTTAGGACCGATTTAATGTTAAGACCTGTTTAACTATTAGGGCCTGCTTAGCCAGAGCAACTCCATACTGCCTACGTAGCCATATTATTGTTTACATCCACAGACTTCATTCTGGGAATAAACACCCCAGTAGTTCCTGGTATCGGTTCCGGGTATCGATTCCGGGAGTAAACGCCTTAACAATAGAAGCCACATAACTTGGGCCCACAGTTATGCCCTATAAAACCAGCCTGTGAGATTGGGAAGGGTTCGCTCTCTTCAGAGGTGGCCTTGGCCGTTCATTCTGACTTCTAATGCTTGGCATAGAATAAAGCTTTGCAAAACTTTCACTTTGTCTCAGTCACGTTCCTTTGATAAGGGACCCCAACAGAAGCAGGGTCCCTGCTGAGCAGAGAGCCCAATGTGGGGCTCGATCCCAGGACCCTGAGATCATGACCTGAGCCAAAGGCAGAGGTTTTAGCCCACTGAGCCACCCAGGTGCCCCGCTTTTTTTTTTTTTTTTTTAAATCATGCCTCCCTCTTGCCTCTCAGCTAGCTTCCCATTCCCCGTCCCTCTGCTCTGCATTTTCTCCACCTCTCGGGTGACATATTTGCTGCCTTGTTGATTCTTCCCCGTGGTGTTCTTCTCTGAGACCCGTTTTACTCCTAAGAGGGGGTCTAACTGGGCGGACCAGTCGGCTCTAGTTCCTGGTCATCCACTCTGGACGCCCCACACCCAGTGTGGCCCCAGCTTCCTGACGTGGAGCTGGGACTCTGGCCTTGGCCCTTCTCACCTGCCCCCCACTCCACCCTCATCCCCCATCCCCACGCGCTCATCAGCCTGGCCGGGAGGGGTCTTGAAAGAGCTGAAGAACACTGGTTCTGGAAACACTGTGGGTAGCCCAAGGCCGAAACGATTGAAGTGCCTGTCTGTGTCTCATACGAGAAGAAAATTCAGGGAAACTTTTGAAGTGATCAACAATAGAAACCTTTCCAAAAATCTCTTCTGGGGTGCCTGGGTGGCTCTGTCACTAAGCATCTGCCTTCGGCTCAGATCAGGATCCCAGGGGTCCTGGGATCGAGCCCCGCAACGGGCTCCCTGCTCAGAAGGAAGCCTGCTTCTCCCTCTCCCACTCCCCCTGCTTGTGTTCCCTCTCTCCCTATCTCTATCTGTCAAATAAATAAAATCTTTAAAAACAAACAAAACTGGGGCGCCTGGGTGGCTCAGTGGGTTAAGCCGCTGCCTTCGGCTCAGGTCATGATCCCAGGTCCTGGGTTCAAGCCCCGCATCGGGCTTTCTGCTCAGCAGGGAGCCTGCTTCCTCCTCTCTCTCTCTGCCCGCCTCTCTGCCTGCTTGTGATTTCTCTCTGTCAAATAAATAAATGGAATCTTTAAAAACAAAAACAAAAACAAAAACAAAACTGGGGTGCCTGGGTGGCTCAGTGGGTTAAAGCAGAGGCCTTCGGCTCAGGTCATGGTCTCAGGGTCCTGGGATCGAGCCCCGCATCGGGCTTTCTGCTCGGCGGGGAGCCTGCTTCCCTCTCTCTCTCTCTGCCTGCCTCTCTGCCTACTTGTGATCTCTCTCTGTGTCAAATAAATAAATAAATAAAATCTTTAAAAATAAATAAATAAAAACAAACAAAACTGGGACACTGGGTGGCTCAGCGGGTTAAGTGTCTGCCTTCAGCTCAGGTCATGATCCCAGGGTCTTCGGATGGAGACCTGCATCTGGCTCCTTGCTCAGCAGGGAGACTGTTTCTCCCTCTGCTTGTGCATTCTCTCTCTTTCTCTCTCTCTGATAAAAAAATAAATAAATAAAATGTTAAAAAACAAAAATTAAAAAAACCTTTTAGAATTGAACCCTGGAGTCAAATGAGGTTGAAGAGGGTGATGGAATCAAAAAGGGTGGAAGTCAAAATAGCAGAGGATTTTGCAGGCATTCATTTTTTTGTTTGTTTTTTGTTTTTTGTTTTTAATCCTGTCCCTTCTTCACTTGCTCACTTAACAATAATCTGAGTGACCACTCTGCCAACATCTTGTTCTGGTGAACGGGAAATCAAGATTTAGGAAAATAGAACTTATCTCTGCCTTGGAAAGTGCCAGCACCCTAGAGAGGGAAGCAGAAAATAAATAAGCAAACGAGCCAATAAATCGTTTCTGATTATGATATGTACTGATTATGATACGTACAGATGCCGTCAATAGCACTGGTTGGAGGAAGCGCGTGAGATCGGTGCCCCAAGCAAGACAGCTCTGAGGAAGTGTTTTTTTTTTTTTTTTACGGAAGGATAAAGAAAGGTGTTCTCAGCAAATGGAACAGCAAACTCAAAGGCTCAGGGGCGCCTGGGTAGCTCAGGCCATCTGAGCCTAACATCTGCCTTCGGCTGGGGTCATGATCTCAGGGTCCTGGGATCAATCTCCGCGTCAGGCTCTCTACTTGGCGGGGAGCCTGCTTCCTCCTCTCTCTACCTGCCTCTCTGCCTACTTGTGATCTGTCTGTCAAATAAATAAAAATAGGGGCGCCTGGGTGGCTCAGTGGGCTAAGCCTCTGCCTTCGGCTGGGGTCATGGTCTCAGGGTCCTGGGATCGAGCCCCACATCGGGCTCTCTGCTCGGTGGGGAGCCTACTTCCCCCTCTCTCTGCCTGCCTCTCTGCCTACTTGTGATCACTGTCAAATAAATAAATAAAATCTTTAAAAAAAATTTTTGCCCATTTTTAAATTGGATCGTTCATCTTATTTTTAAAAAGAGCTCTTTATTTCTTTTGGACAACAGTCCTTTAACAGACATCTGTGCTCAGGCGCCTGGGTGGCTCAGTTGGTTAAGCGTCTGCCTTTGGCTCAGGTCATGAGCCCAGGGTCTGGGGATGGAGCCCTGGTTTGAGCTTTCTGCTCATTGGGGAGTCTACTTCTCCCTTTCCCTCTGTGCTCTCTCTTGCTCTCCTTCAGGTAGATAAATAAAATCTTAAAAAAGAGAAAAAACATGGGGCACCTGGGTGGCTCAGTCGTTAAGCATCTGCCTTTGGCTCAGGTCATGATCCAGGGTCCCGGGATCGAGCCCCAAATAGGGCTCCCTGCTCAGCAGGAAGCCTGCTTCTCCCTCTCCTACTCCCCCTGCTTGTGTTCTCCCTGTCACTGTGTCTCTCTCTGTCAAATAAATAAATAAACTCTTTAAAAACAAACCAAAAAACCCAGATATGTGTGCTGCAAACATTTTCTCCCAGTCTGTGGGTTGTCTTCCTCATCTCTTGAGAGTTTGTAGGTTTCTATTTTTTAAAACCAGATGATGAAACTTGTTTTTTGTTTTTAAGATTTTATTTATTTATTTGGCAGAGAGAGATCCCAAGTAGGTAGAGAGGCAGGCAGAGAGAGAAGGAGAAGCAGGCTCCCCGCTGAGCAGAGAGCACGATGCAGGGCTCGATTCCAGGACCCTGAGACCATGACCTGAGCTGAAGGCAAAGGCTTAACCCACTGAGCCACCCAGGCGCCCCAGGATCTTTCTTTTTTTTTTTTAAGATCTTGTTTATTTGGGGCGCGTGGGTGGCTCAGTGGGTTAAAGCCTCTGCCTTCAGCTCAGGTCATGATCCCAGGATCGAGCCCCACATCGGGCTCTCTGCTCAGCAGGGAGCCTGCTTCCTCTTCTCTCTCTGCCTGCCTCTCTGCCTACTTGGGATCTCTCTCTGCCAAATAAATAAATAAAATCTTTTAAAAATGTTTTTGTTTATTTGACAAAGAGAGTGTGTGAGCACAAGCTGGGGGAGTGGAAGAGGGTGAAGGAGAAGCAGGGAGCCCGATGTGGGGCTCGATCCAGGACTCCAGGATCACAACCTGAGTGAGCTGAAGGCAGATACTTAACCAACTGAGCCACCCAGGTGTCCAGATGAAAGATCTTTTATAGCCAGTGGTTCTTAAACTTTAGCGTGCATGAGAACCACCTGGAGGGCTTGTAAAACACAGCTGGGTCCCACCTCCAGACTTTAATTCAGTAGGTATGGGCTGGGATCCATAAACAGACATCTTAAGAAGTTCCCAAGTGTACTGATGCTGTTGGTCTGGGGACCACACTTTGAGAACCACTGTTCCTAGCAATCCCAGGGTCACCTTTTCATAGAGACTGAGACCTCTTGGTGACTTCTTGGATGAACTATGAAGCTTTAGGCCGGCTCTATATCTATTATAACTGTTACCAACATTAAGTTTTAATGGTAGTTTTGTTTCAAAGAGCCTTTTAAATTTAGGACAGAGTGAGGTGCCTGGGTGGCTCAGTCGGTCGAGCATCCAACTCTTGATTTTGGCTCAGGTCATGATCTCAGGGTTGTGAGATTGAGCCCCACATGGGGCTCCTTGCTCAGCGGGGATCCTGCTTCTCACTCTCCCTCTGCCCCTCCTCACCTGCTTGTGTTGTCTCTGACAAATCAATAAAATCTTTAAGAAAAAAACTGCTATAAAGGGGTGTCTGGGTGGCTCAATGAGTTAAGCCTCTGCCTTCACAGCTAGGATCATGGTCTTGGGGTCCTGGGATCAAGCCCCACATCCAGCTCTCTGCTCTGTGGGGAGCCTGCTTCCCCCTCTCTCTGCCTGCCTCTCTGCCTACTTGTGATCTCTGTCAAACAAATAAATAAAATCTTAAAAAAAAAAAGAAAAAAATCGATTTCTAGTGGTGTTTACGTGGATGTTGGCTTTCTGATCAATCAACCCACTGTATATTTCCTATACTTTTCTATGTTATACTGCACAGATAAGATTTAGAAAAAAAAATGGCCAAGAGTGGCCAAAGAAATGTTAAAGACAGGAAGGGAGTATGATTAGAAAGCTTTAGTAGTTCAGAGGATTGTTGTGAGGAAGATAAATGAATAAACGGAAAGTAATAAAGAACACCCTCTCCCTCCGCCACCCCCAAAAAACCCCACGAATCTAGACTATTTTGGTATACAATACAGGCGGCTTTTTTTTTTTTTCTTTCTCCCCTGCAAAAAGCTTTATTGTTTCCACTTGGTCCACAGCTTGGGGGAGGACCTCTCCCGGGTGGTTAAAAAGCTGCTTGGCAGCTGGCTGCTCGGACAAACCCAGACAGAAGCCCCGGGACTAAGGGGATGTCAGAGGGGCCCCTCAAAGGTCGCTGGGCTCCAGAGGCTGACAGTCACGCTTGAGGGTGAGCCTTTCGAAGAGATACTCGCCCAGCCCGACCTGGGTGCAGGACACCCTGCGGAGGTTCGTCAGGTGGTCGCCCATCTTCTTGATGATTTTCACCTCCTCGCCCAGGAAGTGGCTCTTCAGGAAGTTACAGAGATGGGCGTCCGCACGGGAGGAAGCCAGGGCGTGCAGATCCAAAAGGGCCTCGTTCAGGTTCTTCTCCAGGACCACAGCAGTTTCCATGGCGTCCAGGGCTTTCCCCCACTTGTCATGGGACGGCTTCTGCACGTCCTGGAAGAGGGAGCTGCCGCTGCGCTGTTCTTGCAACATCAAGAGCTTCTGGGCGCCTTTGAGCTTCTTCTGGGCCAACTCTTGGAAGAAGCGGCCCAAGCCCTCCAGAGCCACATCGCTGCAGTCGAAATAGAAGCCCAGGGAGAGGTAGGTGTTGGATGCCCGCAGGTGCATGTTGACTAGGCAGTTGACGGAGGCCTCCACGTCGGTGGAGTAATTCTGGCGAACCTGACAGCTCATGGTTGGTTGGCAACAGGGAGCTAAGCTGAAAAACCGGTGTTGGTTGGCCCCAGAGGCAGAGGGTAGCTGAGGAGATGGTTCCGATGGTTGAGGCTGTACAGAGGGTTCAGGCTGCACCAGCGGCTGGAGGGCGACCGGAGTCTGGAATAAAGGGTGGCCCTGGATCTGTTCACAAATTCTGTTGAAACACTGGACAGATCCAGGGGCCCGCCGGACGCACTGTTGGTGGGGCATTATAATCATGGGAGAAGAAGCTTTGAGTGAAGCATCTTGGATGGGATCTTGGGAAAGCCAACAAGAAGCAGTCTTGTAGGACTTTCCTTGTAAACGTTAAACTGGTCCAAATGGAATACACGACCTCTGACGTTAGGTTACCCACACCGCCCCCGGCAGTTTCAGCTGTGATGGCAAATCCGACCGCTAGGTGGCGCCTGGCGGAGCGCGGGTGCCCGGCCATGACGCGTGCGCAGTGCGCCTGGGTCGAGCCGTAGGCCCTGCGCTCGCGCACACGGGCTCGCGCGCTGCGTTTCCTGGCGCGCAGGCGCTGGCGCATGCGCACTCAGCTGCACGCCCGTAGTCGCCCTGTCCCTTTACCGCAATTTTTCTGGGAGCGGCTGAGCTGCCCCCGCGGTCCGAGATGTCCGAACTGCCCGCCGACAGCAGTGTCCGGCAGACGGACGCGGCGAATGGCCACCGCGACGTCCGGCAGGCGGAGGTAGGCGGCGGGAGGCGGGAGCCGGCCCTGGCGCGGCCTGCGGAACCCGGAGAAGGTCCGGTGGCGGCGACGGCGGCGGCGGCCGGGGAAGCCCGCGAGGCGGCGGTCGACCGCGAGCTGGCGGGGCCGGCAGAGGAAGAGGGCGCGCAGGCCAGACTCCGTTCCCGGCCCGCGAACGGTCCGGGCCTGGCTGCGCTGCCGTACCTCCGCCTGCGTCACCCCCTTAGTGTTTTAGGAATTAATTACCAGCAGTTCCTCCGCCACTATCTGGAACACTACCCGATCGCCCCAGGCAGGATCCAGGAGCTGGAAGAACGCCGCAGGAGGTTTGTGGAAGCCTGCAGAGCCCGGGAAGCCGCGTTCGATGCCGAGTATCAGCGGAATCCCCAGAGGATGGATTTTGACATTTTGACGTTTACTATAGCTCTCACCGCGTCTGAGGTTATCAATCCTCTGATAGAAGAACTCGGTTGTGATAAGTTTATCAGTAGGGAATAGTCTGGCGACGGACCTGCGTGCAGGGGAGCGAGACTTGTGCCGGCCGCGTCGTTGAGTTGTAAGAAGTCCTTGTATGGGAGATAAGGCCCATACCTCGTCGGGGGGGAAAGGGAGGTTTATCAGGAAGGAGACAGAAAAGATTCAAAGCCTCGTGACTTCTGTGATGTTGGGTTTGCGACTGATAACAGATTCTTGACCCTGCGTGGTGGAAATGTCTTTGAAAAACTGCTTCCCCAACGTGAAGGAGAGGTTTCATGCAATTGAAACCCGGTGTGAAATATAGGCCATAATAGAGCCGGTGATGAGGAGAGAAATGGTCAGATACTCTTGGTAGCAAGAAGGAGTCACAGCTGAGTTATCCTATAGACAGACTGGAAGCCCCCGGAAGAGAACTTGAAATTGTCAGAATTTGCGCTCTCCTCGCGTCAGGTTTTAGTCTAAGGCGATTTTGTGTTTTCTGAAGCATTTCAAGTGGCAAACAATGTAACTGTTGTATATATTACGTGATAAATTATGTGTTCGAGAGTTTCTGAAGTTTCTCGATTTTTTCTTTCATTTTTAATTTTTACTTAAGGTGGGTTTTTTTGTTTTGTTTTGTTTTGTTTTGTTTTGGCAAAGTATTCACACATCCCCAAAAGTAAAATACATGCTGAAAAGCCTTCCCTCCCTGTCCCCTCCATCCAGTACCACAACCCACGTCTGTAGGTGCCTCTTCTGTCCTTGCAGTGTCCTTATGTACACACAAGCAAATGCGAATTTGGGTGTTTGGAGGGGGGTTTCTGGTTTTTTTTGTTTGTTTGTTTTTCATTTCTTCACAAAAGTTGGTGTATTTACTGATTTATAAGCTGCTTTTCTAGTAAGAACGTATCTTGACGATCCTTCCAAACCACTAGGTTTCCTCATTCTTTTTTAGAGCTGCATTTTGTTTCATTCTGTGGTTGGTTATGCTGTAATTTATTTATCCAGGAACCTACTGATGGGCCTTTGGGTGGTTCCCCATCTTTTGCTTTAGATTTCTTTTTAAAGATTTTATTTATTGGGGCACCTGGGTGGCTCAGTAGGTTAAAGCCTCTGCCTTCGGCTCAGGTCATGATCCTAGGGTCCTGGGATCAAGCACCACATCGGGCTCTCTGCTCCAAGGGGAGCCCGCTTCCTCCTCTCTCTCTGCCTGCCTCTCTGCCTACTTGTGATCTCTCTGTCAGATAAATAAATCTTTTTTAAGAAACAGTTTTATTTATTCATTTGAGAGAGCACAAGCAGGGACTGGAGGGGAGAGGGAGAAGCAGACTGCTCACTGAGCAGGGAGCCCAGCTGGGGACTTGACTGACCCCAAGACACTGAGATCACGACTTGAGCTGAAGTCGCACATTTAATCAAGTGAGCCACCCAGGCGCCCCCTGACGATATAATACAGCATTATTTCTTTTAATTTTTCTTATAATTTTTTTTTTTTTAGATTTTATTTATTTGACAGAGAGGTCACAAGTAGGCAGAGAGGCAGGCAAGGGAGGGGGTTGGAAAACAGGTTCCCTGCTGAGCAGAGAGCCCGATGGCGAGTTCGATCCCAGCACCCTGAGATCACGACCGAGTGGAAGGCAGAGGCTTAACCCACTGAGCCACTCAGGCGCCCCTCCCTTAACTTTTATAAAATGATGGAGCAGCTTATAATCAGCAGCTTCTTAGATTCTTTGTTATATATAATACCCGTAGTGTGAATTTACAGAATTGAGAATTCTGGGCCAAAGGTACTCATTTGAAATGTTACAGATCCTGCGAAGTTGCCTTCCGTACGTGTTGTACCACATTCCACTTCTGCCAGCAACTGAAGGACTTTTCCTTCTAGTCTCGCTGACATAGTAAGCCACCAATGGTCTGGATTTTGCCAATCTATATACTTGAAAGGTAGTATGTTATTTTGAGAGAGAGAGAGCGAGCGCGTGCACGCTAGCTGGGGGAGGGAGAATAGAGGGAGAGGGAGAGAGAGAATCTCAAGCAGACTCCCAGGAGCTCAATCCCAGGACCCTGAAATCATGACCTGAGCCAAAATCAAGAATCAGAGGCTTAACCCACTAAGCCACCCATGCACCCCGACCGACAGCATGAGTTTCAATTTGCTTCTCTCTTAGGATTGAAAAATCTCTTCTGAGAGTTCTGTATATTCCCTTTTCAATGAACTGTTCATAGCTTCTATCCATTTCTCTCCTGAAGAATTTTGTCCTTTCCGTGTTGATTCCAGGGCTATTTGTGTAACAGTGATATGATACAATAGCTTGTAATGTGAGTTACAGGTGTGTTTTCCCAGTTGGTCATTTGCATTTGGTTATCCTGAAAGCCTTTTTGTATGGAGTTGTTGGGGGTTTTGTTTTGTTTTGTTTTTTGCTTTTGCTTTTGTTTGCTGTTTTAAAAGGGGGAAGATTTTGAATCTCAAGGTTTTCTTGGAGGAGGTGTGTGTGGTTGGTGTATATTTGAGTCTTTGAGCCACTTGGAATTTATCCTGTAGGAGGTAAGGACACAAAATTTCTTTCTTAGGTGGCTACTGGTTGTTCTAACACCAGTTAATAACCAGTCCAGCTTTTCCCCACTAACTTTGTTTAAAGATGCCTCTAGGTATACTACACTGTGCTTTTCATTTTCTGACTACATCGTTTTAAATCTGGTAATGCTAACCCTTGTTACACTTCTTTTTTCAGAGTGTCTCTGGCTGTTTTGTTTCTCTTACTAGTCAGCCTCAAAGTCAGCTTACGTTGTTTTAGGAAAAGTTTTTGTTGTTGTTGTTGTTTTTGAGAGGTACCTGGGTGGCTCAGTTGTTAGGCGTTTGCTTTCGGCTCAGGTCATGATCCTGGGGTCCTGGGATCGAGTTCCACATCCGGCTCCCTGCGCAGCAGAGAGCCTGCTTCTCCCTCTGCCTGCTGTTCCCCCTGCTTGTACTCTCTCTCTGTTAAATAAATAAATAAAATATTTAAAAAACAAAACAAAACTTTTTTCTTTTGAGAGAGAGAGAGAGAGAGAGAGAGAGTGTGTGGGGGCCAGGCAGAGAGGAAGAGAGAGAACAAGCAGTCTCCACACCCAGCACGGAGCCTGGCTGGAGACTGGATGCCATAATCGGGAGATCATGACCAGAGCCGAAACCAAGAGTCCCGACACTTAACTGACTGAGCCACCCAGGTGCTCCTCAAGCAAAGCTTTTTTTTTTTTTTTTTTGACAGACAGAGATCACAAGTAGGCAGAGAGGCAGGCAGAGAGAGAGGAAGGGAAGCAGGCTCCCTGCTGAGCAGAGAGCCCGATGCGGGACTCGATCCCAGGACCCTGGGATCATGACCTGAGCCGAAGGCAGCGGCTTAACCCACTGAGCCACCCAGGCGCCCCGACAAGCAAAGCTTTTTTATTAGAATGACACAGCAGTTAATTTAGGAGTAACTGCTATCGTTAAGATACTGAGACTTGGGGCGCCTGGGTGGCTCAGTCCTTAAGCAGCTGCCTTCAGCTCAGGTCATGATCCCAGGGTCCTGGGATCGAACCCCCATCAGGCTCCCTGCTCAGCAGGAAGCCTGCTTCTTCCTCTCCCACTCCCTCTGCTTGTGTTCCCTCTCTGTGTCTCTCTGTCAAATCAATAAATAAAATCTTATTAAAAAACAAACAAACAGGGACTCCTGGGTGGCTCAGTTGGTTAAGCAGCTGCCTTCAGCTCGGGTCATGATCCCAGCGTCCTGGGATCGAGTCCCACATCGGGCTCCTTGCTCATCAGGGAGCCTGTTTCTCCCTCTGCCTCTGCCTGCCATTCTGTCTGCCTGTGCTTGCTCTCTCTCCCTCTCTCTGACAAATAAATAAATAAAATCTTTTAAAAACAAACAAACAAACAAACAAACTGAGTCTTCCCATCCCAATGGTCTATTTTCCCTTTTAAAAAAAAAAAAAAATTTTTTTTTTTTTTTTTTAAGTAATCTCTACACCCAGCATGGGGCTTGAACTTACAACCCCGAGACCAAGAGTCCCACACTCCACCAACTGAGCCAGCCAGGCACCCCTATTTTCCCATATTTTAAAAAAAGATTTCCTTTGTGTCCTTCAAAGGAATATTAATGTTTATCCTCAAATGAATGTTCCTAAAGCAGGCCTTTCACAGATCTAGTTATGTATTCCTACATACATTTACCTTTTTTTGTTTTTCCTATGTAAGCGAGGATTATTTCTGTTACATTTTCTGAAAGTTTGCCTGTGTGTTTGAAAATAATTGGTTTAAAAAAAAAAAAGGAATTGATTTCTACATACTTACTTGCTAGCCTGTTACCACACTGAATTCTCTTAATTGTTTATAGAAGTATTTCATGTGGTTCTCTTAGGTTGGAAAACAAGTCTTATTAAATAGCGAAAATATTGTCTCTTTATCTTTTTATACCTAAAACTTTTTTCTCCTTATAAATTCCAGTTCCTTCTATCGACTGTAAAATTATGTGAAAGACAGGCATCCTTGTCTTGTTCCCCATTTTGTGGAAATACTTCACGTATGCATTTGTCCCTCTGGGGATGTGTGTTTTACAAAGAATGATGATTGAATTTTGTCAAAGCCCTTTTCAGTGAACCTAGGGTTATTTTTAATATAATACTGATAGTTTGTGATGTTTGCATTCTTCAAATGATCTTTATTTACAAATGAGGTATAATCCTTTTATTTTTTTTGTTTGTTTTTTTAAGATGTATTTATTTATTTATTTGACAGAGAGAGGGAGAGAGAGAGATCACAAGTAGCCAGAGAGGCAGGCAGAGAGGGGGGGAAGCAGGCTCCCCGCTGAGCAGAGAGCCAGATGCGGGGCTCTATCCCAGGACCCTGAGATCATGACCTGAGCCGAAGGCAGAGGCTTAACCCACTGAGACACCCAGGCGCCCTGAGGTATAATCCTTTTAATGTGCTTTGGATTTCCCTCTCTCTTTTTTTTTTTTTTTTTTTTTTTCTTAAAAAGGAGGCTGGCATTAGAATTCTGTAAGTGAAGTTGCTGTGTCCTTTTCTTGTGCCATATTTATTTTTAGATACTAATGTTCTCGCATCATATAAGTAATAGGGAAGCCCTCCTTTCCTAAATTCTGGAACACTTTAAGACCCACTGGAATCATCCTGTTAAGATTTGGTAGCATCTCCTTTGTGACTGTTGGGGCCCCGTGCTTGGGGTGGTGAGGGTGAGGGTCCGGTCGCCACTTTCCCTCCTTTTCCCTGCCCTGAAGAGAGGTGGATTTGTAGGCACTTAGAAGACAGACATGTCCTCGCAGACACGGAGTGACTGGCTTTCTTTATCGGGTGCCTTTCTTTGCACTCCTGGTGACAGAAGGACTCGGAGGCGGCAGGCACTAAATACACGCCCTGACCCGTGAGGCATCTTTTCGATTTCTCTGGTGCGGTGTGTAGCTCAAGGTCAAGGCCTGGAGTTTCTGCTTATCAGGTTACCCTGGAGGCTGCTTATTCTCAGGAGTTCTTCCAGGATCTGGCCTGAGACAGAAATGGCAGGTTGTTGCCCAAACAGGAAGCAGCGTGATAATTCCGACGTCCACAGTTGTAAAGCGCTCCGAAGACCTCTTGTCCCCCTTCATTTGCCCAGAAAAGAACACGGAGGCTTAGAAGGCTCCAGGTCCGTCTAAGATCCTGTTCTTCCCACCGAAGGGCACTGACCTGAAAGTGGGGAATAGCCTCAGCAGGGGAGCAGGACCAGGGCTTTGGGGAGGGTGGATATTAACAGCATCACTTGGGGGGTCAGACTCCTGGGGTTCACAATCTGATTTTGACAGTTTTCTTTTTTTTTTTTTTTAAGATTTTATTTATTTATTTGACAGACAGAGATCACATGTAGGCAGAGAGGCAGGCAGAGAGAGAGAGAGAGGAGGAAGCAGGCTCTCCACTGAGCAGAGAGCCCGATGCGGGGCTTGATCCCAGGACCCTGAGATCATGACCTGAGCCGAAGGCAGAGGCTTTAACCCACTGAGCCACCCAGGTGCCCCTGATTTTGACAGTTTTCTGTGAGACCCCGGGCTTATTACGCAATGCTCTGTTTCTCCTTGAAGATACTCCCACTTTTTTCCTTCTACAATCTTTATTGGTGATGAACTCTAACAGGGGTTAAATACATACGCTTTTGGAATTTCAGAGGAGGGGACACAAGACTCTAGAGTTCCTGGACCAACACGGGTCCCTTAGAATATGTAAATACATGTTGTCACGTGACCAAGTTAAGTTTTCTTGTATGAAAATCCGCATATATGATCGCCTAGCAGAGTCCCCGACTCAGCTGGTTTGGAGAAATGCTCCCCCGCAGATCATCCGAGCATGGGAAGGGTGTCCGGGAAAAATGGCACTGGGACTGCCAGCTCCAAACTGGATGTAACTAGGGTCGTGGGTAAGGCTCTGTTTTCTTCAGGGACTGAGAGGAAGACACAGAGAAGGAAAGTAGGTCATTCTCAGCCCACTAATGAAAATGACTAAGTGGTTTCCGTTTCCTCCTGTCACCAAGACCTACCCATACCTATTGTTTTCTGCAAGGAAAGGGAAAAATATGGCCCTTTCTCCAGAAATGGATGGGCCGCAGGGCACCCCTGGGAGCAAGCACCCAGCTGAGAATCCTTTCACCTCAAAGCAGAAATAGCCTTTATGGTGTAACTAGGTATGTGGTCTTTGCCCCCCCCCCCCCCCCCCGCCCCGTTCCTGGCACAGAGCTCCTGAAATTCACCTAAGGGATTCCCTGAATGGTAAGGGTGATCGGTGTCTTTTGTTGATAAGCGTCTTTTGTTCTAAGGAGGTGACTCTTGGTGGCCCCATAGATAGCTCCAGGATGAGGACCAAGCAAGCCTTGATTAGAAGCTCAGACCTTTCAGCCCCACCCCAGCCTCTGGGGAAGGGACAGCGGCTGGAGGCTGAGTGAATCACCCACGGCCTCTGATGTCATCAGTCCTGTCTGCAGAAGGAAACCTCCACAGACAAGAGTTTGGAGAGATTCCACAAGTGGGTGAATACACTGAGCCTCTGGGAGCTCCGTGCCCCTTCCAGCATACTGTGCCCTGTCTCTCTCCCAGTTGGCTGCTCCGGACGCATTCTGGTGAATTATCCAACTTGGGAGGAGCTGTGGGAACCTCTGAATTGACAGCCAGTTGGCCAAACATGCCGGCGACAACCTGGGACTTAGGGGTGGCATCCAAAGCGTGGGCAGCCTCATGGGACTGTGTCCTTCCCTTGTGGGATCTGACACCAACTCCCGGAGATAGTGTCAGCACTGGACTGACCTATAGGACACCCAGCTGGTGTGCAGAGAGCTGGAACTGGTGTAGATAGCACCTACGCACCTGATGTCCGGCCCATTCAGGGTAGTCTCCGGTTTGACTAATTCACGAGGCAAAATCCTTTTTGTCATTTAATGTGACATAGTCCTGGGAGTGATAGCCTGTCCTATTCACGTGTCCCACCCACACTCAAGGGAAGGTGGGGTTATATGAAATGACGCCAGTGCACGTCATTGGGGGTCATCTTAAGATTCTGCCTGCCATAAAAAGTAAATATTGGGGGCACCTGGGTGGCTCAGTCATTAGGCATCTGCCCTTAGCTCAGGTCGTGATCCCAGGGTCCTGAGATCCAGCCCCGGGTGGGGCTCCCTGCTCAGTGGGGAGCCTGCTTCTGCCTCTCCCTCTGCGCCTCCCCCCTACTCATGCTCTGTCTCTTTATCAGATAAATGAGATTTTTTTTTAAATTTGACAGAGAGAGATCACAAGTAGGCAGAGAGGCAGTCAGAGAGAGAGGAGGAAGCAGGCTCCCCGCTGAGCAGAGAGCCTGATGTGGAGCTCGATCTCAGGACCCTGAGATCACGACCTGAGCCAAAGGCCGAGGCTTAACTCTGACACTGAGCCACCCAGACGCCCCCAGATAAATAAGATCTTTAAAAAACAAAATAAAACAGTAAGGAAGCTTATTCTTCCCTCCTGTAACTGTTCCCCATTATTGCTATCTCCTTCCTCCGCTCCCATGGACGCCTTCCCTGGCTCTTCAGGACGGTGCACCGTCAAGAGTCCACATTCCAGACAGCAGCATGGCTGGCGCCCCTTCCCTTAAGAGCACAATCCAAAAACTGCACACCTCCCTTTTCTCACAATCTACTGCCCAAGCTTAGTCATGTGGCCATGCCTGGTGGCAGAGGAGGCTGGGAAGTGTAGTCTTCAGCTGGGGACTCTCAGGAAGTCCGGGAGGACAGATACTGAGGGACATCTAGCGGTCTCTGCCACAGCCGGGATGGCCAAATCCTCGTCTTCACTTTCCGGCCGGAGACACCAAGCTCAGAGTGCTGATGTCACCAAAAGCTGCTGGGTAAATAAATCAAAGGTGGAGGGGGGAAGGGAACCTCTTTGTACTGTACCCCAAGACCAGGGGCTTTTACCAGCTCAGAAGAGCTGCTCTCTCATCCCTGGTGCAGGAAGAGGCAGGTGGGGATAAATGAAGGTGGGGAAATGCATAAATTTGTGACAAGGGCTGGGAGGGGGTCTCTCGTGGTTGCCACCTCGTGTCAGGGTGCGGGGTTGCGGGCGGCAGGAGAATGTTCTGAATTTACTGAGGCACCAGTCCTGGATGCTGCCTTCCTCTCACGCTCGTATCTGGGCCATACAGTGCGGTGGGGAGCGCGGGGCTCTGCAGACAGACTGCGCTGGATTCTCGGGGCAGGACTTACGCGCTTGCAAGCAGGTATGCCCTGAGAAAGTTAACGTGCACAGAGTCCCTGTGCCAGGAAGCACTCTTCGGGGGTTTTCACACACTTAACTTGCGGACTCTTCAACAGCCCTAGGTGGTCAGTGCTACTACATCCCCCATTTACCGATGGAGCGACTGAGGCACAGGGAAGTGAAGTTCGTGCCAGAGCTAGGAAGTGGCAAAACCGGGATTCGAATTCAGGTAGGGATTTGACTCCGGGGTCTGTGCTCTTAGCTAGTAAGTTTTAGGGTCCTCCAGGTCTGCCCCACCCCCAGCTGAAGGGGCTAATCACGATCAGGACTAGAAAGAGTCCAGACTCATTGAAGGCCCAGAGCTTCACTTTGGAAGTGCGGGCAGCGTGTCTGCCGTCTCTCCAGCGACCACCGCATCGCAGCCTCTGTGCTGTGGCAGACCCTGTTAGGGGCCTGCACTGCGTCTGTCCCCCCTTCTTCTGCTGGAGCCGAACATGGGGCTGAGCCAAAGCAGGAGCTCTCATCCTCTCCCCACCCGCACCATCCCCTCCCCAGGAGGAGGGCATACCCGCCCCGTCTGAAGTGTTTGTGAATGGACAGCTGGTCCATTCCAAGAAGGAGATTCTTTTTTTTTTGTTTTTTTTTTTTAAGATTTTATTTGTTTATTTGACAGAGATCACAAGCAGGCAGAGAGGCAGACAGAGAGGGGGAAGCAGGCTCCCTGCTGAGCAGAGAACCCGATGTGGGGCTCGATCCCAGGACCCTGAGATCATGACCTGAGCCGAAGGCAGAGGCTTAACCCACTGAGCCACCCAGGTGCCCCCCAAGAAGGGGATTCTTAAAGGGTTTTTTTTGTTTGTTTGTTTTCATTTATTTATCTGGGGGGAGTGGGAGCAGCAGGGAGAGAGAGAAGCAGGCTCCCCACTGAGCAGAGAACCCGACACGGGACTCGATCCCAAGACTCTGGGATCATGAACTGAGCCAAAGGTATACACTTAACCCACTGAGCCACCCAGGCACCCCCGAAGAAGGGGATTCTGACATAGAGGGTGGTACTAGGATGTGGGGGGAACCTACAAGTCCCTGGTGTTTCCCCTCTGTGCCCAGAAAGGTGATGGCTTTGGGGATGAGGCCAGGCTACAGAAAATTGTGAGCATTATCAGTGAAGAGATCAGGAGAAGGTAGTGGGGCAACAGGCAAGCTGGAGGGGAGGGAGGTGAGCTGGGAGGGGCGCAACAGTGAAATGTGTGTGAGCCCAGCTCCCTCCTACCAGTTCACGGGAAAAACTACTAATTGGTCCTGTTGTGTGAGCCACTGGTGGTCTGGTTTGCTGTTACTTGTAGAGAACACCACTCCAAATGAAACCTACTTGTTCTGTGCCAGGCCTTGAGAATTCCATGATTAAGTAGTGTTAGGATCCCCATTTTACAGAGGAGAATATTGAGGCTCCCAGAGGCAGGGTCCCTTATTGGAGGTCACAGCAAAGGTCTGACTCCCACACTTTGCAGTGACCTCTTGGCTCCTGCCCAGTGACTCTATGGCACCAAGTGCAGAGTAGGGGGCCCATCGATGTCCCACGAATCCACACATGGCCCTCACCCCAGGTCACCCGAGATCCCTCCCAACACAGGGATTCTAGGACCTGAGGTTAGATGACCAGGAGCAAACCTAGGGAGCAACAGGCGAAGGCTTCTCTTCAAAGCTGCCCTCCCTTCCCCCACCCCCAGTCCAGACCCTTGCCGATGCTGGGAGCTGGGAACAGGCAACTGCCACAGACTTCAGGAGAGAGTGGGCCAACATTAGACACCGTCAGACCAGAACACAGGGAGGCAGACTGTATGTATTTCCCTGTTCCCCTCCCCAACCCACCCCCAGCCCCAGCCACCATCAGGAAAGGACCTGACTTGGCAACATTTCAGCCCTTCCCAGCATCCTGCTGAGGCTCCTGAAATAGAGAAAGAGAGAAAAATTTCTAAAATACAATAAAGTTATTTAAAATAACAACTGTATTTTTAAAAATAGCATTTATATTAGGGTTTACTAGGTGTCAGGCACCATAGTAATGCTTCCCACTTGAGGCTCCTTGCCGTTTCTCAAACACACCAGACACATTCCTACCACAGACCCTTTGCACTTGCTCCTCCCTCTGCCTGGAATACTTTCCCCCAGATATTCACATATGCACATGGTTCAATCCCTTCTTTCAAGTGTTCAGAGATTTTTTTAAAAAAATGGTTTTTTGGGGGTGGGAGAGAGAAAGCGAGAGAGCACAACGTGGGGAAGGGGCAGAGGGAGAGGGAGAATCAGGCTTCCTGCTGAGTAGGGAGCCCACCTGGGGCTCCATCACAGAACCCCGGTATCCTGGCCTGAGCCAAAGGCAGACCTTTGAGTCTGAGCCCCCCAGGGGCCCCTCAGTTTAAATACCATCTTCCAAATAAGGTCTTCCCCCACTGCTCAATTCAGAATTGCAAAAAACTCCCAGCCCTCCCCCACTCCTTTCCTGCTTTGTTCTCTTCTCACTACTTCTTTTAATCTTCTGTTTGCCTTGCCTGGCTGTCCCAACACTAGAATATCAACCTCCCTAGGGCAAGGCTTCTTACTGTTTTGTTCACTGTCCCATGTCCCCAGGACCTAGAACAATATCCAGCACAAAGTAGGTACTCAACAAATATTTGTTAAAAACAAATGAAATCCAAGGAGGTGAAGGCTGTCCTAGTTTCTGGGTTACAGAGGAGGAAACAGGCAGAGAGAGGTGCAGGCATTTGCCTTACCTCACACAGCCAATAAACAGCAGAGCTGGGATTTGAAGCCAGACAACACTGACTTAACTATTATCCGTCCTCCAGATTTGTAATGTTGATTGTCATTCTGGTCCACCCAACTTTTTCCCTCCTTATCCCTCTTCTTCATGTGGTTTGGGGGGACCAACTCCATCCCCTTATCCGGGAATGGCCACATGAGAGCACTATGTTCCCTTGGGTCTCAGTGATTGATTCTGGAAGGAAAATGTGACCTAATCCAGGTCAATAGGAACTTTCTTCAGGATTCATGCCACCATGAGGGGGAGCCTGTCTGAGAATAAAGTTAGCCCAGGAAAAAAGCAGAACATGGAGTAAAGAAGAGTCAGATTCCCAAGGCCAATGTTTTGGTGCCTGGATCAAGCCATGCCTGAAGCTAATTAGCCTCTAGACGTTTATTCTCATGAGCCAATTTTTTTTCTTAAGCCAAACTGAACCGGGTTCTCTGTTGCAATAAGAATAGTCATTACTTATTCCAATAACAGCAGCTGTCACTGAAGGGTTTTTGTTTGTTTGTTTTTTAAGATTTTATTTATTTATTTGAGAGAGAGACAGTGAGAGAGAGTATGAGCGAGGAGAAGATCAGAGAAAGAAGCAGACTCCCCGCGGAGCCTGGAACCCGATGCGGGACTCGATCCCGAGACTCCAGGATCATGACCTGAGCCAAAGGCAGTCGTCCAACCAACTGAGCCACCCAGGCGTCCCTGAAGAAGGGTTTTGACTGGCCTTTAATTCACAACGCCTAACATCACCCGCTTCAGCTTTGTGTGGCTGGTGGATCCAGGGTTTGAATCTAAGTCTCTGTGACCCCAGAAGCTGCATGCATAACCATTATGTACTGTCTCTTACACATCACTTATGCCCCAAAAAGGTGACAACTTTTTGTAAAAAATAAACAGATTAAAAGTATTAAATCTGTAGCAGCTTGCAAATGTGTATGTGTAGTAAGTGGTTTTAAAAATGCACTACCTGGGGGGAAAAAAAGTCCAGCATGTGGGGCACCCGGCTAGCTCACTCAAAAGAGCATGTAACTTTTTATCTCAGGGTTGTGAGTTCGAGCCCCACACTGATATATAGAGATTATGTACATAAATATTTTAAATGAATAAAAAATAAAAATCATTATTGGTGGCAAAAAATAAATAAAATCCAGTATTGGCGGCAAATAAATTATTGTGCATATGGTTTAATACCTTATACCAATTCCAATACCAGTGGAACTTTCTGCAGTGATGGATTCTATATCCTCTGTGCTGTCCAATCCAGTAGCCACATGTGGCTGTAGAGCACTTGAAATGTGGCCAGTGTGACTAATAACTGCAGTTTTTTAAGATTATTTTTTTATCAGCGCACGCTCGAGACAGCAGGAGCAGGGGGAGTAGGCGAGGGACTTGATCTCCTGACCCTGGGATCATGATCTAAGCCAAAGGCAGACGCTTAACCGACTGAGACACTCAGGTGTTCCAAATATTGTATTTCATTTTAATTAACTTAATTGTAAATTGCAAAGCATCGGCCTGCTATTGGATAGTACAGTTTTACAACTAGAGGCTAAGAAAGGAAAGAAGGAACCTTAAGTTCTTTTGGAAGAAAATAAGCCGATATCCCACTGAGCCCTTCTCTGAGCCTTGTAAATTTATTATGTTAAGTGAGGCGTCTTATGGGAGCATCTCAACAAACCCATTTTACAGAGGATGAAAATGAGGTTCAGAGAAGGGTAGAGCTGACTTGTCCTGATCTAAACAGGGAGGCTGGGCTGAGCTAGGACAGTGACTAAATCACCTTTGACTCCCAGACAGTGCCCTGCCCCCTACCTACCCACCCCCCATCCTCAGCCCCGCCTCACCTCCCTGATCTCACCTCCAGCGGGTCACCTGCTACCTTTTGCTGATCTCCTCCTCGATAACGCTCAAAATTTTCTGCAGCCCAGCCTCATCCACAAAGCCATCACCTTTCTGGGCACAGAGGAGAAAGAGCACGGACATGTAGGTCTCCCACCCCCAGGGGATCCCAGCACTGCGGCCCACCCGCCCTGTCTGGGCCCCTTGCCAGAATCACCTTCTTTGAATGGACCAGTTTTCCATCCACAAACACTTCGAACTCCCCTGTAGCCTGGGCAGCTCTTTCCTCCTGCTGGAGAGGGAAGGTGGGGGGTTGGGGGAAGGTGAGAGCTCCCCTCCAAGCCCCTAGAATCTCCCAGCCCTGACTGCCCCCCTCAGGCAGGCCACTCACAAAGAGGAGACGATTTGGAAATTGCTGCTCCAGACTCTTTCTCAGTAGAATGAACTGCAGAGAGGAGGGGGGAGCATAGGGTCACAGGTCTTGGAGGGAGGAGAAACCGGACCTCCTTCTAGACTTCATGTCCAAACCACCCCCAACCGGCCCCCGCCACCCACCTACAAAGTCAAAACTACTTACCCGAAGGCTATAGCTTCAGAGGCCGCTGGAGGGAGGGCAGAGAGAGATGGAGGGAAGACACTGCATCAGTATCTCCTCAAGCCCAGAGGGAGCCTGGGAACAATCTGATCCCGTCCCTCCGCTGCTTGGAACCCTCCCATAGTGGCAGCTCACCCAGGGCAAAAAACCAGTCCTCTGCATGGTCCATAAGCCCCCACCGGCTCTGCCCCGTCTCCTCCTCCACTCTCCCCCTGGCCTGCTCTGCTCCAGCCACAGGGACCGCCTCTGATACTCCAGGCATGCCTGCCTCAGGGCCTTTGCACCACCTGTTCTCTCTGCAGAGCCCGGGTATCTGCACAGCTCCTTCTCTCCCCTTCTTCAGGTCTTTGCTCATACATCACCTTCTCAGGAAGACCATCCTGACCACCCCAGCTAAAATTATGACCGCCCCCTTGCCTTCTGCCATTAACACTGATCACCTTCTAAGATGCTATATAATTACTGTGTTTCATATTTATTGTTCATTCCCACCCTCTCTACACAAGGATCACAAGGATGTGAGTGCCATAAGGACAAAGATTTTTTTTTAAGAATTAAAGAGCAAGCAAGAGAAAGAGGATGAGCCTGGGGAGCAGCAGAGGGAGAGAGAAACAGACTCCCAACCCAGCAGGGAGCCCGATGTGGCCTCCATCCCAGGACCCTGGATTGTGACCTGAACGGAAGGAAATGCTTAAAGAACTGAGCCACCCAGGCACTCCCAACGATCTCAGTCTTATTCACTGCTGTGTCCCTAGTGCCAAGGACAGGGCCTGGCACGAGGTAAGTGCTTAATAAATGAATTAGTGAATTAATCCATGGAGTCAGAGAAAGAGCTGGAAAGGAGAAGGGCAGGGGTGCTTGGGATCAAGCCCCACATCAAGCTCCTTGCTCAGCAGGGAACCTGCTTCTCCCTCTGCCTGCTTCTCCCCCTGCTTGTGTTCTCTGTCAAATAAATAAAATCTTTTTAAAACCAGGGGGAGAAGGGCAGAGAGAGATGGGGGAGATGAGGAAACATAAGAAAAAGGAGAAAGACACTGAGTTGTGGGGAGAGACTGTCTGGGCACAGAGAAATGGAGTGGGGGAGGGAGAGGAAATGGGGGGAAGAGTGAAACTGGGGAGAGACAAGGGGGAGAGAACATTCTAAAGCAGGAGAGGGGGATGGGGATGGAAGGGAGAGACCAGGCCCCGGCCTGGGAAGGTCACCGCTGTTACTAGGGCCGCAGACACAGAGACTCAGCTCTGAGACCACCAAAGAGAACAGAAGCCAACCTCTTTTGGCCTTTGTAGCTGGGTTCCTCCTCCCCCACCTTTTACCTAGATCCCTTCCCCACGCCCCAGCTCTTCACTTAGAGGCCATCTTCTCATCTGGGGAAAGGCCATCCCTGACAGTCTGAAATTCCCACACTCCCAGTGCTCCCCGGTGGGCTTCGCATCTGCAAGGCCCAGCTGGGCCTGGGGAGAAAAGCAAGGGGCTGGGGTCAGCGCTCCATCCCCGGCATAGGCCCAGTCCGTGGGGGGCAGCACACTCCAAAAATGGATAAATGAGTGAGGGGGAAGCTCAGAGCAGGGATGTGAAGCCCCAGATCTCCAGCCCCCGTGAGCATGGCAGGTGGAGTCAAGACTGGGACTTGAGACTCCCTCCCTTCCCCCTCCTAGCAAATCCCCAAAGCCCCCCCGCCCTGCCTCCCCACCCCCTCCAGCCTTCCCCCACAGGGAGGTAGGCCGGCGTGCACCAGGACGACCCTCACCAGTAGATCACTCGAATCAGGATCTTCTTGTCCATCGGGAAGTTCTCGCTGGTGGGGGCTAACGGGCCGGGCCCCAGGATGGGCACCGGCACAGACTCGGGAGTGGAATCTGTCAACTTTGTGGCGGAGGAGTCGGTCCTCGAGGTGGAGCCAAGGGTGAGTCTCAGTAAATCAGTGGCGGATGGAGTGTGGACAAGAATGGACTCTCGGTTGAACCCGAATTCACTGGTGACGGATGGAAAGTGCTTCACACTAGGCGGCCGCGAAAGACCCTTGTCACGCGACAAAGCGGGTTCCGAAGCGGGTTCCGTGGGCTGATCCAAAGGTAGGACCGAGTCCGGGAAGGATTGCGATACAGGGACAGCGGCCGTGATCTCGACCCCGACCCGGGATGAAACTGGGGTTGGGGCAGGGGCCAGAGGTGGGGTCCAGATTGTAGTAGGTGTCTGCGCCGGAATAGGGGTCTGGACCCGGGTCGGCATCCGTGCCCGAGTTGGGGTCCGGACGGGAGTGGGGTTCCAGACCGGGATTGGAGTCTGGACGGGAGTCGGGGTTTGGGCCGGGGTCGGCATCTGGACCGGAGGTGGGGGCCAGGCTGGGGTCTGGGCAGGAGTTGGGGTCCAGGCCGAAACCTGGGTCTGGGCAGGGGTCGGGGTCCATGCGGAAGCCGGGGTGTGGATGGGAGTCGGGGTCTGGGCCAGGGTTGGGACGGTAGTTGGAGTTTGGGGCGGGGCCTGGGCAGGAGTGGGGGTCCAGGCTGAGGCGGTGGTCTGGGCGGAAGCCGGGGGCCAGGCCGAGGCCTGGGTCTGGGCAGTAGTGGGGATCCAGGCTGAGGCTGGGGCAGATGGGGGAGATGAGGAAACATAAGAAAAAGGAGAAAGACACTGAGTTGTGGGGAGAGACTGTCTGGGCACAGAGAAATGGAGTGGGGGAGGGAGAGGAAATGGGGGGAAGAGTGAAACTGGGGAGAGACAAGGGGGAGAGAACATTCTAAAGCAGGAGAGGGGGATGGGGATGGAAGGGAGAGACCAGGCCCCGGCCTGGGAAGGTCACCGCTGTTACTAGGGCCGCAGACACAGAGACTCAGCTCTGAGACCACCAAAGAGAACAGAAGCCAACCTCTTTTGGCCTTTGTAGCTGGGTTCCTCCTCCCCCACCTTTTACCTAGATCCCTTCCCCACGCCCCAGCTCTTCACTTAGAGGCCATCTTCTCATCTGGGGAAAGGCCATCCCTGACAGTCTGAAATTCCCACACTCCCAGTGCTCCCCGGTGGGCTTCGCATCTGCAAGGCCCAGCTGGGCCTGGGGAGAAAAGCAAGGGGCTGGGGTCAGCGCTCCATCCCCGGCATAGGCCCAGTCCGTGGGGGGCAGCACACTCCAAAAATGGATAAATGAGTGAGGGGGAAGCTCAGAGCAGGGATGTGAAGCCCCAGATCTCCAGCCCCCGTGAGCATGGCAGGTGGAGTCAAGACTGGGACTTGAGACTCCCTCCCTTCCCCCTCCTAGCAAATCCCCAAAGCCCCCCCGCCCTGCCTCCCCACCCCCTCCAGCCTTCCCCCACAGGGAGGTAGGCCGGCGTGCACCAGGACGACCCTCACCAGTAGATCACTCGAATCAGGATCTTCTTGTCCATCGGGAAGTTCTCGCTGGTGGGGGCTAACGGGCCGGGCCCCAGGATGGGCACCGGCACAGACTCGGGAGTGGAATCTGTCAACTTTGTGGCGGAGGAGTCGGTCCTCGAGGTGGAGCCAAGGGTGAGTCTCAGTAAATCAGTGGCGGATGGAGTGTGGACAAGAATGGACTCTCGGTTGAACCCGAATTCACTGGTGACGGATGGAAAGTGCTTCACACTAGGCGGCCGCGAAAGACCCTTGTCACGCGACAAAGCGGGTTCCGAAGCGGGTTCCGTGGGCTGATCCAAAGGTAGGACCGAGTCCGGGAAGGATTGCGATACAGGGACAGCGGCCGTGATCTCGACCCCGACCCGGGATGAAACTGGGGTTGGGGCAGGGGCCGGAGGTGGGGTCCAGATTGTAGTAGGTGTCTGCGCCGGAATAGGGGTCTGGACCCGGGTCGGCATCCGTGCCCGAGTTGGGGTCCGGACGGGAGTGGGGTTCCAGACCGGGATTGGAGTCTGGACGGGAGTCGGGGTTTGGGCCGGGGTCGGCATCTGGACCGGAGGTGGGGGCCAGGCTGGGGTCTGGGCAGGAGTTGGGGTCCAGGCCGAAACCTGGGTCTGGGCAGGGGTCGGGGTCCATGCGGAAGCCGGGGTGTGGATGGGAGTCGGGGTCTGGGCCAGGGTTGGGACGGTAGTTGGAGTTTGGGGCGGGGCCTGGGCAGGAGTGGGGGTCCAGGCTGAGGCGGTGGTCTGGGCGGAAGCCGGGGGCCAGGCCGAGGCCTGGGTCTGGGCAGTAGTGGGGATCCAGGCTGAGGCTGGGGCCTGGACAGGAGTTGGGGTCCAGGCTGAGGCCCGGGTCTGGGCAGGAGTCGGGGTCCAGGCCGAGGCTGGGGTCTGGACAGGAGTTGGGGTCCAGGCTGAGGCCCGGGTCTGGGCAGGAGTCGGGGTCCAGGCCGAAGCTGGGGTCTGGGCAGTAGTGGGGATCCAGGCTGAGGCTGGGGCCTGAACGGGAGTCGGGGTCCGGGATGGGGTCCGGGCGGGAGTCGGGGTCCAGGCCGAGGCTGGGGTCTGGACGGGAGTCGGGGTCCAGGCCCGGGTCGGGGTTCGGACGGGAGTCGGGGTCCAGACCCGGGTCGGGGTTCGGACGGGAGTCGGGGTCCAGGCCCGGGTGGGGACCGGAGTCGGGGTCCGGGCGGGGGTCAGGATCTGGACAGGATTCGGTGTCTGGGCTGAAGTTGAGGCCCAGGCAGGAGTTGGGGTCCGGACCGGGATCGAGGTCCTGACTGGGGTCGAAGCCCGGGCCGAGGTCAAGACCCGGCCTGGGGAGGGGGGAGGGACCCTTGCCTGGTTGTTCATGGTGGGGGCAGGGGGGCTCCCCCGGGTTACAGGGCGTGGGGGAGTGGGGATTGGGCTCCTGCCCCGTCCTCCTTCCTTGGGCAGGGAAAGCCTCACCTACACCAGGATTCTAACATGGGAGATGACCACAAGGGGGCACTGTGACATCATGTTCCATGGGGTAAGAAGGTTCCATTGCTCTGGGCCAGGGACCAGGTGGGAGAGACCTGTGGATCTCACCTAAAAATTCCCATCCCTAAACGCCACCTCCAAGGTAAGGAACACAGACATTGCTCCCGTGTTCTCACTGTCGCTAAACATTCATCCATTCGGTACCTATTTCTTGAGCGCCTGCGGAGCGCACATTCCTATGCTGAGTGATTCCGAGGTCAGCCCTCATCAGGAAAGCCCTGGTCCAGGAATCAGTTTCCCTGTCCAATGGGGAAACATACCAAACAAGGACAGCCCAGGGTGGCCAGGGCTGGAGGGGTCAGAGATGACGAAGGAGGCCCAGAAATCTGCAGGATCCCCAAAGGTGCTAGAACCAGCCTGGGGCAGAGCAGGCTCTCTGAATGGGGTAACTGGGTGATCTGGAGAAAAAGCACCATAGTAGCCAAAATAACCGAGTTTACAAGTATATAGTGCAAAGTGCTACCCCTGTGAGCACAGGAAGTGACACTGCCGGGATCCACATGGAAACGGTTAGGCTCGGGCGTCCTGGCCCTTAGCCACTTGCGGCTCGTTCACTGCTGAGTCCTGGGCTCCTCGAACAGGGCCTGCCTCTTTTGCAGGAGGTGCTTCCTAAATATTTGTCTTTTTATTTTGAAATAATGAGACACTCATATGTAACACTCATAGGAAACTGAGTAAAACTAATAGATACTGAGCACACCCTGTATCCTTTCCACCCAGCTTTCCCCAGTGACAGCCTCAGCTGTAAACCTAGCACGTTGTCAGCACCAGAACTCGGACATTGGTCCGAGACCATTAGGTCAGGTACACACCTTATTTTGAATCATGAAAGGGTTGGGTTTGGGGGTTTGTTTTCTGTTTTTTAAGATTTTATTTCTGAGAGAGTGAGCATGAGCGGCGGGGAGGGGGAAGACAGAGGCAGAGGGTGAGGCAGACTCCCCACTGAGTGGGGAGCACAATATGGGGCTTGATTCCAGGACCCTGAAATCATGACCTGAGCCCAAGGGTGACACTTAACTGAGATGGATGCCAGGGGCCCCATGGGAGGGTTTGAAAGGGAGAAGAGTTAGGAGCACCTGGGCAGCTCTGTCAGTTGAATGGCCAACTCTTGATTTCAGCTTGGGTCATGACCTTGGAGTCCTGGGACTCCTGGGACGGAGCCCTAGATCAGGCTCCTCACTGGGGAGTACCCTTAAGAATTCTCCCTCTCCCTCTGCCCCTCCCATCCACCCACTCATGTGCGCACTCACGCTCAAATAAATCTTTAAAGGGGGGGGAGGGTAGAAAGTTATGACCTACTGTACTCTGCAAACACTGAGCCCTTCTCATGTTAAACCTTTGGCCTGGGTCTCAAAAACTATGAAGATCATGTGACCAAATTTTCTGTGTGATGCTAAGCAAGTTTCTACCCGTCTGGGCTTCAATTTGCCTTTCTGTGAAATGGGCTTTCCTCTTACAGCACCATACTGAGAACGAACACTCACTGAGCATCTGTTATCTGCCAGCCTCTGATATTAAATGCTTTGTATGTGTTTAAAACATTTCCTGGGCACCCGGGAGGCTCAGTGGGTTAAGCATCCGCCCTTGGCTCAGGTCACAATCCCAGGGTCCTGGGATTGAGTCCTGCATCAGGCTCCCTGCTCAGTGGAAAGCCTGCTTCTCCCTCTCCCACTCCCCATGCCTGTGTTCCTTCTCTCACTGTCTTTCTCTGTCAAATAAATAAATAAAACCTTTCTTAAAAATTAAATAAACAAATGAAACATCTCTCTGAGGCCCAATGTGGAGCCCAGTGCAGGGCTTGAACTCACCACCTGGAGATCAAGTTGGATGCTCAACCAACCGACTGACCCAAGTGGGCGCCCCTGTGGCAGCTACTCTGAAGGCTGTGTCTGTTCATCCCAGCCTCTCTGGTCACTCCCTGGCAGTTTCTGTCTCCTCCCACCCCTGCTGGTATACAGGTCTTGTTTTCGTTTCTTCACCTTGCTCCTATTTTTTTGTGGGCACCTGGACATTTCAGATAGCAACTGTGGCAACTCTGGGTGCTGGTCCCCGCCTGGGGTCTATTTCTGTTTAGTGACTGGCTAGATGATTTGTTCGGTTTATCCCTTTCCTTCCTCCAGCAAGTGCAGAGCCCGGGAAGGGAGCACAGGGCCTTAGATATGCCCCATCATCCTGGGCTGGTGGCTTTGGGAGGCTTCTGTGGGTCTTTCCCTGACCATGTGGGGCAGCTGGGCTCCACCAATCGCCAGCTGCTTGCCCTATTGTTATTGTTTTCAACACTTCGGGAGGCATAAACTCTTTCAGATACTGATCCAATCAAATCAAGGATCCCTGGAAGGGTTACTCCCCCAGGTTCCCAAAGTTGGTTTGAGATTCATTCTGACCCAAAGTGGGTTCTTGCCAGCTCTTTCCCTGGATCTCTGGCAAACTAGCCAGGATATATCTATCATCTCCTTCCATCTGCATTACTTATGCCATGACCCCCACCGTTTGAGGCACTGTTAGCCTTGAATGTCACATTGTCATCCATCTATTCTTATCTGGATAAAATGACAAGGCAGAAAGACTCACCACAAAAAAACAAGAGACAGTACCAATGACTAGGGACCTAATCAATACAGACTTTAGTAGTATGTCATAACTGGAGTTCAGAATGATGAGTATCATCAAGGTGCTAGCTGGGCTTGAAAAAAGCATGGAATATACTAGAGAGTCCCTTTCTGCAGAAATAAAAGAACTAAAATCTAACCAAGCTGAAATAAAAAAAAGCTATTAATGAGATGCAATAAAAAATGGAGGCTCTTACCGCTAGGGTAAGTGAAACAGAAGAGAGAATTAGTGATACAGAAGACTAAATGATGGAGACTAAAGAAGCAGAGAAAGAGAGAGATCAACTACTGGACCAAGAGGGGAGAATTTGAGAGAGAAGTGACATCATAAGACAAAACAGTATTAGAATAATTGGGATTCCAGAAGAAGAAAGGGAGCAGAAGGTATATTGGAGCAAATTATAGTAGAAAATTTCCCTAATTTGGCAAAGGAAACAAGCATCAAAATCCAGGAAGCACAGAGAACCCCGCACAAAAATCAATAAAAATAGGTCCACACCCTGTGATCCAACAGTAAAACGTACAAATCTCAGTGACAAAGAGAAAATCCTAAAAGCAACTCAGGAGAAGAGGTCTATAACATACAATGATAGAAATATTACATTGGCAGCAGACCTATCCACAGAGATCTGGCAGGCCAGAAAGTTCTGGCATGATATATTCAGAGCACTAAATGAGAAAAATATGCAGCCAAGAATACTATATCCAGCTAGGCTGTCATTGAAAATTGAAGGAGAGATTAAAAAAAACTTCCAGGACAAACAAAAACTAAAAGAATTGGCAAACACCAAACCAGCCCTACAGGAAATATTGAAAAGGGTCCTCTAAGCAAAGAGAGAGCCTGTAAGTAACAGATCAGAAAGGAACAGAGACAATATACAGTAACAGTCACCTTACAGGCAATACAATGGCACTAAATTCATATCATTCAATAGCTACCCTGTGTGTAAATGGGCTAAATGCCCCCAATCAAAAGACACAGGGTATCAGAATGGATTTAAAAAAAAAAAAAAAAAAAGAAACCATCGATATGCTGTCTGCAAGAAACTCATTTCAGACCCAAAATCACTTCCAGATTTAAAGTGAGGGGGTGGAAAACAATTTACCATGCTAATGGACATCAAAAGAAAACTGGGGTAGCAATCCTTATATCAGATAAATTAGATTTTCTTTAAAGATTTTATTTATTTATTTGACAGAGATCACAAGTAGGCAGAGAGGCAGGCAGAGAGAGAAGGGGAAGCGGGCTATCCACCAAGCAGAGAGCCCGATGCGGGGCTCAATCCCAGGACCCTGAGATCATGACCCGAGCCGAAGGCAGAGGCCCAACCCACTAAGCCACCCAGGCACCCCCAGGTAAATTAGATTTTAAGCCAAAGACTATAATAAGAGATCAGGAAGGACACTATATCATACTTAAAGGTCTGTCCAACAGGAAGATCTAACAATTTTAAATATCTATGCCCCTAACATGGGAGCAGTCATTTATATAAACCAATAACAAAATCAAAGAACTACACTGACAATAATATAATAATAGTAGGGGACTTTAACTCCCCCTCACTGAAATGGACAGATCATCTAAGCAAAAGATCAACAAGGAAATAAAGGCTTTAAATGACACACTGGACCAGATAGACATCACAGATCTATTCAGAACATTCCATCCCAAAGCAACAGAATACACATTCTTCTCTAGTGCACATGGAACATTCTCCAGAATAGATCACATCCTGGGTCACAAATCCGGTCTCAACCTGTACTAAAAGATTGGGATCATCCCCTGCATATTTTCAGATGACAATGCTTTGAAACTAGAACTCAATCACAAGAGGAAAGTTGGAAAGAACCCAAATACATGGAGGCTAAAGAGCATCCTACTAAAGAATGAATGGGTCAACCAGGAAATTAAAGAAAAATTGAAAAGATTCATGGAAACAAATGAAAATGAAAACACAACTGTTCAAAATCCTTGGGACACAGCAAAGGCAGTCCTGAGAGGAAAATATATAGTGATACAAGCCTTTCTCAAGAAACAATAAAGATCTCAAGTACACAACCTAACCCTATATGTAAAGGAGCTGGAGAAAGAACAGCAAAGAAAGCCTAAAACCAGCAGGAGAGGAGAAATAATAAAGATTAGAGCAGAAATCAATGAAAAAGAAACCAAAAGACCAGTAGAACAAATCAATGAAACTAGGAGCTGGTTCTTTGAAAGAATTAATAAGATTGATAAACCCTGGCCAGACTTATCAAAAAGAAAACACAAAGGACTCAAATTAATAAAATCATGAGTGAAAGAGGAGAGATCACAACCAACACCAAAGAAATATAAACAATTATAAGAACATATTATGAGGGCACCTGGGTGGCTCAGTGGGTTAAGCCTCTGCCTTCAGCTCAGGTCATGGTCCCAGGGTCCTGGGATCGAGCCCCGCATCGGGCTCCCTGCTTGGTGGGGAGCCTGCTTTCCCCCTCTCTCTGTCTGCCTCTCTGCCTAGTTGTGATCTCTCTCTGTCAAATAAATAAATAAAATATTTTTCAAAAAGAACATATTATGAGCAACTATATACCAGCAAATTTGACAATCTGGAAGAAATGGAAGCATTCCCAGAGACGTATAAACTACCATAACTGAACCAGGAAGAAACAGAAAACCTGAACAGACTCATAACCAGTAAGGAGGTTGAAGCAGTCATCAAAAATCTCCCAACAAGAGCCCAGGGCCAGATGGCTTCCCAGGGGAATTCTACCAAACATTTAAAGAATTAGTACCTATTCTCCTGAAACTGTTCCGAAGAAAGAAGAAGAAGAAGAAGAAGAAGAAGAAGAAGAAAGAAGAAGAAGAAAGAAGAAGAAGAAAAAAAAGAAAGAAAAAAAGAAAGAAAGAAAGAAAGAAATGGAAGAAAAACTTCCAATCTCACTTTATGAGACCAGCATTACCTTAATCCCCAAACCAAAGACCCCATCCAAAAGGAGAATTTCAGACCAATATTTTTGATGAACACAGATGCAAAAATTCTCACCAAAATATTAGCCAGTAGGATCCAACAGTACATTAAAAGGATTATTCACCACAACCAAGTGGGATTTATTCCTGGGCTGCAAGGTTGGTTCAACAGCTGCAAATCAATCAATGTGATACAATATATTAATAAAAGAAAGAACAAGAACCATATGGTACTCTCAATAGATGTTGAAAAAGCATTTGACAAAGTACAGCAACCTTTCTTTATCAGAACTCTTCAAAGTGTAGGGATAGAGGGTACATACCTCAATATCATCAAAGCCATCTACGAAGAGCCCACAGCGAATATCATTCTCACTGGAGAAAAACTGAGAGCTTTTCCACTAAAATCAGGAACATGGCAGGGATGTCCACTATCACCACTGCTATTCAACACAGTACTGGAAGTCCTAGCCTCAGCAATCAGACAACAAAAAGAAATAAAAGGCAACCGAGCTGGCAAAGAAGAAGTCAAACTCTCACTCTTTGCAGATGATAGGATACTTTATGTGGAAAACCCAAAAGACTCCACCCCAAAACTGCTAGAACTTGTACAGGAATTCAGTAAAGTGTCAGGATATAAAATCAATGCACAGAAATCAGTTGCATTTCTACACACCAACAGCAAGACAGAAGAAAGAAATTAAGGAGTTGATCCCATTTTCAACTGCACCCAAAACCATAAGATACCTGGGAATAAACCTAACCAAACAGGCAAAGAATCTATACTCAAAAAACTATAAAGTACTCATGAAATAAATTTAGGAAGACATAAAGAAATGGAAAAATGTTCCATGCTTATGGATTGGAAGAACAAATATTGTGAAAATGTCTGTGCTATCTAGAGCAATCTACACATTTAATGCAATCCCTATCAAAATGCCATCAATCTTTTTCAAAGAAATGGGACAAATAATCCTAAAATTTATATGGAACCAAAAAAGACCCCAAATAGCTAGAGGACGGTCAAAGAAGAAAATCAAAGTTGGTGGCATCACAATTCCGGACTTCAAGCTCTATTACAAAGCTGTCATCATCAAGACAGTATGGTACTGGCACAAAAACAGACACATAGATCAATGGAACAGAATAGAGAGCCCAGAAATAGACCCTAAACTCTATGGTCAACTAATCTTTGACAAAGCAGGAAAGAATGTCCAAAGGAAAAAAGTCTCTTCAACAAATGGTGTTGGGAAAATTGGACAGCCACATGCAAAAGAATGAAACCGGACCATTTCCTTACACCACAAAAGTAGACTCAAAATGGATGGAAGACCTCAGTGTGAGACAGGATTCCATCAAAATCCTTGAGGAGAACACAGGCTGAGTAACCCCTTTGACCTCAGCCGCAGCAACTTCTTCCTGGAAACATTGACAAAGGCAAGGGAAGCCAAGGCAAAAATGAACTATTGGGACTTCATCAAGATCAAAAGCTTTTTTTTTTTTTTTAAGATTTTATTTATTTATTTGACACAGAGAGAGAGACATGATCACAAGTAGCCAGAGAGGCAGGCAGGGGGCAGAGGAAGCAGGCTCCCCGCTGAGCAGAGAGTCTGATGCGGGGCTCCATCCCAGGACCCTGAGATCATGACCTGAACCAAAGGCAGAGGCTTAACCCTCTGAGCCACCCAGGCGCCCCAAGATCAAAAGCTTTTGCAGAGCAAAGGAAACAGTCAACAAAACCAAAAGAAAACTGACAGAATGGGAGAAGATATTCACAAACAACATATCAGATAAAGGGCTACTATCCAAAATCTATAAAGAATTTATCAAACTCGGGGGGTCTGGGTGGCTCAGTGGGTTGAGGCCTCTGCCTTCGGCTCGGGTTGTGGTCCCGGGGTCCTGGGATAGAGCCCCGAGTTGGGCTCTCTGCTCAGCAGGGAGCCTGCTTCCTCCTCTCTCTCTGCCTGCTTCTCTGCCCACTTGTGATCTCTGTCTGTCAAATAAATAAATAAAATCTTAAAAAAAAAAGAACTTATCAAACTCAACACCCAAAGAACAAATAATCCAATCAAGAAATGGGCAGAACACATGAACAGACATTTTGGCAAAGAAGACACCAGATGACCAACAGACACATGAAAAAGTGCTCCACATCACTGGGCATCAGGGAAATACTAATCAAAACCACAGCGAGATACCACCCCACACTAGAATGGCTAAAATTAACAAGTTAGGAAACAACAGATGTTGCCGAGAATGCAGAGAAAGGGGAACCCTCCTACACTGTTGGTGGGAATGCAAGCTGGTGCAGCCACTCTGGAAAACAGCATGGAGGTTCCTCAAAAACTTGGAAATAGAGCTACCCCATGACCCAGTAATCGCACTACTGGGTTTTTACCCTAAATATACAAATGTAGGGATCCAAAGGGGCACGTGCACCCGAATGTTTATAGCAGCAATGTCCACAACAGCCAAACTATGGAAAGAACCTAGATGTCCATCAACAGATGAATGGATAAAGAAGACGTGGTGTATATGTACAATGGAATACTATGCAGCCATCAAAAGAAACGAAGTCTTGCAACGATGTGGAGGGAGCTAGAGGGTATCATGCTAAGCAAAATATGTCAATCAGAGAAAGACAATTATCATATGATCTCTCAGATATGAGGAATTTGAGAGGCAGGACCAGGGGCTGTAAAATTGAAACAAGATAGGATTGTGTGGGAGACAAACCATAAGAGACTCTTAATCTCAGGAAACAAACTGAGGGTTGCTGGGGTTGGCGGGGGGAGGGATTGGATGGCTGGGTTATGGACACTGGGGAGGGTATGTGATATGGTGAGTGCTGTGAAGTGTGTAAACCTGATGATTCACAGACCTCTACCCTTGAAGCAAATAATACATTATATGTTAATTTTTAAAAATTTTTTTAAAAATGGAGGGGGGTTCTTGGTTCACCTATTATTGATTCTCCTGGTTTTCACCAAATTTTTAGTTTTTATTTTTATTTTTTTTTATTAATTTGCTATGTGCCCTCCAGATCATCCCCAGAAGCTTCAAATGGTCTGTCATTTTGGTTTTTTGTTTTAAAATTTTACTTATTTATTTGACAGAGAGCGAACACAAGCAGGGGGAGCAGCAGGCAGAGGCAGAGGTAGAAGCAGGCTCCCCACTGAGCAGGGGGCCCAATGCAGTGCTCAATCCCAGGATCATGGCCTGAGCCGAAGGCAGAGGCTCAGCTCACTGAGCCACCCAGGTGCCCCTGTCATTCTGTTCCCATTCCCCAGTGAGCAGGGAGCCTGAGGCGGGACTCAATCCCAGGACCCTGAGATCATGACCTAAGCTAAAGGCAGACGCTTAACCAACTGAGCCACCCAGGCATCCCTTGTTTCTATAATTTGCACCCGTTTGCCAGCAGGGAGGTCCGCCAAGCTCCTCATTTGGTCAGACCACTGCAGTAATAACTCCATACAGTCCATTTTTAAAACACAAACGGTAGCACCCTATCTGTTCTTCTGTACCTTATATTTTCCTCCCTTGGACAAAAATCTATCAAAGATTTCAGTTGAGCACATCTATATCTCATTTGAACACTGGTGTAATAGTTTCCTTGTAAATGGCCCCTAATCAATGTAGCCAGTCCTCCCTCATCAGACATTTATTTTTTTTAAGATTTATTATTTTTTTTTATTTGACAGACAGATCACAAGTAGGCAGAGAGGCAGGCAGAGAGCGACAGGAGGTGGAGGCAGGCTCCCTACTGAGCAGAGAGCCCGATACGGGACTCGATCCAAGGACCCTGAGATCATGACCTGAGCCGAAGGCAGAGGCTTTAACCACTGAGCCACCCAGGCGCCCCTCATCAGACATTTAGATCGTTGACAGCCTTTGGCTATTACCAACAATTACTCAACTACAGACACCTACAGACACCAAAGTCTATGTGTAGGGTAAATTCCCAGATACGAAACCATCCGATTAAAGGGGATGTGAATTTTTTTACTTTGGAAGTTATACTAAATGAGTCTTTTGATGTTTTATTTTGTGAAAGACCATAAAAACATAAAAAAAAAAATATATAAAAAAAAAAAAAAAAAAAAAAGACCATAAAAACATCAGGGTATTGAAGGCGGCCAACACAGCTGCATTTTGGCTTTTAGAAACAAAGAAGCAGGGGTGCCTGGGTGGCTCAGTGGGTTAAGCCTCTGCCTTTGGCTCAGGTCATGATCCCAGGGTCCTGGGATCGAGTCCCACATCCGGCTCTCTGCTCAGCAGGGAGCCTGCTTTCCCATCTCTCTCTGCCTGCCTCTCTGCCTACTTGTGATCTCTGTCAAATAAATAAATAAAATCTTAAAAAAAAAAAAAAAAGGAAGCACAACCCAGGTCCACAAAAATCCTACAAGCTCTTTAGCAAGCCTTCTAGCAGGAAGGCATCCTACAGGACGACTGCATCCCAAATCCCCCAGTCGCTCCCTATCTTTGCAGCAGTTACTTCAAACTCTCTGAGCCTCAACTTTCTCTTCTGTAAAATGGATCCTTTCCACTCTCATTGACTGGTTCCATGGGGTTAAAAAGAAAGCACAGGCTTGTGGCACCCTGCTGACTCAGTTGGTGCAATGTGCAACTCTTGATCTCGGGGTTGTGAGTTTGAGCCCCAAAGCAGAGATTACTTAAAATCTTATTAAAAAAATAAAATAAAATCTTAACAAAAAAACAAAAACAAAAACAAAACAAACCCTACAGGCTCAAAATGGCATCACTTAGGCTAAGTCACCAAACTGGGGCTTAATACCTAACCTCACTGCAGTTTCAACTTCGCGGGAAAATTAAGTCTCACCAGGCCAGTCAGGAATTCTCTGATCAACACCAATAATCTGTAACATGGACTCTCTCCACCCCCAAAAGGAAAATGAGGTAATTCCCCAATGACTCCCCGCCCTTCCCCTACTAGGAGGTGCCCTTGCCTGGAATAATGCTTTCTTTTCTTTTGCTAACTTTCTTGCCCCACTCTCCTTCCTATAAAAACCTTCCTTTTTGGCCACCTCCTCAGAGCTCCCCTCTACTCCACGGACAAGACGCTCACCAATTCATGAATCACTTATACAACTCTTCAAACTTACTGTGTTTTTCTTCTGGAACAGTTGGTTTCCCGGCCCGATAGGGTACTGACGTCTAGTAACAAACCCGATTTGGGGTAGACGCAGGGACACTGCTTCACCCACACCCTCCATTTGCTTTGGACAGCCTGACTGACCTTACTTCCCACCGCACGCTAGACAAATCGCCAAGATTGGCCAATCAGAATAAGCCATTCTGCCTGGGCCCCCGCCCTCAGGCAAGGCCATGTGACAAGCCGGAGCCAATGAAAGCCCCGTTTACAAATGAAGTCATTCCCAGACACAGCTGAGTGAAAAGATACTGAAGGCACCCGGTCCCTGAATCCAGCCCGGCTGAAGCTACACCTACCACAAGATGTTTCATTTTTATGAATAAACTCTCCTTCTTATTTAAGCCACTTTGAGTTGTTTCTGATCCCTCCGGGAGAGTCCTGCTACTTCTCTCAGGAGATAGTAGCTCTCCCCTCCGTCCCAATACTAAGTACAAAGCACTTAGGCAATGAGTCAAAGCTGATCAAAATAAGAGCCTTTATAGACATCTCTAGAGAGGAGGGAAAAACCAGGATTTAAATAAGCATTATATACAACTCCCAAAGGTAAAATTCTCCCACCCACCCCGTCCAGCTCCAAAGTGTCTCAGGCAGAGATTGGGCACCACCAAGTAAGTACAAAAATATCCAAGTTCTGTCTCCAGGCGCTGATGGAGAAGGGGCAGGTCAGGCCTAGAAATGAAAAGAGTAGGAGGCATTAGACAGGGCTGCCCTCGCCTCCTCTCTCTCTCCTCATTGAGTGGAAAACAGGGAAGCTCTGCTGGGGCTCCCCACCGCGACTTCTTGAAGGCCGTATGGTCTGGCAAATAGCTCCGAACGACAGCAAGAGGGCTGCAATACAGAACTAATAAAAGCCGTAAGTGAAAGGTGGCTTAAGGACCTCCCAGAGACCCTATGCTCATTTTACAGATAGAGTAAAAGAGGGCTACAGAAAATGCAGGGGCTGCCTCCGCCCAGCGTGCCCAATGTGTGGGGAGCAGGTAGAGGGGTGGTAGCTACCTCCCGGGCATAAATGGAAGGAGCCGATATGACGTAAATCGCACGAGAGTCTCCATCTTCAGGGTGATTCCAATCCGCTGGCTGGCTGTGAGAGGAAAAGAAGATCAGATTCCTCTAATTCTCCGATCTTGTTTTCCTCACCCACCATGGAGAGACCCCAAAGCCAACTAGGGGAGCTGTCAACGACCCAATCAGAAAAGGCCGGGAGCAGGTAAGAGGAAGGGACCGACCAGGAAGGTCTATCAGGGAATCGGGTCAATTGCACTATGGAGATTGACGAAAGCAGCCAGGCGACAAGCCAGACGCCTGGGGCCCCTCACCTCGGCCCATCCTCCGAACCCTCCTGCGTTCTTCTGTTGTTGAGTGCATCTGGGAGCGCGTGCACCGATGGCTCCGGGGTCCCCGCCAACAAGCGAGACCCAGTATCCTGGCCGGGGCCTCGGCGCCGCACGTGGACCAGCAAGAGCGCCGCGCCGGCCAAGCCCGCGGCCATCAGCAGTCCCAAAGCCGGAGGCAAAAGAAAGCGCTGCGGGTCCCCCTGTTTCAGGCCCGGCAGCGCCGCGGGCAATACACGTGCGCCATCGTCCGCGCCGTCGGGGTGAACCGGGAACTCGCAGCGCGCGCCCATGTAGCCGGGAGCGCAGGCGCAGACGAGGCCGGAGAAGTGGGCGTAGCAACGGCCGCCGTGGGCGCAGGGGCGCGCGGCGCACGGGTCGGCGCGTTCGCGGCAGTCACGGCCGCCGAAGCCCAGAGCGCAGGAGCAGCGGCGCGCGCCGCCGCCCTCTAGGCACGTGCCGCCGTTGGCGCAGGCGCGGCCGGAGCAGTCGTCCAGGTCGTGCTCGCAGCGCGGCCCCGCGAAGCCCGCGCGGCAGCGGCAGCGCAGGGCGTGGCCCAGGTCCAGACAGAGCCCGCCTGTGGGGAAAGGGTATCAGGGGCGTCAGGGGCGCGGCCTCGACGGGGATCCCCGAGCTTGTCCGCGCGTCCGCGCCTCTGCTCTGCAATCCTATCCGCCCTTTCCTCTGCGTCCCCGCTGTCTCCGTCTAACTCTAGGGCCAGCCTCTGGGAGTTCGCCTGGAAAACAGGCCTTCTTCCTTTCCTCCCCAGTGAAGTCTTGGTTTGAGTCAGTCTCACCTCTTCGGCGCTCTGTATGGCCATTTTTCTCTCAGCTTCAGCCATACTCCAATAGTTAGCAGTCCCAGAACATGTTTGAACCAAATGGCTTTTGCCCATGGCTTCCGCCTGGGATACCCCTTATCTTTTCCCTTCCTCCTTTACATCCATTCTTTTCACCCTATCTCTCCCCGAGCTCCCCGGTATCTGCTCAGATGTCCCCTCCTCCAGGAAGCCTTCCCTGACTGTCCATTCCAACCCTGTGCTCCCCTATCACAACCCTGACAACTTCGGGCTCCAAGCACAACTGTGTCTTCCCCTACCCCAAGATGGTACCCTCATGAGGGCGTGGCCCAGAGCTGTCCTAGTCGCTGCTATGTCCCTAGTACCACTCAACCCAGAGTTAGTTTTGGAGAGAATTAGTATTATGAGAATGCACGGGGCGCCTGGGTGGCTTAGTCGGTTAAGCGGCTGCCTTCAGCTCAGGTCATGATCCCAAGGTCCTGGGATAGAGCCCCAAATGGAGCTCCCTGCTCAACGGAGAGCCTGCTTCTCCCTCTCCCTCTGCCCCCTCGTGCTTGCTCTCTCTCTAGTAGTCTATCTCTCTCAAATAAATAAAATCTAAAAAGAATGCACTGAGCCCTTTACATTCATAATCTTATGTAACTTTGTGACACCGTTATCAGATCAGATCTCTCCACTGCTCATTCCTGTGGCTCCATCTCCCTCAGGGTAAAACCAAAATCCTCCTCATGGCCCAGGAAGGCCTACATGATCTGTCTGGACCACCTCCCTCACCTCATCTCGCACCACTCTCCCTGCACTCACTCTGCTCGATCCACACCTGCTTCCCTGTGATCCTCAACAGGTCAGGCACATTCTGACCTCAGGGTCTTTGCACTTGCTATTCCTGCTTCCTGGAACATAACTCTTCCCCCTAGAACCCACATGGCTCCCTCCTTCTCTACCCCTCAACAAGGTTTTGCCTAACCACTCTTGCTAAAATGTCAACCCTCCACCCCATACACACTCCCCACCCCCCTCTGGCTTTATTTTTCTTCTTAGGTTTTTTTTTTTTTAATATCTTGTGTATTTATTTATTCGAGAGAGGGAGTGTGAGCAAGGGGAGGAGCAAAGGGAGAGGGACAAGCAGACCCCACACTCAGCACAGGCTTCACACAGGCTCTGTCTCATGACCCTGAGATCGTGATCTGAGCCGAAGCCAAGAGTCCTGTGCTCGACCTACTGAGCCACCCAGTGCCTGTTTTCTTCTTAGTTTTTATCACCATCTAACTTCCCATATGATTTACTTATTTGTTAATTGTCTGTTCTGTCAGCTCTATGAGGACAGGGTTTTTTGTCTATTTCATTCCCTGCTGTAACTCTAGTGCCTAGAACAGGACCTGGAACACTGTAGATACTCAATTATATGTGTTTTTAAGTAATATCTACACCCACCATGGGGCTTCAATGTACAGCTTCGAGATCAAGAGTCTCACGATCTACCTACCGAGCCAGCCAGGCTCCCCTTACTCAAATATTTTGGTATGGAAATACCACCTTGCCCAGAACAAGCAGGGTGGGCAGGAGCGCCTGGGTGGTTCAGTTAGGCGTCTGCCTTTGGCTCAGGGCAGGATCCCAGGGTCCTGGAACTGGGTCTCACATCCGTCTCCCTGCTCAGGGGGGAATCTGTTTCTCCCTCTCTCTCTCTGCCTCTCCCCCTGCCTCTGCTTGTGCGTGCTCCCTCTCAAATAAATAACATCTTTTTTAAAATAAATAAAACAGATTGGGGGCGGGGGGAGGCTCACTTCCCCAGGCCAGAGGGTAGAGAAAGCTCAGCCAAGATTCCCACCCAGGGCTGTCTGCGCCAAGCCCCGCTGCTGCCCACTGACCACGCACGGCCCCTCCCTGCCTGGCCTCCCCACCTCACCGTTCCGGCACGGCTTCAGGCTGCAGCGATCCACTCTCTTCTCACAGTTGGAGCCTTGGAACCCGGGCGGGCAGTGGCAGACGTAGGCAGAGTCAGGGTCTGCGCCTCCCACACACAAGCCGCCATTGAAGCAGGGTCCATCCGCACATGTCACCCCGCTCACCTCACACCGCAGTCCGTAGAACCCTCGCGGACAGGCACATTCGAAGGATCCCGGGGTCTCCTGCGCAGCGGCAAAAGGACTTCAGAACGGGTCTCTCGGGAGCAAAATCCCAATCCCCCCTCCTGTCTTAACCAAGGAGGGTTGCTCCTTGTCCGGTCCTACCTCCCAGTCTTCGGGGGCCCTCCCCTGACAGCTCCCCGCCCCACCCTCAGCCCTCCCCAGGCTGTGATCTCAAGGAGCCGCAGACAGGGGGCGCTGGGAACTCCCGGAGGATGAGGAGGGAGGGGCTGATACTGACGGAACAGCTGCCCCCGTTGGCGCACGGGTTCCCGTCACAGGGCCCAGGCCTGGGTACGAGGCATCCAGGGGTGGCAGGAGACGGGCCCCTGGGAGTGAGGCAGCTACTGGAGACCGGGATGGTGCAGAGGGGCCCAGTCCAGCCCTCCAGGCATCGACATTCGTTGGGCTGCTCGCAGAAGCCGTGGTCTGGACTGCAACCCTGGCGACACGCTGCTATGGGGGAAGGAGAGGCAGAGGAAAGAGTAACGTTGATGAGGGGCAGGGTCAGGAGGGCAGGAATCAGAGAAGTTTCTGAGGGCTTTCTGTGCACCACCTTCTCATCCTCGTGACAGACAAACCTCTGGGCTAGCGGGTATTGTGATCCCCAGTTTCCAGACAAGGACACTGAGGCCCTGAGAGGCACATAGGAAGTGGCAGACGGAGGATGTAAACCCAGGCCATTGAGCTCCCGACTCTGTGCTCTTAGAAGGAGAATGGAGGGGTGCCTGGGTGGCTCAGTCATTAGGCGTTCGGCTAGAGTCATGATCCCAGCATCCTGGGATCGAGCCCTGCATGGGGCTCCCTGCTCGCGGGAAGCCTGCTTTCCCCTCTCCCTCTCCCCCAGCTTGTGTTCCCTCTGTAGCTGTCTCCCTCTGTCAAAAATAAATAAATAAAAGCTTAAAAAAACAAGACAAAACACTCTCTCTGCCTGCCTCTCTGCCTATTTATGATCTCTGTCAAATAAATAAACTCTTTAAAAAGGGGGGGTGCCTCGGTGGCTCAGTGGGTTAAAGCCTCTTCCTTCAGCTCAGGTCATGATCCTAGGGTCCTAGGATCAAGTCCTGCATTGGGCTCTCTGCTCGGCAGGGAGCCTGCTTCCCTTCCTCTCTCTCTGCCTGCCTCTCTGCCTATTTGTGATCTCTGTCAAATAAATAAATAAAATCTTAAAATTTAAAAAAAAAAAAGAAAGAAAAGAAGGAGAATGGAGTGGGGCCTGCAGGTCTGATCTTGGAGAGAGAAGAATGGGCCCCTGGGGCTTGGGGAGGGGCCCCTGGTCTTTCAGGCAAAATGGGAGGGTCTTCGATTAGGGCAGGTCTGGGAGAATCTGGGTAAGCCTGGGAGTCCTAAGGGCTTCACTGGGATTCAGAAGTTAGGGGAGGAGTCTGAGGGTCCCCATAATGGAGGTCAGGGATCCAGGCTTTAGAAAGCAATGATATCTGGCCTCTGCAGCTGCGGGGAGGGAGCATAAAGTATCCCTTGGTGACTGGGTTGTGGGAAACTGCAAGGAGTTTCCAAAGCTCCTGGGTGGGCGTAGGAAGGGCCCCAGCACTGGAAGAGCTGATTGTCCTAGCATCTGGAAAGTGGTGTGCGCGTGCGTTAGAGGAGGAAGCGGGTGGGTAGTGCCTACAAGGGAAATGGGTGTGGGGCTCCTATTCGGGAAGAAAAAAGTGCTAGGGAGAGGGGAGGGGGTTGGAGTGCCCAGGCAGGACTGGAGAGAAGTCCAGGGTCCTCAGTTTCCCCGAGGGTGGTAGCTGGATCACGGGAGGGGGCTGAGGACCGCGAGGGGGCCTGGAGCGGGGCCTGGGATACTTGGCCAACGGTCAACAACATTCCCTAGTTTCCTGGAGAGGGGTGTGTCTGCGGCACCACGGCAGAGCTCTCGAGCCCCCAGTTCCCTGAGGAGGGTAACCGGCTTGTGAAAGGAAACTTGGGGCCGTGAGTGCAGCTAAGGAAGGAAGTGCCGGGGACGGGGTGGGGTGGAACGCAGGACTCACGCGTGGCCTCACACTCGTCCTCGACCGGCGTGCAGGGGCGCAGTCCCGAGCCGCACCGCGAGGGGGCGCTGCGCGAGCGGCAGAGGCGCGCGCATGCGGCCCCGACGGCTGGCGGATCGCAGCGCGCGCGGTAGGAGAAGCGCAGCTCCCAGGAGCCTGCGCGCTGCACGTCCCGGGCCCACGGACCCCCGGCCGCCAGGCGGCGCCGACCCGCCACGCGTGCCAGCAGGCTCCAGGCTGGCCCTGCGGGGAGAAGGGAGCGAGGTGCTGGGGCGGGCCGGGCCGCAAGCGGACTCACTCTGGCGAGACAGATGGAGCTTGCACTCTCCCTGCCGCTCTTAGCGAGGCCAAAACACCCCTTTTCGAGCCCTGAGAATGGCAGTTATCCCCTTAGCAAGGCTGCAAACTCCCATAATGACGTCGCCATCCCATTAATACCCTAGGACCATCGCGATGACAACGGTCCTCCCAAAGAACCCAAAACAGCCCCATATCTTGCCCAGGAATCTTTGTGTATCAGTAAGGAGACCTCTAACATCCTGTGACATCGGATATCTCTATATGGCCAAGGGGCAACACGGGTCTTTTGAACTGAGGTCATGACACCCCGAAACTGTGCCTCAGGATCTTCCTAGATCGAAATGGTGACAGATACCCCAATTACTAGACCGTAAATTGCCCTCATTGCCTGAAGCCTTGGGATACAGAGAGAGAGTGGCATTTTCTCCCCGAGAAAGCTGTCACAACGCTCCCATATTGCCACAGGAGCTTTCTATATCTAGATGCTGACAGAACTCCCCAGACACACACACTGTGGGCCTTACATGGCTCCAAATCCCCTCAAATTAAGAATAAAATCATCCCCATCTCCCTCCCTGAAACCTTTGCTCAACCTGCGACATCCAACAGGGCTCCTGGGACCTCTGTAGGGACACCATGACTGAGTTTGTAGCCGGGTTTATCAAAATCCCACAGTGACGGTGCATTACTGTGCGATCCTGTATCCTCCTGCTCTGGGGGCTTCGATTCCAAGATGCTAAGAGTGCCCTCTGCCTGGTATCAGCCCCTGGAGACTCCCACGTCCAGGACCAGGACAATTCTACACCGACCTGCCAAGAGCCCTGGGAATACCGCCACCCAGCCCCCGCACTCAGGAGCTGGGAGGACAGCACAGGCTGTTGATCCTGGGAATGCCCCACCCTACAGACAGTCCCATGTCACTCTCCCGGACCATCCACGGGGCCCCAGCTCCCTGGAGTTCCCCACACTGTGCACTGTAGTCTGATGACTGAAGACACTCACCTCCAATCTGTTCTAACTCCTCTCTCCAGGTTTCGATGATGAGAGAGAAGGTGCCCTGGTTGGGAGGAGAAAGGAGAGGAAAGAATGGAAGACAGTGGAAGGCCAGATTTTTGGGGTGGTGGTCCTTCCAGGGACCAGGCAGACAAGGGACAATTCCCAGAGGGGCTGGCACAGGGAAGGAATGACAGTTTGGGCTTCTTCTATGGAGCACTTCCTGTGGGTAAACGCTAGACTGGAGATAGTTGGCTGAACCCCTCAAGAGGGACCCTTGTGAGGTACCACGATGATCCCATTTTACAAATGGGGAGACTGAGGCTAGAACAGGGAAAGCCACCTTGCCCAGAAGGACAGGGGTCTAGACTTCAAGTACCGGTCTGTTCACCTGCCCACTTTTGGGGTTGTGGGCTAGGAGATAAGATTTTGGAGGTAAAAGTCATGAATACGGGCCCCAACTGGAAGATTGAAGAAGGGATAAGGTGAGAGGAGACTAGGGTTTCGAAAACAGGGTGGAGGAAGGTCCCTAAGTGCAGGGAGATCTGAAGATAAAGATAAGGATTCCAGTGTTTAGGAATCCCCAAAGAGCAGGTAGGGTCTTGTGAATTTAGGATTTGCAGAGGGTGAGTTTGAGGTTCTGGGAATTTGGGGTCCCAAGCATGCAGGGTGGGTATCAGAACATCTGGGATCCCCAAAGGGGAAGTGGGACTCAGAAATTTGGGGTGCCCTGTGGGAAGTCCACACGGTAGAATGTGGGATTCTAGGTGATAGTTACTGGTCTGGGAATTTGGGGTCCCCAGAGGTCAATGCTGGGAGCTTGGAGGGCAGCAGGCCATAGAAGTTTGGGTAGGGCCTCCAAGTTCTCACCGGCCAGGCTTCCCGAAAGGGCACGCGCATGAAGCTGTCGGGCAGCGGCAGGTCAGGAGCCGGCGCTTCGGGCTGCTGTTGGGTGTAGACCGGTCCTCGCGCAGTCAGCGCCGCGCCCAGGGCGCACGGGGACTCGGCGGCCTCCTCGGAGACCCCTGGCTTCAGGCAGACCCTAAAGAAGAGACGACACGGGCCCTGCGCAGTGCAGGGGGACCGCGGGGCCCCTGGTCCTGGTCCCGGCCCGAAAGAGTGGATCTGCAGCTCGAAGACGCCTGCCGGCCGTGCCTGGGGCGGGAAAGGGGCACAGCGTGAGGAGGCGTAGGGGCCCAGGCATTCCACCCGCCCCGCGCCTCCTCCCCAAGACCCCTTGGGTCTCACCCCTTCCCATTCCTCCCTCTCCACTCCCGCTCTGACCTGGGGAAGGAAAATAAGCGCCAGGATCACCGTCCGGGGCAAGAGCTGGGGCATCTGCGGGCTGACCATGGCCTTTGGCGGGGGGGTGCTGGGAGCCGCAGCTGCGGGCTCCCGAGCCTTATATGTGAGGGGACGGCCCCGCCCCCTTTAGGCAGCCGCCGGGCTCCGGGAGACCCTAGGGGAGGAGGTCGCAGGGGAAGGGGAGCTTGCCGGAGCAACCGTGGATTTTGTATGGGCGCCGGCTATGCAGTGAGTGTGCCATCCTGCGTGTGCTTTGGGCCTGACTCCGCGTGTGACTGAGGGTGCGGTGGGGTTAGGGTCTTAAGCCAGTGTATTAGGCTATACAGGGTTTTAAGATTCTGTGCGTGCATGCAGTGTGAGCAAGAGCTGCTGGCGGGAGGCTGTACATGACTTTGTGATTGTGTGCCTGGCTGAGACCGCGTGCCTCCACGTGTGCCTAAAAGTGTATACAGTTAAGACTATTTGTGAGGTTGTAAGTAATTCTGATTCTGTGGTTGTGTGTGTGTGTGTATGCGTGTGCACCAGCATGGGAGAATAGAGATGTACGTGACTTCATGATTGTGTGACTTTTGGGGACTGTGTGGCTGTTGTGGATGCTTCTCTGGACGTGTGTAAGAGTGAACGTGAGATCCTGGACCACTGTGTGGAGTCACGTGAGCCTCTAACTTTGAGGTCTGTGCAGGTACCTCTAGGCGGCTGTGCGTGTGTGGTAGGGTCTGTGTCAGCTGTGAATAACCGAGCGTCCGCGTGTGAACGAGATTAGGTGTCGGGAAGCCCAAGGGCGTAACCATGTGTGCGGGCGATGAAGATCCCGGGTTCTTTATGGACCTGCGTGTGTGTGTGCTGCCCTCCCGAAGACAAAGCCACCCTTCCAAACCCCGCATCAGGGATGCACCAGACGCCGGGTGGGGAGACCCCGCCTGCGAGGTGGCTCCAGCTGTATGTAAATGCCGCCATCTGCCGGACGCCCGCGCCCCTCCCCCTTTGGCCCGCAGCTGGGCCGCCCATTTGGCCTCCGGAAGGTGTGAGGAGCAAATGGGCAGGAAATTCCGTCTTCACGGATCAGCCACCCCCCGCCCCGCTCCCTCACAATGGGGAGACCAGGCACCCCCCAGGGCCCTCCAGAAGCCCCGAAGTATTCCCGGGGCCACGCCAAGGAAAGCCCGGTGAGAGCAGGTGCTCCAGCCCCCAGTCCCAAACTCTCTGTGCCAGGTGCTGAGTAAAGCCCTTAGGTGACGCCAACCCCTTTTTCTCGCCCCACAAAGAAAACATTTTAATACTTAGAGCCTAATACTTATGGAGGAAATACAACTTCGATTTACAAACTTATTTTTCTTTTGGAGAAGATAGGATGATCAAGAAAGTGCAGCCCAGCAGAAGCCGGCACACACAAGCGCTTGGCAATTTTTAATCAAGGAGCGAGTTCAGTTAGAGACTTTCCTCTTAGGGGCACCCGGCTGGCTCTGGCAGTGAGCCGGCAGCTCTCGATCTGGAGTTTGTGAGTTCAAGCCCCACACTAGGTGTAGAGATTACTTAAAAATACAATCTTTCCTTTTTTTTTTAAAGATTGATATATTTATTATTTTTTAAAGATTTTATTTATTTATTTGACAGAGATCACAAGTAGGCAGAGAAGCAGGCAGAGAGAGAGGAGGAAGCAGGCTCCCCGCTGAGCAGAGAGCCCGATGCGGGGCTCGATCCCAGGACCCTGGGATCATGACCCGAACCAAAGGCAGAGGCTTTAACCCACTGAGCCATCCAGGCGCCCCGATATATTTATTTTAGAGCGCGGGCGAGTGCAGGGAGGGGCAGAGGGAGCAGCAGACTCCCCACTGAGCTTGGAGCCTGGGATCGTGACCCCAGGCCAAATCAGGTCCCTCGCTCAACTGAGCCAACCAGGCACCCCAAAAATAAAATCTTAAAAAAAAAGTTTCCTCTTAATCCTGGGGACTGGAGTCATGGAAGGCTTTTGTGCAGGGGAGGGCCATGGTCACTGCACAGACAGCCCAGGCTCCTTTGCACAGGTCTTCCCTCTGCTTGTGTCCTCTGTACTCCCTCCTCTATTGAATTCCCTTCTCAGCAGATTCCCCCTCCTGCAGGCACTTCCCTAACATTCACTAAGGTGGCCGGCCACGCACCTCCTAAGTCCGACAGCCCTGATTCCTCTCTCCAGTCAAGACCATTCTGGCCCATGGGATCTAAGCACAAATCTGACCCTGTCCCTCTCCTGCATGGCTCCGCAGTGCTTTCAGAATACATTCCAAGCACCGCCCCAGTTGGTTAAGTGTCTTGATTTCAGGTCTTGATCTCAGGTTGAGTTCAAGCCCCACAATGGGTTCCACATGGGGAATGGGGAAGAAGGGAAGGGAGGGAGGGCAGGAGGGAGAGAGAAAAAGAGGGAGAGACAGAGAGACAAAAAAAGAGAGGGAGGGAGGGAGAAAGAGGAGGGAAGAAGGAAAATACACTCCAAGACTCCAAGGCTGACATTTGAGGCCCCCCTCCATATCCTCCAACTCAAACTGGCTCTGTAGCCCAAAGCAGAGCCAAACCTCATGGACCAACTGGGAGGCAAGTTAGGCCCTGCACTGGGGTAGGTGGAGGAGTGAGCTTCCCATCATAGGAGATATTCAAATGCAATTTGGACAGTCTTTAGAACCAGCTGTGGAAGAAGGCAAAGTCCTGCCCTGGATGGTAACTTGGGAAGGTAACAGATTCCAGGTCTGAGATATCTCATTCTAAAGATCATAAAAATAGCCAGGCTTTATTGAAGGTTTGTGCCAGACATGATAATGTTTCAGGTGAATTCTGTCACGTCTGTGTGTGAAGTATATTTTTAGGAGTCTCTTTGGCTATTCAGGATTTTTCCTTACAAACCGATCTTAGCGCCTACAGGCCATGCTGAGGTGACATCTGAGCAAAGACCTAAGGTGGGGGGCGGGGAGAAGGGGAAGTGATATGTATCCTGGGAAGATATTCCTGACAGAGGGACCAGCAAGTGAAAAGGCCCTGAGGTGACCACGCCAGACACAGAGATCCCCATGGCTTTCCTCATTTCCTTGTGATCTGTCAGATACCCCCTCCAAGAAACCTTCCTCAACCGTTCCATCCAATCTAAATCAGCACATCCAGCCCCCAAACCACTGCCTACTTACCATACCTTATTTTTCTTTATGCATTTCTTACTTTGAGAAATATCTGACCATTGTCTCCCCTATGAGACTTTTCACCTAATTTGCTCACTGATGCAGACTAGTGCCTAGAACAAGGCTGGGGAGTCAGCATTTAGGAAATACTGGTGAGTCAGTCAATGAAATGAGGGAGGTACTGTTACAAATCTCTTATGAATGCATAAACCAAGACCTCCTAGCCCAGGTTATAGACGGTACACCTGGGGTCTGGGCAGGTATGCAAATTTTAACACTTGTCTGTGAGCCTTTAAAAAATGTATGGAGTCCAGAGACTCAATCCGGTCCACAGAGGTATATCTTCATTATTACCGCAAACACCATGGGATGTCTTTTTAAACTATTTAACCGGTCCTAGCACTAAGTGCTGGCTGGAGGAGAGGCTGGGCCAACCGGGGGCAGGAGCTGTCAAACCGGCCCAGGATGCTTCAGTCTGCGAAGCCAGTATGGGAACCGGGTAAGGCGGCCCACGGGAATCTACACACGCTGGGTACGGGCTTTCCCGTGACTGACTCAACTGCTCGAAGACAGGTCCTACCGTCACCCCCACTCGTGAGCTGAGGAAGCGGAGGCACACAGATGCTGGGCCCAAGGTCCACGGCTACCATCTGAGGGCCTCCACGGGGTGCCTCACTCAGCCTAGCTTGCGAGCTAGGTACCGTTGCCTTTACAGATGGGGAAACTGAGGCACAAGAGGTGAAGTAACCTGCCCGAGACCACACGAGGCGGGAAGTGGTAAAGCTGGGATTTGAACATGGAAAGTCAGGGACCCAGGACTGTGGAATGGCTCGCAACTGTGCTGTCCCCAGCAGGGGCCACGAGCCACAGATGGCTGCTTAAATTAAGGTTACTTAAAATGATACGAACAGAAGCTCCAGTCCTCGGCTACCCTCATGACACTGCAGTACTCTGTGGCTCCGCTCGACCATGACAGTGTAGACACGGGACACGGAATAAACATCACAGAAAGTTCCATGGTGCTGCCACACTGCCCGTCCCAGTTAGGAGCCAACATTTCACAAGAGACTTAATATGAAAATCACAACTTCGGGCTTCTGTCGAAAGAGCAGATCAAGCAACTCCAGGCACTCCTTCCCGCAGGGCCACAGGCGGGCAGAGGGAGCAGCACCCCCACTGCCCCCCGAGCCCACACGTGGTGCGTACACACAGTGGCCTGGCAGTGACTTGGCTCTCGGACCCCCAGTGCCGCCCTCTCTTCCCTTTTCCACAGGTGAGGAATCTGTGGAAAGCAAGCAGTGAGACGCACTTTCGTGGTCACACGGCACATGGGAAGACACGGCCAGAGGAACCCGGCTTTGTGGCTTCCCAGGCCAGGGTTCAAACCCATCCTGATCACTGAAGAACCTACTCTGTGCCCAGTGGCCGATCAGGACGATGACCCAAGAGTCCCGGACCTCACCCCGATGCCCCCAGCTGGAGACTCTCGGGACACAGGAGTGTGGCATCTGGGATGGACTTTATTGGATGTGGCTGCCCAAGCCACAGTCTGGGAGCACTGAGCCCCGGGCCCAGGACCCAGGCAGTGAGTCTGAGGAGGCTCAGAGAGGTCAGGGCTGTTTGGAGCGAGGCCATAAGCGGTTGGTAAGAGAGCCAAAGAAGAGGTTCTGCTTGCTTGATTTGGAGAGCTCAGCCAGGCGCTGCTGTTCTTCCTGGGGTGAGGGACAGAGGAGGGTCAGCCCAGGGTGGGTATTTGCCTCCTAGGCTCCCTCATCCAAGGGGCCACCTTCCTTAAACCTCTGCCCAGCCCACACCCCTTCCCCAAGCCTCTAGAACACCAGCCCTTTCCCCAGACCTGGCCCAAACCTCCTGTCCACACAAAACTGGGGCCTCCAGATCTGTTGGAAACCATCGCAAACTACCCCTCTCCAGACCCATGCTTGGCATTCCCTGTCTCCTGCTCTCAGATCAGGCCGTGGAATCGAACCCCCTCCCCCATTACAAGAAGGGAAACTGTCCCTAGGGGACAGGTCATGGGGAAGACAAAGGCCTTGCTCAAGCTCTTGCAGCCAGAGTGCAGACAGGCTGCTCAAGGGCCCTTCTCTTGGGAGCCTTGGGAACTGATACGATGCCCCCCACCCCTGAGGATCCGGGGGGCCCACCTGCTCTAGCCGGCTCTGGCGCTGTTTGAAAGCCTCCAGGGGGTCATCCTCCAAGGCGTAATGCTCCAGCACGGTCCTGACATCCTCCACGCGGTTCAGCGCAATGGCTGCGGGCACAGCAGGCAGGGCTCAGCCAGGCAGAAAGGCCACAGGGAAGCAGGGTCCCCATGGGTGACGGTCAGATACTGGGGCTGCTCACTGCTACCTGGAACATTTCTTAACGCTCTAAAAGGGCTCCCCTGGACATTCCCCCAAGTATTCCCTAAATATCCCAGAGCATCCCAAACATTCTCAGAAACTCCTAAAGATGACAAGATGCTCGTGAACTTCCCACACCTCAAGTACCCAATTTTACAAGGGGGGTGGCGGGGGTGGTGTGTGCAGAATTAAGCAGTTATCATTACTCCTAAGAGTCAAGGGCTCCTAGGTCAGAGCCCAGGAGCTCAGGGGGTCAGCCTCACTCTTAAGGAAGGCAGACAGGTCCAACAAGACCCGGTCATCGGAGTTGCCGTCCCAGGGCCGCAGGGCAACACCATTGTAGGGCTGCAGGCGGAAAGCTTCTTTCTTGCAGTCAACGACGACTACGCGGGCAGGGTCCCGATTCAGACATGAAATGTCCTGGGAGTGCAAACAAGGCCCAGAGTTTCATACAAGCTACCACAGCTACACAGCCCCAAAGACAATCGGTTCCAGACAGACATCAGACGGTTTCTAGATCTCATACCCCTCTGTTACCCACAACTGCCTCCTTTGGACAGACTCCATCCCCCGCACCCCCACTGGGGGTGGCTCCCAGCCCCAGATACTGGGGAAGGGAGAAGAACCAAGAAGCCCAGCCCCTGTTGAGGGCAGGCCAAAGGCCTGTCAGAATCCGACCTGTGGCAGAAGCAGGGTTGGGGCTGGGGTCAGAGCTGGGGCCTCTTTCCCTCAGGAAGTGCCGCCCCTCCCAGCAAGTCCTAGAGGACCACCCGTGGCCCCCCACATGACACCTTAACATGGTGGCCATCCATGTATCTTGTGGCATCCCGGAAGAGGCGGTAGGAGATGAAACCATGGGGGTCCACACTGTCGATGAGTGGGAATGCAGTCTGGGGACGGGAATGGGGGCGGAGAACAGGGTCAGGCTGAGCCCTGACCCTCCCACCCTCCAGCCACACTGATCAACCCTCTGCTGTCTTGAGGCCTTACCATGCCAGTCTCAGATGTAAAGATGACGATTTCATACAAAGGGGCAAGCTGCTGGAATAAGGTTTCGATGCCTGGACGCTTCTTAAACCTCCAGCCAGTGGCCAGCTGGGGAGGCAGGGAGGACAGTGAAACACCAAGACCCAGAGACCCCCAAGAGAACAAAGCCCCAGCCTGGGGGATCCCCAGAACGAGAGTGCTCTCCCCCATCTTTCTAGCTCCGGGGTGGGGTGGGGAGGGGGGGCTCAGGAGTACACGGCCGTGACGAGGGTCTCGGAGTCTGGAGGGTCTGGGTCGCAGGCTGACTGACTCCTCAGCAGCATGGACCGTGTGCCCAGGCAGCCTCACAACAAGCCACGGGGCGGGCCGTCTCACAGGCGAGCAAGGCAAGGCAAGCAACGCCTCCTCCCCAGGACACAGCGGAGCCGGGGCCAGTGTCTCTGCCCTTAACCGTATCATCACGATCTGGATCCCCGTGTCCACCTAGTGTCCCCAACCCGCTGCCGTCCCCAGGACACACCGACCACTCAGGGTGCAAGAGGACACCCGTGAGCTCCAAGACCAGCGTGTAGGGCGGCTGGTAGTATGGCTCCCGCAGAGGGTCTGGGAGGAGGCAGGGACTGGTGGGCTCGATGATCATCTGTGGGAGAGAGACAGAGTGGGGGGCACTCAGGTAAGGAGGCAGGGGCCCGCGCGGGAGAGCTGGGGACTGGGCTCAGGGATCCCGCTCACCTGTCTATAGTCTTTGAAATATTTGTATGTCCGACGCAACTGCTGTACGAGAATCGGATCTAGGAGGAGAGCAGGGCACAAAGGGGTTCCGAGATGAGCCACTGCTCAACCTCCCAGACGAAGCTGGGGTTTATTTACTTACCGGACACAAGTCTACAAACCCACTTGGTTTGAACAAGCTCATTTCTAAGTCCAAAGGTAGAAGGCAAGGATGTAACCGCCAGGCAGGAGCAAATACATTTATCCACCTGCCCAGTTTTAGTGCGGATACTTACACCCACCCACCCCACCAGATATAAAACCGAACACTGATATGTCTCCCCACTTAAAACCCACACCCATGAGACTGCTGATATCATGCCTGTGTGTTCAGACCATTGGAACCACCAGGCTTCCAGACCTGCCTGCTTCGAGCTAATATGTCGAGTCTACTTAAGCCACACTAACTACGTACACACACCTACGTACTTTATAATCTAGCGGTTCTCAACTCGGAGCTATCTGGTCTGCGACCTTCCGGGGAACTCAGGCGATGTCTGAAGACACGTGTGACTGTCAAGATACTGGCGTCTAGGGAACCAAGGCCCACGATGCTGCTCAACACATTCCAAGGCACAGGGCGCTCCCCCACAACAAGCACTCCCTGCTCCACAAAGTACTGAGGGGACCAAGACTGAAAAATCCTGGTTCAAATGAATATACTAAAGCCGCTGAAAGCAGCAAGTCCACCTGACCGCCTCCTTCACTGCGGTACTTTTGGTCTAGTTAAGCCACCACCTATGTATGGGCCTGCCTTTTCACAAGCAGAACACCGCAACGAGTTATGCTAGCAAACACACACTTCTTAAACCCATGTGTTTACTGCCCCACTTAAATCAGTACGTTGATTTATTTGAACCAGAAAGATTACCCAGTTAAAAGAGCATACTTACCCACCTGCCCAGCCTAAGCAACCAGTGTATTAACATGAGGGTCTGCAAACTTCCCCAGCACAAACAGGCGGCCTTCTGGACCTACCAATTTTGTTTTTCTCCTGGGAAGGGCCAGATGTGACAGGACTGACAACTACTCTCTACTATCCAATTTGTCAGAAACTCTCCACCAAAAGCTGGTTAACTAAGAGGAGGAGGGAGGAAAGAGACATTGTTTTGGAAATGAGGAGCCTCATGGGGTGGGGGGCTGGGGGTGAACAAGAGGCTGTCTTTATGACAGGAGGGGATTAAGGGCTGCAGCCACTCAGATCTAAGGCACAGGAAGCCATGTGTCCGGTGACAGACACCCCCCTCTCTCCAAGCACTCCTACGGTGGACTCCCCTCCCCCATCTGTCCCTGACCATCTGCTCCTGGGCCAGTGAAGAGGGCTGAAGAGGACTAGGGCTTTGTAATGCCCCTCCCCTCAAAGCCATCCAGCTGCTGACTCCCCTACCCCCCAGTGGAAGGAGGAGGGGTGGGGGGGGCACCAGATGGGAAAGCAACATCCCTATAAACAGCAGAATAGGGAGGTTCCCCAAGGGGAACCTCAGAATCTGTGCTTGTTTTTACTCACCATTGTCGAATTCATCGGGAATCTGGAAGGTGGAAACAAAAATATAGGGTTTGGGATGCAGAGGCAGAACCCCATCAAACCCCAAAGAGGTATCTCTGGGGCCCTGGGAGGAGTCGGCAAAGGTCCCTGGGAGGGAGTCTCACCCCAAGACCAGAAATGAGCCTGAACAGACCAAAGGGGAAAGGACCCACAGGATGGGACCCCTGGCAAAGCCTCTGGGCCTCTATCTCCCTCACCTTGGCACCAGTTTCATCCACAGAGTTGTTTCCTGTAAGGGAGACAGGGAGGAATGAGAGAAATTGGGGCCTGGTCTCCTGGGTCTTGAGGAAGGAAGAGGGCAGGGGGCCTGGATTCCTGGGTCTGGGGGAACAAGGAAGAAGCATGGTCTCCTAAGAGCAAGAGAGGAGGGGGTTGGTAGTCAGGATGCTGGGTGTCTGAGAGAAGAGGGACTGGGGCAGGGTCTCAACAGTCTCTGGAGGAAGGGACGTTGGGGAGGGCTGGAGCTTTGGGTGCTGCAGGAAGAGGCAGTTTAGGAGGCTGGTCAGGCCCCTCCTTCCCCAACTTTCCCTCTTCCAAGTGACTCTCTGGATCCTGGTGCATAACCAACTAAGAGTGGAACCTTGAGCAAAGTGGGTAGAGGAAGAAAAAAGATCTCCCATTTCCAAGGTAGATATTCTAGTTGGCAGCCTTAATGAGGGAGGAGCCAGGAAATGGGCCAAACCCTTAGGGGAAAGGTGGGGGAGGTTCTGCAGAAGAGAGGGCCAAATGAACAAAACTGAGAAACAGGCATATCTCTCTCACCAAAGATATAGACGATGCTCACAGTCCCACCGGCCCCCAGCAGCCCAGCGAGCCAGAGTGCGACTTTTTTGGCGTAGCTGGGACCCTCTGTGCCCCGCTGCTGCTGTGGCCCCTGAGCCTGGGCCTTGGTGCCCGTGCGGCTCCCAATTTCCGTGGCCTGCAATTGAGAGGAGATAGGTTAGTCCAGAGAGAAATGAGAAAGGGCAGGATGACTCTGGTACCCTAGTAGAAGACTCAAGGTCAGGAGCCAGGAAACAGACACCCCATAGCCTCAGAGTGTTGTGTCTCTGGAGGAGCAACCAGGAGATCGGGTCTCTTAGAAGAGTCAAAACTAGGGGCACCTGGGTGGCTCAGTGGGTTAAAGCCTCTGCCCTCGGCTCAGGTCATGATCCCAAGGTCCTGGGATCGAGCCCCGCATCAGACTCTCTGTTCAGCGGGGAGCCTGCTTCCTCCTCTCTCTCTCTGCCTGCCTCTCTGCCTACTTGTAATCTCTGTCTATCAAATAAAATAAATAAAATCTTTAAAAAAAAAAAAAAAAAGAGTCAAAACTAGACTGTCCAGGGCCAGGATCCCAGGGGTTCAAGAGTTGATAGGCCAGGTGCCTAGGATCCTGTAGGGCAGGGAAATGAAATCAGGGGGACTAGGTGGACACTGGGATGCTGGGAGCAAGGCAATGGAGGGCACAAAAGGGGATGGGACGGATAGTTAAAACATCCGGATGCCTGGGGCTCACAGTAGTGGGTATAGAGGGGAAGGGATGGGAGCAGGGACAGAGGGGCACTGGCTTGCCTGGGGGAAGTAAGGGCACGAAATGAGGTCAGAATGGCTGGATCTCTGTCAACGTGGAGGCAGGGTGAGATTAGAAGCCCGCACATCTACCTCATCATCACCGCCACCACCGCGGGGAAATACCCCCAAGGCCAGAATGGGATCCCAGGCCCTTCCCCTCAAGTATTACCTGAGAGGTCACTGAGAGGGGACACAGGTGACCTCCCTTCCCCCCTGCACCCACGTGGGGTCCAGAGAAAGTGGCGTTCAGAGGACGCACTTCAGCCCTCAGCACCTAGCTCTGTGGGAGGGGGGGCAAGCGCTGCCCACCCCGGGAGGTAGGGAAGCGCCCCGAAACGCGTGCGGCATTCCATTCAGCACCCTGAAGTGTTGCGTCCCAGAGCCTTCGCGCGGCGGCGGTCCGCCCGGAACTCCAGAAAGGGGCCCCCGCACTCGGGGGCCACTCCCGTTCGGCTCACCTGGTCCGGGGTCCGGGGGGGCGGTGTCGCCAGCCTCGCGCACAGCCCCCGCGCGCCGAGTCGGAGCTCGCTCCGCAAGCGGAGGAACAGCGCCGCCGAGGCCGCCATCTTGACCTGACGCCACGCGGCCCCGCCCACTCGCTCCCTCCTCTCGGAGGAGGGCCCGAGCCCTGGCCAATGGGGGCGCAGGGGTGGGGCGGGCGGACGGGAGCCCGAGAGAGACAAAGAGCTCCGGGCGGAGAGCAGCGGGCGTGCCAGCCTCGGGCGGACCCGGTGCGCGGACCGGGGTAGAGTCCGACGACCTCACGCCTCCTTCGGGCCGTGGGGCGCTCCCCGGCCCCTGCGGCGGCACACCCAGTATCCGGGGGTGAGACTGAGGCCACCGCGTAGGGACCCTGTGGCTGCGGATGGTGTCCTGAAAGCGAAAAGCCGCGAGCTAGTCCGTCTTGCCCAGAGGGGGGCCGTCCAGGAAGCGGACCGAAAGCCAGCCCTTCCCGAACTCTTCCCCCAAGTGGAGACTGGAGGCCGAATCAGCCTTCTCTGCAGTCGTCAGAGCTCTTTTTTGCTCCTCCTCCCATGAGCTTCTAAGGAAGGGTCTGGAAAGCCAGCCATTTCAGCGAGGCCTCAGCCGGGTACAGGTAGCCACGAAGAATCTCCCTCCTTACTTGGAGGAAAGTAAGGCTTATGTAAACTTGGAACAAAACATGGAAAGACGACCATGTGACATTTAGGGATAAATACTGAGGTCAGGCTTTTGAGCATTCCCCGCTGGAGGGGAATGGACTGGGGCTGCTGCTTAAAGAGGGTCCTATCTGCTACGTACTGTTTCCTAAGCTGGGTGGTGGACATCGGTGTTCCGGGTGTTGTTATTTCTTTTTTGAATATCTGAAGTATTTTATAATACATTTTATATTGCATTTATTAAAAAAAAATATATATATTTGTCAGGTAAGAAAGGTCAAGGTACTAACAAGCCCCATTCTCTACCTTGCTCCCCATCTCCACCCCCAAGCCATGAGACAGGCCACAGCAGTTCTGGTGTCACTGGTTTGTGGGCTCCAGGGAGAGAGCCCCATCAGCTGTGGTATCCTGCACCATAGGGGGAATTTAGGTTTTCTTGGAGAGTTATGGATTTTCACTTCACATAACAGAAAGAGATGAAACTTCAATCACAGGCAGGCTCTGTCCTAATAATCTCTTTCCAGTGTCTCATACATTCATCCTGAAGAGCCCTCTGGCATGGGCAGTATCATTTTCTAGATGGGGAAACTGAGGCTTAGGTACCATCCAGTTATTTGCTCAGGAAGTAAATGGAGTCTGCAAATGACCCCACTTACGAAACACTGACACACACACACACCACTTTTGACCAAACAGCTTTTTACTGAAAGACCATTAACACAAAAGCAAGCTGTGGAAGGGAGGGTGCAGAAGGTGGGGACCCTCCCCCAGACTACTCTGATTCCCATGAACACCAGAGAGGGAGACAGGAACCCAGAAAGGAAAATAAAGGAAGTCCTGAACAACCACATTAGCCCTGGTCCGGGCCCCAGACCCTGTGTCAGAGCTGAGGGCCAGGGAAGTTAGGAGGGATGCTCCCTGCCTGCCAGGTATCCGCCAAGGTCCGCCCGCCCCGCACTTCTCAGGCCTCCAGGAGCTTCCCCAGGAAGCGAAGATTGAGGATCTTGAGCTGCTCGTCAAGGTCCATGCGGACGATGCCATCCTCACCATCGATGCTCAACAGGACTCCTGTGGCTTCCCGGTCCTCACCCAGGATGACCTTCACCTGGGCGGAGGGACACAGGGTCAGGCTCCGCATCAGCAGCCCCAGGCCCCCACGCCTCCTGGCCCCACATTACCTTGTTGTTCTTGGTGGGGGTGATGGGCTCCAAGTGCTCACTGGAGATGCTGACCACCTTCTCACTGTCCTTTAGGTACACAGAGCACATGCCTCCCTGTGGGCAGGGACAGCCCGGTCAGTCTGGCCTGTTTCCAGTGTAGGACTACTGCCCGCTCGCAGGGGGCATGGGCTCAGGGCTCATTCCAACGAGTCGCTTTCCCAAGGTGACACGGGCAGAAGAGCCTAAAAGCTAGGCCTGGTTCCTGGGCCTGTGGTGTGTGGGGACGATGTGATTGGGCCAGCATGGGAAGCACCATAATGAAGCTGACTCAGGCCAAAAGAGGCACCTGACTCTTCAAGTCCCCACGCGGGCCTCATCTTTCCCCCGCCCCGGGCCTGCCCATTTATCTCAGGGACGTCCTCACACTCCCTAGTGCCTGCCCGGAGCTCTGGCCTCATCTTGGTCAGCTCTTTCACCAACAACCTCCAGCTCTGACGTGTGTTCATTTGGCCTCCTGAGGGTCTCTGCCACCTCTCTCCTCTCTTCCTCACTGCCTCACAGGGCGGGCTGACCTCCCCCTGAGGCTCACAGCCCTCCGTCTCACCTCCCTAGTCCATCCCTCCTACAGCAACATGGTGAATTAATTCCAAACCACAGACCTGATCCCACCACTGCTCTGCCTGCTTAGCTTCCTCAGGACACAGTCCAAGGTCCCCAGTCTGCCACACGACCTGGCTCAGTCACTTCTCCGGCCTTGTCACTCACCTTCCCCCTAGGCTTTCTATGTTCCAGCCACAATGAACATACTTCAGCTCCCCACATGTGCCAGGCTTTCCTTCATCACCAGGCCTCAGTGTGTCCCTTTCTGAGACACACTGAGCACCTCCCCAGCCACTTCTCTTGGGTTACTTCTATTTGTTCTTCAGGTCTTGGTGCAGACACCTCATTCTCCAGGAAGCAGCCCGCAAGCCCCTCCAAAGTTAAGTAAGGGTGCCTCCTCTAGGTTCCCATAGCTCCCTTTGCCCTTGGGGCTTCCCGTGTCCCGGCTCTGGTCACTCAGGCTCGCTTTCTTTGGGGACATGTCTGCCTCCTCAACCAGAATGTGACCTATGTGACGGCAGGGCCCGGAGCTGTCTTGGTCCCTGGTGTTTAATTCAAATAATATTTACTGGAAGGCCAGCACGCTCTTGGTCCCTCATCTAGGAACTAAGGCTACTTACTTAGGAACGAAACACAGGGTTAGTAACCAAAGAATCAGCCCTGAGTCAACTTTAAGCTTTTAGGCAGCAGGTAAGTAACATGAAAAAAATTACATGGACTTACAAGAGACAGATCTGAGATATCCCAAAAGGTTTCCCTGAAGGATGATTAGCAGTTTACTAGTAAGAGGATAGAAGGAAGAGCGTCCTAGTCAGAGGAAAGTGATGAGCAAAGGCCCTGAGGCTGCAGGGAACTTGGTGACAGTGAAGAATGGAAAGGCCAGTAATGCTGCAGCAGGGGTGGGGTGCCTGGCAGAACTATGTTAAAGAGTAACCTAGTCCCTGGGTGCCAGTCACTGCTCCATGCTGGGAAGGCCCCAGCTATGCCCTGTGGGGCCTGCAGGCCGGCCCTGCCACACCCACTTTTCCAGTTATAAACGGGTACTGGAGAACGTGGTTAGGTGATTAAAAACAGAAACCCAGTGGCCACAGAGATTGGGGATCCCAAAGGAGAGGACAACTGCCCACCCCCCAGCCTGGGCCCCACTTACTGTGACGCTGCGGATGACTCCTGTCTGCCCCACCACCTGCGTATCCAGGTAGGTGTCCCGCACCTTCACCTGGATGTCTGTGGTTACCCAGTCGCTGGAGTTCTGCTCAATGCCTGAGCCTGGTGTGTGCGGGTTGTAGCCCCCAGGGGAAGGGGCTCCGGGTGTCATCGGACTGTAGCCAACAGGGCTCGGGCTGGGACTGGCCTATGAGTGAAAGGGGGACAGCGTTGTTGGGACTAGGTCATCTAGCTTGGCTGTCCCCACAGACCTAAGGCCCATTCTAACTCATCCCCCCCTTTTTTAAAGATATATTTTAGAGAGAGAGTGAGAGAGAGTGAGCATTCGAGTGCAGGGAGGGGCAGAGGAAGGGAAAGAAACTTTAGCAGACTTCCCCGCTGAGTTTGGAGCCTGACACAGGGCTTAGTCAGTCTCAAGACCCTCAGATCACAACCTGAGCCGAAACCAACAGTTGACAGCTGAACCAACCACTGCGCCACCCTGGCCCACCGTAGACCACCACCCTTAAGGACACACAAGCCGGTCAATACCTGATAGGCCATGGGGGAGGGTGTGGGATGGTAGCTGGCTGGAGAGTGGGTGTTCTGGTACCCTGCTGGACTTGGCGCCACCTGGTGGTAGCTCTGGGGGCTGGGGCTGGGCTGGTAGGAGCCTTGCGGAGAGGGGGCGGCATAGGGGGAGAACTGGTCTGTGTTGTACCTGGAGAGTCAGAGACAGAAAGGGGCACTTGCTGGGGATGGTGTTGAAGAGAAGAAGGTAATGGCAGTGGGGAGGGTCGGGGCAAGGTCTGATTAGGGTCAGCCAAGGTGGACTCACATGGCTGGCGTCCCTGGCGTCTGTGGGTTGTACTGAGGGTTGACCTGTGGGGATGAGGGGTCAGGATAGCCGGGTGTTTGGGGATTGGGGGTGCCCCCATAGGCCTGTGGGGATGGGGTGGGCTCGTCGTCGAAGGCATACTCATATTCTTCCTCCGCCCTGTTGGAGAGAGAAGTCTGTTGAGAATGACTGCGGTGATCACAGCGATGCAGCAAATGCTTCCAGAACAGCACTGGACACCTCACAACAGCCCTGTCCAGAGGCCTCCATTTCACAGCTCAGACTGGGAGGCAGAGACAAGGCTGCCGCCCAAGGTCACAAAACCGGTCACACGACTTTGATCGCACAAATCTGTCTTGGAGCCCAGGTCTTAACCACAGCAGGCTACTCCGGTGGGGACTGGACACTATCTGACCCCCAGCCCCAGCCCCACCTACCCCTTCGCACATAAGCAGCCCCGGGCGGGGAGCAGAGAATTCAGGGAGGGCCATTCGGACCCCTCCACCCCGCAGACACCCAGCATAACCACTTGCACACACAGGCTCAGGGAACCCTGTCCCCACCCCCCCAATCCTCACCGGGATGGCGTGTTGGGATTGTTGGGGTCCCAGGCCCCACTCTGAGCAGGAGTACGGCTGCCATCATGCAGGGGTGTCTGTGAACCGTAATGCGGGGTGCGGCTGCCTAAAACGGGAGAGTGGGAGAGAGGTGTTCGTCTGTTCCGCCCTGTCTCTACGCCCCGCCACATCACCCCTCATCCCTGTCCCCGGGCAAGCTCACCATCCTGGAGAGGCGTCTGAGAGCCATACATGGGTGTGCGGGAGCCAGAGCCGTACATGGGCGTCTGGGAGCCATACATGGGTGTCCGCCCGTAGGTGGAGGTCATGCCTCCAGGGCGCCGCGAGCCCCTGTGGACACAGAAAACCAGTGGGGTGAGGAGGGCCCTCTGGCCACCTAACAACCCCCACCCCTGGCCCCATGCTGCCCCGGTGCGTACACCGTGGTGAGCCGCTGACGGTCCACAGAAATGGTCTGGCAGGTGGAGTGCAGCTCCACGCGGGCTGTGGACTCAGTGGCGTCCTTCACCACACCAATGTAGCCTGGTGAGAGACAGGACATCAAGCTGGGTGGGGTGCCCCGCCATGCCCCTCCTCAGGCCACCCACATGGCCCTCAAGGTCACCTTTGTAGGGCCCCTGGGAGATGCGCACGGTCTGCCCTATGAGCTCGTTGTCTCTCCGCCCCCGGCCCCTGCTCATGCCTCCGCTGCCACCACCAGGGCTGCCAAAGCCACCGCGCTGACCTAGGGAAGAAGGATAACGTCACCAGTTCCCAAGGCCATGTCCTCCCCTACATGCTGTGTCTACAGACAAGAGCACCCTCAAGCCTCCTCTCCCCTGGCTTGACTCCCCCAAGGCACACCCCGGGTTTAGGAGCTTCCTCTGGGCAGCCTGCACCACCATGACCGCCCTGGCTGCCACTGGGGGCTGCAGGGTGGGGGAGGGTCCTGGTCACTGTGAGCCGAGAACCCCAACATGGCCAGGCCAGTGGAGCAGGCACCCAGAAGAGTGTGGGCTGAATGATTTCCCTCCCTCATTCCCCAGCCCCACCCTTGCCCAACTCGCTCTCACCTCCAGCGCTAGGGTGCATGGGACTGCTGATCCGAGGGCTCATGGGGGCAAAGCCACCCACTGTGAAGTTGGTCACATCTCGGGGCTAAGGAAGGGATGAGCAGTGAACGGGCAGGCAGGAGCCTGAGGGATGGCTCCCCCAGGCCACCACCTGCCTCCATTTGGGAATAGCTCCTGCCTGAACTGGCCTGGAGGCCATCCCTTGCTCCTTCTGGTGATGATGCCTCAATTTCCCTTTGGGGAAACTGCCACCCCCATACCACTGTGGGCCCGTCAATCAAGAGGCCCAGTTCTCCCCTGGCCAGGGTCAGAAGAATTCCTCACCCCGTGCGTAGGGCCCTGAGGACCAGCTCCTGCTCCCAGCTCCCCAGAGTCTGGGCCTCATTTCCTGATGCCTGCTTCTGTGCAGCTTTCCCATGTCCCACCTCATCTACATTTGCTGCTCCCCAGAAACATTCGCACAGCTCTGGGTCCCTTCATTCAGGTCTGTGCTCGGGTGTCATCTCAAGGAGGCCTTTCCTGAACCTTCTCCCTCTAAGGCAGCACCCCCCCACGATTCTCTCTCCCTATTCTGTTCTACTCTCCTTCATGGTGCTTGTCCTCGCCTCATAAGCACCACGTCTGTATTTACTGATCTGCTCGTCTCCGGCTAGTAGCTCTAGAAGCGCACACATGTTCACCTTATTCGCTGGTGTATCTCCAGTGGCAAGGCACCTGTCAGGTGCTCAAAAAAACTGAATGGATGAATGATTTGGTAAAAAGCTTGGAATCTCAGTAAACTCTGCCAAGGACCTGAGCCTGACACGTGCCCTCCTAATCCCCAACAAGCCCATTCTCGTTGCTGCTAGGGCCAGGGAAGGCCAGGAACCCAAGGGCCAGGGACTGCACCCGCCATACCTTGGAGCCCCCTGCCAGGACAAGGTGGCGGGTCTTGCAAACAAACATGCCCCCATTCTCCACCAGTTTCTTGCAGTGCAGGAAGGCAAAGCTGCGGAAGAGATGGCGAATTTCGCCCTCCCGGCCCTGGATGGGGAAAGGATGGTCACTCTTGGGGCTGTGGCCCACTCTAGCAGTTTCAAGCAGGCCGGATGGGCGGGAGCTTATACTCACTGAGTGGGGGCCGTCAATGACCTTGACGATGTCCTTCACATGAATGTTATTCTGTTCCGAGTCCAGGGCCACGGCAAAGCGGTTGTCCTTCTTCCGGGTCACAGCCTGATGCCTGACGGTCACCACCTTCCCATACATGTTCAGCACCTACAGATGGAGAGGGGGATGCTGAGCCGTGAGAGTACAAAGGGGTGACGTGGAGCAGGGTTTCCCTAAGGCGGGACAATCCTTCCTTGCGGAAGACCGTCCCAAGCTCTGCAGAAGTCCAAACTCCCTGGCAGTCTCAGGGCACCACCGCCCAGGCACTGGGTCAAACAAAAATGTTCCCAGTCATTCCAAAATGCCTTTAGGAAGGACAGTCCATCCTGACTAAGCATCAGGGACCTGAGAAATGGGTGGAGAAGTAGATGTAGATGTAGAAGTAGAAGTAGATGTTAACATAATGTTTACCCATCACTGTGTGCCAGGCCCCCTACTAAATTCTTCACACAGTATTTCACTGAAGCCTCAAAACTTCCCTGAATCATGATGATTCCCATTTTACACGGGCGGGGGTGGGGGGGGGGGACGGGACTCTCAGGCCGAGAGAGGGTGAGTCACTAGCCCAGCATCACACAGCATGGAGCAATAGGGCCCAGGTATGAATCAAAGTCCAGGGTCCTAAGCATTAGGCTCTGACTCCCACGTGCACTGGGTATGGGTGGAGTGGAGGAGGGCACCTGCAGTCTCCAGCCCTGAGCAAGCATCTAGGTTTACATATTTGATCTCAGGGCCTCAGTCATAACAAATGAAGTGCATGCTACCATTACTCTGTTTTACAGGGTATGAAACACGCATGGAGAGAGTCAATGACCTGCCACTTGCCCAACACCACAGAGCCAACCTGGGCTGACAGCCCTGATCAGCCCCCCAGAGCAGTCTGGGTTCATGGCTACCACACTCCACCACCTCCCAGGATGAGAGGAGCTCAAGGGAGAGGGAGACCCCTATAAGGAAGCCCCGCTACTGAGTACAACACACACACCTGGAAGGTCTCCCGCTCCAGTCGCACGATGACACCCACGGTCTGGGGGTCCAGCTGCACCAGTTCCCCCCACTCATGCTGGCCCCCCACATCCACGCCCGATGCCGTCTCTGAGCAGAGCTGCAGGTCCCGGGGGAGCACCTTCAGCTATGGGAAATAGGAAAGGGGTGAAGCAGGGTCCCAGCAGCTCCTCGGCCTGGGTCTCATCCTGGCACATTCCACGCTGCTTCCCCTCCCCCCACCTACCTCATGCATGGTGAGGTCAGAGAAGAGGATGACGAAGTTCTCTTCCACTCGCACAATGAGACCTGTGTCACCCTCAAATCGGCCAGCAATCACCTTCACGTGGTCCCCCATTTTAAAGTACTTCCGAAGTTCCTGGGCTGGGAACTCCAGCATGTCCTGGGGACCGGGTGTGGGGACGCTGAGCCAGGGAAGGGAAGCCACCACAACCTGCCTGCCTCGCCGTTTCCAGAAGCCACTTATATTCTCAGAAAACCTTTCCAAGACCCACTCCAGGCTCAGCACCCAACCACAGACTCCTGTAGGCCGCCTGGACAACCCTCAGACTGCCCCAGAGACAGCTCACCTTAGACTCGTGGTATCAGCCTGGACACCCCTTTACTCCACACACAGAAAGCTGGTCCCCAAGACACTTCCTCAGACCTAGCCGGAGAAAGCCTCACCCCGGACACACCATGCTAGCTAGCCTGGACAAACCCTCACATGGACACAAAGACTCAGACACATGCACCCTTACAGCAAACACAAACCAGGCAGCCCCCTCAGATTACTCCAGACTACACCTTGTTCTCAACCAGACCCATACATATAGGCAGCAGGGCGCCCACCTTGAGGTCCTCGTGCTTGGGCATGATGGTGATCTTGTTGCCGTCCACGCTGAGAATCTTGCCCTGCAGGTTGATGAGTTCACCCTCACACACCTCCACGTTGTCCCCAGGCTGGAAGTTGTGCTCCCTCTCCTTCCCTGCAGGAGCAGGTGCATGGCTGACTTGGGGGTGTCCACCATGAGCTGCCCCCTCCTCTTTGGCCCGAGTTACCACCAGAGACCAAATACCTGTGCTCTCAGTCACGACCTCAAGGTCAATACCCTCCGGCTGGTCCTCAAACTTCTCCAGCTCAGAGAGCGTGGGCTTCACACCCTCCGTGATCTGAGCCCCAAGAGACAAGGGGAAGAGAAGAAAGTAGACGAAGGTCAGTGTCACAGCCCAGCCAAGGGAGCCAGATGGTGAGATTTATTTCTACAGGGACACTCCTACACTCCTGACTCAGAAGATTGTCCAGGACACACCCCGATAACCCCCTGCTCTGGGGCCTGGACTGAAGGAGGGAGAGAAAGCCTGGCCTCCCGGCTCCCCAGCATGGTAAGCAAGACGCCCCTCGGGACCCTCACCACAGCAGACATGGCAAAGCTTTTGAAGAGAAAGCCCTTCCGGCTGTAACGGTTCCCCTCGAAGATGAGGAAATCACCGTCGGAGGCAACATCGCCGCCAAGGGACCTGGGATTTTGTGGGGGAGAGAAGATTGGGAGGGGAACTAAGTAGAGAATCTTGCTAAGCCTCAGGATCCTTTGCTGGCAGACGGGGAAGGATCACAGGACTGCTCCCCTTCCCGCCCCACTGCGTGCCCTCCTGGCCGAGTGTCCTGTCCCTGCACTCCCTGCGCTCTCTCCTGTGTGACCGCTCAGCACAGCCCAGCTCACCCTCCGACGAGCTACCATCTGATGCATCTCCCTGACCAGAACGGCCACTCCCGAAGGGCAGGAGTCTCACCTTTTCCACTCACTGCTAGTCTCCCAGAGCAGCAGCCTGCACACCGGAGGCACTCGGTGAAATACTAGCTCAACACAATATTGGACCATGTCAATGGTTATCATGCATGGAGCACTCAGCCTGCACCTGGCTGGGCCATGCACCTTTCAGACTGCCCCCAAAGCCTGTGATGTCACTCACATGCCCTGCATTTCCCAAGGAAACGAGGGAGTGAAGCGCGCATGAGGCACACCTCCTGGCTAGGGTGGTCTAAGTCTGGATTCGAATTCGGGGGCTGGGACTCCCAAGCCTCTGCCCTAACTCTCCGGCCCTGCATGTGGGTGGGCAACATTCAGTTCTGGCCCACGCTTCTACAGTGAGAAGGGAAAGCCTGCCCCACTCCCAAAAAGGGAGTGTGGGGGAGCACGGCGAGCTCTTCCTGCCACTTGATCCTCTTCTCAGTGTTATGAGTTTGGCAGAGGCCAGAGCAAGCTCTGTGGGTGGGGCCGGGCACTCAATAAAAGAAGGTCTGGTCAAGTGGACAGCAGGGGGCTAAGGGGGTTCAATTCGGGCATGTGAAGTAATAGCCAAGTCCTGGGATGCAGCTCAAAAGGTGTTCTATAATTCCCCTTTAAAGGCATGAAAAACCATCTGGTGGCTGACAAGGGATTCTAGAACAGGACCAGTGGTTCACGTTCCTCCGTCTCCTCGTCTCCCGTCCTCCCCATCAGGAGCCTTCTGGTTAGCCCTGGAACACTGGGGTCACTGGGCTGCTCCAAAGCTCCCTCCAGCTGGGGAGGGTGAGGGACACCCCCTGATGGGGAAGGGCTCTGCAGCCCTGTCTCCACCGTCCAGGCATCAGGATGTCAGGGAAAAAGACCTCACAAAGCCTGACATGCCGAGGGATGCCTGACACGTCCGTGATACCGGGGCCAAGTGCTATTCGGGGTACACGCGCACATTAACTCATCTGACGCTCGTGACAATCCCAGGAGGCAGGGGGCATCCCTGCTGGTGGTTATAGCAGAGGAGCCCGAGGCCCAGGATGTTCAGTAACTCGGCTGAGGTGATGCTGCCAAGCTGACCAGTCACAAAGAAAACCAAGGATGGGTCAGGGGGCCCAACCCTGCAGGGGAGCCCGGAGGCACACTCTGCGTCACAGCTCAGAGGACCTCACCCAGCCAGGCCCCAAGGACACTCACCTGATCTTCTCGGCGTCAAATAGCCTCTGTGGAGGCCGCTTAAACTTCTTCCTTTTGGCAAACCAGTCTTTCTGTGGAGGAAAGGGGGCACGGGTGGGAAGGGTGGAGGAGGAAGGCTTGGCCACCAGCAAGGATCAGGCATCCTCCCCACCCATGGGCCACAGGGCGTCCCCCTGGTACCAAGCTCATGCGGGCCTTGATGCGGTCATAGTCAATGCGGGGGATCATCTTCAAGGAGATGGTGTTTTGGCTGGGCTCCACATAATCCACCTGAGGAGAGGGGGGTGGTCAGGAGGGCCCTGGTCTTCCCTCCCCCATCCCAGACACAGGAAGGGCAGGAAAGCGGGTGATGGGGAAGAAATCACACTCCTGAGACTTCCCTGCATTCTCTCTAGCCTGTCTCCCCTCAGCTGAGAAGCAAAATACCTACTACTTGCTTGACACCTCTCCACGGACGTCCAAAAGGCCCCTCAAGTCTAGCACAACCACAACCAACTCCTGCCGGCTCCCGAGTCTGCTCCTTGCCCGGTCTTCTCCCACTCCATCATTCCTTCTGCTCTGGCACACAGCCTGGGAGTCATTCTGGGCTCCCTCTTACTCTTCCATCCATCTCCATTGTGCTACCAACCCCTGTCAGCTCTGTCTTCAGAAACTGACCTCATCCTCCTCCTCCCTGCTGCCACCCTGGGCCTGTCCCACCATCACCTGCCGCCAGGACTATGGCAGGGGTCTCCTCGCTGGTCTCCATGCTCCTGTGGCCCTATCCAGTCTAGCCCAGGGTTTGACGGCCAGGTAATTCTTTATTGCAGGGCGCTGTCCCCTACACTGCAGAACATTAGCATCGATCCTGGCTTCTATCCACTAGATGCTGGAACAACTGGCTCCTCAACTGACACAACCAAGAACAGTGCCCTGCGGGCAATACTGTCCCTGAGAACCAGGAATCTATCCTCCAAGAAGCTGTCAGAGCAATCCTATTAAAATCCAAGTCCCGCCACATCCCTCCATCTCTAGTAGAAGCCAAAGCCCTATGACAGGCCACAGGCACAGTCCCCTCCCTGGGCCCTCCTCCTGTTACTCTCACTCTGGGGCATTCTGCTTCAGCTAGGGCAGACCTATGTGCATGCTGTTCCTTCCGCTGCAACTCTCTTCCTCAAGAATCCTACAAGGCTCCCTCCCTCACCTCCTTCAGATCTTACTCCCTGTGCTTTGAACATGCACAGAAGATGTTCATCCATTTCATTGAAAAAGGAGGGGCACAGGAGAGCAGGAGTGTGACAGCAGCGAGCCCTGGCCCCTCAGCCTCCCTGCTCTCCCCCAGCCTTGGCACCTGGGCAATGTCGTCCTTATAGATGCCCCTCTTGAGGCGGACCCAGGATTTTGGCTTCAGGTTGGCCACCTCCTTCACAACTTTGAGCACGTCTGTCATCTCCTTGATGGGCACCATCTGCTGGTTCCAGTAGCCCAGCCGCAGGTTGCCCACACCCTCGATGGCCTGCTTCACGTGCGTCTGCTTGTAGGCCTCCACGTAGATGTAGCCCTTCACGTGCTCCGGCGCCACCACTGACTTAATCTGCAGGGGCTGCAGGGCCGAGCCCGCGGCAAGAGACAGTGAGACAGGAATGCCACGAACAGTGACAGCTGCGATAACAGTGCCCGCTCTTCCGGGAATTTATCCCACAGAAACATCCGTGCAATGACCAGACACGAGGATGTCTGTGGCAGAGTTACTGATTACAGCAAACAAACAAGACTGGACATTTGTAAATGTCCTCAAGAGGGAATTGTTAAACTACATCATAACCATTCCATGAAATATAACGTAGAACTTACAAACTAATGAATCCGTATGTAGTGACATGGAAAGGTAACCAACATAGGGGCACCTGGGCAGCTCAGTGGGTTAAGTGTCTGACTCTTGATACCGGCTCAGGTCATGATCTCAGGGCTGTGAGATCGAGCCCTGCGTTGGACTCCACAGTGGGTGCGAAGCCTGCTTGAGATTCTCTCTCTCCCTTTGCCCCTCCCCACCCCCCTGCAAGCATGCTGTCTTTAAAGGAAAAAAAAAAAAAAAGAAAGAAGGAAAGGTAAACAGTGTATACTACGTGTAAAAAATAAATGGACGGAAGAGAACTGGAATGACTATACTAACAGCAAACAGAACACACTTTAAGACAAAAGCTACCAGAGAGAAAAAAAGACATTTTATACTGATAAACCGTTCAATCGTTCAAGAAGATATAAGAAGTACAAATACATATGAACGTAACAACAGAAACTCAAAAAACAAAAGGCAAAAAGCAACAGAAATAAAAGGAGAGGGGCGCCTGGGTGGCTCAGTGGGTTAAAGCCTCTGCCTTTGGCTCAGGTCATGATCCCAGGGTCCTAGGATCGAGCCCCGCATCAGGCCATCTGCTCGGCGGGGAGCCTGCTTCCTCCTCTCTCTCTGCCTGCTTCTCTGCCTACTTGTGATCTCTGTCAAATAAATAAATAAAATCTTTAAAAAATAAAAAATAAATAAATAAAATAAAAGGAGAAACTGACAGTTCACTAATAAGAACTGGGGACAAGACCCCACTTTCAAAAATAGACAGGACTAGACAGAAGATCAACAAGGAAACGGAGCACTTGAGCAACCCTATAAACCGACTAGACCGCACATGCATCTACAGATAAAACTCTGTCGAACGTCACCAGTATGCATACTCTTATGGCACACTTAATACTCTCCAGGATAGGGGCACCTGGGTGGCTCAGTGGGTTAAAGCCTCTGCCTTCAGCTCAGGTCATGATCCCGGGGTCCTGGGATCGAGCCCCGCGTCGGGCTTCTCTGCTCCGCAGGGAGCCTGCTTCCCCCTCTCTCTCTGCCTGCCTCTCTGCCTACTTGTGATCTCTGTCAAATAAATAAATAAATAAATAATCTAAAAAAAAAAAAAATACTCTCCAGGATAAACCATATGTTAGGCCATTAAGTTAAGTCTCAACAACTGTAAAAGAATTGAAATTATATGAGATACACTCTCCAACCACATGCAAGTGAAATTAGAAATCAGTAACAGATTTAGAAAATTCAAAACTGTATGGAAATACACTAAGTTAACCAATGGATCAAACGTAAGAATTACAGGGTGCCTGGATGGCTCAATGGGTAAAATGTGTGACTCTTAATCTTGGGGGTTAAGGGTTCAAGCCCTACACTGGGTGCATAGATTACTTAAAAATAAAATACTGAAAAAAATAAAATAAAATAAAATACTGTATCATCTATCTATTTATTTTTTATTTTTTTAAAGATTTTATTCATTTATTTGACAGAGACAGAGATCACAAGTAGGCAGAGAGAGAGGAGGAAGCAGGCTCCCTGCTGAGCAGAGAGCCTGATGCAGGGCTCAATCCCAGGACCCTGAGATCACGACCCAAGCCGAAGGAAGACGCTTTAACCCACTGAGCCACCCAGGCGCCCTCTATTTATTTTAAAGATTATATTTATTATATTTATTTAAAGATCTATTTATTTAGTCGACAGAGAGACAGCAGAAGAAGAGGGAGTGGGAGAGGGAGAAGCAGGCTTCCCACTGAGAAGGGAGCCAACATGGGGCTTGATAACAGGACCTGGGGATCATGACCTGAGCCGAAGGTAAAGGCTTAACCACCGAGCCACCCAGGCATCCCTAAAAATAAAATATTTAAAACAAAAAAACCCAAGAATTACAAGGGAAATTAGAAAGTATTTTGAGATGAATGAAGATAAAAACACTAAAACTTACGGGATGTGAAAGAGCTGTGCTGTAAATTTACAGCTATAAAAAAGAAAAATGTCTAGGGGTGCCTGAGTGGCTCAGCTGGTTAAGCGTCTACCTTCGGCTCAGGTCATAGCAGGGTCCTGGGGTACAGCCCCACATCTGGCTCTCTGCTCAGTGAGAAGCCTGCTTCTCCTTCTCCCTCTGCCTGCTCATGCTCTTACTCACTCTCTGATTCAAATAAATAAAGTCTAGAAAGAAAAAAAGAAAGAGAGAAATCTCACATCAATAACCTAAACTTCCACCTTTAAGAAACTAAAAAGGAGGGGCGCCTGGTTAAGTCTGTTAAGTGTCCAACTCTTCATTTCCACTCAGGTCATGATCTCAAAGTTGTTGGATCGAGGCCCACGCTAGGCTCCGTGCTGGGCATGGAACCTGCTTGGGATTCTCTCTCTCGTTCTCCCTCTGGCCCTTCCCGCCTCTTAAAAAAAAAAAAACAGAAAGAAAATAGAAAAGGAAAAGAAAACTAAACCCCAAGCCAGCAGAAGCGAAGAAATAACAGAGTGGAAATAAATAAAAAAGAGGGAACAGAAATACAGAGAAGTCCATCAAAACCAAAAGCTGGTTCTTTGAAAAGACTAACAAATTTGACAAACCTTTAGCCAGACTGACCAAGAAAGAGACAAGAGACTCAAGTCACTCAAGACTCAAATTACTAAAATCAGGAATGGAAGAAAGGTGATTACCACCAACCTGACAGGATTATGAAGCAACAGTGTGAAGAAGTGTACACCAACAGATTAGATAACCTCAATGAAACGAATGTTTTCTGTAGAAAGACATACATTACCAAAACGGACTCAGAAAGAAATAGAAAATCTGAATAGACCTACAAGAAGTAAAGATAATGAATTAGTAATAGAAAAAAATCTCAACACATACGCATACACAGAGCCAGGACTAGACAGCTTCACTGGTGAATTCTCCCAAAAAAAAATTTTTTTTAAGTTTTTAAAGGATTTTATTTATTTGAGATAGAGTAGGAGCAAGGGAGGGAGAGAAAGAGACAGATAGCATGAGCGGTGGTGGGAGGAGCAGAAGGAGAGGGAGAAGCAGGCTCTCCACTGAGCAGGGAAACCCAGCATGGGGCTCAATCCCAGGACCCTGATCATGACTTGAGCCAACAGCAGACACTTAACTGACTGAACCACCCAGGCGCCCCTCTACCCAATGTTTTATTTTTTTTTTAATTTACTTTTTAAAAAGATTTTATTTATTTATTTGAGACAGAGAGCACGTGCATGAGAGGGGAGGGGTCAGAGGGAGAAGCAGACTCCCCGCTGAGTAGGGACTGAGTAGTGGACCACCCCCACCCCCGACCGCCACCTTAGAGCTCTGCCCAGGACCCTGAGACCATGACCTGAGCCGAAGGCAGAGGCTTAACCCACCGAGCCACCCAGGCGCCCCACACAAACTCCTTTTAGAAGAGGAACGTTTCCCAACTCATCCTATGGATCTAATATTAACCTGATACCAAAAACAGACGTCCTTAAGAAACTAAAGACTGGGGGCGCCTGGGTGGCTCAGTGTTAAGCGTCTGCCTTTGGCTCAGGGTCCTGGGATCGAGCCCTGCATCGGGCTCTCTGCTCAATAGGGAGCCTGCTTCCCCCTCTCTCTGCCTGCCTCTCTGCCTACTTTTAATCTCTGTTAAATAAGTAAAATCTTTAAAAAGAAAGAAAGAAACTACGGGGTGCCTGGTGGCTCAGTCATTAAGCAGCTGCCTTTGGCTCAGGTCATGATTCCAGGATCCTGGGATCGAGCCCCACATCAGGCTCCCTGCTCAGTGGAAAGCCTGCTTCTTCCTCTCCCACTCCCCCTGCTTGTGTTCCCTCTCTCGCTCTGTCTCTGTCAAATAAAATCTTAAAAAAATAATAGTAAGTAATTAAAAAATTAAAAAATAAAATAGAACTGGATTCAGCAACATTTAAGAAAGATCATATACCATGACCCTGGATTTTACAGTATGGAAATTATACCTCTACTAAAAAAGAAACAACTAAATTGTTTCAGCATTGCTTGTGATAGCAGAAAATGGAAACCACCTTATATTTACTAGGCATGAGAAGATTAAGGCATTGGCAAAAGGCTCACTACAGAATAATATATATACCATGTACTACCATTTTCTTTAAAAAGAAAAAAAAAAACAACTGACATTTTTTGACTTGCAGAGAAGATGACCCAGAAAGACACACACCAACAGTAATTCCTTCTAAAATCTGGGACTCAGGGAGAGAGGTCTTGGCCATCTACAATACGCACATACTACTTTGGTCATCAAAAACAAAAACAATAATCAGTTGTAACTCAGAGGGTACTAGAATTCTGCCCAGAACACATGATCGTGGTTTGAGTGTACTTCAAATGATCTGCAAATCCTACAACTATCTATTCGGCCCCACAGACACACACCCACTGCCTCAGTAGGTAAAAGCAGTACACTCGGCCTAACACAGAGCATAGTACGGGAGAGCATCAGCAGCCAGCATAGGGTTAGCAGGAACGCCCTGTTTCCTGAGTTTTGAGTATACCCTTCCTAGGGCTCGCCCCTGTTCCCAAACTGACAATTACGCCTCCGACAATAACTATATTTATTGAACACAAGCTACAAGATGAGTCCCAGCTGAAAGCTGGACATGTCCAGAGATATTTGATCCTAATGATGCTGAGGGGCAAGCAGGACACCCAGAAAAGGGAAGTGGCTTGATCAAGGTCACAGGGCTAGGACGCAGCAGGGGTAGGATTCAAACTCCAACAGTCTAAAGAAAGATCTGGGAACTTAATGCAGCCTCTTCATGCATTGTGGGCTGTGGTGAGCCCTGAAGGGGCGGAACGGGCTCCAGCAAGGTCAAAGCGCCTCCTAGTGCAGACACCTGTCCAGAGCAGGGGTTCAGTGGATATGTAATGACTACATAAGGAGAGAAGGAAGGAATTCTCCCCCGGACAGGCCTGTCCCCTGACCCGCTCAGCCACACTGTTCCATCCTAGGACTCCTCCCAAATAGTGAAAGGGCGATAGCGGCCAAACAGGGTTGGTGAACAGGCAGAACTCACTCAGAAAAGGCTCAGGGGCTGCTGACCCCTGCCAGGAATGCAGACAGTGAAGACGGCACCTCTGTTGGGCAGTGAAGAGCCCTTCAATCCAGGGAGGGACAGTTTTAGCTAAAGCAGCTCATAATGGGCACCTAGTACCCTTGGACCTATACTGTCCCTCCCTCTGGGGTTCACACTGTCTCTCTTTTCCAAGCTGCCTGCCTACCCGACTTACCGTGTCTGTGAACTGGTAGGCAATGAACTTGCGCATCAAGGAAATGGCTGTGGCCCGTTCCTCCCCAATCTGAAAGACAGACAGACTTCAGAGAGATGAGGACATGAAGGATGGACACACGAAAGGGGCAAGAGACAGCAGCAAGGCAGACAAAGTCACCAGGCAAGAAAGATAAAATAGACTAGAGAGAGAGAGGAGCAGGAGAAGAAGAGGTAGGGAGCAAGAGGGATGGGCAGCAAGACAGACAGGGTGGGAGACAGTGAATAAGGAAGAGCAGCAGAAGTGGGTAGGAGGCTGGGAGGTGGGAGATGACCAGGCAGAGAAAGGACCGAGAGACTGACAGGCCAATGAGACCCAGGACAGAAAGAGCATGAGCTCTGACAAGGCCACCTCCCCCACTCCCCAGCCTCTCAGAGGACACACCTTACATTTGACAGTCCACAGATTTGGATCCCTAGACAGGAGAGGAAAAGGAAGCACTTCCGTGAAATGGCTTCATTACAAAAGATCCGAATCACCACACCATCCTTCTTCCTCTCCCTCCACCCACCTCTCCTTCTCCTTCCTTCCATCCATAAGCAGGAGAAAGAGGTCGAGTGCCAACTTGCCACTAGTCCCCACCACTGACCACTCTGTGCCTGCAGATGCACATCACCCCCACACAAGATTCCCCCATCTCAGCCCAGGCCACCCCCGCCTTACTTGACTCCTGGGAGCAGCTGTTGCTGGGTGATGTCATCCGAGAGCTCGTCAGATCCTCCATACACCCTGGAGAGAGGACAGCAGTTGGGAAGGGGCGTGATGCTCTGTTAGAGGCCTGACCCTTCTAGAAAAGGGACCACCCGCCCCCACCCCCGCGCCCTTACGTCTCTCCCACAGACGACTTGGCATATTTCTTCATGTAATACTCTCCCAGTTCTTCCTCTCGCTGATCCCTGGGGTGTGAAGGGGGAAAGCAAACATGAATGAAAGGCTGTGGAGAGAAGGGTGGGCTGACCTGCCCCCAGATCTCCCCTGGGAGCCAGTCTCACCCTTTCGCCTCCCTACTTACCTCCAGAGGTTTTGTAGGCGGCGAGCCCCAGAACGGTCTTCATCCAGGACAACATTATCGATATTGGAGGCTGCAGAAAAATGGGTAGATAGGGTAAGGGGAGATGAAAGGCAGGGGTCTGGAGGAAGTGATGGGGGCCGAGAGGGCCGGAGTTGGGCCCTGGGGCAGGAGACACCTCACTAAGGAACTCTCAACCCTCACCCACTACTCTGTCCTGCTCAGTAATCCTGCTTCTCACAAAAAAAGACTTGGGGGACAGGGCCCAATAGGTGGGGGCATCCAGCCGTTCCCCATCTCACAGCCACTGAGTACGCCCTGAAATCCATCCCACCCCACCCATCCCTGTGGCCCACAATGCTCACACGTACACATAAACACATACACACTTCCCCAGGCCAACGGCTGCAGACCTGGCCTCAGAACTCCCTGATTCTGGACCCTCTATGAGTCAGAGCCCCCAGGGCCAGACAGGGTCAGGGGTGGAGGGAGGGTGCTGTGGGCAGGAAGGAGATGTCAGGATATGGGAGAAGGGCCAGGGAATCACAGTTTCCAGATTCTTACCTTCAATCTCTTCTACTTGGAGGAAGAGGAGGTGGTGGTGGTGGTGGTAGTGGTGGTGGTGGTGGGCGAGGGCAGACAAAGTATGAGCCAAATTATAGCAGCGAAATCAACCAATGGGTTGGGGGGAGGGGAAGGGAGGGACACAGGAAGGTTGAAAATCAAAAGTAAAGGCCAGGCACCAGGTGGTTGGGGGAGAAGCCGAAATGTATGAGGCGCACAAAACGGAAAATAACAGGGAAGTGGGGGCACTGGCCCAGGAAGTGGGGGGTACCTTGGGACAGAGCCCACCCCCTACAACCCCCAGAAGGGATTCACTGGGGCCCTGGGATCCCAGAGTCCTCTTCCCACCATACCCACCACCCACAACCCCCACCCCCCAACTCATGGGCCTAAAAGGAAAAGGGTACAGAGCTGGTCTCTCTGGCAACGACAGAAAGAAGCGAGGTGAGGAGGGGGTGGGGGGGTGCGGGGCATGGGTGGGGGATGGGGTCTCAAGAGCCTCTAGGTCACACCCCAAAGCAGTTTTGTAGAGGTGGGGCCCCCACACACCTTTCTCTAGAATGTCCTCTGCTCCATCCTCCCACTGGTCCTCATCCTCATACTCATCATCCACATCTGCAACAGGAAAGCCAAGTGGTCAGGGAGACAGCCACAGCAGAGATGACCTCGTGACCATGGCTCCCAGGAGACGGCACTGGGAGGTGGGCATGACAACCATGCACCTTGCAGGTCAGCACAGAGACGCCAGCACAGGTGAGGCTCTCGCCTGGATGCCGAGCTGCTGCTTTAAGCCCCATGCAGCTCACCTCCATCTGGCTCCGAAAGCCCCCCCCCCCCCCCCCGATCCCACCCACAAATCCATTTAAATAATCTGATCAGGGACACTACAAGCTGGCTCAGTCAGCACAGTGTGTGACTCCTGATCTTGGGGTCAAGAGTTCAAGCTCCACCTTGGGTGTAGAGATCACAAAATAAATAAGTAAATAAACAAACTTAAAAAAAAAAATCAGATCAAAATAAACAAAAACGAAAATTCCCTCCAAACTATTAAGACCAGTATATAGGGCGCCTGGGTGGCTCAGGTCATGATCTCAGGTTCCTGGGATCCAGTCCCGCATCAGGCTCTCTGCTCGGCAGGGAGCCTGCTTCCCTCCCTCTCTCTGCCTGCCTCTCTGTCTACTTGTGATCTCTCTCTGTCAAATAAATAAATAAAATCTTTAAAAGAAAAAAAAAAAAAAAGACCAGTATATATATGTTTTTTAAAGACGCGATTTACAACCTGTTGGTTTTGTTATTATTCCTTCACGCCTGTGACCCTAAAACTTACTGAGAGTGTCCCGTGTGCCCTGCTCTGCTGGGAGCACTTGCCACGGACTCCTCACGGAATCCTCTCTCCCAGCACCGTTTGGATTTTCCAGTAAGGGCTCTGAGGCCCAGAGACTCTCAGCTGGTCCCGGAGAATCAGACTAGCTCCAGGTCTCATGCACCGAACCTCCTCACTGCGTTTCTCATGCTCTTTCATATGTGTAGCGAATGTTACTTTAAAAACTAAGCGGCGATACCCGCACATGACGAAAAACTCCAAAGCATTCAGAGGCTGTGCGCGTGCAGGGAAGTCTCCCTCCCGTTTCTAGCCCCTGCCAGCTCAGTCCCCTTCCCCAGATGCAACTCCATGAGCAGTTTCTTGCCTAGAGATCACCTGAGCACACCGGGGAAATGCGTCTAAACCCTCGACCGCCAATAGCCCCAATACAACTTTTTAACACTGTTTGGTACCTTCCTCTTTTTCTAAGCAATCCTACCAGCCTGGGGTGCTTCCACAGGAGCACATGCCTCATTTGCTATCAGACGATCTGCCCCATAACTCATTTTACCGGGCCCTTACCATCAACCTACACTTAGGTCACCAGACATTTACAACTGAAAACAGGACTGCCGCAACTATCTCATGTCTTTACCTTTACGCGCCTGTGCGAATTTAATCTAATCGCTGGGTAAATTCCTAAAAAAGAACTTCTGGATCAAAGGGTCCCTGCCTGTTAAATGTCAATGGGCACCTCCGCATAACTTCCCACATGCAGTGCCCAACCACACTCCCACCACCAGTGCCTAGTTGTCCCTGGCAGTCCACATCTGTCACACAGCATGTTATCCCTTCTACTACCTAAGATCCCTTCTCAAAGAAAGGACTCCCTCGGGACGCCTGGGTGGCTCAGTTGGTTAAGCAGCTGCCTTCGGCTCAGGTCATGATCCCAGCGTCCTGGGATCGAGTCCCACATCGGGCTCCTTGCTCATCAGGGAGCCTGCTTCTCCCTCTGCCTCTGCCTGCCATTCTGTCTGCCTGTGCTTGCTCTCTCTCCCTCTCTCTCTCTGACAAATAAATAAATAAAATCTTAAAAAAAAAAAAAAAAAAAAAAAAAAAAAAAAAAAAAGGACTCCCTCCCCTCAGCCTTTAAGGGGAGGACCAGGATGGTGCCGAGCATGTCCCGCCCGTCTGCTCCCTGGTTCTCCCTTAGGGAAGAGGTCTCATGAAAATGGCCGATGGCATTCCAAGTGGCTCTCCCTGACATGGGTGTGGGGAACAAGTGCCCTCACAGATGGCTGCTGGGAGGTAGGACCTTTTCAGGGCCAATATTTGGCTGCAGACATCGAAAGGCTTTAAAGCTATGTGCATCCCCTTTGCCCAGGAGTTTGACTTATAGGACTTTAGCATGTAGAAAATGTTCAGGGTCCATGAGAGATAAAATACATTTTCACTCATCTCTATTGAAAAGTCATATTCACTTCAATTACAAACAATGGAAATAAGTCACAATAACGTTAGCAGTAAACTCTAGTATTTTCCCAGCACACTATAGCTGCTGATATCTCAAAATGTCATCTGCACTCATCACTACTTCAAAATTAGATTTTTATCAGACCCTATTAAGTCTTGTTATTTCAATGCATTCATGACAAAACCCACACGTTCTGTAAATATTTAGGTACCGTATTTCTTTTTTTTTTTAAAGATTTTATTTATTTATTTGACAGAGAGAGATCACAAGCAGGCAGAGAAGCAGGCAGAGAGAGAGAGAGAGGGAAGCAGGTCCCTGCTGAGCAGAGAGCCCGATGCGGGACTCGATCCCAGGACCCTGAGATCACGACCCGAGCCGAAGGCAGTGGCCCAACCCACTGAGCCACCCAGGCGCCCCTAGGTACCGTATTTCAGTATAATTATTCTCTTTGGAATCCTATGTTATTTTTCCCATGAGCATTTCAGATCATGGTTCTACGAAGGGGTCTGCAAACTTAACCAGACTGCCCAGGGAGCCACAGCACAAAAAAGGTTCAGAACACCCAGGCTAGGTAATAACTTGTGTCTTTGTGTCTAAATACTGGGAAGGTGTTTCCAGCAGTGCTGCTTGTAGTGATGAAAGACACAAAGTTCAATATCCAGTAAGACATTGGTTAGAAACAGATTAAGGGGTGCCTGGAAGGCTCAGCTGGTTAAGCAACTGCCTTCAGCTCAGATCACGATCCTGGAATCCCAGAATTGAGTCCCGCACTGGGCTCCCTGCTCAGCAGGTAGTCTGCTTCTCCCTCTGACCCTCCCCCTTCTCAATCTCTCTCTCTCAAATAAAATAAAATCTTTAAAACAAAACAAAACAAAACCCAGACTATGGAAAAATACTATGTAGCCATTGGGGAAAAAACGGGTATTTCCAGGATGATGATGCTGATGATAGCAGCTAAAGTTTACTGAGCACTGAGGTGCCAAAAGTTGTTCAGAAAACTTACTTTATGTGAATTAACTCATTTAATCTACGTTATCTATGTTATATGCTCCTCCACAATCATTGAAAGTAGAAAAAGCAATTTACAGAACATAAAGTATGACATGGGCCTATAGAATGGTAATAGATAACCCCCATTTTGGAGGACCCGCACTGGGCTGGGCATGTCACTTTGGGCGGCCATCTACTTGATGCGCTTTACATGCTCGGCCCCCCAAATCCTCTAAATATTCCTGCTGGAATGCAAAGGACTATTTGTCCCCCTGTGTGGAGGGGAAAAGGCGCTCTGAGAGACGGACAGCGACTCACCCAGGGCCACATGGAGAAGAGAGCAGAGACAGGCCAGGAGGGACCCAGGCCTGTCGGCCTCCACGACCCTCTCCTGGCTATATCTAGGTCATTGGAGCTTTTCACGACGAGCTCAGAGTTCAGGTTTTTAAAGGACGTAACGGTATCGTAACAGCGTATTTTGAAAGGACTGATGTTTTAGGAATATGAAGAGGAATATGTTGGGGCAAAAATTACATGTTTGGGATTGGCTTTGACATCATCCAGCAGTGGGCAGGAGTGAGGAGCAAAACAAAACTGGTACTAAGCTCTTAATTCTTGATGCCAGCCGCTGGGGCATGGAGGTTCCATGCACTATCCCACTACTGTGGCACTGACATTTACCAACACAGAAAAAAAAAAAAAGTACATTCAAGGAATAGAATTGAAGGTAAAGTCCAGCCTCTGCCCAGCACTCGCCAGCCCAGTGACATACCAGCCTCGTCCAGAATGAAGCCACCATGGCGGGGTTTCTTGGGAGGTCGGTCGTCATCTTCTTCTTCCTCTTCCTCATCATATTCTTCCTCCTCTTCCTCCTCCTCTTCTTCCTCAGGCTCTTCCTCCTTCTCACTGCCTGCTACACTCCGCCGCTCTTCCTCTACCTGGAGAGTCAGGCAGGGTTGGGGCACAAGGTTCTGTACCCCCAAATCTGATGCCAGCTCTGCTTGGCTAGTCATAACCCCCCCTGCTCTGCATATACTCTGCTGCCCCCTCGGCTGGGCCTCTCTGCTAGCCATCCCATCTCTGTGACAGCACTGGTTGGGTGTCATCCACCCAACCAATACCTGGGAGCTGGCCCAGACCCCTGCTCCACTAGACCTCCTTGCTAGCCTCCACTTGGCCTGTAAATGTAGCTCCATGAAGTTTGGTCCTTGACCCTCATCTCTTTCCACCCGACAACTCCCTAGGCCATTGCATCCACTCCCTTGGCTGGCGGGCGTCTCTGTGACAACGATTCCTGTATCTCTAGTTCCAGTCTACACTGCTCCCCAAGGCCATGGCCTGCCTCTTGTTGCTAATTCCATGAACAATCTTTACTCCTTACTGATGAAACACTTCACACCACTGATCCTCCCTCCCTGGAGAAAAGCTCTTCCCTTAGCATCCATCACGGCACATTACCCTGGCTTTTCTCCAACTGCTCTGGCTGATCCTCTGCTCACCCTCCCGTGCTGGCTTCCATCCCCAGGCTTCAGCTCGGGATCCACTCTGCTTTTCGCTGCACACACTCTCCCCCTGGGCCACTCTACCTTCCACAGTCTCAGCTCCTGTCTCTGTAGGTGATGCCCCATCTGTCTCCAGTTCACACTTTCTTCCGGAACTAGAGGCCCCCATGTGTAAGCACCCTCCACAAATGGCTCCCCCAGATGTCCTCTAAGCCTTACACACACACATCATGTCCCTACACTGACCTCAATGTCTTCCCCCAGACCTGTGCTGGCTCCCTCTGGCTTCTAACAGGCACCAAACTCTTGGCCTGTTTATGGAAAGTTGTCCCTTCAATCTGTCCCTTCTTCTCCATCCCTACAGCCCGTAGCCTGGGCCAGAACACTGCCCTCTCTAAAACCTAGCTCCTTGCCCAGCACTTCTGGTCTCGACTTCTAAGCCCTTTTTCCAAACCAGTCACAAAAGGAAATGTGATCCCAAACTTCAATCTTTTCTTCACTAACTTCAGGCCCTCTTGCCAAGCTCACATCAGTACAACTCATTTACCTGATATTTTCTTTAAATCACTCATCTTTTCATTTAGATTAACAAAGAAACTCTTCCGTACTTTTAAATAGTTCAGAAGTAAAAACGTTTTTAAAGTTAGCCTGTCGCAAGCAACAAGTAACCATAAGGATAAAAGCAGGGGCACCTGGGTGGCTCAGTGGGTTAAGCCTCTGCCTTAGGCTCAGGTCATGATCTCAGGGTCCTAGGATGGAGCCCCGCATCGGGCTCTCTGCTTGGCAGGGAGCCTGCTTCCCCCTCTTTCTCTGCCTGCCTCTATGCCTACTTGTGATCTGTCAAGTAAATAAATAAAATCTTAAAAAAAAAAAAAAAAAAGCAAAACAATGTTATTAAGTCCTAGCATGATACTGTTGCAGGCTGCAGGCTCCAAGTCAAAAGCCTGTTATCCCGAAAACAAGGAAGCAAGCAAATTTCAGAAAGTGTTCAAGTTACAGTGGCATCAAAGTCAAACTTTCTCCATGACCCAATCAAAAAACAGGATGCATAACTTATACAGGAAATAACTTCATGATGGTTCAATGTGGTTTAAGGACTTGTTCTCCTACCTAAAAGCACCTCCCATCACCCCCAACCCTGTAGTCTGTTTCAAACATGGCCATGGGTCTCCAATGCCCTCAGGTAAAGAACCAACTTCCTAGCTGCCTACACTAGAATCACACAGTCTACCCACTGCTGTCCCTCTCACCCTGCCTCTTTGGGTTCCCCCTTCCAAATGCTAGGTCCCAGCCACACTGAGCCACTTGTACCAAGCTCTCTCAGTGCTATCCATCACTCACGTTAGTCCTCTGCAAAAAAGCTATTCTCCTTTGCCTCTCACTCCTACTTCATAAAAGTACCACCCCCCTTCCAGGAGGTCATGCCTACCCCCGCCCCCAGCAAAATCAGGCATATCCTCTAGCTTCCTCCATCACAGCCTTGACCCAGTTTACCTCAGGCACTAATGGGTTCCCAACAACACCCAGTCCAGGGATGAGAACAGAAGACAATTGAAAGACATTTGGTATATATTACTGACTAATCCACAATGTCCCACATTTTACCAACTCAAACCACAACAGGACCACAGCCTGATTTCAATGAACCTTGTCATCATTCCACTGGCTCAGTCCCAGCAAAACCTTCTCTCCAAACCTGGCTCCCCAATCCTTGAGGAGAGGGCTCCCATTACTATCTTTGTGTTATCTTGGGGCTTGAATGTGCTCTTCCGTTGTTCATCCTCACAATCCCCTGAAGGAACCATCTGTTTATAAAACTATCTCCACCCCAGGACAGAGAGCTCCATAAGGGAGCCAGCGATCCCAACATGATAGAACTCTAGGAACATACGTTCAATGAATGAATGAGCAGGTTACTGGGGCTGAGAATGGTGAAATAGATCATTCCCCCAACAGGGGCTCATCATCTGCCATCCCTACCTTCTTCGTTCAACAGGGCCTGGTCCTTCAAGGACATGCTAACGTCTGGCTGTCCAAAAAGCCTATCTAGTCCCGTATCTGGCTGGCCTCTCACTGTCCTCCTGCCTCACCTGGTGATAGCAGACGAGCCAGCAGGTGAGTCAAGAGCCTGGTGTGGTGCTGAGGAAGTGACATTTGCACACAGCAAACCAGATGTCCTGGCCAGGAAAAGGACGCCAGAATCCTGGTCTCATTAATACCAAGATTTAACCACATGTAGCACCCTGAAGCCATAAGTCAGAGAGACCAAGAACCCAGTGCTACTGCTTAAAGCAAAAACCCTTCCTAGCATCCTCCCACCTGCTTTACTCCCACCATGGCTTCCCAATTCCTCTAATTCTTCACTGGAAGCTGACGACTCCCTACAGGGCACAAGGATTGACAACCAAATGCCTACAGAGGTCAAGAAAAGACGTAAGCAGGGCAGCTCAAAGGAAACCCATGGTACTCTCTGTTTATCTGATACTTTCCAGGACACAAGTACATGAAATCTTTCCTTTACTTAAATTCCCCGTAAGGTATGCATGATGATAAATGGCAACTGATATATGCCAGAATTAGAGAAAATTTCCCATTCCACAGCAGGCTGACACTTCTTGAGCAAGGAGCTGCTGGACAGAACAACCCTGGGTCTCAGGTTGCCGGCCTCTCTCACTTTCCCAAAAAAGCAGAAAAATCATGATTTACATGAAGTAGCCCTTACAAGTGTTGGCAACTAACTTTAAAAAACTGATTCACATTTCCAGAGGTTAAAGGAGTTATCTACAATCATCGAGTTATCTCTTCATTAGTTTGTTAACTGTTGCCCACTAAGTGTAAACTCCGTGAAAGCAGATTTGCCTGGCTCCACTCTCTCCAACACCTGAAGAATCTGGAACACAGTAGCAGATGCTCAAACATTTACTTAAGGGGCGCCTAGGTGGCTCAGTAGGTTAAACCCTCTGCCTTCAGCTCAGGTCATGATCTCTGGGTCCTGGGATTGAGCCCTGCATTGGGCTCTCTGCTCAGCGGAAAGCCTGCTTCCCCCTCTCTCTCTGCCTGCCTCTCTGCCTACTTGTGATCTCTGTCAAATAAATAAATAAAATCTTTAAAAAAAAAAACATTTACTTAATCAACAAATAAGTCAGAAATAAGCAAAAGCAGAAAATAGTTAATAGCAGAATATTTAAAATCACATATATCCCAGGAAATGTTTATTTGGTTCCCGAAACAGTATCATTCAACAGACCCAAAGCCAGAGTGACCCTTTCAAAACATGAGATCACACCCCTTCTTCGCTCCAAAACTTCTCATGGCTTTCCCGCACTCAATCAGCACGAACTTCTCCCCAGAACCTCCAAGATCCTATATGATCTGGCTCCTGTTATTTCTTTGTTGCACTCACTCTGACCACCCAAACTCAACTCCTTGTTCTTTCTTCAACATGCAAACATGCTCCCAGCTTCGCACGTGCTGCTTCCCCTTACTGCAACACTTTTCTTCCACAAATGACTCACTCCCTCACCTCCCACAACGTTTTTTTCAAGCATCACCTCTGAGATTCACCTTATTTAAAACTGACCAAGACTCCCTATTCCCCTTCTCTACTTTTCTCCAGGGTACCCTCTGCCTTACTAAACAATATACTTATCAGTTATGTTTATTTATGACCACACGGGCAAAGCCTTTCAAAATCTGTTTTGTTTACTGATGCAGCCCCCGGACAAAGAACTGTGCCTAGTACATAGCAGGCACTAAAAACATATTTCCAAAATGATGGCGCACACCCCAATATAAAAGCTAACAATGAGTGCTTGCTATAGGCCAGGTCCTTCATACACATCACCTGTTATTTCACTGTACCTGGGGCATCCCTGCTCCCCCCCACCCCGCACCTATCCCTCTGCCTGACTTAGGCTTGCCTACTTCTCTATCACTACCAACAACCTGGAAACTCCCAAAGGCCGGAGCTCGTTCTGATCTCCTCTGAGCTCCCACAGGGGCCTTTCTGCCCTGGTCCTGTCCCAGACGCGATGCCTCCCCACCATGTCCCAGCCACACACCTCGGCCTCCTCGCCGTCACTGCTGCGCTCGCTATCCTCCTCCTCGGAGAAGTTGCTGTCCTCGCTGTCCGACATCTTCTGTTCTTGCAGGAAAAGACGGCGGCCTCAGTGCGTCCCCCGGACAGGAGCCCCACCCTAGCCTCAGTTTCCCCGCCAGTTCCCGGGAAGAAGAAAAATCCCTTAGCGCACTTCCGGCAGCCTTGTTCTGGCAACCGTGAGACCAAAAGACTACCCTCTAAGCCACCTTCCGCGTCCCCGAGTCCGGGCTCTAAGCCTCCCTGTTGCCCCGGCGAACCCCAGTCCTGCCACCTCAGCGTCCGACCCACCCCTCACCGCTCCGTTTCCACCTCAGTCTTCGGTACCAGCAGCTGTTCACACGACGCCAGGCCGGGACTGACGTGCCCTCTCGCGAGAACCTACTCGTTGGCCTCGCCTAACGCGAGATTTCCGGGGCTAATCTCCGGCGACGCACTTCCAGGACGCCATCTTGAATGTGGCAGATCTGTCTTAACGTAGAGCATGGAGTCGACATCTCGGGAAGGTCAAAGAGGGGTAGAGTTACTTCCCTTCCCCGACCGGCTTTTCCAGCTACAGGAGTTCGTGCTTGAATTTACTAATAAGGTGTGCCAAGCCGTGAGGAGTCAGGGAATGACCAAATAATAATGAGTTAGCAAAGACATCAGACTTTATTTCCTAGACCCTCTAAAACATTCCTAGGAGGTAAGTATCCCCATTTTGCTGACAAGGAAACTGAAGCTCAGAAAAAATTAACTGCTCAGTGGCCGACTAAGGCTCCTCCCCAAGTTTGGGTAATCCTGAAAACCCTTGTTTTCCCTTACAGATCCCTAAGTTTAAGTCCATGTGAATTTACATATTAGTAATTATTTGTCTGACGGTGGCAAAGAGGACCGGGCATGAGAGAGAGCGGTAAGAAAAATTAATCAGATGAAGGGGGAAACAGATCAGAAACCTTTAAAAACACATTGCTAAAATTTCTTGCATAAGCATTGAGACACCTGGATTCAATTTACAGAAATTTAATATGCACCTAGTTATAGGGTAGTATAGTGTGGTTGGCCCACCAGCTGGCTCCAGGACAGCTACCGGGGAATGAGTATACCACACGTGCATGTCTATAGGAGCACACACTCCCTGATCCAACAACCCCAGACTGAAACCAAGGCGGGGGTGGGGAGGAAATCCTGGTTGCTCTATAACAATGTTTCCCCTTCTTTTTTTTTTTTTTTATATATTTATTTATTTGACAGAGAGATCACAAGTAGACAGGCAGGCAGAGAGAGAGATGGGGAAGCAGGCTCCCCGCTAAGCAGAGAGCCCGATGTGGGGCTCGACCCCAGGACCTGAGATCATGACCTGAGCCAAAGGCAGAGGCTTAACCCACTGAGCCACCCAGGTGCCCCAATGTTTCCCCTTCTTAAAGGAAGCTTGGTTCCTTTAAACAGCAGCTCTTCAAAACAGGATTCCACATACAAAATGCCTATTGACGTCGCCGCAGGAATGAGAGGGAACAGTAATTTCCCTGCCACAGGAAGTTTGGTGTGTCCGTGGTTCCCAACGCTCAACCCCAGCATTACAGAAGAAGATGCAAGAAGAGAGTGATGCACAGTAGCTGCAAAGTGGAAACAACCCGATAGCCATCATAAAGACAGTGGATAAACAAATTGCGGTGCATCTATACAATGGGATAGTAATAACCTGTTGATAAGCACATGAATGAATCTCAAAAACTTCATGCTGAATGAAAGAAGCCAAACACTAGCAATGGATATATGTACCTACTACAATTCCCTTCATATGAAACTCTAGAGAAAGCAAAACTGATCTCTACACTCAGCAGATTAGTGGGTGTCTACGACTGGAGGTGAAGACTGACAGGGAAGGGGCATGAGGGACGCTCTGGGGTGATGGAAATGTGGCTGTGTGTATACCTTTGTCAGAACTCATTGAAATGTACACTTAAAATGTATGCTATCTATCTGTAAATTACACCTCAATGAAGTTGATTTTAAATCTATGGTGTTCAGAATCTGCCAGAGACCAATTATCAAAATCTCTGGGTTGGGGCCTAACCATCAGTATTACTTCAAAGCTCTCCAGGTGGTAATTATTTGCAGTCAGAGACTTGAGGTACAAGACTCCCCTTGTCCTCCAGGGGTGGGATTAGGTTAGAAGACACCTATGCCATGCTGTGTCCCTTCCTCATAGAGGAGAGAGGAGGGAGTATCTGAGAGGGAGAACAGGACCAGATGGGGGCCCCCCACACACTAGGAGACCAGAGATTTCAGGCTTCAGATCTTATCTTCCTCCTTCTCTCCTCTTCCCCTTGGCTCCTTGGACTGCACATGAAGTCCTCTGGCCTAGAAGGAGAAGGCTTAGGACTGGAAGCTGGGGCTAGAGACCACGTCCTCTCCCCCTCTCTCCAACAAGCCTCTCCAGCAGCAGTACCAGGCAGTCTGTGTCCTGCCAGACTCATGGTGAGGGCCGGTGCTGAGCACATGCCCCCTGTAATAACTCCAAGAGCTTGGCCAGAAAGAGAGGGACAGGTCTCTGGGGATGTCCTTCGCAGGGTGGACAAGGGCCCTGGCCAGTCACCCACAGCCGGGACCCCAGTGCATCCAGCAGACGCTGTAGCCGGAACACGGCAATCCCCAGGGATGGGCCCTCTTCGAACTGGATCACAGACAGCTCCAGCCGGAAGCACCCTAGAGTCTCAGCAGGACACACCTGTGGGGACAGAGTGACTTGGTGTCTCTGGGCAAGGGTCTGATCCCAAATCCCCAGTTCTGAACTATGGCCTGGAATAATCAACCTGCTTCATCTCTTTGGCCCTCAGTTTTCTCGTTTGTAAAAGAGAACTCTGAAAAATTCCTAACTTCAGGGCTGATGCCCGCCTATACCTAGGAAATGACACTTCTTTCTTAAAACACTTGGAAGTGCTGATTTTGTTAGAACAAGATACATTACCTCTCTCTACCAGAAATTGACGAGCACATCCAGGGTGTGAATACTGCTCTTGTGGACGCGCGACCCTTGTGCAGTGTGCATTCTGCACATCCCTATATGGTGTCCCTAATAAATAAGCTAATATACTTAGAGCATTTAGACCAGTACCTGGCAGAAGCATCACTATCTAAATGTAGCTGTCATCCTCACCACCATCACCATTGTTTATTGCTATGTGCCAGTCACTGTTCTAGTAGGTGCTGGGGACAGCATGGGTGCCTGGGTGGCTGTCAGGCATCCAACTCTTGGTTTTGGCTCAGAGTCATGGGATAGAGCCCTGCGTCGGGACTCCCCACTCAGTGAGCAATCTGCTTGGGATACTCTCCCCACTGCTCAAGAGCATGCGTGCATTCTCTCTCTCTCTCTCTCTCTCTCTCTCCATTTCAAATAAATAAATCTTAAAAAAATAGGTGTTGGAGACAGCAGTGAACAAAACGTATCTGTGAAGGCCGGGAGTTGGGTCAGAGCAGCTGGACAGCCAGAACACCATACCCCTGCCTCCTGCCCCCAACATGTGTTCTGAACCTAGTGGATTCTCCCTAAACTTCCAAGGTCCAGTGAGAAGCTAATGAAATACTCACCGAGAGGTCATCTGGTGTGTAGAGAGTGCCATCATTTTTGTTTCCCTATAATTTGGGGTAGGGAGAAGAATCAGATCTTGGAGTGGGGAGCCTGACCCTTCCTCAAGCATGCCCCCCACCCCCTCCCTGCCTGTCTCCAGTCTTTCCCCTCCCTCCTCCTCACCAGCATCTTCATGATGGCAACAAGGAAGTAGAAAGGCTCCCGAGGACAGAGGGGTGATCCTAGGCCTCCCAAGGGTCGTACCAGCAGGAGGATGGTCCAGAGCGGCCACATGGGCACCCTGCCCACCGCCCAGGCTTTCTCTGGTCCCAGCCCAGCATCCTGGAAGCAAGAAGTACAGAGAGACAGAGCTAGTTAGAAGACTAAAGTCCCAGACCTTTTCCTGCCCAGCTCCACTCAACCCAGATACTCAGGGAATGTTCTCCAACAGCCCCGCGGGAAGATGGTCATCCTACAGCAGGGCCGGTCCAGGTCAGAGGGGTCCCTGACGCCTCTCCCCCAACCCCCACAGGAAGATATGAGACTCAGCAAAGGTGGGAGTATCAGCCCAGAGAGACTGGAGGATTTGGGGAAGTCCCATCCCAACCCCCTCCCCAACAGGTCCATAAGGCAATACCGAGTGTGTGAGTGCTTGAATCCCGCCGCCTGTCTTCTCATTGGAAAACACCCCTGCTAAGCTCTATCTGTGTTTGCAGGTGCATTTTGGGGGTCTTTGCTCTCCTTTCTACTTCTAATTCTGTATCAAGTATTCCATATTTCAAATATCTTGGAATCTCCATGCTTCCATGTACCTGTCCGTCTTTCTCTGAGGGCTGGCCTCTCTGCCTCCGAATCGCCGTCACTTGTGTTTTCTGGGTCATTCTGTGATTGACCCTATGTCTATCTTCTTTCTCCTCTTCTCCATTGGCCCCTTCTTTGTCTTTTTCCTTCATGTGTGCCTGTCTCTCTTGTGCTGTGTATCTGTCTGTATGCCCCCCCCCAAGTCAGCCTCTGGGGGCCCCCTCCCTCCACTTCTCCCCTCTCTTACCCTTTTGGAGCTAGAATCTGGGCTGGAGGATTCTCCCTCCCGCCACAGACCCGCCCACCAACCTCCCCCCCATCTCCACCTTGCAGGCACAAGGTGAGTCACCACAGCCCTTTCAACTTTGGACCTCTGACTCAGGGCTGCCAGAGAAGCTGAAGAAACTGTGGGCTCTCTGCAGGTCTGAGAGAGAAACCTTTTGGCTGGGACCCTAAGGAGTATCCTGAGTGTAGGGGAGCAAAGGGGCAACTCAATCCTGAGGTTCCTCAGATGGGATAGGGGGGATGCTGGGGATGGAGAATTCTGTGGGGGAGAAGCCTGGAGAGTAGGATGATTTGCGGGGGGAGGGGATGAAGAGATGATTTGAAAGACCCTGGAGAAAGAGGGATTCTAGGGTAGGGACCCTCAAGGGGGGCATTCTGGAGGGTGGGATTCTAAGGAGTGGAAAATCGAGGGGAAGCCAGCTGCTGGCAAGAGGAGACTCTGAAGGGAAAAGAATTCTTAGGAAATGTAGATTTTGAAGGAGGGGGCTCTGAAAGCGAGAGAGATTTTGTGAAAAGGGGATTCTAACGGGGCTGTTCTGGGAAAGGGGGATTGCGGGCAGAAGTAGATTCTGGGGCTCTTGAATGGAGAAAGATTCAGGGAAAGAGGAAGTCTGGGTGAGGGCTCTGAAGAGTGGGATTCTGGGAGGAGAAGACTTTAAAAGGAAGGAAATTCTGGTGAAAGGTGGATTCTGAGGGGCGCTAAAAGGAAAGATTCTGGGAGAGGATTCTCGGAGGAGTTGGTTCGGAATCCGGAATTTGTAAATCCTGACTTCCTGCTGTGGGTTCTGACGGAGAAGGATTTGGGGAGAAGGGTGTCCAGAGGGTAGGATGGAGTTCACAGGAAAGTATGGTAACCAGTGCTAGGGGGTAAAAAGAGCCTCTTTAGACGACGGTAAGAATCGATTTTAGGGCGGAGGGAGATTATCAAAGACTGAAATGCAAAAGAACCAACGATGGCCAGCGAGGACCGAGAATGTGAAGAACAACCCGCCCTCCCCCTTCATCCGCGATTGCACGCCGCACACGTCAGGTCCCGCCTCCTCCGCTCCTGGGACCCACCTTGTCGCCACTATTCCGAAGTCCCGCCCTCTGGCCGCAATATGAGCCGTAAAGCGCTCTCCCGTCGCGACACTGCACCCAGAGCGCCTGCGCAGACCCTGAAAAGCGGCCAGGGAGGCCCCGCATTTTCCTTTTCCGGTTGCAGCGCCTCGCGGTGAGGACCTCTGGCCCACGTTCCAGCCATGCCGTCCAAGGGTCCTTTGCAGTCCGTGCAGGTCTTCGGACGCAAGGTAGGCCGGGTGCCTGATAAGAGGGGCGGAGGGAGGCCGGAGTTGGCTGGGGCCTACGGGTAGGTTCTGGGGTCGACATAGAAGCTGGGGACAGAAGCTCACGTGGCTCCGCTCTTTCTCCCTCGCTTTCCGCAGAAGACGGCTACAGCCGTGGCGCACTGCAAACGGGGCAACGGCCTCATCAAGGTGAATGGGCGGCCCCTGGAGATGATCGAACCCCGCACGCTACAATACAAGGTGCTGGCATTGAGGGTGGGCTTTCTGGTTGAGTGGAGAGCTCTGGAGAGAGATGTTTAAATAAATGGGTTCCTGGAAATCCTTGGTCTTGGAAGCTGAGGGATTTGGTATCAACAATGGGATGTTTAGAAGCTGAGTTGGGGACAGAAAAAGGGTCATTTGCGGGGGCGCCTGGGGGGCTCAGTCGTTAAGTGTCTGCCTTCAGCTCAGGTCATGATCCTAGGCTCCTGAGATCGAGTCCCGCATCGGGCTGTCTGCTCGGCGGGAAGCCTGCTTCTCCCTCTCCCACTCCCCCTGCTTGTGTTCCCTCTCTCGCTGTGTTTCTCTCTGTCAAATATAGTCTTTAAAAAGGAAAAAGAGGGGCATTTGGAGATGGAGTTGGATTTTCAGGGGGTTCAGATATTGTGGTTAAAGTGGACAGAGTGAAAACTTGTAGATTAAAAGGGTGACTTCAAAAATGGGACATTTGGGGTGCCTGGGTGGCTCAGTGGGTTAAGCCTCTGCCTTTGGCTCAGGACATGATCTCGAGGTCCTGGGATGGAGCCCCGTGTCCTGGCTCTCTGCTCAGCAGGGAGCCTGCTTCCCCCTCTTTCTGCCTGACTCTGCCTACTTTTGATCTCTGTCAAATAAATAAATAAAATCTTTAAAAGAAAAAAAAAAACTGGGACATTTGGAAGCCCACTCATTTGGGGACTGCAGGGTAAGGGGAGTTTGGCCTGGTTTCTTAGAGTATAGTAAATTAATGGCAGATGTGTGTCGTGTTTACAATCTAACGTCTCTTTTTCTTTGTTAGAGCATATACTCTCTGAGGACAGAAATCAATTGCTTTCTTAAGACATTTTGTTTAAAAGTAGGGATTGGTTGTTGTAGGTGCTTAATAGTTAAATATTGGAAGAACAGGAGGAGAATTTGGGTTTGTTGTTCTTTGCTGTGAAAGGGGTTCCTCCCCTGCCTGTTTTGGCCTTAGTTTCTTGAGCTCAGAATGGAAAGAGCAGAATCTGTTTTTTTGCCTTTTTTAACCTGTGGTGTTACTTGAGTCAAGTAACATTTTTTCTCAGGTTCGTTTACTTATTTATTTTTAAAGGTTTTGTTTATTTATTTGACAGGCAGAGATCACAAGTAGGCAGAGAGAGAGGGGAGGAAGCAGGCTCCCTGCTGAGCAGAGAGCCCAATGTGGGGCTCGATCCCAGGACCTGGGATCACGACCTGAGCCGAAGACAGAGGCTTTAACCCACTGAACCACCCAGGTGCCCCTCAGGTTCATTTATAAAAGGGATAATTTCTACCTCAAAGGACTGTTGTGAGGATAGAGTAGTTTGTCAATATAAGCTTCTTGGTGTGTGTGAGAACTTATTTTTTCAGAGTGTGTTGCTTTTACTTAATTAGTTCCGATTATTTTTTTATTTTACTGACGTTGAAATGCAATGTTAGTTTCTGGTGTGCAAGGTAGTAATAAAAGTCCGTGTCATTTCTAACTCTGAAAAATAACATTTGTGTTGCAGGTTTAGTTAGAATTTAATAGGATGGTGTCTGAGATCCCTTTGTATTATGGTTTGCTCTTAACAACTGCTGGTTATACAAAGGTTTTGTTTGTGTGGTCTGTGTTGAGTGCTGGGGACACAGCAGTGATCAGGTAGCCCCAGGCCCTGCCCTCACAGAGCTCCTAGTCCAGTGGAGGAGGCAGACTGGACTCAGTACTAGACCCTGCTCCAGCATAGTCTGGGTTGAGATTGGGGAGCCCAGAGAGGGGTTCTGCCTGGGTAGGATTTGGATAGGCTTGGGGAAGATGAAGGTGGGGATCTGTGAGCTGAGACCTAAAGCCGGTAAAACAAAAACATCCAGGCACCTACAAAAGATCTAGAGCTGGCAAGGGGAGAGTGTGGCACAGGTTGTTATAGTACTGTTGTAATTTGGAGGGATGCCAGAGGGCTGGGCGGAGTGCTCAAGGGGGGAAATCCAGAAAAAGCACTGGACGGGGCTTTTCATGGTTTCTGGCAGCCTTGGTGGCTGGAGAGGTTGGCCTTGTTGAACTAAAGTGCCAGCACTCTTAAGAACCAGTGCTAGAGATGGGGATTCTGAGGCCCCAGAGGGACACAGATGGGAGGGCCCAGCTCAGGTTGCCTTCAGCAGTCTCTCCTCAGGCTTCAGATCCTCCCTGCTCCCCTTCCTATGCAGAGGGGTCTGCAGTGACAGCCTCTTCCTCATCCACAAGTGCTCTTGTATCAGCCGTGGCAGAAGTTACTTGGAGAAAGAGGAGTTGGGTGCTCAGTGAGGTGGCATTCAGCTGTCCTGATTGTCATCTAAAATCCTGTCGTGTCCCTCGCTCCTCTAGCTGCTGGAACCTGTTCTGCTTCTAGGCAAGGAGCGGTTTGCTGGGGTGGACATCCGAGTCCGAGTGAAGGGTGGTGGTCACGTGGCCCAGATTTACGGTGAGTTCCAGGAACTGCGGGCAGGGTGGTGGGGAGGTGGCTCTGAGAGCAAGGCCGTATTCTTGGGCCTTCGCAAAGCTGACAGCACTCTCTCGCGCATGTATTTCCCTCACAGCAATCCGCCAATCCATCTCCAAAGCCCTGGTGGCCTATTACCAGAAATGTGAGTGAGCATTGCTCCTTCCCGACGGGTGGGTTGGTGGCAGGTAGGGGACCAGCACCCCCCCAGCCCAATCTTTAGCCCCAGAGACTTGGAGGGCATTTCCATGGCTATCTCAGTCCTCACTCTCTTTTCATTCCCAGACGTGGATGAGGCTTCCAAGAAGGAGATCAAAGACATCCTCATCCAGTATGACCGGACCCTGTTGGTAGCTGATCCCCGGCGCTGCGAATCCAAAAAGTTTGGTGGTCCTGGTGCCCGTGCTCGCTACCAGAAATCCTACCGATAAGCCTGTCGTGAGGATGAGGGTTCATCTTTATAATAAACAGTTGTTACGGGACTTAAGTTTTCAAAGACTGCTTTGGTTGTTTTTGGTGGGTCTTGGACTTAAGAAATGCAAAAACGCCCCAGCCTGAATTGTGAACTTTTCCAGAAGACCACACTCTAGGGTCAGTGTGAGTGGGTGGGAGAGGCAGGTGGGCCCAGTCTCCCTGCACCTCCAGTAGAGTCCGGTCTGGGGAGTTCTGGGCTATTGGTGTGTGGGGTGTCCTTGTGAGTTTGTCCTTTTTCAGTCCATTTGCCACTGTCGAAATGGCATGTCAAGGAGGAGTGGTAGAAAGTGTAAGATCAGTGAACTAGAATATGGAGACAGGAGAAACCTCCTGGGTGCATTTTGAAGTCAACCACTAAGGGCCATGCCGGATTAGAAAGCAATTTAGCCTAATGCCAACCTGTAGGGAGACAGGCTTGGGATTGCAGGGGGTGGGGGCGGATTTCCCTGACTGGTTTCATGTTTCAGGATGGCAATACTCCTGGATTAAACTCATTGTGGTGATTGCCTTTATAGGGCTCAGAACGAGTCTGAGACCTTAGCTGTAAGAGCCAATACTCAGTGGGCTCTCGGTTGCTATTCCTGGGCTACACAGGACATTTCCATCGTCAAAGTTCTGTGGGACAGTACTGGTGTATGTATAGGGAAGTGAATGTTGCTTGTGGATTCAGTTACTTTGTGCCCGTGAGCGCCCCCCCCCTTTGCAGGAAGCCAGTGACTCATTGAGTGGACCGTGCATCTCCGCCCACATTAGCCTTGAGCCAACCTACCGCAGCCATCTGTCCCCAGGCGAGGGCCCACACTCCTCCCCCTGCTGCCGGGGTACTGGCAAGAACACTGGACATGGACGAAGGAAGGAAAACCTTACAAATTTTTTTTCGTAAAAGATGGAACTTGAAATTTACTGTCCAGTTGCCCTTTTTGTCTCTGCCCAGTCAGTAGAGTAGGCCTGTGTGGCCGCCATGGCTGGGCTGCAGACGAGAACATGCTCATTGTGAGGCCAGTTCTGTAGCACGGCACGGATCTACAAGGAGCGTACACGGATAGTGCTGCTTACAGATGGACAGTGGGGTTGATTAGCTGGGCTGGCACCAATTAGGTGCCCAGCTAAGCATTGTGCCTGTGAGGTTGGTGGCAGGCGGAAGTCGAGATGTTAGCTAAGAAAGTTAGCCTAGTGGCCACGTAACTGTAGCTCACCAGGCTCTTCATGGGAGATGTTAATGGGTTAATGGTTTGGCTGGCATTAACTTGAATGTCCCAAAGAGGGCAGCAGGGCACTACCCTCCCACTTTTGAGCCTGATAGAACTGTGGCTCTAAGGACAGCTAGGCTGACCTAACAGTGGGCAGACTAGTGGACCAGCAAGGAGTGTATCCCAACGCGCTGTCAGCTCGGACTGTGGAGGGGAAAGCTAGGAGCCTGGCAGGTGTCAGGAGTCCTGGAGTCCAGGGGTGGGGAACATGAGGGGCCAAAGCAAGCCTGGTGTCCATGGTTTTCCTCCAGGGTTCAGAGACCCCCTTCCGAGGCTCTTGGCTCCCTGCCAGAGGCACAGCTGGGATGCATCTTGCATCTGGAAAGGCAGGGGGCTCGCCTTCCTTCCCCACTTGAGGCTTTGGAGTAGACTGCCCCTTTCTCTCCCAGCCGCCTCCTCAAATACCGGGAATTCCGGCGCCACTGGGAGCCCAGGCCAGGCTGAGAACTTTCCTTCAGCTGGGAATGTGCAGCTGGAGGCGGAGGAGGGGAGGGCAGCTGCTGGGCCCAGGCTGAGGAGGCCAGCTCAGCCCTAGCCCTGCCATATAGGCCAGTAGCTGTCTGGTGACTAGGAGCCAGCAGCTCACATTTACTGAGCCAGGTCTTGTTTCTGCTGCCTTACTCAGCTAAGGATCACTTAGGGCCCTTCAGGCACCAGGCTGTAAGCCTTATCCCAGAGGGAAGTGGTTCCTTTTATCTGGTCGGGCACAAGATAGACACTTAACAGTATGGACTCAAGCTAGGCTGTGTGGATCTGAGTTCCAGCTCTGCCTCTGCCTCCTATGTGACAGGGCAGACCCCCTTACTCTCTATTCTGTTTCCTCATCTCTTGAGGATCAGAAACCATCCTCACGTGTCTTTTAGGGACACTGAGAGGATTCGAAGTGAATGAGTTCGCATAAAGCGACTAATGCCGTTGCTATGCAGTTAGTACTCAATAAATCGCCACTTTTTTTTTTCTTTCCGTTAATTGTTCAAACTTCAGATTCCTAGGCTCCCACCCTGGAGGTTCTGACTCCATGGGATGGAACTGGATCCTGGACCCTGGGGGATCTCTCTGGTAGTCGAACAGTGCCGCAGGAAGTGAATTTACCATGATCTTACAAGGCAGGTACTGCTCTAGTTTCTCGGCTGGCCCAGTTGAGAAAACCAGACTCAGAGGTTGTACACCAACTAGAAAAGTCAGGATTTGAACTCAGCTTTGTACCTCAGTGAATTCCAGGGAAAATGAAATAAAACAAGGTGCTAAGTACAAGAGGGTTTAGCATTCAATGAATGAAGCTAGTATTACCAAAGAAACTGCTTCAGTTACGCTGCTTGCCCAGCATAACACTGCTGGGAGGGGGCAGAATGATTCTAACATAAAAGCCTTTGTCTCTGACCTGAATTTCTCTTAGGGGTGGGGGGACTTGAGAGGTCCCAAACTAAAGTGAGGGGGTAAAAAGATCCAATGTGTGTAGGTGGGCACAAGAATTAGAACATTCATGTGTTGGGGGGTGAGAAATCAGATGTGGAACGGACTTTGCAGAATCCCAAACCCAGTTCACTCTGGTGTTAGTATAGTAGAATCTCTGAGATTTTGTAGTGCCAAGACTCAGAAGAACCTGATTAAAGAGGGATGGATGAATGATAGGGAATGTAACGTGATGGCACTGATGGATTAGATGGTTGAATGAGATGCAGGGATGGGTAAAGGGGGAAATACAGAGGAACAGAGGGATGAATGGAGAGGGCCTGTTGGACAATATGGACAGGTGGGATAATGGAGGAATGTGTATGAGAAAGGGGGTAGGATGACAGATGAATAGGGCAGAGTTGACTAAATCATGGCATATGGATTGGAAGATGGGACACGGAGTTGGGGAGGAGATGGGACAGCCAGCCGGTGGATAGACATAGAGATGGCTGAACAGAGAGATACTAGCAGACATGAACTGGGTAAACTTCTAAGTCGACCTGGAACCACGCTGCTTAACTGGGTTTTCCTGGATGGCATCAAGCAGTTCATAAACCATCTAAACACAAACACCAAACCAATGGGTGGTCGTCAGTAATTCTCCAACAAGTTTGAAATGCCTCCTGTTTTCAGAACCACTGATTCATGCTGTGTCAGACCTTCGCATTCATTGTCTTGTCATCCGCCCACTGCCTCCAGAATGGGAAAATATACATAACTTCATAATATTAACAAAATATTAATGACCTCCCCTTCCCCATCCCTGCTGAGTTAGTCAAGGTAAGTAAAAAGGACCATTCGCCAAAGCAGCTCCCAGAAGTTGGAAAGCTGCAGCAATTTCTAGACCTGTGCTCAGTGTCTGGACTTCTGGGTGAAGTTCTGAGGGTCTGTGGCATCCGGCTGAAGTCCTTGCTTTTCAAGAGGCCCGATATCTGGGCTCACATGTGGAAAGGGGCATCAGGAGCTCCCTGGGCCCTGCGAAGGCCCACAGATTCCTGGGTGGGGGCCAAGAGAGCAGGGTGGTTCAACCTGACCTGGGCCTTGGCTGGCCGGAGCCGCCCGCCGCCCCCAACCTGGATGTTGACTGTGGTGGCATAGCTGAGCCTCCGGGCTGGGGGTGGCGGGGGCTGGGGCTGGGGTGGGGGTGAAGGGGCCCGCGATGCGGGGGCAGAGGAGGACCAGGGACCCCGGGAGGCCGAGGGGGCTTCTCCCCCAGACCCTTGCCGCCGAGCCAGGCTCTGGCTGATGTATGAGGCTGCCAGGTACCTTGAGAGGGCAGCTGTGTTGGGGCCCAGGAGCTGCCGGGTCGGAGGAGGGGGGCTATGGGGCGGGGTCAACTCTGAAGACTCTGACCTGGTGACAGGAGAGGCCAAGTAGTGTCCTGGTTTGGACAGAACCATGTTGGTCTGAGCCGGGGTGGAAAACAGGCCCTGAGAGTCCCGAGAGCCTCTCTGCTCAGGCAGGAGTGTCAGGGCCGGACCACGGACGTCGGGGAGGCTCCTCTGCTCCAACAATGGTGAACGTTTTTGGATCTGAAGGTCTGTGAAGCTTTGTTCCTGAAGCAAAGGTGCAGCAGATGGACCCTGGGTGTCCGGGAGGCCTGGTCGCTGGAGCAGAGGTGCAGCAGCGGGAACATTCGAGTTCTGGGGCAAAGACAGTGCGGTGCTGGCTGGGAGCTGATGGTCTAGGCAGCGTTCGTGTGCAGGCAAGGATGAGGTGCCCAGAAGCTGAATGTCTGAGGGGTCTCGGGGCAAAGACGGCACAGCGCTGGCTGGGATCTCATGGCTCAGGGGGCCTTCCCAGGCAGCTAAAGGTGAAGCACTCAGACCCGGAATGTCTGGGAGGTCATGTTGAGAGGGCAGTGCAGCATTGCCTGGGATCAGACGGTCCAGGCTGCTTCCATGCGTAAGCGAGGCGTTGACAGCTTGGTCGCCAACACCAGCCGGAAATGGAACATCCCTGGGACCTCCTTGTCTGGTTAACGGGGTATTGCTCGGGCTCTGGCTACATAGAGGACCTTCTTGCTTGGGCACAGTGGCAGTGGCTAAAACTGTGACATCAGAACAGCATCTTTGCCCAGGCAGGGCCAGGCTGGTTGGAACTTGGGTGTCCATATGGCCTCTATGCTGAGGCAGAGGAGTGGTAGCTGGACGCTGGACTTCCAGGTGGCCTCCTGGGTCAGGCAGAGCTGTAGCCGGGACCTGCACATCTGGGGGGTCTTCCTGCGGGGGCAAGGCTGTGGTGGCCGTAGCCGTGCTCTGTGTGTTCTGGGGGCCTCCTTGCTCAGGCAGACAGCTAGCAGCTGGCACCTGGATGCCAAGATGGTCTTGCTCAGGCAAACTGGAAACACAGAGACCCCGGCCAACCAGGCAGCCTCCCTGCTTAGACAAAGGTGTAGCAGCTTGAACCCGAGTGGCAGGACCCAGAGGGACAGACTCCTGGGCACAGGTCAGCGGGAAGGCCAGTTCACACACCAGCACGTGTCCAAAGGCAGGCAGAGGCCCTGTGTGCACAGAAAGAACGGAGTCAGGACTGAGGTCTCCATGGGGGCCATCTCTGCCAACCACACACCTGGACCTCACCTGGCTCAGCATGCTCTTGGGGCAGGCCGGGGGACAACTGGGGCTGGGCCAGAGCACGAGGCCGGCGGCGGGGGGCGTTGGCCGATGCCCGGGTCTCGGCCCGCTGCATCTGCTGGATCCGCTCGCTGTAGAGCCGGGCTAACTCTCGCACCCGGGAAGCTGCCCTCTCCGAACTCGGGGCTCCTGTCTTCCCGCTTCCGCTGCCTCCGCCCAGATCCGAATCTTCCAGGATTAGCAGTGGCTCCGGGAAACCTGGCCGGGCCAGCTGCCCCTGCTCCAGGGCCCGCCAGGCGCTGCGGATTTCTGAACAAGAGCGGAATTCCAGCTCATCTGGGAATCCCTGATCTTGGGGGACATCCTGGGGCTGGAAGTCTGGGAACGGTTCCCCTTCTTCGGGCTCCTCCTGCCCTGCCCTGCCACCTGAGGAGGGTTCCCCCAGTTTTGCTGAGTTGCCTCCGGGGAACAGTTCTCTCCTGGTGGCTACAGCCTCATCGGGCCCTTGCAGAGGTCCCTGGAGCCATGAGTCACAGGGAAGGGCTGGAGCGCTGGCGAGACTAGGAATGTCCGGGACATTAGGTATGGCTGGAAGGTGGGGCATTTCAAAAACACTGGAAATGTCAGAGAGGCTGGGAAGGTGGGGAATCTTGGGAATTTCAGACAGGCCGGGAATTTCAGGGAGGCCGGGTGCGTCTGGACTTTTGCTAAGGCCGGAAACGTCGGGAGTTTCAGCCGCGCTGGAACTTTCGAGCCCTTCCAGGACATGGAGCGGGGAAGGCCCCCGTTCGTCCATCTCTAGCTCCTCCTCCTCCTCCTCTTCTGAAGAGTCCCGGCCGGGCAGGGCTTGGAATGTGAGGGTTTCACTGTCGCCTGGCACCTGGGAATCTCCAGGAAACTTGGGAATGTCGTGGGGGGATGGCGGCAGTGGGCACTGGGGAAGAGGCCAAAGATGTCAGGGCAGGCTGGGCCCTCTGGCCCCCTGGGGCTGTTCCCCTCCCAGCTGAGAGCCCCAAGGACACCATGATGTGATGACCAGCTCACCCCTGGATCCCGGAGGCCTCTTTGGTTCAACAGTTCCAGAATCTCTTCAGTGATGGAGGTCCCAGAGGGCTCCAGCGTGGGGGGTCCAGTGTCCTCCAGGTCCTCAGGGGGTCCGGAAGTTGGAACTGGTGGCTGAGGCTCTAAGGGGGGGTAGAGCTCCCCCTCACTGCCAGCATGCTGCGAGCAAGGAGAGAGGATGGAGGGCTGGAGTGGAAGGCCCCATCCCTTTCTCCCAGGCCCAGGAGTACGGGTCCTCAGACCCTGTCCTAGGGTGTTTCTTACCTTGAGTCTAGGCTTAGCTGGGGATGGAGAGATGATAAAGAGAAAAGAATGAGATGTGGGAACAAGGTCATTCCTTACAGCTGATGAGCTGCCCGTCACCCCGCACCCATGCCCATGGGACATCCCCTGGAAAGAGACAGAAAGATGGGGCTGGGGCAGTCACTTACCATTTGGTGGAAACATAACGTACGGCTCCTTTACTGGCTCTGGGGAGAGAACACAGTGATGTCAGGGGCCCAGTTCCCACCGCATTCTCTAGTCAACTTTTAGGTGGAGGACACTCACCAGACTGTCTGCGGCCACGGCGGGTAGCAGAGGGTCCTGGAGATGGAGCTGGGGGACAGGGAGATTAGAAGCCCATGAGGGGCCCAGCTCCAGGCTCCCGAAGGAGAGGAAGGCTGGGGGTACAGTTCCTGGGGGAGAAGTTGAGGGGGAGCTCAGGGTTCCATCTTTACCTGTGTTCCTTCGTCCAGGGGTGAAACTTCTAGCATCTCGAGGTCGGGGAGACCCAAGTGGGGGTGTCAGGGGCTCTGGGATAGGCTTACTTTTAGGAGCACCTGTGGGGAGAAATTTGGAACCTGATAATTGACTTTTCCTCAGGAGTCATGCCTCTACTCCCACATAATCCCAAGGCCCCAACTCACAGTGCAGGCTGTTTTCAAGGAGAACTTGTTTGGCCTGAAAGAGACAAGGGTGGGAGTTGTGTGGCAGAGTGCCTGTCTCTGAGCGCCCCAGTCACAGTCCTGTTCATGGGTGCTGTATGCATGAGGCACCTCACATGACTTGTGATTGTTAGTAATCCCCCCAACTCTGTGGGGTTGATGCTGATTCCGCCAGGTGAGGAAACAGGGATCAGAGAGGTTGCCCTACTTGCCCAAAGTCACACAGCAGAGACATGGTGAAGCTGGGCTTTAAACCCAGGCAGCCTAACTCTGCAATTTATGGGTCATGGTCTAAGAGAGTCCCCCTGCCCTCAAGGTTTTGCAGAGCTATGGTGGGGGTAGGTCCTCCAGCTCGCTCAAGGCCCACGGACATAGCAGGAGCTGTACCTTGGCAGGGATGGAGGCAGGGTGGTTCTCAAAGAAGAGACGCTGGAGACAGTGAATCCACAGCCTCTTCTCTTCTTGGTTCTTGGCCTGGGGGTGGGACGGGGCGGAGTTGGGAGCCAGGTGTAAGGTCTAGAGGCGGAGGGGAGCCCTGACCACCCAGCCCCACCTTGAACCCACCTGGAGAAGGTGCCTGTGTTTGGGAATGGTCAGATCGGACACCTTGAACCCTAGAGGGTCTCGAGGACTCTCGCTCACACTCAGGTTGCAGCACTAGATGGGGGGGGACAGAAAGGGGCAGCAAGCTCAAATCCAGGCCCCCCGCTCCCCAGGCCCTCACCGGCATTCTGCTGGCCTTGCCCCTCATTAAACCTCACCCCCATCCTCGGACTCAAGAAAACGTGGCCCTTTTAACCTGGGTGGTCCCTCCTTTGCAGACCCCACCACCAGCCCTCCCTGTAGGTACCCAGCTATAGGTATAGGTGATAAACCTTGCTGGGGACATTCTGGCCTCACCCACAACCCTGAACTCACGAAGATATGGCCCTTGTAGGTGTACTCCGGGCCCCTCCGCTTGGCCACGAGCAGCATCCGTGAGAATAGAAAAAGCAGCCGCTCGCCCCCTCGAAGTCGGGGGCCACCCCCTCCGCCACCTCGGAATGCGCCCTCCAGCACCAGCTCCCCGAAAGCGCTGAGCTCCGGGCCAGTCCAGCCGCCCAGCCGCCGTTGCACTTCCTGCTGGGACCCCATCAGGTGCAAAAGGCACCGAAGTGCACACGCACCGAGACAGGAAGTGCACACACAACGAGACGGGGTCATCAGCCACAGGGCTGTGCTGTCCCAGTCAGCGCTTGGAGGCCGATCACCCCCATCAGAGGCCCTCCTGCCCGCTGCCCCCATCCAGCAGCCCCGGCACCCCCCCCCCGCCCCGGCCTCCATCCTCCGGGGCTCACCTGGAGGCGCGCCGCATGCTCCTGCTTCCGTTTCATGTCATTGATGTACCAGGCGACCGCGGTCATGGACACGATGGCCTCTTCCACCATCTCACGGCCCCCGGCGCCTGGGCCCTCCGCCCAGTGCTTGCCTAGTTCCTGCCAGGCAGTCCCCAGGCACCCAGGAAGGGAAAAGAGATGAGAGAGAATGATAACGACAAAAAGGGAGAGAGACAGAAAGGTAGGGGCAGAGGTGGCGACCCAGTGAGGGACAGAGAGACACAGGCAGAGATAGAAAGTGGGATCAGCTGGCGCCAGTCCCCACCAGCCACAAGCCCCTGCCCCAACTGCTGTCCCAGCTTCTAGGGACTTGTCCTGGGTCCACCCTCCAGATGTCCCACCAGGGGGTCACCAGACAGGGCCTTGCCCTTGCCATCCCTGGGCAGCCCCCTGGGGCCACAGCCCACCTGCAGCAACAAATGGTACTTGAGGATCCGCTGAACAGGTTTCAGCAGGAAGCTCTGCAGAGGCAGTGAGTGGCGGAGCTGGGCCTGGCGCTCCTGCAACCACAGGGCTGCGGGTGGGGACAGCGACAGCTCCCGGAGCAGGGCTAGGGAGCTGGGGGCACAGCACAGGTCAGGGTGGGGGGGGGCTGGCAGCCCCGGGTTGGGGGGGCTGGGAGGGGGTGGGGAATGGCCAGGGTTGCAGGGGCTGGCAGCAGGGGCTGGGGGCGGTCAAGGGCAGCTTAGGGAGAGGTCAGTTACTGTCCTGGTCTGGTAGGGGTTGGAGCTGGATGGGTCGAGGTGGAGGGAGGCCGGATGACACAGCAACTCAGGGGGCAAGGCCTGGGGCCCGGCAGGAGCTCCTCACCCCTCACCTCGGGTAGTTCATGCAGTACAACGTGTAGATGTCAAAATCCTCACTCTGCAGGTGACACAAGAGTCAGGGAGACCCAAGGTCCTAAATCCTGAAGGCCTCCCTCCCACCTAGCCCAGGCCTGCTCCCTCCGCCCCCCGCCCTGCCCCAGGCCCCATCCCAGACTGAGCGCCCTCACCCTGACTCACCCTCTGCACAAAGCACTCAGCAATGCCCCCCGCGCTGCTGCTGCCCTCCAGGTCCTCCAGGAGCTCACTGTGAGGGAGAGAGGGCGGTGAGGGGCTGCCCCATCCCCGAACCCCCCTGTGGGAGGACTCCAAGAGGCTGGGGCCTTGGCAGCGGCCAGGGTCTCTCAAGGGGTCACCACACCCAAAGGAAGTCTTCTTGCTGGGACACGGCAAGCTGCTCAGACTTTGTCCATGGACAGCATCCTATTCCTCCGCTCGAAACATTGTCACAGCGGGCATGAGCCTGGGGTGGGGGTGGGGATCTTGTGATATGACCCAGGGAGAGGGGTGTCATGACCCTCAGGGCTGCGATGAGCTTAAGATCCTGTTGCGATCCTGAGATCTTGGCATGCCTTCTCAGATCTCCTGCAATCATTCTCAGATCTCATGAAGACACTCAGAGGGGTCAGGATCCTTGGACCCCAGCATCCTCCTTCCTGGGTCCTGGCCAACCATCTGGTCTATCTGGGGCCGAGGGGGTTCCCAGGCTGAGACGGTTGCACGAATGCTCACACTGGCATGATCTTCGGGCCCCACGTGAGCCCTGGATTCATCGTGATCCCACATCTGACACAGCACTGAGACACATCCCAGGATTTAGGCCTCCTCGGGGTCCTCAAGCTCCCATCTACCTCACCCTCCATCACTCTGGTTCCTTGCTCCCCATGATCCCTGCCCCAAGTCACCACACCCCAGGTACCAGCCTGGACAAGGCATTATGGGGCTCCAAGGTCTGGGTTAGGATACAGCCCATCATCCCTGACCCTACCCGCTGGTACCCCTGCCCATCCCTCCCGCCTCTGACCTGCTGAACTCGTAGATGTCCTCGATGTTGGCAAATAGCATGCCCACCTGCTCCGCGCTCAGCCCTAGGACCCCACCATCCAGCAGAGGGGCCAGGTAGTCCTGCAGGGATGACTGGGGTTATGGGTGCAGAGGGCTGGCCTGGGTTCCCACTGTGCTCAGGTGCCGACTGGCCTCACCTCCACGATGCTACGAAGGTCCCGGACGTAGGCCCGCTCTGTCTCCACGATCTCTCGCACCACTCGCTCCAGCCTCGAGGGTTTGGCTGAACCCGGGGTTCCCACGGGTGACAGATGCAGGCGGATGGGGGGCCCTGGAAGGGGCTCTGGCCTGGACACTGAGCAGACTGGGGTGGGCCCTGGAGCCGGGTCCCCCTCAGAGCCCACCGTGCTCAGGGATGTGGAGCTCCCAGAACCTCGGGGGGAGGCCATGGCAGGGGTTGCAGGGCCTGCTGGGGGTGTGGAGCAGGAGATCAGGGGGTGTCCCCACCTGAGTGAGTGCTCTCAGCCCTACAATCATCCATACCACATCACTATCTTTCCCCAGGGCTCCGGTCTCCTCTCCCCATTGAGCTGCCCCAGTCCTGGCCAGTCCTCTCCCATCAGGGTCTCCTCTGGGCTTCGGCTTCCACTCTTCTAATCCACCTCCATGTGTCAGCCTGGAAGATCTTTATTAATCTGCTCATTTGACTCTGTCACTCCAAGTGCTCGCGTCCTTCACATCCTCGGGATAAAGTCCAAACTCCTCAGATCCACAGGGCCCTATGCAACGTGGCCATTCGAGACCTTTCCATTCTGCTCTCTTCCCATAACCATACCACTTCTCACACCCCAGACTCCAGTCCTATTTGCCTACTTGCAGTTACTCAAGAAAAACCAGCCCCTCTTGCCTCTGCACACACTGTCCCCTCAGCATGGAATACTCTTCCTTGCTTTTTCCAACTCATTCCTCCTCATCTTTCAATTCTGTTTAGATGTCCCCTCCTCCATGCAGCCGTCCGGGACTGGGCTCCCACAGTGAGGGGATGGGGCTTTTCCACCACTCCCCACAACTCTGTCCCAGCCCTGACCATTCTACCACAGGTTTCCCCCTCTGGACTGTCAGCATCTGGGGATGGTTCCATTTGTCCTAGGCGACCTGGAGCTCTGTGTAGGCAGGGCTGGGATTGTCTTGATCACTTGTGTTGCCAGCACTGCGCAGCACCAAGGCCAGCCATAGAGGCCCTCACAGTGCCTGGACTAAAGGACCCAATGCCCAGCAGACCCCACCCTCCCTTGCACGCTCACCTGTCTGGCTCTCACACACAGCTGTGCAGTCACACACTTCACCTGTGGGGCCACGTCCAAGGCTAGGGCTGGGTTTGGACAGGCTTGGTCCACGGGCTCCCTCCGGCATGGCTGAGTGGCTCAGCGGCTGCTGCAGAGAGATCCCCTTCTTGGATATCAGGACCCCATCGGCCTCCCCCCACTGGCCACACTCACAGATTAGGCCAGAGAACTGGGAACCCGGTCTAAACCCAGGAGGGACCCCCTAAGAGTAACTAAGGAGGCAGACAGAAGCACGGTGATAGAAACAGGGGCACAAGGGGCGATAACACAGAGAAAAAGATGGAAAGGTTGAGACAAAGAAGACTGAAGCTGGGAGTCTGGTCTGGTCTGGGGCTGGAGGCTCAGGGATCCTGGGAACGTTTGGCTGGAGCCGAGGGCGAGGGGCAGGGCTGGGAAAAGCCGTGGGCGGGAGGCCGCGGGGTCCCAGGGGAGGGCGGAGGAGGCTGGGGGACCGGATGCCAGGGTCCTGCAGACGGCTCCCTCCCCCGCCCAGGGCTGCGAGTTGGGGCGCTGGCCCTGAACCCTCAACACACCTCCCCTCAACCCCCCAGCCAGTCCCTCCGCGATCCGCTTACTGTCCCCACCGCCGCGCCGGGTCCCCAGCGCCTTCCCACACCCCTCCAGACCCAAACTCCCGCCGGCGCCTCCGCTCGCCCCCCGCCGGCACGCCCCCTCATTGTTCAGTGGCTGCGGCGCCGCCCCCTCCCCCAGCCCGTCGGGGCCCCTTGCCTCCCTCCCTCACCTCCCAGGGAGTCTCCAGCCCAGAACCGAGGTTGCTCGATTCTTATTCTACCCTAGTACGGTCCTCGGGGAGGCGCAAGGCCGGACTCCTAGGTCTCTGCAAGTCAGGGGCTTGAACTTCGGGTTCTCAGGCTCCGTGAACCACAATCCGGAGTCTCTCGGAAAAAGGGATGTAGCAGTCCAAATTTCTTGGTCCTCTAAATGAGGGATGCTGGGAGTCCCGACACTTGGGTCTCAGATGGGGCGCTGGAGACCCAAATTCCTGAGTCTTCTAGATAGGGCCGTGGGGTGACCAGATTCCTGAGTTCCCCTAACTCTTGGAGCAGATATTAAACCATCTCCAGGCGGGAGTGCAGGGGAGTCCCAAATTCCTGGGTCCCCTTGAAGTGGTGGGCGTTTCAGCCCCAAACTGGCTGGGGCGCCAGGAGTCCGTATGCCAAGTTCGGATATCTGGGCTCGAATATCTGGGAACCCTTGGGGGTAATCACCGGTCTGGGATCCTAACTTCTTTAAACGGGGGTGCAGGAAGCTCGGCCTCCAGGATCCCGCGGAGTGATGTCCCGGACTCCCGGCTCCTCCAGGAGGGGGCGCTGGGCACCTGGATATTTGGGTTCCTTTAGCCTGCGCTTTGGGGTCTCTCAGGGTGCGGTGCAGACTCCCTACTCCAGCGTCCACGACTTTGGACCCCTCAAGGCTCTGGGATGAGTACCGCTGGGCTTTGGCGGCGGCGGTGCGACATCTGTAGCGGGAGAGTCCGGTCCCAGCTGTGAGGCGGGGGGCGGTCGCCGGGGCCTTCCCCTCCCCCTCCCAGCGGCCCGGGCTCATATCCTGTTCCCGCCCGCGGGGGGGAGGGGCTGCCTTCCGGCCAGGCAGCCTTTAAAGGGTTAAGCCCCCTCCCTCGTATCTGAATATTCATGAGAAGGCGAGTCCCGGGCAGGCTACGCCTCCACATTCCTAACGTCTCTGAGACTTTTCCCTTTTACAGCAAGGGCCTTCGGGGCGTGAGAATCCGGAACTGGAAGCGCACTCTCTCCCATTGGTCAACCAAAAGATTCTTATTTGCATATGCAGCAAAAGGCGGAGCTGTCCAGCTAGGTCACGTGGCCAAGAACAACTGAAGGACCTCGCGACGCGAGGGTGCGGCCGGAGCTCCAGTGGCGCAATCGGTTAGCGCGCGGTACTTATACGACAGTGCGAGCGGAGCGATGCCGAGGTTGTGAGTTCGATCCTCACCTGGAGCATCTTTTTCCTCTTAACCTCTTTTTACGAATTTATACATCTTATAAATCAACCAAAACATCTACATCCCCACTTAGAGGAATGAACGTTTCGATATTCGGAGTTTTCGGGTTGGAACTCCTGGAACTCTGACTACCTCCCGGGAAAGTGTTGTGTCGCGGGGAGGTGCCGTTTTCATCCCGGCCGCCAGAGGGTGGTATCGCCTCTTAAACGCTTGAGCTTTTACTTGGGTTGCAAATCTCAGTTTAAGACTTCTTTGGGACGCCTGGGTGGCTCAGCTGGTTGAGCAGCTGCCTTCGGCTCGGGTCATGATCCCAGCGTCCTGGGATCGAGTCCCACATCGGGCTCCTTGCTCATCCGGGAGCCTGCTTCTCCCTCTGCCTCTGCCTGCCATTCTGTCTGCCTGTGCTCGCTCGCTCTCCCTCTCTCTCTCTGACAAATAAATAAATAAAATCTTTAAAAAAAAAAAAAAAAAAAAAGAAAAAAAAAAAGACTTCTTAGATGTGTCGTGTCCTCCGCAAACTGTATGGCACTGCCTCTTTTTCCATCTTCCTGTGTTGGACTTTTTTCCAGCTATAATTGCCATATAACACTGTATTAGTCCAAGACATACAACGTGGTTCGATATATGTATAAATTGTGAAATGATTACTATAAATTAACATCAATCACATCACAGTTAATCGTTTTTTTCTCCAGTGTTTTGGGGTTTTTTACTCTCTCTTTTCCTCCCTTTTTCTGAATTGATTTGTTTTTTTCAACAAATGCTAAACAGCACTATGTGACTGACCCCTGTTCAGGGTTTAGGAATGAGTGATACAGCGAAGACAAGACAAAGTCCCGGCCCCTGAGGATTTGACACGCTAGTGGGAGAGGCAGGTTTCTATAAGCATGAAAACTACATCTTATATGCCTGGTAGTGGTGAATGTCACCGAGAGAGTAGAGTTGGGAGGATGAGGGTGACAGAGCTTCAGTGTGGGTTGTAATAATAGTAGTCAAATATCATTTCACTGAGGAGGCATCTGAGCAGAGACCTAAAGGAGGGGAGCAAGCCATGGGGATACCTGGGGGAATATTCCAGGCAGAGGTAGAAGCCAGTGCAAAGGCCCTGGGGCTGAAGCAGCAGGTCAGGTATATTGGTGAGCAGCCAGAAAGCCAGTGTGACTAGAGCAATAGTGGCCAAAGAGCCAGGCCATGTAAGCTGGTGAGGACTTAGGACTTTGCCTTTTATGTGATCTTACCGACTCAAGTGTTAGGACAGGTTCCCTGTGGTTGTCTTGTTGGGGAGTGGGGAGAGACTGAGTGTAGGTCCTGAGCCAGTAAAACCAGGAAGGGGGGGTGTTAGGAAGGTTCAGATGGAAGATGGTGCTGGGTAAGACCAGGGTGGCAGCCGCAGGAGGCAGGTAGATCTATGGAGAAGGTGAATCAGACAGAATTGCTAGTGGGCTGGGGTGTGGGTTTGACAAAGAGGAGTCAAGGGAGCTCCCCGGTGTTTGGCACTGATAGCTGGGGGTAGGGGTCATTTTCTCAAATGAGGTTTTTGTTCTTAGAAGGGGCAGGAAAATCTCTTCTTGCTAAGGGAAGGACCAGAGATGTCAGTTTCTTGTTCTTTCAGTGTCTGTAAATGTCTCTGCATGGCATGTTCTTGCTTTCTGCCTCCCCAATGTCTTTGGGTCTCCGTGTTTCTTTTACTCCAACCCTTTCCCCTACGTCTGGGGATCTGAAACCTTTCCCAAAAATGAGGGGAGGAAGGGCAGTTTCCGGGAAGAGGAGATCAATGGTCAGGACCTGCCAGTGGGCAAGGAGAGAGAGCCAAAGAAGAGAGGGCAAGGAGGCAGGAGGAAGCGAGGGGAGAATGCAGAGGAGGGGAAGGGGTTGGAGAGGGTGAACACCAGCAAGAGGGAGCAGAGTGGTGGGGAGGAGAGGTGGAACCGAGGAGACAGTGAGTGAGTGAGAGGCCGGGAGGAAAAGGGTGGAGAGGGGAGGAAGGGGGAGGAGAAGGGAGAGGAAGAGGGGAACTGAAGAAAAGAGAGGAGGGGGTAAGGGACAGGGTGGTGGGGGCTGAAAGGGGAACATGTTAAAAAGGGGAAAGGGAGAGGACTACTGGGGGAGGGGAAGAGTTGGAGAGGGCGAGGGGAAGACCGGCGCAGGCGGGGAGGGGAGGAGGAACTGGCAGGGGGGAGGGTGGGGAGAGGAGAGGGGAAGTGGGGGAGAGAAAAAGAAGGGGGGGAAAGGGGCAGGGGGGGCGGAGGAGGCGGCGGAAGGGGGGCGGGGCGCCAGCGCTGACGCGGGGCGGCTTCCGGGCGCAGGGCGGCCGGCTCCCCCGCCCCAGGGTGGTTCCCGCCGCCTGTTGCCTTGTATGGTCCGAGGACGCCGCAGTACCCGGGGCCCCGCCCGACGCGGTCCCGACCCACAGTCGGGCCTAGCGGGCCCGACCCCCACCCCGGCCCCTCCTTGGGGCGCGAGCCCTCTAGCTTCCAAGACCCCCAAAGGCCGAGATCCCGCAATGCCGGACTTCTCGAGTCCCGACGGGCCAAGACTGCAGTTCCGAGGTTCTGGGGGCCCGGAAAGCCAGAATGCTGCGTTTTGCTGCCCCTGTTAAGTTTTCGGAGACACCGAGGAGCTAGAATTCTAAGTCGCCGAGACTACCTCGCAGATTCTGGAATCAGGCTTTCAAGCCGCCTCCCCCGGGGTTCCAAAAGCCCGAGTCCCCCGGGCTTTCACGTCCTGGAACGCCGGGTGGTAGGACCCCGGGACGCCCCGACTTTAGGGGTGCCCCCTCCCCCACCCGCCGCGCCGCCCCCGTCTGTCCTGGGCTCGTGCCCCGGCACATTCCGTCCTCTCCGCTCCGCCCCTCCCTCCTCCCTCGGCCCCGTGGGGACGGAAACATGCTGTCCCCGCCCGCGCCCGGCCGCGAGCTGGGTCAATGAGCTCGGCTGGACGGGAGCGCCCGCGCCCCCACGCTCCGGGAACTGGCTCTCCGAGTTCCTAGGGTGACCTCACCTGGGCCCCACCCTCTCAGGTGAACTGCCGGGCCGGGTGACGTCACTTCCTGCCAGGTAAGCGCCGCGGGCGGCTCGGTCTGCGCGGGGGCTTTGGAGAGCGATCGGTCTCCCGCACCTATCCCGCTTCTGAGAGCCCACGTCACCCTCCCCGCTCTTCACTGCTTCTAGACCGCGGAAAACCCGGGATTCCAGTTTACACACAGATTCCTTTTATTTAAAAATTCCAAAAACCACAAAAATAAACTTTCAACAATATATTACTTAATATATTATAGTATACTTATAACAATAATTATTCCATCGTTTCCAATATTACAAAAAGGAGGAAGAAAAATACAAGGGAAGCAGACGACCCATATATATAAATACTATAAAATCTAATAGAATAAATAAAGTCGTCATAAATAAGGGGCCCAATGGGTGGGGTGGGGGTGTTTGGCAATGGCTTTGGCTACTTGCTTTTGGAGGGAAATTTGAGCACCAGGATTCCCCCTCAGGGGGAGGCTCCAGTCACCACCAGGCACCGGAACCTCAGGGTCTAGGAGAAATTGGAAGGGGGCAGTGGGAGCCTACTATTCACAGCATTGGGAAAGGGAGGGGTGGGTAGAGAGCTCACTGCCTTCCTCAAATCTGCTACATTTTTTTTTTTTTACAAGACCCCAGAAAACACTCCTTCCCCCAACACCATGAACACAGAGCTTGCACACTGGGGACCTGCCCCAGCATGGGGTCAGGGGAGTGGGTTAATGCACTTCGGAAGGTGGGGGAAGGCTATGTGATTGAGTCCCCCGGTTCCCCGGAACCCCCAGCAGAAGAGAAATGGCCCCCTTGAGATCCAGCTGATCTGTACCGGGTGGGGCACCTGTCACTCAGACACCGAAATACGGTTGAAGATGGGAAGTCGCCGGGGGGCTGCAGCTGCAGGCGGCTGGGGGGGCCCAAAAACCCCAGCCTCGAAGACAGGTGAGTCGGATCCCCCCAGGCTGCTGCCACTGCTGGCATATTCATCAGGATCAGATCCCAGGGAGTGTGCAGAGGGGCTCCGAGCCAGGCCACCCAAGGGTCCCCAGACGCTACTAGTGGTAGCCCTTCGACAGGAGGGGCAACAGGCTGGGGTGGGGTCCCTTCGGGCCACTGGGGTCCCAGGGGCAGCAGAGAAGGCAGAGGGTGAAAGTGGAAGGTCCCCAGGTGGTGGTGGTGGGGAGCTGGAGGGAGAGAAGGAGCAGGAGGACAGGGAAGGGCCTGCCAGGCCTGCCGGTGGCGGTGATGTCCGGCGGCCGGAGGGCAGGCCTGAGAAGCTGATGCTTTGGCGCAGCACAGGGGGGTGGCCCGGGGCAGCCAGATCTTCATTGAGGTTGTGGATGAAGTGGCAGCGGGAGCCGTAGGGGCAGCGGCCCTGGAGGTAGAACTTGTGGCAGAGTTCGGTCTTGTACTTGGGGTGGCGGCTGGCCTGACGCAGCTCCCCCAGACCATGGGCAAACTGGCACTTGGCCCCATAGCGGCAGCGCCCGCTCTCCGAGAAGGTCCGACAGAGCTCAGTCTTGTACCGGGATGAGGTGGTGGGGGTTGCAGTAGGTGAGGTGGGTGAGGGCGTCAGTTCAGGGCCCGGGCGGGGAGCCAGGGGGGCGAAACCCGGGGGTGGTGGCACCCAGCCACAGCTTCGACCCTCCACCAGGCTGGTGGAGCGGCCAGGCAGGCGGGCACCCACCCCAGCCGGGTTGTTGTCGGATGAGCTGAGGCTCCAGAGTCCCGAGGAGGCCCAGCTTGGGCTGGACTCGGTCTCTCCGTGGTCAGATAGCAGGTCAGGGCTCATCGACACGAGGCTCTGTGGGAACAGGGATTGGTTAAGACACCGAAAATGCTGGGTGACGCCCCACCACAGCTGCAGGGCACCTAAGAGCTTGCCAGTCCGGTTTGTGGGCTCCCGGCCTGAGCCCCACCTGCGCACATTAAAATATGGGTGTCGGATCGCAGGGATCTCGATTGGGACGTTCTGAGCTTCCTTGCGACAGCAGCCTATCCCGAGGGATCCAGGCACCCCAGCTCCCCTGACTTGATCCCTGACTGGATCAAGAGGAGAACCCCAGAGTCAGGCAACACCACTGTCCTCCCAGTTTCGAGCCTCTGGGCCCCTCGGGATCTGACCCCGCGCATGGGGTTCTCCAGTTTCACAACCGGAGAAGCAGACAAACTTAACCCCGGAATCGGGATCTCTTCGGTTTTAGAGTTCCCACAGTTCCTCGCTGGGTCAAGGGGTGGAGAGACAGAAGTCGGCTTCCCCTTACCCGGAGACTCCAACCCCAGAAACGCCTCCGCGCAAAACCGCGCCCTGAGCAACTACTAGGGGGTAAGCCAGGTGTGGGGCCATTTCCGCCTCCAGACAGCCCGGGTCTGAAAAAAGTCCTCCAACTTCCTATCTCCAAGGCCACCCCACCAGTGTTGCGGTGGAGACCCGAAAGTCGCGAGCTCCGTCTGCACCTCCCGAGACGCGCACTGGTCTGAGAAGGGAAGCAGGAACCCCGGGCCAGAGTGTGCGACTCTCCCGAGCTGCAGTTTGAGAAGGGAGCCGGAGGTCCCGGTCCCGGACTTTTCGGCGCTAGCGAGCCCTAGTTTAAGAAGGGAGTCAGGCCAGAGGGCTCCAGGGATGTCGGTCGGCGGAGGCTCACCTCGTAGATGGCGGAGAGATCCATGGCGGCGCGAACGGCCGATGGGCTGAGGATTCGGCCAAAAGTGGGAGCGCTGAAGTCAGGCTGCGGTTGGCTGGCGGAGCGGTATTTTTATAGAGGCGGTGGAAAGAGGCGTGGCCACGGGGGTGGGTGGAGCCAGGAGGGGCGCTTCCCGGACGCGCGCCCCCAGCAAGGCCCGCCCGGCCCCCCGGCCCCCGGCCAAGACGAACCCGAGCCTGGCCCGCGGGCGGCCCCGACCCAGCGGGGAGTGTCCAGGGTGGGGAGGGTGGTGGTGGTGTCGGCCCAATTTTCAGGGCTGGAGACCGAGGCGCGGAGAGTCGAACTGCGCCTTGGTGGGGGGCAGGGCTCCCGGGGGAATTGACACGGGCAGAGGCCAAGAGGGCGTGCGCCGGAGAGGCGGACGGGGGCGGAGAGAGAAAGAGACAGAAATGGAGAGACCCAAAGAGAAAAACACACAGAGAGACAGAGGTGGCGAGAGAGACACACGCAGGGAGATGTAGACACGGAGGGTGAGACAGGGCAGGGAGAGGAGAAGTTGGGAGACAGAAAGGACATGTTAGAGTTTCCGAGAGACAAACCCGAAGCGGGAAGCGAGAAGGACCGTCACATAAACAGAAAGTGGGCGGGGGGGGGGGGCAAACACCCCCAAAAAGAAATACCCAGGAGCCGCACGGAGGGGAGACTAACAGGCCAGGTGGAGAATTCTGAGCGCTGCCTGCCTGGCCCGGTCTCACCCCCAAACAACCCGGATCCGGAGAACTTTGATCGCTATCGCCCTTCCCCGACTCGCGGGGGGACTCGCGGGGCAGGGGACGGGGTGTCCCGGATACCTGCGAGGCAGGAAAGGAGCCTCTCCTCACGCAGATAGTGAACGGCCCTCGGATCGTTTGCTCTGGGCTAAGCACTGTTCTTTGAAAGTGCTTTACATACGTTAACTCTCGGACGTATTATGCCCATTTTACACACCCGGAAGCCCAGGCACAGAAAGGCCAAGTTACTGTGCTAGTGCCTCTTACTAAGAGTTGGCCCTCTGAGAAAACTCAAGATTGGAAAGGGGGAAGTCTTATTGTGGTGGAGGGTTGCCTTGATGGAAAGTCGTTTGGAGGTGGAAGAAATGGGTCATGCCCCCAACTAATGGTCGCATGGGTGTCTTTTAAAGGGGTGAGCCTTGAGAGAACTCTTAACTTGCCAGGGTGGCTCCCCACGTTGGCAAGTCTGTTATTGTCAAGGGGGGGTGCCCTGAGTGACACTCTGTTACAGGGACCTGGGAAGAAAGTTTACTTTTAAGGGGATCTTGGTGAGCTGGCTGTCCTGAGTGAAAACTCGGGGGTAGAAATCATTGCCACGGAGTGCAGTTACAAAGGTGGAAAGTTTGTTTATGCAAGCTGCGACCGCGGGCTCGTATTGAGGTGGGAAGAATCCACCAGGCACACCGAGTTGCCTCGTCGGACAGAACTCAGGGGAATCCCTGGTGCGGCGCTTTCTGGGGCTGAGGGGCCTTCCCGGCCAATCCCGTGAGCTGGGCGGCTGCGGGCGGCTTTGGCACGGTTGCAGCCTCCCGCTCGACCGTGACTCATTCGCAAGGGGCGGGGGAGGGGGTGCTTCCTGGAAGCCGTGACGAGGAGGCTCGACCCGGACGCCCGGGTTTCTCTCCTGTAACCAGGGCTTGTGTCGCCTGTAAACAACAGCCTCGAGGACAACGGGGGAAAAAAGGGAAAAGGGAGGTGCATGGTACCCGCCTCCTGGCTGGGTTCCAAATCCTTGTGCCGCTAGTAGGACTGAGGCGGCGGGAAAACCGGAGGTGGGGGGACACCCCGGGGTCTCCGGCGTCTGGCTTGGCTCCGGCTGCGATGCTGGGGGAGTTTCGATTCCCTAGAGACTGGGAGCATTTCCCATCCCTGAGTCAGGCTGACCCCCTCCCCTGTCCTATCTGCTTAGTCATCGGCCCCAGAGCCAGGACGCTTGGGATTGGGCGACGCTCGAAGAGGTTGGACAGGGAGCTTTGCGCGGGGAAGGGCCGACCCTCCACCGAAACGCAGACGGGTGGGACCCCGGGCCCTGGCCCCTTCTTGCTCATATCGACGGGTCCGGGTCTCCAAACCACTTCTCTGCTCAGATCCAGGAGACCGAGCCTCCAGTCTCTCCTACGTCAGATCCCCAAGTCCGGGCGCCCAACCCCCTTTCTCTCTCTCTAGTCCAAGTCCGAGCCCCCAGCCTCTCCCCAGTCCCGTCTAGGAGCCTAGCTCCCATCCCCCTGCCCACCCCGTCCAGGCCCCAGACGCCCGGCCCGGGAGGAAGTTCAGGGCAGGACTCCTCCCCGCTCCCCACGTAGCCAGCGGGAAAATCCGTGGCCCCTGTGGCGGCCGGGAATCCCCTCTGGAATGACGGTGGGGAAGGGGATGGCCGGGGTCCCCCGCGGGGTGCGGCGGCGGGGTGGGGGGGATAGCTCCTGGGCGGGCCGAGCGAGGAGGAAAGGGGCGGAAACCCGAGCGGCTAAAAATACGGCGGGCACTTCCGGCCTAGGGGGAGGGGAACGGAGAGCAGAGTTTCCAGAAAAACAAGCGGGGACGGGAAACGCGGGGGTGTGAGAGTCGGTGCTAGTGCGCGGGCGAGCGGGGGAGCGTGTACTCGCGGCACGTGTGCGCGCCTGGCGTACCCGGGCCGAGTGTGCAACTGCGGGGCCAGCCTGGGGGGGGGGCGTGCCCGACGTTGTGTGGCTGGTGTGTGTGTGTACTGCAGGTGCGAACGTGTGTGGGGGGGCGTGCCAGAGGGATGTGTGTGTGTGTGTATACTGTAGGTGCGAAAGTGTGCGTCCTGGTGTGGCTGGGTGCAGTTAGTGCAAGTAGGTGCGGGACACCAGTATGCATGCCCCGTTTGCGGTGTGAGGGCTGTGTCCTTACAGTCTTGCCCGCCATGGCTGTGTGAACACATGTGTAAAACCACCTGCGCCTGTGTGGTTGACTCTACTGTTTACTTTAGCCATCTCCGGGTGTGGGAGCGTGTACTCAACTGCAGCTGTCTTCCGGGTGGCCGTCGTTTGTGACTTACATATCTAGCTGCACATCTGTGGCACTCAGAGCCACTATGGGATCTGGAGAGACCAAGAGTAGGGAACTCCTTGAGGAGCCCCCGGTGCGAGTCTGGCTGGCCGGGGCCTTCTGGCCTGAGGAGGAGCTGTGTGCGAGCATCTCTGTGACTGTAGCAAGCCGTGGCTGCGTGTGTAGCGAAGTGTTTCCAAGTGTCTGTGTCCTTATTTGGTGTGAGGCTAAGAACACCAGAGGCCAGAATCTGGATGCAGTTCCTCGGAGGCCCAGTCACAAGGCAGTGAAACTAGTGAACTTCGGTTCCTGACGTCTGCGATGCACATGATGGGGAGGGTGGTGGGTCACCAGTTGCCGCCTCCATAGGCAGAGCCGAGGCACACACACACACACTTGTACCTAAGAAACATTATCTGTCCCCAGCTAAGGCTGCTTTCAGTAATGTTGAGCTGTGGGTTAGGGCTGAGTCAGCCTGTGATGGGCAAAGTCTGCGATGGGGTGAAAGATAGTGGGTTAAGTGGTGATTAGAGAGTTGTTTGTATATTCATGCGGTTGGATTATTCCTTTTAGAGTCTGTGGGACTGTCTGTCACTGGGCCAGAGAACCTGGGGACACCATGATTGTAGGGTGGTGGGCTATGCTGTTCTCTGCCGAGGAGGGGGGGGCGTGTTGCACCTGTGTCCCTATGGTCTGTTGTGCCCCACGTGGCTGTGGTTCTCATGTACACCTTTTCCTGGAGCGTGTGGTTGTGCACTAGGCTGTATAATCCCCCTCTGGGTCTAATAATTTGGTAAAAATCTCGCTAAGGACCTTCGTGACATGCAACAATTCTTCTAACCCTGTCCCTGCACTCTGGTCCAGGCCTCCACATTGTCCCATAAACACATCAGCACATTCCTGCCTCAGGGTCTTTGCACTTGCTACTCTTCTCCCTGGGATGCTCTTTCTCCAAATGCCCACATGCCTATTCCCTCTCCTTCGAGTCTGCTCCAGTACCGCCTTCTCAGTGAGGACTTCGTGACCTCTGCCAAGGACTTTCCCCCCCCAAATAAATCTTAACCACTTATTTAACAAGTAATTAGACCATGATAATAATGAATCCCCACAGACCACTACCCAACCTAAGCTCTCAGACTTTTTTTTTTTTAACAAAGTAACATAATTCTCCAACCACATATCCTGCATTTGTGTCAGATTTATTCCTGTGTACAGCATCTTCAGCTAGTGTCTGAGACTGGTCTATTGCCCTTCCTGGGGGCCTGCCCTACATGCCTGGCTCTTTAAGAAACTTCCTGGGATGTGTACAAACGCACACACACAGGGGGCTGGCCATTTCCCAGGACTCCAGTGTGGGGACTTGAGCTCTGGGTGAATCACAGGTCTCTATAGTTCCAGGCTTTCCTTGCAGATGTGGGGTCCAGGACAGGACGCCTTTGGGAGGCAAGATGGCAACCAGGGCAGAGAAGGTGTTGGGTGGGGCAGTCCCGCAACCAGGCTGACTCACTAGAGCCTTTCATACCCCAACAGCTGGGCCTGGGCTGGTAGCTCCGCCTTGCACTTGCCCAGGCCTGAAAGCCATGGCTGAGCTCCCAAAACTTGCTCTCAGGGAAGAGGGGAGGCTGGTGGGCCACTCCTTCCCTGAAGCCCCCTCGCCAAAGCCTGCTTCCTGGAGCTGGGGCCCAGGCGCCTGGGTTCTTCCCCAGGACTGATGATTCACCCCTGCTAGGGCCTTTTCACTTCTCCTTTGGGGCTAAAAATACAGGGACCCAGGCATCCAGCTGGGCTAGGCTTTACCACGGATTGCACAATGCCCCTCGTTTGAGTGCTGCTGACGCAGACTCTGGGTTCGGGTGGGGGAGTGAGTTGCTCTCAGACCAGGCACGCTGAGGTCAGGGCCTAGAACCCCTTCACTTCCCCTTTCCTGGGCTGAGGACCTGGGGGCTGGGCTGACATGGGAGGTGCTGGGGATCTGTGGACTTGGCTGTGGGCCGTCAAAATGAAACTCCTTCCCCTGGCCCCAGGTAACCAAGGGGTCTGGCTCCCAGAATCCAGCCCCCTTCAGAACAGAGGCCCAGTTAGGAACCGGGAGCAGAAGGGAACAAAAGAGGACTAAAACAGAGATGGTCAGAGACAGGACCAGAGAGGCAGAGAGACAGAGACAAAAAGAGATCAAATGACAGATAACAACTGACCCATGCCTTAGAAACACACTAGAGACAGCTAGAAAAAGCAGCAAACACAGAGACCCCACCCCCAACGGACAAAATCAGGAAGGACTGAAGGAGAGAGGCAGGTCTGGGCTCTCTGCCCAGGCCAGGCCTGGGGAGAGCCCTAGTAAGAGGTCATCCACAGACAGTCCAAAGTGCATCCTGGGCTAGGCAGGAGAGCAGGCTGCCTGGAGGCGGCGAGGCCCCGCCCTGCACGCTCCCTGCTGGCCTCTGCTGCCCCCTGCTGGCTCCGGCCACAGGGCTCAGGCGGGAAGAAAAGGCAGAGACTGAGGCTGCTTTCAGGTCACTCTTCATTCCCTCCCCGTCCCCTTCCCCCCGAGGCCCGCCCCACTCCCAGCCCTGCCAGCTCACAGGGTGCCCCCGGGGCCAGTAGGTGGTGCAGGCGTCTTGCCTGTAACCTTGTTGGCGCAGTCCAGCAGAGCGGTGTGAATGTCCTTGGCACAAGCAATCTGGGCTTTGATGACTGCCAGGTACTGCGGGTAGGGCAGGCTGTCAGGCTGCACTGCATCCGGTTTGGTGGCCGTGGGCACCAGAGTGGGAGAGTGCTTGGCACTGTCGCAACTCTGGGACAGGCACTCGTGGGCCAGGCGCTGTGGACGGGCAGGCAAGGTGCGGCTTCAGTGTCACTCCTGGTGCTGCCACCCCGACCCCAAGGGCCAGCCTGGGGTAGCCTGCTTGGACCTCTGGACTCCCGGGGGCTTGGAGTCAGAGCCTGGCCCTGTCGACCACATGCTCGGCGACCCTGAGGCACACAGCTGCTTCTCTCTGAGTCTGTTTCCTCCTTTGCAAAACAAAATGGGTTTAACAACTGCCTTTGCTACCTTGTCAGGTGAGAACAGGGAGACCAGCGTGGGAGACAGCCACAGTCCCAGCACATCACGCTGCAAATGTCAGCTGCCATTACTGGGACTGTCCTGACTCCAGCCTGGACACTGGCAGTGGCTGCTCTGATGACGCCTGCCCCTGATTTTCCTCCTCCTCCTCTGGCTGCGCTGTCTAGTTATGGCTTACTCAGCCCAAGCCCTACGTGGGGCAGTTCCCAGGTCCCAGCTGCTCTCGTTCTCATGCCACCCACGGCTGTCCCGCCCACATGCACCACTCAGGTGCCACCTCCGCGGTGACACCGCCACACCTGTGTCCCCAGCCTCCCCTGAAATTCCAGAGCTCTCCTGCCCTTCCCACCAAACTGTTCCTCTTCCTGGGTGCCTGTCTCAGGAAGGCCACTGCCATTCCAGCTTGAGCTCCGGGCCTCATCCTGGAGACAGCTCCTCCCACAGTCCGGGCCAGCCCTATGGCTGTACGCAGAGCCTTCGGAGTAGCTTTCCCATCTGCTCTTCCCGGTTTCCTCAGGGTGGTGGTGTAGCCTAGCCCACCTGAGTCCTGTCATGGTTGCCTCCTTGGGCTCCCAGCCTCTACTCTTGGTTCCTCTAAACCATCCTTCACTTGGCAGCCACAGGTATATTCCTAAAAAAGCCAGCACGGCCATGTTCTTCATCCATGGCTCCCCAGCACCCTCAGGGCTGTATTCAAAGTCCAACAAGCTCTGGGGCACCTGGGGGGCTCAGTTGCTTAAGCGTCTAACTTCTGCTCAGGGGATGATTTCATCAGGGTGCTGGGATAGAGCCCCACGTCAGACTTCATGCTCAGCAGGGAGCCTGCTTCTTTCTCCCCCCTGCCCCCCCTGCTCCTGCATGCAATCTCACTCTCAAATAAATAAGAAGTCTTTTTTTTTTTTTTTTTTTTAAGTTTATTTGAGAGAGAGAGAGAGAGCTAGAGAGGGAACACAAGCAGGAGGAGTGGGAGAGGGAGAAGCAGGCTCCCCACAGAGCAGGGAGTCTGATGCGGGACTCCATCCCAGGACCCTGGGATCATGACCTGAGCCAAAGGCAGACGCTTAATCGACTGGTCCAACCAGGCGCCCATAAGTAAGAAATCTTAAAAAAAAATTTCCAACAAGCTCTAATGCTTACTATACCTCAGCTAAACTAAATCTGTGACATTCTTAAAGGGAAATTAAAGTAGAAGCTGTTCCTTCTAGTTGGAACACCTTTCTACTACCACCAGGTTTCTCAAATTCTGACTTTGGCTTCAAACACCAGTTTACAAGGATGATGATACTACAGGGAACGTTTGCCATGTGCTTATTACCCTGTTATGCTTTCTACATACGTGATCTTGCCATCTTTCCCCAAAATCTATTTCTCAAAGGAAAAATCCGAAGCTTGCAGGTAGAGACTGGTGGTCCATGCAGATTCCAGAGGTCTGTGCTCTTAGCCACCCGCCCTCCTCAAAACTCCTGCCCCTCTTCCATTTTTGTTCCAGCCTCAGCTCAGATGCACTCTCTACCAGTAAACTTCCCTGAGTCACCGTCCCCTCCCTGACCCACGCTAGGTAGAGTCAGGTGCCTTTTCTGAGCTTCAACAATCCCCAAGCTTCCCTCATTTTAATCCTGACCTCCCCATCCCCCAGCACCTCCCCCATTACAGCCCTGACTTCTGTGGCCTGGGCTTTTCCTATCACAGCCCTGACCACTCTGAGCTGTCACTATTTGGGGATGTATGTCACCCCCACTGAACCGGAAGCTTAGTGAAGGCAAGGACTGGAGCAACACTGGGTCCCTGGTCTCACATGTGAAGCGCAAGTGTGGCCCCTAGGAGGTGTGCCCAGTGTGTGTCGACTGACTGAATGAAGGTTCCTGAAGACCTGGGGGCAGAGGCAAGGCTGTGATCACCTGCTGTCTAGGAGGCCACTTACCAGGCAGAGCTCCAGCTGGTCACAGAGTGCGTAGAACTCTTCCAGACACTTGTCAAAGCGCTGTATGGGTCCATCACTGCTCTTTCTATAGCCCAGGGGAAGAAGGTGACTGGAGAATGGATTTCCAATCTCTGGAACTTCAGTGGCTACCCAACCAAGTATCCATCAGGAAACCAAGTTTAGGCCCAGAAGCCCCAAGGCAGGGCCTAAGGGACTGTTTTAGAAGAGGCAAAAGAGCAAGGCGGGTCACTAAGGAGTGGGGCTCCGAAATAGAAGGAGGGGGCATAAGTGGGTGGGGATCTGGGTATGAGGTTCTAAGACGAGGGAAAGGGGACTATACTTACTGTCCGTTGTCAATGTTAGTGTTCTGAATCAAGTTCTGGGCTGCAACCTTCATCAAGGTCTATTTAAAAAAAAAAAATGCAGGAAATAGAGAAACAGAAGGGGCACTTTTGGTAGATCTACACTCTTCCTTAAGATCTATTCAATTTCTGGACGCCTGGGTGGCTCTGTCGGTTGAGGGTCTGCCTTTGGCTCAGGTCATCATCCCGGGGTCCTGGGATCCCACCTGCGCCGCGCTCCCTGCTCCGTAGGGAGTCTGCTTCTCCCTCTGCCCCTCCCCCGCTCCCCCTCATGCTTGCTCTGAAATAAATATTTTTTAAAAATCTACTCAATTTCAAGCCTCCTCTTCACTTGGCATCTCTCCTGTCAATCCAGATTAGCAGCTGTATTTCCCCAGAGGCTCGCTCTCACCTAGGGTTCTCCGGGTAATCTCTCCGACAGATTTTACAGTCCTCCCTCACCCACCAATCACAGGCAGAATCTCGGTACAGGCCAGTTCTTTACTCAGGCTTTAACAACCAGGGCCTTGTTTTTCCTTTAATCTCCCTCCCACTCGAGTTGCGGCCATTCCCAGGCCCAACATTCGTGCCGATCCCGTTCACAGGGCAATCCGCAGACCTTCGCTTTGGCCTCATCAGGAGGACCAAATGTCATTCCGCTTCCCTGCCTAACGCTCCTCTGCTCGCTTCCAGACTGAAGAGCCCCTCTGCCTTCCCGCTTGGAACCAGAGAGCCAAATCCCGCCAGCTTCTCGCAGCTCTCAGCCAATCACCTGTAGACTCTCCTTCAACTGCGGGATGAGCATCTTATAACGCTGCACTGGGTCGAAGTCCTGTTGCTGTTGCTGCAAAAGCCCGCTCTGGGCAGACCCCACCAGCTGTGCTGGTGGTTGAGGCTGCTGTTGCGGACCCGGGCCGCCCGACGAACCCGGACCCGATACGCCCGCAGTAGACGAAGCAGCAGCAGCCTGCGGCTGGGACGCAGCCATCTTTCTCAGTTTAGCGCACCGGAAGTGCGCCACAAGCGGTTTTCTCCCTGTTTCTTTTCAGCGTCTTGGTCTCCAGGCCCCGCTTGCTAGTTAGCCCCGCCTCCCAAGCAACTCAGCCAACGGGAGGAAAGAATGACCGCCTCCCGCACTTGACTCTCAAATAAGACGTCCAGACTGAGACCCCCGATTCGCCAATCACAAGAGGCTCTTTCTCCCTCGCTCCGCCCTGTACCCAGCCTTTTGCCAATCCGGGTGTGGGTGTAATCCGGACTCTATTTCCCAGAAGGCCTCGCGGCCTGAGGCGACCTGTCGGGTCCTTAGCGTCTTGGCGGCAGTTGGTGGAGCCGGAGCTGCGAGGCCGTCTTTGGCGCTGCCTGCGCGTTTAGCTGAGTCTCCACTGGAAATCTTCACCAGCCCACCTCATTCCGACCCTACCCCGGCAGAGAGCGGCGCCAACCCGAGCCCTCCCTCGGATTAGGCGTCCGCCAACGTCGGTACACCCCTCCGCGTCTCCCCGCGGCTCAGCACGGACCCCGTCCGGGCTTCCTTCGCCTTGTCGCCATGGCGCCCACCATCCAGACCCAGGCCCAGCGGGAGGATGGCCACAGGTAGGCGCCACGCCGCCTGGCTGTATCGTTTTCGTTTAGGTCTGTCCAGGTTTCGGCGAGGCGGGGGGTCGGGCGCGGGTGTCTTCCTACGACGTCACCAGCCCCCCAGTGATGTCAGACCTTCGCCGCGAACGCCGTGGCGTCACGGAGCGCTCACTTTTGACAGACAGGGGTGGGTTCCTTCAAGGATAGGGTGTTGCCCCCACCTTCCTGCCATGGAATTCAGGGATTAAGCTCTTGGGAGACTATCTAGACGGACTGTGCGTTTATTACTCCAGTCAAGCATTTGGAGAATCCCTTTGCTGAAAGCAATTGAGCACGTAGTTCTATTAGAGTACTTGAAGACGTCCCCTCCAAAAGGGATTGAGCCGTTGATTTCATTCATGAAAGCGTTTGGAGACACTTTCTCTAAAAGGAGTTGAATCCTAGGCTCTTTCCGTTAAAGTACTTGGAGCACCCCTCCCACAGGGATTACCATTTGTCACTCCCTCCTTCCCTTTTTTAAAAGCTTGGAGAAACCCCCCCTCACTCTTCTGTCAATCGTGTTCTCCATCTTTCCTTCAATGTCTCGCTCTCTCTTACCTACCAGGCCCAATTCTCACCGGACTCTGCCTGAGAGGTGAGCTCCATTGGGTTTTCCCAGAAGGGGTGGGCCAGTGGGGGCTGGGAGCAGAGGTGGGGCAGCAGGGGACCGGTTTTGAGCCACTGTATTCCCAGGTCTGGAGTGGTCTGCCGAGTCAAGTACTGCAATAGCCTCCCTGACATCCCCTTCGACCCCAAATTCATCACCTACCCCTTTGACCAGAACAGGTGAGACTGAGATGGAGGGCAAAACAACTCACTTAGATCATGAGTTCCGTAAGGGCAAGGATTGCTTCTCTTGTTGACGGCTCTCTTCTCAGAGCCTAGAACAGTACCTAGCAATATGGTAGTAGGTGCTCCATAAATATTTGTTGACGAATGAAACAAGCAGTGTCCGAGTCTTTTCCCACTGAAGAGCCAGCCTTCTAACTCCAGCATGGGGGATACTCCCATTTTGAGTTCCTCCCTGGAAAACCTTAGGCTCTGGGAAGCAGGAATATGAGGGTAAAGCTGGAATCAGGAAACCATAATGGGTATGTTTCCCCACCCAGGTTTGTCCAGTACAAAGCAACTTCCTTGGAAAAACAGCACAAACATGACCTCCTCACTGAGCCAGACCTGGGGGTCACCATTGACCTCATCAACCCGGATACCTACCGCATCGACCCCAATGGTGTGTGGGAAGGCAGGGAGGGCCTGCTCTAGGCCAGCAAAGGCCAGGCCCTCCCTCACAGCCCTTCTGCCCCCTTGTTCTCCTCTAGTACTCCTAGATCCAGCTGATGAGAAGCTTTTGGAAGAGGAGATTCAGGCCCCTACAAGCTCCAAGAGGTGTGTGTGTGCTGAGTGAGGACTGGATATGTGGAGGGAATCTATGATGGGAGGAGGGTGGTGGGTCCTAGGTGCCTAACACTCTACCCCCAGATCCCAGCAGCATGCGAAGGTGGTGCCATGGATGCGGAAGACTGAGTACATCTCCACTGAGTTCAATCGTTACGGCATCTCCAATGAGAAGCCCGAGGTCAAGTAAGTTGTGGCAGGTAGAGAGGGAAGGTGATTTCAGGTGTGTCCAGTGACCCCTAAAGTCTTCTCTCTTTACTCCTAGGATTGGAGTTTCTGTGAAGCAGCAGTTCACAGAGGAAGAAATATACAAAGACAGGGATAGCCAGATCACAGCCATTGAGAAAACTTTTGAGGATGCCCAGAAATCGGTAATTGAGGGATGGGGATGGGGTGGGATAGGGGTTGAGGGTGGACCAAGGTGCAGCCCCAGAGCTCCATATCCTCTTCACCCACCCTGTTTTTGCCCCCACCAGATCTCCCAGCATTACAGCAAGCCCCGAGTGACACCAGTGGAGGTCATGCCTGTCTTCCCAGACTTTAAGGTCAGATCCAGGACAGGAGGCAGTGAGGCAGAGCCTGGTGTCTCTGCTTGTCTCAGTCTAATCCCAGTGCTCTTGCCCCTAGATGTGGATCAACCCATGTGCTCAGGTAATTTTTGACTCAGACCCAGCCCCCAAGGACACGAGTGGTGCAGCTGCTTTGGAGATGATGTCTCAGGCCATGATCAGGTAAGTGGCCCCACTGCCCACCTTGGCCTGTTCCTCACTGCCCCTTTGTCCTTACTCTTCACTTCTCCCATCCAGAGGCATGATGGATGAGGAAGGGAACCAGTTTGTGGCCTATTTCCTGCCTGTGGAAGAGACGCTGAAGAAGCGAAAGCGGGACCAGGAGGAGGAGATGGACTATGCACCAGATGACGTGTGCGTGGGTCGGGTTAGGTTTTGGGAATGGAGGACCGGGTCTCTCCCTTTTATCCCTCGTAAGAAGTGGGGCTGCTGACCTTGTTCCTCTCATCCTCGTCAGGTACGACTACAAGATTGCTCGGGAGTACAACTGGAACGTGAAGAACAAAGCCAGCAAGGGCTATGAGGAGAACTACTTCTTCATCTTCCGGGAGGGTGACGGGGTTTACTACAACGAACTGGAGACCAGGTACTTCGTACACTCCTACCTCAGATTAGCCTGGGGCTGTGCTTCAGAATCCTGATCTGGGGTACGTGGGAGCTACCTTGGAGGCCATTTGTACATATGGATTGGTTTCGTGTTTCAAACAAGACTAGTAGAAGATTGCTTGACCATGTGAGCTGGACCTAGTTCTAACACACGAACCCAGGAAGAAAATCTCGAGATTGAGGTTTTTTGTAGTGTAGATAGCCAGGTTCCCTCTGACGTATTAAGAGACTTCATGTGAAAGTCAGCATAGGCAAAATACGGAGTAATGACCTCAAATTAGCATCAGTATTTTAAATGAAATCCTGGATACCCACAAACCTTCCCCCGAGAGCTACAAGTTTACTCCTGTGCTAGGGACCTTGGTGTAACGTAAGGATTAGGAAAGAAAGTGTGACCTTGAGTTTGTTTAAAGCAGAGATCACAACCTCTGATCCCATGTAAAAGGTAGCACAGTGGCCTTGTGGGCTCTGGGTGACCTGGCGCTCTTGGCAGCCTCCAAGGGGCACCATGACCTCGCCCGCAAAGGGTTCCTCCAACCTTTTGTTGCTATGCTTTGGGAAGGTAAAGTCCCAGATTAACACTTTCCAAAAGCCAGTAATCTAGATTCTGTGCTTTTAAGTGTTGCTAATTTACCTTAAAATCTCTTACATGTACATACACTTTATAAATACAGGGGATTCATGGAGCTATTATCCTTCCCTTTCCCTTATCCAACCTCTGAGTTCAGTCTCCATTCACCCCGCATTTATTCTGGTCTCTTCTGGACTAAGCATTGGTGAGGAAGTAAGAACCAAGTCAGACTGGATCCCCCAATAGGGTCTTTAAATGCGTCTTTCACACACCCCACCCCACCTACTTGCCCACTACAGGGTCCGCCTGAGTAAACGCCGAGCAAAGGCTGGGGTTCAATCCGGTACCAATGCCCTGCTGGTGGTCAAACACCGGGACATGAATGAGAAGGAATTAGAAGCCCAGGTAACAAGCATCACTGGCCCAGGGCAGCCATGGAGAGGGTGGTGGTGGGTGAGGAGAGACGGAAGCCTGACAGGACAATCTCCTTCCCCTCAACCCTGCTACTTCTAGGAGGCACGGAAGGCCCAGCTGGAGAACCACGAACCCGAGGAAGAAGAGGAGGAAGAGATGGAGACAGAAGAGAAAGAAGCTGGGGGCTCAGGTAAAGCTGGACAGGCCAAACCCCAGGAGCCCTGGAAGGGTGAGAAACTGGGTCTCACTTCTCCCTGCTCCCTTACAGATGAGGAGCGAGAGAAAGGCAGCAGCAGTGAGAAGGAAGGCAGCGAGGACGAGCGTTCAGGCAGCGAGAGTGAACGTGAAGAAGTTGACAGGGATGAGGCGAGTGACAAGAGCGGTAGCGGTGAGGATGAGAGCAGTGAGGACGAGGCCCGGGCCGCTCGGGACAAAGAGGAGATCTTTGGCAGTGATGCAGACTCGGAAGACGATGCAGATTCTGATGATGAGGACAGAGGCCCGGCCCGTGGCAGTGACAATGACTCGGACAGCGGCAGTGATGGTGGTGGCCAGCAGAGCCGGAGCCGCAGTGCCAGTCCCTTCCCCAGTGGCAGTGAGCACTCTGCCCAGGAGGATGGCAGTGAAGCTGCAGCTTCTGATTCCAGTGAAGCCGACAGTGACAGTGACTGAGTCCCAGGTCCTTCAGGGTTGGTGCAGACATGACTATAATGCGATTCTTATGCGCAGGAAGGCACTTTTTGAGTGGTGTTTGCGAACCCTTCGCTTTGTTCATTTCCCTCCTCTCCTCCAAGCCTTGCTGTTAATAAAGCCGACTTTTTTTCCCTTTATGCCCCTTCCCAACCCTATGGTCTCATTCTGCTTATACTTCTCCTTCCCCCATCCCAGGAGCTCAGTGGCCTCAGCTTAAGGTCACTAGGTTTTCCATGAAGTACAGTATAGCGTAACAAAGGTCAGAATCCTTTTTTTGTTTTTGTTTCTTGTTTTTTTTTTTTTTTTTCCAAAATAAGCCCAGACCATTAAACAAGTGAAACTCCAACAAGTAAGTCTTCTCCAACAGCGAGAAAAACTGTACAGTTACTCAAAGCTGATTCTGCCAGTGGGGCTGGGGATAGGAGGGAGGGTGAAATCATGGTGGCAGGGGAGGGGGCTGGAGAGGGGCTGGGGTAGAAGAGGGTCAGGGTCCTGCCCATCAGAGTGGGGCCGCCTGCGTCCTGCACACTCTGCTGTCAGGTGGGGGAAGGGGGGCAGCTCTTGCCTCCCATTGTGTGTGTGGGGGGTGTCCTTCACCACCTCCCAATGCCAGGCAGAGCCAGCTCACACTGATGGGTAGTGAAGAAGACAGGACTGGCTGGGAGGTGGTGAGGGTCCTGTAAGAGGGACACCCTGCTGATTCCAAACGAGGTGGCCCCTGTCCATCCCAATTCCCGGGGCTATTGGGAGAGGGGGACTGGAGAAGCCCTGGGAGCTTGAGGGGAATGAGCAAAGGCACAGAAACATGGAGGGGCCGGGGTGGGGGACTTGCATAGGTTGATGAGTGTGCAAGAGGTACATAAATAAACCTGACACCCCACCCAGCCCGGCACTGGGAGAGGAGGTGGGGACCTTAGCAGATCCCCAGGGCCACCCCACCCCCTGGCTTCCTCCCCTTCCCTGGGCTCAGAGCTGAGGGAGGTCCAGACCAGGAGGGCAGAGGCAAGAAGTTCCGGGGAATGGGCTGAGAGTGCAGGGAGGGCGGTGGTTTTAAAAATTTTTTTTTTTTTTGGTTTTTTGTTTTTTCCCAACATTTTGTATCTTTAATAACACACAATGGTTACCAGCCATATTCATAACAAAAGTTATTCATAAAATGTATCTAAAAATAACATTTTTTTTTCCTTTTCGGTGTGAAAAGCTTGAGAATGTCCCAGTGGGGGGTGGGGTGGGTTGAGTGGGAAGAGGGGGTTGGAATAGGGGACCCTGGCTTCCCCACAGCCTGAACCCCCAAGTCCCCTCCCTCCACCTGGGCCCCAGGACAACCCCTCAGCAGGAACAGAGACCAGAGGGTCTGTATGATTCCACGGCTGGGACAAATCTCTGGGTTATGATATAGTGTTCCACTTAAGTGAGGTCATGACAGAATGGGGGGCAGGGAAGGATGAAAGAAAAGAGGGGTGGGGAAAGAAACCAAAAACCAAACAATCCCCTTTCCCTTATTCCTTACCCCAAGTCTTTCAGCTACCAGACCTGGGAGTGGACAAGGGTGTGTGTTGGTTGCGGGAAGGGGATGTTAAGGCAACAGACTTCCTGACCTCACTGGCTGCCCTGGCTCCTGGCCTTCAACCTCTGCATCTGGGGAGCCAGGACTGGGGGGAAGCAGGGGAAGGACTAGGGGGTCTGGAGGAAGGGGCTCTGCCCCCTCCCCTCATAAAATTCAGGCTCCCCCTGCCACTTTCTTGGCTCAGAAAGAGGCCTGGGGATTCTAAAAATGAGAGGGAATGATCAGAGAGAAAAACCGTTAAGAACTATATAAATATGCATCTTAAATAGGCCTAAGAAATTAATTGTAGAGAACCTCTGATAAACAGGGCAAAAGGAGGTGAGTGAAAGGAGGGTGGCTCCTGTCCTTGGGGGTGATGGGAATGGGGAAGGAGAAGAAGGTGGCAAGGAGAGAGAGAGGGGATCCTCTCAACCACCAGCTTCTCCTTAGCTCCTCTCAAATAACATCCAGGAGAGCAGGTTATCAACCCCGCTTCTTTCTCCCCAAATGTCAGATGGTTCTGAGCAGGCCCCACAAGATAGGGGTAAGCTGCTCCCTTAGGAGGGGCAGGTGGCCGGCAGTATGGAAGAGGCAGGGGTGGGACGGGGCCAGGTAGGGGATGAGGGAGGGAAGGAGGGGCAGTCAGGCTGGCCAGTCCCTGCCTCCTTTATCCTGGCTGCCCCCTACCTCCCTGAACCTCAGCAGAGATCCCTCGACGGGCCTGGGAGTGAGCAAGGCGCGTGCCAATGTTAAACAAAAGTTAAAAGGGTGAGAAAGTAGAAAAATACTAGAATGTATAGCTGAGCCAGCCCACCCTCTCGCTGTCGCAGAGAAGCCCGTTGGGGATTGGCCCCCGCCCGCCGCCCAGGGAGCCTATGGGTGCGCTGGGCTGTGGGTCCCGTCAGATGGTGGAGGTTTTGTCTGTCCCATCTGTGGTGAGAAAGGGAGGAAGGGAGGAAGATCAGGAACTGGCGGGAGGCCCAAGAAAAGGTACTCGGGTAGCCTGTCATCCCAGTCAGGCCCTCCCTGGAGGCTGGCCTCCCCTAGGGACCCCTCAGGATGCTCTGAGTTGCTCAGTTCAGAGGCGGAGACGCTGCTGGGTAGGTGGGAGCTGGGTCAGGGAAAGAGGAAATGCTCACCACCCAAGGCGTGTTCTGTCATGCTCAGACACAGAGACTCCAGAGTGGGATTGATCTCCAGGTCAGGCCCAGGGACCGGGCAGTCTGTGGGGAGAGAGAACAGAGGTGAGGGCTGAACTGACTGCGGAAGGCAGAACCTGGGAGACAAAGGACTGCAGGGGCTGGTATGAGGGAGGGGCTGAGAGGGATAAGAGGAAAAGGAGGGAGGGAGAGAGGGGCAAAAGACAGAGAAACCGTATGTAAGACGCGGCACACACTCTGATGGGAAGTATGACCAGGCAGGGATGAAGGACACAGACGGGCCTGGGTGTATCACAGAGCAGGCAGAGGCAACAATGGCAAGAGCAGAGGCTTAGCAATGAACAGAAAGCCTGAGCAGCAGGCTGAGGGAGTGATGGGAAGCTGAGGGAGCGTCCTGGAGGCCACATACTGCATGTTGCCTTAGGCGTAGTCTAGCCATCAGCCCCAGGCATTGGGCAGCCCTGTACTTCTTGACTGGTGACTTGCTCCTGTACTTGGGTGCAGAAGCTTAATTAGAACAATTCCCATCCCCACTTGGACTTGCTCCACTGGGCAGGATGTCACCTGGGTAGGACCGACAGATGGGGCAAATCAGGACAGCAGCCATGGGGCTTGTCCTCAAACCATCTCTAAAGGGCCTCTTGTTCCAGTGTCTGGGAAACAGCCCACCTCCCTGAGCAGACCTGACCCCACTTCACACTGCTTAAAACCCCCTCCTCTGCTCCTCACTGCTATGGGGAGAAAGCCTAAGCTTTCTACCTGATTTCAGAAGACGCTGCTCCCACCTCCAGCCTCTCCGATCATCACATCCCCAATGAACTTGGAGCTAAGGCCTTGTTGGGACACCTAACTGTCTCCTCTTAGCCAATATTTTTTTTTACCTTGGGCAAGTGACCTGAGTCTCACATTCATGACTGATATGATGGGAATAAACCTGCACCCTCATGTGTGCAGCCAGGAGGATCTGATTTGACGGCATGGAAAGCTGCTGGATCCATAGTCCAGCACTCAGCACGCAGGTAAAAAGAACTACTCCAATTTTCTGCTTGTGCAGCTCATCCATCCAGTCACCTGCATCTGCAACTGATGTAAGGCAGATGCCTACCGCGTTAGGATGAACACAACGGACAGGGTCCTCTGCCTCTCACAGGTTCACAAAATCTCATAAGTGAAGTAACCCACTGACTGGCATTTATGTCACGAAGAGCTTAGGATCACCTGCAAATTCTTTTTATTTATTTATTTTTAAAGATTTTCTTCATTTATTTGACAGAGATCACAGGTAGGTAGAGAGGCAGGCAGAGACAGAGGGGGAAGCACGCTCATTGCCGAGCAGAGAGCCTGATGCGGGGCTTGATCCTAGGACCCTAGGATCATGACCTGAGCTGAAGGCAGAGGCTTTAACCCACTGAGCCACCCAGGTGCCCCTGCAAATCTTTAAAAAAAAAATTTTTTTTAAAGTAAAACTCTATCTCCAACATGGGGGTTGAACTCATAAGCCTGAGACAGGAGCTGCATGCTCTACTGATGAGCCAGTCAGGCACCCCACTGCCTCCTTCCTCACCTCTTCCAGACTGCCTTCTCTGCCTTTATAGCCTGAGTGGCCAGCAGCAGGCCTAGCCCACGGCAGGGGACTCCCCCACTCAATAACCAAGGCGGGGCTAGCATTTCTCTAACCTCCCTTTTGCCCACTTCACCCTCATTCTGATCTCTCATCTCTAGACTGGTCTGTGAGCAGAGGGCAAATAGCCATCTCACCTCACAGACCCTTTAGTATGGAACCTGATCTACCAACTGAAGTCTGCTGCTTCCTGCCTGAAAGAATCCCAGGGGACAGACAGGTAGGACTCCCCTCCATAGAAACCTCGATGCTCTGACGGTCTCATCCCCTCCACCCCTTCCAAACTGAGTACTTAATGATCCTCTAAGGAGATGGTGACGGAGACCAACAGGGACACTAAGACAGAGAAAGCAGGTAGGATCTGAGAAAGAAAACTGAAGTGGGGGAGGGGGTACAAGAAAACTCAGGACGTGGGAAGATGGGTGCAGAGTGGTGGGAGGTAGGAGGAGAGGATAGTGGGAATGGGACTGAGAGAAGGGCCACCTAAGGGTATTGCTGAGGTGGAGCCCCAAGGGTGGAGGCAGCTTACCTGGAGGGAACATGAGAATGGCCTGGGGTGATGAATGGACCGGGAGGGAGTGGGTGCGCTGCACAGAGCTACGGCTCTGGCTGGGCATGCTGTTGCTGCCTCCAGGGTTGGCAAACCACAGGTTCTGCACAGGGAATGGGAAAAAAAAGTGGTGAGCTGAGTGGGAAGAGGCTGAGGCTGAGATCTAAGCGCAGGCTCGGTAGAGCTGGCAAAGGAGCCTCTTCCCTTTGAGCCAGGCCCAGGTGCAAACACATGGACACGCACAGCCCAGGCACAACCACCCCAATCCCAGAAGCGCCAGGCCCTCCGCTTCCCACTGGCTCACCTGTCGGCCCTGGCCCCCAAGGCTGGGGCTAGTGAGGGCATGTCGTGGGGAGATGCCCCCGATGCCTGAAGGGCTCAGAAGGCCCATCCTGCCGGGTGGGAGGGCCCGGGGAGGCATGGGGAACTGCCGCTGGGTCCGCCGGGCCACCCCCATCCCCACAGAGCCAGCTATGGGAAGTGAGTTGGAGCCGAATGCCCAGCTGTGAGAGAGCAGAAGGCATGGTGTCAGTTGAGGTGGTCGGGGCCCCTCTGTCTGCCCCTTCCTCACCTCCCCCACCAGAATCCCCATGGAAAGGACAGAACACAGACCTGCTCTGAACAAGGATTCCCTGCCCAAGTCCTTGCATCACACACTGTTCTCCTACCCCAAGGCACCCCCAGAATGGAGATGGGAGCGGATAAAGGTTTCCTCATATCCACTTATAGCAGTTCTCCTAACTTGAATTCTCAAATGCGGTATTTAGTAGAATAGAGGAGAAACAGGGAGAATGGGGGAGAAAAGGGACTTCACAGCACCCTGCACACAGGGGAGAACAAGGGGTAGGTGTTGCTTCTGCCAGCTCAGCACCCTGTTCTAGTGCTGAGAACACCGATTTTTTTATCTGGTAAAGTCTTCACTGGGTGACTTGTGGAAGGTCACCCAGTGACTGAATGAGGACAACCAATTCCCAGCCCAGAACGTAATCAGCCCACTGAGCACCACCTGTCCACCACCAAGGGACTCGGGAAGGAAGGCCCCACACCCTGGCGGCCTGCTCACCCTTTCTGCTGCCGGTAGCTCTGCATCTCTAGAGCGGCTTTGCGCGGGAAGGTCCGGAGGAGCTTCAGCACTTGCTGTTTCCAGGACAGCAGCCGTTTCTTCTGCGTCTCCGTGAACGCCTGGAATTGGGAGCGTGAAGCGGGGAGGGTGTGTGTTCAGATCTGCCTTCCATTCACCCACTCAAGTTATTTACTGCCTGCCTGCTCTGTGCCAGGCAGTACTGGGAGGCAGAGGTAACCTGTGCACACACAGCTCATGGTTCAGCGGGGCAGAAGACACGCAGGCCATCTGACCTGTGATGAGTACTGCAAGGGAGAAGCCTCATCTACTAGGAGGGGCCAGTGAAGGCGTCCCTGAGGTGTACTCGTTTGAACTAAGTGCTAAGGGACCAGCAGAAGGGAGGGGAATCTTGCTCCCCAGAGAAAGAACATGTAGTAAGGTTCTGAGAAGGAGAGCTCACGGCAGCCACTAGAGCCAACACTGGTGAGATGAGGGCTGGAGGCGTTGGGTGGGTGCCAGCCAGGCAGGGCCCTGAGGGCCACATCAGGAATACGGATACTGAGAGCGATGGGGGAAGCCTTGCCCTTCTTGGGACCCTAGAGAAGGCCTCACCTCATGAGTCAGGCACTTTTCAATAAGCTGGAGGTAACTGGTGATGTTCTCCTCGTCCGGTCGGGACACCAGCAGCTGGGTGCACACTGAGGGACAACGGAAAGGGAGGGAAGTTAGCCCCAGCATGTCCTCTGCCATGCTCTAGCTCCCTCAGCCCTCCTGGCCAGCACAAAAATTGGAAGAGGACACTGAGGCTGGATGAGTTCTAGCTATGTGCGAAGCATAGTACCTGGTTATCATGAACATATATAAACCCACCATATTAGCTCAGAGAGGTGGAATTACTTGGCCCAGGTCACACAGCTAAAAGGATATGGATCCAATTGTAAAGTCAGCTACGCCATGCTGCCTTAGGAAAGGCCAAGCCCACTATGAGTTACACCATCCCCATCCTGTGGACTTTAATACCCCGTGAAAGAACCAATGGATTTGTCTCATACTATACACAATATCTACTGACACATCGTTCCGCCTTTTGCTCAGGCTGGAGACACTGTGTGGGTAAATAAGGGTTGTCTCCTACCACCAACCTAGACATACCTGAGGGTGGGGCCTTGCTACTCTCAGTCTCAGCCACTCTCTGATATGGTCACTAGGGTCCTTTAAAAAGCTCTGCTCCCATCATTTAACTTGGATTTGATCCCTGATGACGATTTGGCTCCCTGTCCCAGAACTTCTTGCTGGGCCCTGCGTGCTCTCACCTTTGCCCATCACCCGTGTAAACTGGCTGGGGATGTCTCCGTCGGCAACGGGAGCCGGGGCTGGCTCACTGCCATCAGTGGGAGCCGGAGCTGGTGGAGGGGGGTAGCTCTCTGCAGCTGGAGGGTCCTTGGCCTCAGTGCCCTTGTCTGTGCCGGGGTGAACCAGGGGAGGCTCAGCACCTGGCAGTGGTGGCTCCCCCCGGCTCCCATCCTTGGCAGTAGGGGTGGCGGCAGCGGCAGCAGCCACAGTGGCCTGGAGGACGCTGTAGGCCTTGATGGGGGTGATGATTATCTGCTGCAGCTCCTGCAGAGCGTTGCGCAGATTCCCGCCTTCCAGCACATCCTGAGTAGGGAGGACACATCCGGGGTCACATGCTGACCCCCAAAGCTACACAGAACGATTACACAAGAGGGGTCAGACAGAGCTGGGAGAGTGCTGGTGGAACCCTGAGTCCTAGCACTTAGAGAAAGGAGGTAAGGACAATACAAGCTCATATATATACACAGATATGTACACATTTGTATAATGTAACCCCTCTTCCCCACTTCAAAGTGGAGTTCCAAGGGGGTCAGGAGAAGGTGGTCTGATGCTGGGCCTCAGGGTCCCACCAAGGATGGAACCAGAAAGCAAGTGGCAGGGAAGGGGGAAAGGAATGCAAATCAAGGCAGATATGGAAGAGGAGTAAGTGAGAAATAATCAAATGGAAAGAGATCATGCATACTGGGAGACATTCTGCTCCATCAGGACATTAGTTAGGAATGGAAAAGTGAAAGGAGCAGGGATTGAGTTAACAGAGACAAGGTCTGGAGACACAGACCAGGACAGAAAGAGAGGAGAGCCTCTTGGCCACAGGCCAATGAACCCTGTGATCTGACTTGCTCCTGGCCTCCCTAGGGCTGGGTTCTCTGGAGGTCAGACCTGAGGGCTGGGGAAACCCCCAGGCGAGGCCACCCAGGGCCACCATGCAGTTAGCTGGACTTGGAGATGGGGATACCAGATCCTCACCTTCTCCAGGGACTTGAGGACACTCTGCCTCTCGCGCAGCTTCTGGATGCTCAGCGCTATCTTATGGCGGGCACCTTTGGTCACATTCTGTGGTAGAGGCAGAAGGGGAGAGGAAGCTGGATGTGTGAGGCTAAGGTACCTGGGGTGCCCCCAGGGCCTGAAGAGACACCAGAGGCTTGGGCCGCAAGAGTAACGTCAAAATGGTGCTGCCCCCACCACCTCCCGATGGTCCCACTGGCTTCACCTGAGACTCCAGATGCTGCTCAGTCAGTGTCATCATCTCCTCGTAGCTCATCTGTGAGAAGAGGGCTGCGTACTTGTGCAAGCGGAGGCTTTTCAGCCATGAGGGCACATCTATGGAAAAGGAGAGCAAAAGGTCAGCAATCTGGCCCTTATGACTGGCAGAGGAAGGGTTGTGGGGACGGAGCAATTTTCTGCAGTTTTTAATGTTCCAACCTTGGTGGGACTCTGAGGCCCCAGCATCAACCACCTTCTCCAGAGCCCCATGGAACTCTACCTTGAAGGGGGGGTAAGAGGGAATACATGTATACAACCAGAGGTAACACCAGAAACTGCAGAAAACCAGGATTAGGGGAAAGCCAAAGGTCCATAAGCCACTTTTTTTTTTTTTTTTTAAGATTTTATTCATTTATTTGACAGACAGAGAGCACAAGCAGGGGGAGTGGCAGGCAGAAGGAGAGGGAGAAGCAGTCTCTCCGCTCAGCAGGGAGCCTGACGTGGGGCTCCATCCCGGGACCCTGGGATCATGACCTGAGCTTAACCAATGGAGCTTAACCAATGGAGCCACCCAGATGGCCCCATAAGCCACTTCCTCTCCTGCCCAGTCACACCGTTCTAGGTGGTCTTCCCTGGTATCAGGACATCTGAGCCTTCTGCTCTGCCTGACTGGGTATGTACTAGGATGACCTCATTGGTGTCCCTGGAACATCAGCTACTGCCCTGTCCTGGCTTCCTTGTCAGGCTGGGTTGTCTGAAGGCAGGGGTTTCTGGGCTATCAGACCAGGGCCTAGAGGGATCTCTCTGCTCAATCTTGAGCCCTAAGGGCAGGGACTCACTCCTTCCCTCAGACCTGTCCCTGGCTAGGGTAGGGTAGAGGGTGACGGGACAGGAAGTTGGAAGCTACCATGGCTCCCTTCTGTCCTCTAAGCTATGCAGAAGACTCTCTTCAGAGGGTCCTAGTGCTACCCTCCCCTGTCATACCTTTCATGCCACTGCCGTCCTCCTGGAAAGTGTTCCGGCTGGAGCCCTGCTCCTCCGTCTGCTCACTGCCAGAGGAGGCCACGCTGCTCTGGGGTGAGAGGGGTGCGTGGTCGGGCGTGGTGAAAGCAGCCCGGGCCCCAAGCTCCTCCGGACTCGGCCACTCACCAGGGGCCTGGGGGCTCGTGGGGATGAGCGACATGGAGCGCTTCAGCGGGCTGGGGTGGATTTGGCAGGGGAGACCTGGCCAGAGGGGGAGAGGCAAGAGGTCAGGTTTGGAGATCTGACCATAGGAGATCATGCCCCCTGGATGGTGCCATGGACAGCGGCTCAGCCCCAGAATCCAACAACGGGAAGGGACCCTGGGGTCTGAGGGGAACCACCTACAAGATACTGCTCGTTTCCTCATTCCCCATACCTAACCCATCAGCAAACTCTCAGCCACATCTCTCAATCTTCCCACCTTTTCTTCCAGCACCCTGGTCTGTAACTGGTGTCTCCTGTTGGAATTACTGCTACAGCCTCTTCACTGGGTTCCTGCCTTCATTCTTGCCTCCTACAGCCCGTTAACCTCACAGAAGCCACGGTGATTCTTCTAAAAATGCAAATCTGACCAAGTTAGTCCCTACTTTAAATCCCACCTATGACTTTCCTTCACACTGAGGATAAAATTCAAACTTTTCCACATACCTACAAGGCCCTGTGGGACCCGGACCCTGCTCACCTCTGACTCTCACCTCCACCAGCTCACTCTTCAGTTCAAGCCTTTTTAGCTTTGGCTTCTCCACCAACCCTCACTTGTTCCTGGAACACTCAAGCTGTCCAACCTCAGGACTTCTGCATTTGCTCTTTCTTCTTGTTTTCCTGATTTTAGCAGCTGGCTCCCAAAAATCTGATCTCCAGCAAGCATCATCTCTTCCAAGGCCTTCCCTGAGTGGCTGCCCCCAGCAATCTTGGTTACTCTATCGTAGAACTCTTACTTGTCTTCCTTACAGCACCTACCACAACCCGGAGTGACTTCACCTAGTTATTTGTTTACATGCTTATTAACTGTACACCCCTGCTACAATATGAGATCTGTGACAGCAGGGACTTGTCCTGTCTTAAAGATCATTGCAGCCTCAGTAATTATAGTGGGGCGTGGCCCGGAGGAGCTGCTTCATTAGTATTTGTAAAGCAAATGAATGAATGGAATATATAAACTGCTTCTTCAACATCCCTATCATTGGGCCTCACCATCTCCCAAAGATTTTTCCTGTACTGAGCTAAAATCAGCTACCCATAAGGCCCAGTAACTCAGGGTGAATGCAGGCTGTCTTCCACAAGGTGTTTCATATTCTCCATCTGTCCCATTCCTGAGGTAAGAAAAGGGTTCCTACTTGATTTTAACCATCCGCAGGAGAGTGCAGGTTCCGAGTTCCAGACCTTTCCATGTAACTACTCCCTCTGCCTAACTCATTGCTCTTCCACCCTTTCCTGCCGGCCACCTCGTCTTCACTCCTCACTCAAGTGTTAGCTCTTCTGTGACTTCTCCCTCTGCACTCTGGGGGGCCCTGTGTTACTGCCTCAAGCCTAGCAGTAGCCTCTGCCACCAGCCTGCCTCTTGCACTGGACTCTGGGCTCATGTGTATTAGGGCCACATTCTGGGAGGCCTTGAAGGTAGGGTGAAGCTTTTCAATTTCAAGCAGTTGCAGGAATAACAACCCCGCTCAATCATTTCTGCATCGCCAGGATCAGGTGCAGGGTGTGATACACAAGAGCCCTCGGTTTCATAAAAGCCTAAAGGAGGGCACCCATGGTCCATCCTAAGGGTGCTAAGGGTGCCTCTGAGCTCGACACAGGAAATTCAAAAGTACCCAAAGTCAAATAAAAAGACAAGGACACAAAGCCAAAAAGCCTCACCCTGGATAGGTGAGAACATCAATGCTCAGAGAACAGAAGCACTTTGCCCCAGTTGCCAGAGGGAGTTGGGAGGCAGCTACAGAAAAACCCTAGCCTTGTTTCTGATGGAAAGGCTGGGATTCCTGCCAGTGCTCCACTGAAACTCAAACCAGGAAGTACAACCAGTCTGGTACAGGCCCCAGACCACCTTCCTTCATCTGCGACAGTCTATGCTCCTAGCCAGGAAATCACCTGGAGGACAGGGCAGTGCACTGATCCATACCCTCAGAGGGCCAGCCTCCACCTCTGCCTGTGACCTCTGGGGTCCTCTTTTCATGGCTTCTCCCAAGGGTCTGGATTCCCAGAAATGGCACCTTTTGGGCCCCATGGGACTCGGTATAGGCTTTTTTTTCCTTTTGCCTGTCTTGGTGCCCATGGCTTCCTTCTCTTCCCTTCTCAGTGAAGGAGGAGGCAGGAAATTATCCTGATTAGAATGACTGTGCAGTTCCTGAGGAGTCCTGCTTGACCAGGGACTGGGGTGGAGGCCGGCCACAGCATGTATAAAAACAGGAATGCCGGCTGGAGATCCAGGACCTCACTCACTCTCTAAGAAACCCTGGTCTGTCCCTGGCAGCACCCCAAACCCACCCTGCTTGCCCTTACAGCCTAATCCTTGCTCCCTACTCAAAAATATTTTAATGGTTTCCTGTTTCCTGCAACTGCTCGAAATTGAAAAGCTTCATCCTATCCTTCAAGGCCCCCCAGAATGTGGCCCTAATATACTGAGATCTGGGAGTCAAGATAGACCTGCACTAAAATTCTGGCTCTGCCACCTATTAATTTTATGATCCTGGGAAAGTCACTGCCTCCATTTCCAAGTAATGTCCTTGGCAAAGGGATAGGCACACAGTAAACATGAATGTCTGCTACTGCTATTACTCATTTAAACCCTTGCATCTCTCCATCCCAGCCAGATGTCTGCACACTCCAATTTGCCACCCTTGTGTCTACATTTCATGCTGTGTCCTCTACCAGGAATGCCCAATTCCTTTCTCTCTTCTGGTTCAACCTCTCTATCTGACGTTGTTCCAGCTTAGTTAGGCCTTTAATAGCGCTGTGCCCCATTGGGACATTGTGGGGAGGAAGAAATATATGGGTACCCCTCCCCTCGATGAGGTCTAAGTGTCTATGGGAGGGTCACTTTTACATGGAAGCAATGTAGCATAGCAGTTACAAGTATGAGCTGTGGAGCCAGACTGCCTGGATTTAAATGCTGGCTATACCACCTGGGGCAGGTGACTTTTCTGTGACTCAGCCCAAGAATTTATTTGTGTAAATTTCTCAGAACACCTTTTGAAAAAGACTAAATGTTCAATAACCTGAGCTAGAATTATCTTTATTAATGTATTTTCCCAATTTGGACCCAGAAACTATGATGCTCTGAGACTGTAAGACACGGGTCTAACACACTTTGTGTTGCCAGAGGTGCCAGAAATGCTTTCCTATCCCTCTATTTCCTGTGATCCTTACCAGCACCTGGGAGGGAGACAAGTAGCTAGGACATCCATATGAAACTGGGGGAAGAAAGAGGCTCAGAGCACCAAGGGCATGTACCAGGTGCCACCAGGAGACCCAGGTTCACTTCACCTATTGGCATGGATGACATTTCACTGCCACTCTCTCTTGGCTTGCTTTAAGCACTACCCGCCAGCCAAAGGGGACCAGCCATGCTGAGGTTAAATCTTAGAAACCTCTCACACCTGGAGTCAGGTCATATTACCTCACCACGCCTTGGAAATGCCACTTTCCCCTTAACCTGTTCATTTCAACTAGTATTTCAAACTCACCAGCTCCTCCTGCTCACCCTAGCCTCTGGGGTGCTTACCAACACAGCCCTTCCAGACCATTTAGCTGGAGGACAGAGTAGTCACCAGGGGCAGACTCTCGTGTCAGACTGCTGGGTCTGAACTTAGGACCATTCTACTACTTGCTCTGTGTATAACCTTGAATATGTGACTTCACTTCTTTGAGTCTCAGTGTCATTTCTAGAATGGGGCTGATGATAAAGTTGTGACAAGGATTAAATGAGATATCATGTCAGTAAAGCGCTTACAACACAGTCAACACTCAAAAAGTTACCTACTATTACTAATATCTTACAATGTGACTTACATCTTACATAAACAGGCTTACAAACACAGATTTTTCAGAAACAATGCTGTTAGCTGAAGCCATAAACACAAATCCACAATGTCTAAGCTGGAAGGGACCTTAGATTACATCTAGTAACTCAATGCTTTCAGAGGCCTGGCAGGCATCAGACATGCCCAAAAGAAGTCATTAGGGGCACAGGCCAACTGGGGCACATGTACAGGGTCTTAAGGTGGGGGGAACACAATATTCGGCCATCTTATTGTTGCTATAGGATTACAGAACTTGAGTTGCCGGACTTTTAAAAAATTTTTAAGAGAAACTGAAATCTGGATTTCTAGGGGAAAATTACCAATTTCTTATGTCACCAAATTTATTTTAAAACATAATAAGACAAAAGCAAAGATTCACTGAGTTTGGGCTCAAAAAGACATGTCTGTAGGTCAGACACAGCTCCCAGATGGCAGTTCACAAGCTCTGCACAGAGATTATGTGACTTGCTCAAGGCCAAAGAACGAGTGAAGAGCCCAGTTTGACCTTTTTCAAGTAGGCATGGCCTCCTGGGACCCTCACTCCCTCACCTGCATTTGCGTTGCTCCCAATACTGTTGATAGCTGGCGGCACTGAGCTGGATGGGTGGAAGGGCACGTGTCCATTTTCCCGGGGTGGCTTGTCCTGCCAGCCTGGCCCTGCCTCCCCAGGGCCCAGCTCTGCAGGGCTCCCCCACTCATCTGAGCCTTGGCGTGAGTGGTAGGTGGGCTCAGGCCGGGTGCGGAAGCCACTAGCCAGCCGTTCTTCCAGGTGGCTCAGCCAGAGGGCCAGTGCATTGCGGTCCTCCAGTGTGGTGGCCGGGTGGATGAGGGCATAAGAGAGCAGCTGGCGGCTCTCCTCGATGAAGGCATTGCTCTCGATCGAGTAGGCCAGCACTTTCTGCAGCAGCCTCATGTACTCCGACTTGGCCTCCGTGTTGCCTGGCTGAAGTAGGGGCAGGTGGGACAGCAGGAGGGATACCACCTTCTCTTTGGACTCCTGCTGCCACTGGCTGACAATGGCTGCAGAGGTGACAAAAGGGAATGTCAGGAAAGACAGGGTGGGGGACTCTCTATAGATCCAGGAGTGCTACCTACAGTCTGCTCCCTCAGCTCCAATCTCCTCTCCCTTCCCCCTTCATGACCCCTGAGCTTGTCCTTCATACTGATGAGACCCAAAGCACTCAATATTGCCAGAGTAATTTTTCCTGGTTCCATCACTCCTACTCTCCAACACCTGCTGTGGCTCACCATCAGCCAAACTTGCTACTCTGGAATCTGAGCTCCTCCTGCTGTCCCCAGGCCTGCCCTTCTTCCTGTATCCCTGTTTGTTATCTTCATGGCCTCTACCCACACTCCCTTTCCCCCAGCAAAAGAGCCTCCTTCCTGATAGGAGAATGACACTGGAACATGATGGTTAACAGTTTGGGCTCTGGAATCAGACGGTCTAGACTCTACAACTTACTAGCTAGACTCTGGGAAAGTCACCTTGAACCTCACAGAGCAGTGATCTCCTCACTGAAAAGTTTTGAGATAATTACAGGACTCAGTTCACAATGCTGTTCTGAGATTCACTGAGCTAATAAAGAATGGAAATGGCCAGGCACACAGAAAGAATGTATTTACTAAATGCTTGCTGTTTATTTATATTTTAAAGATTTATTTATTTATTTGAGAGAGAGAGAGAGAGAAGAAGCAGGGAACCTGACGTGGGGCTAGATCCCAGGACTCTGGGATCATGACCTGAGAGAAGGCAGATGCTTAACCAACTGAGCCACCCAGGCACCCCAGCTTGCTGTTTTTTTTAACTGTTCTCTTTGCCTCTAGATTTTCCCCTCCAATTGGTACCATTCACCAAGATGGATTTCTCTTCCTAAAAGGACAGCAAGGTTTCATGTTCCTGACAAGGAGCTCACGATGCAGGGCTTGATCCCAGGGCTCCAGTATCATGACATGAGCCGAAGGCAGATACTTAACCAACTGAGCCACCCAGGCACCCAAATTCTGGACTGCCTAAACCTGCTCTCTTCCAGGAAGCGTGCCTGGCTGCTCCATGCTGCAGTGATCTGGTGACATTGTTTTCCCATCCTACAGTGTGACAGCCTAATAAGTCTGTCTGTGGAGATGAGCCAGGTTTCCCCTCTTGACCCAGAAGGGGACTCCTGAGGAATAAGACCACTGCCTGGCCACATAAAGGAGGCCTTGGGAAGGAACTATTTGTTATAGGTCTGTCCTCCGTGAAGACCTTGTTACCCCTGCCTTAACTTTAATTCTCCAGTGGAGTAGAGGATAGGAGAAAATGCTGACAGGGCAAAGGAAAGGGACAAAGAATACCAACCAATACTTGAGAAAAGAGATAATGATCAAGGACTAGGGCCAACTATGTCCTCCCTCTTGGGCAACTGAGCTCAGACCTGTAGCCACAGTGATGATTTGCAAACACCTAACATGGGCGTTTTGAGAGATGACCTACTGGGCTATTGGTAAGGTCCTGGGAAGGTGTGAAGGAACTGGGTCTAACCTGACAGAGAGAGGACCCTGGAGGGGTGAGTGATGAAAAAGAACAGGCAGAGATATGGCTTATGTCCCTCCTCTCCCAGTTACTGACCATGTTACTCTGGGCAAATGTAGAACTTCACTGAGCTTTACTTTATCTCTGAAGTGGGAGTCAGAATCATTCCTAACTGGCACAGCTACTACTAACTACTATGAATTAAAGTGAGACCATAGCACAAAGTAGAGCATAAAGTAAGTTCTCAGCAAATATTAGCTACCCATCATCACAGTTATTAAATCTTACTGTGGCTCCTTCTTTTCAAATACCCACAGAGATTCTAAAGCCACATGCCCACTCCTGGTCCTGGAAATGGAGAGGCTGGGAATGGGCATGTACTATATAAGGAGAGCCTCAGAATTCTAGGCATCTGGATTTCAAGTGAGCCCCAATCTGGATCGCTCTGCATCTGACAGTGTCTCAACCCAACTTCCTAAAGGCTTAAGATTCCAAGGACCACTGGTCTCTGCAAAGGGAGCCTTGCATAAAAACATGAGAAACGACCCCTCACACCTCTCTTTGTCTTAATGACCTGTGTGGAAATCTATTTTTTAGGAATTCACATTATTTCTAATTCTGGGGGTGTCCCTGGGTGTGTCCAGGTGGCTCAGTCATTAACTGTCTGCCTTTGGCTCAGGTCATGATCTCAGGGTCCTGGGATGGAGCCCCACGGCGGGTTTCCTGCTCAGCTGGGTGGGGGGGGAGGGTCTGCTTCTCTCTCTCCCTCTGTCTCTCCCTCTGAGTCTCCCCTCTGCTCGTGCTCTTGCTCTCTCTCAAATAAATAAAAACTTTAGAAAGAAAGAGATTTCTAATTCTGCTTAAATCTGTAGCTTTACGAAAATGAAACACACAACTCCCAACTCCTGGCCATATAACTAACTTATTCATTCTCTTGGCCTGGGACTCTCTGCTCTAAGCTTCCTAGAGAACCCCAGGGATTCATACATTTAAGCAGAGTTATCAATTCCTGCTATGCCCGTAGTACTGACCAAAATAGAAAAGTAATAGTACACAATAACAGTAATAACGGATAGCACTTACTGAGCATTTACTATATGCCAGACACTATGCTAAGAACCTCACCTCAACCCTCCTTTAACATCCCACCTTATAGATGAGGGACTAGATTTCAGAGACGGAACCACGATCTGAACCCAGGTCTGTCAGCCTCTAGAACTGGGAGAAACTTTTACGTGTAACACTGTACTAGTTCTCCAATGCCAAGTCTCTTGTTCTCCACCCCTTCGTCGTCCCTGGCTTTCTAGATCTCATGTGTGACTTACCACTCAAAGCTAGGAAAACTCATCTCCTCTGTCTTCTCTTGAACCAGAGCCCCATGACTACAAGGCTGACTCTTAAGTCATCTCTAACATCTAAGGATGTTTCCAAGGTGGGACAGGACTTCCTGATTTCAGGAAGCCTTCACTTTTCCCACCCTTCTACCTCCACCATCTGGTACTTGATCACATAGGAACAAATACCCTGGCACCCCATTTCCCTGACTTAATAATCCTTGAATTTTTTGCTCTTGATGAGACGGAAGAAGAAATACAGTGATGAAGATTAGGGAAAGTCAAAGACTTATATCCCAGCTGTGTTATACAGTTGCCTGGCCAATGTGCTTCCTCCTCTGGAAAGGCGGAATTAACAGGGCCACTGAGAGGATTTAGGGAGACAATGCGTGTAAAGCACCTGACAGAGGAGTCTACCCACAGTAAGCACTTAGTATGTGACTCAGTGATTGGTGTTTTTCTCCCTTCTCCGGCAGTCAGCCTACCCTTCCAGCCCTACCCTGATGTTCTCAATCGCTGTTGTTAGGCCTTATAGGGTAGCCAGAGGCATCTGGGACAGAAAGAAGCCTTGTCTAGTTCCTCCCCCACCCCAGAATACTGCCAGGACCCCAGGGCTATGGGACACAGCTTCTCCTCTGGTACTGCCAGGGGACATGACAGAACAGCCCCAAGGGTTGGGCTCAATGAAGGACCTTGTTCTACTACAGAGAAAGGAGAGAGAGGTTTTGGATGACTGGAGGCTGACCCTGGGGAAATGTGTGTTCATGTGTCTGTGCAGCGGTGCGGTGGGGAGGGCGGGCCTCCCATGACTGGGAAGCATCAGCGAGCACTGGAATGGGTCCAAGGAATTTGCGCAGCCTCAGGCCCCTTGGGGTAAGCCCAGCTGGGGCTGCAGATGATGGGTGGGGATGAAACTTCGTTTTCTGCTCTGATCAGAGAAGTCTGGCTCAGAGCTGAGGCACAGCAGGGGCCTAATGAATACCTGCACAACTGAACCCAGACGGCCTCCTGGAAGGTAGCGGGGTCTATGTGTGGGTCATGTGCCCCTCGAGGACCCCTGACCTCACGTCACCCTGTCTCATGTCCCAGCAGATATACTGAGTAAGAGCACAGGTTCAAATGCGAACCTGCCTGGATTCCAAATCTACCTCTGCTTCTATGACCCAGGTCAACATAACTGTGGGCCAGTCCTTTAACTTCTCTGAGCCTGGTCTCCTCTTCCGTACAGCAGGGGCAGTAAAAATCCTATGTCACAGGGTTGCTGTAAAGATTCAATGAGACAATCGTGCAAAGCACCTGACGTGTGTTAAGTACTCCATGGATTTCAACTATTATTGTCATTGCTCCTGGTTGAAGATTGAGAGCCCACGCTGTTTTGGGACTGTGGGGAACAATTAACATAGGAGGGCACATCTGGGACTCCCCCTTAAGATTCCCGACAGGGGTGGGAAATTTCATACAGTTATTTACCAAAAACAGACATGTCTCTGGCTCCTCTGAGCTAGAGGCACAATAAGCAGTGATGAAATTCTGGAGGTGGGCGGATGGGGGAGGGGGCTGGGGAATGCCATGACGCCAACGACTGCTTCCTCCCAAGCGGCAAACCTGGATTCTGCAGGCATGGAGAGGACCAGAGAGACTGTGCATGAGTACCCTCCTTGGCCAGGTGACCAGAGCTAAGTAGGTCATGACCCTGGGTCCTGGCAAACCATAGGAGCCAAATATATCTTGGAGACTGCCATAAAAGCAAATCCATTTTTATGTGCTGGGCTGTTGCAACAATCCTGGCAGCCTCAGGCACTCGTCACAGGGGCTGGGGTTCAGCTGCAAACACGCCCTACTCTACCTCACCCCAGCTCGCACAAACATGGGGGAGGGCCAGGGGGCTCACATTTTTGTTTGATGAACTGTGTCAGTAGAGCTTGAAAGGGGAGGGTGGAGGCATGAGAGCTGAGCTCTGGTGACTCATTCAGCCTCGGCCCCCTCCTGACCTCAGTTTCCCCACCCAGATTCAGTGAGCCAGAGAGGGAGGAGTTTAAACCTGCTGGATACAGGGACTCTGACTCAGAGAACAGGAGGAGGAAAGAACCAGGGAGGGAAGGGGATTTCAGTTTCCCTGGCTCTACCCTTTTGGTCCAAGTCAGCATCAGGGGTAAAGAGAGGGCCAGGACTACTGTTACAGCTCCAAACAGGCAGGGAAGACAGCACTGGGAAAAGAAACAGGGATGATAGCAGGGGGAAAGCTGGAGCCTCTCTCCTTTCCTGTTCCAGAGACCCTTAGGGTACTACTTCTTTTCTTTTCCTGGGTATTGTTTCAGATTCTGCTTGCATGAAACCAACACTGGCTGCCTGGGCTGGGGGACTTCCCTAAACCCTCTCAGCTGATTGAGAGGAAGGAACAGCCCAGACTAGATGCCCCTTCCACAGCCCCAACTCCTCACTCCCAGCAGGCTGCATACCCCCACTACCTTCCTGAGCCCACCTGGAATCAGCACTAGTATTAAGACAAGAGGTTCTTCACTGGATGCACCCAAGAGCCAACTAGGGAGCTTAAAAAATATCAGACTTGCTGGGGATAGGACCCAGGCCTCAGATTATTATTATTACTTTTTAAAGATTTTATTTGACAAAGAAGAGAGAGTGCGCACACCAGGTGAACAGAAGGCAGAGGGAGAGGGAGAAGCAGGCTCGCCAAGCAGGGAACCCAATGCGGGGCTCGATCCCAGGACCCTGGGATCATGAACTGAGCCGAAGGGAGATGCTTAACGACTGAGCCACCCAGGCACCCTGTCAGATTATTTTTATAAAGTCCTTAAGTGATTCTAACATGAAGCCATGGTACCCACTTGCCTAGATCAAGCCCTCTGCACTCCCTGCCCTTACTGGTAGCTCTGCCCCAAACCCAAATCTGAACCCAGGGCCTCCTTGGGAGAACTTAAAGAAGGGGCAGGGTTGGGTGGCTGGGACACAGAGTACAAACCCCAAAATGGCAGAGGATCTGCCTCATGTTCAGCCACCCAGGTCTGAAGGGATCTAAAAAGCTGAAGAGTTTCAGACCCTATAAGAGGCAGCTCTTCCTTGGGGATTGGTGTACCAACTGAATTCATGATTTGATCTGCGGGGTAAGTGTGCATCTTGGTGGTGGTGGGGGAGGCAGGGAAGACAGTCTCTGAAAAGTCCATCTCCTAAAATATTAAGAACTATTCTTTTAGAAGAATGTGCTGGGCTCCCAAAGAACGTAATATGCTTGGCTCTGACTTTGGCGAGTTACTTCAGAGCTAACTTCAGAATAACTTCAGAGTTACTTCAGAGCCCAAAACTTGGACAGTATCTAGAACAACCTTCTTACGGTTCAGATACAGTTCCCTGGGCTCAACAGGGGTGGAGCTGGTCCAACTCACGAGAGTTGTTAGTGGCAGAGATGGAACTAGAACTCCTGGAGGTCCTGATTCCTATTCTCAAGTCCCATGACAAATGATTCATCCAACAGGGCATCATTTCTCAAGACTGCCTGGTCATCAGAACCTGGGTATGTGCTCCCAGGCCCATACCCTCAGGATTCTGATTTGGTGGGTCTGGGTTGGTGGGGAGGAGCTGGATTTTAACAGTCACAACCCTTCACCAGGTGAGATGGATGATGATGCAAGTTTGGGAAACAGAGGGAATGGGAAGGCCATAATGAACACCGGGAGAGAAAAAGGCAGAGGGTGCACAATTCCTCCCACAAGGCAGGCCTCTGGGCCCAGGAAGTAGCTCCTTCCCTCACAAATACGGCAAGGCGGGTGTTCTACTTGAGGGTGGGCCAAGACAGGAGACACAAGCCTCCTTAGTCTTGGAACCATCATGCCTATTAAGAAAGAGGTACACAGGGCGCCTGGGTGGCTCAGTGGGTTAAGCCTCTGCCTTCGGCTTGGGTCATGATCTCGGGGTCCTGGGATTGAGTCCCGCATCGGGCTCTCTGCTCCGCGGGGAGCCTGCTTCCTCCTCTCTCTCTCTCTCTCTGCCTGCCTCTCTACCTACTTGTGATCTCTGTCAAATAAATAAATAAAATCTTTAAAAAAAAAATTAAAAAAAAAAAAGAAAAAAGAAAGAGGTACACAAGGGTCTACAGAATTTACCTCTGTGATCACTTCTCTCTCCCGTCATGCTCTGCTCTAATCCTGGCAGGCTGCCTGCCAACTCTGATATACACCATAGCCCTCCTTCTCTTATCTCATTCAAAGTTTTCCCTACCTTTCTATCCAAGCACCAGCTTGTTATACTCTCACCATCTGACATGGGACTGTGGCTGAAGACCTAGATTCCTATTTTCATTCACCAGTGAATTCACTCCTCATCAGTTCTCAACCCATTACCCTGCCAAATCCCAGTGCAAACCATCTGGGAAGGGCCTCAGTTCTTGGTGTAAAGTGTACCAAGTCTTTCAAGGCAATGTGGTAAGAGGGAATATTTAACTTATTTATTAATTTTTCAAAGATTTTATTTATTTATTTGTTTGTTTGTTTGTTTGTTTATTTATTTATTTGACAGAGAGCAAGTGAGCACACAAGCAGGGGGAGGAGCAGAGGGGACAGGCAGACTCCACACTGAGCATGGAGCCTGACCTGGGGTTCAATCCCACGACCCTGAGATTATGACCTGAGTCGAAATCAAGAGTTGAAGGCTTAACCAACTAAGCCACCCAGGTGCCCCTAGGGAATATTTTAAATGCACATTACTTCAAACTAGCAGCTCCACAGAATTCTAGGAATTTATCCTAGAGATGCTTAAAGGGTACTCATTACAACACTGTAAGAGCAAGACCAAACATACCATATGGTAAAGCCTAGAGGTCAAGAGCCAAGAGGTCTAAAGTCAAATTCCAGTTCCACCTCTGACCAGTTGTGTGACCCAGGGCAAGTCACTAAACCTCTCCAGACCTTAATCTCCTCATCTATAAAATCAGGGAACAGTAAGACCTACCTTACAAAACTGTTGTGAGGGTTAAATGAGTAATAAAGGTAAAGTATTGCTTGATACCCAGGTAGGGCTCCATAAATTTACTTATTCTACGTATTCTTGCTATTATGCAGCCATCAATAAAGAAGTATATATATACACACATACAACTGGAATATGAGATCTTCAAGTTATACTGTTAAACGAAATTGGTTAATATGCACAGTGTTCCACTCTATGTATTAAAATGATCAAAACGGGGGCGCCTGGGTGGCTCAGTGGGTTAAAGCCTCTGCCTTTGGCTCAGGTCATGATCCCAGGATTCTGGGATCGAGCCCGGCATCAGGCTCTCTGCTCGGCAGGGAGCCTGCTTCCCTTCCTCTCTCTTTGCCTGCCTCTCTGCCTATTTGTGATCTCTGTCAAATAAATAAATAAAATCTTTAAAAAATATATTAAAAAAAAAAAAAGATCAAAACAGGGTGCCTGGGTGGCTTAGTGGGTTAAAGCCTCTGCCTTCAGCTCAGGTCATGATCCTGAGGTCCTAGGATGGAGTCCCACATCATGCTCTCTGCTCAGCAGGGAGCCTGCCTCCCTCTCTCTCTCTCTCTGCCTGCCTCTCTGCCTACTTGTGATCTCTGTCTGTCAAGTAAATAAAATCTTTAAAAAATAAAATAAAATAAAATAAAATGATCAAAACAATGAACAAGCTGAAGGGAGAGTATGAACGTATTCATACATGCACAGAATATCTCACAAAACATACACCAACTGGGAATGTGGAAGTATGGAAGGGAGGAGACCTCACTTTTTACCTTTCATATGGTCTGATTTTACAAGTTTTGAAAACACAGAAATTAAACATGCTCTAATAAGAAAACAGAATAAACACCACTGATGGTTCTGAGATATAGACAAGACTGGCACCCAGTGCTCATGCAACTGCCTAGTCAGGATGGGGTGGGAGGGATGTGTTCCAAAGCTGCAAAAGAAAATGGCCTGCCCCAAAGGAGCCCTCCTCTGGGGGCAGAGCCATACCGCAACCAAGAACTCCTGCTACAGAGCAGAAAGGAGCCTTCCCTGGTGGGGATGGGGGAGGGGTTGAGCTCTGAGCCTGCTGCAGCCTTGCTAGGTTCTTGCTCTCACTCATACTGGATTTAAGGCAGTATGACTCCTGGCCTAGGAGCCCCCTCACCCTATAACCATGGTGCTTCTGTGACTTGGTACACAAAAATTCAGAAAAATAAAGGTGACTGTTACCAAGGCAGATGGACCTGGGGAGATGAGGGAAGCCAGGCAACTCTGTGGCTCCCCAGTCCCAATCTTAGCAGTCCACTGTGGATTTCCTCACCTATAAAATGAGGATAATAACAGTACCTATTTCATGGGGTTGTTGTTAGGACTAAATGAGTTATTGACAATAAAAACCATTTACATTTATTAAGCATTTACTACATGCCAGATACTGTTCTCAGAGTTCACAACTACCCTAGAAGGTAAGCACAGTTATGGTCTTGATTTTAAAGATGAAGAAACCAAGGCTCAGAAAGATTAAGTTACTTCGTTATATCGCAAATGACAGAACTGGGACTTAAACCCAGACAGTCTGACTCTAGAGCCACCAAAGAAGACTGCTTTCAAAGTTAGTACACAAGGCAGTACTTGGCTCGTTTTAAGGGCTTGACATGAATGAACCATTATCATGGGGAAGAAGGTGGGAACTGACACGGAGCCCCTAGGTGCCCTCCCCAGTCCCCAGTTAGCTTTCAGGTAGTACACTTGCCCTCTTCTCTGGCCTCCATCTCTCTCTCACCCATCGCTGAGGTCAACAGCTCTCCAAACAGCCCTGTGGAGGCCCAGAGGCCAGAATGGCTTCAGGAGTGTCCTCTGAGAGGGTTCTCTGGCCTGACTCTTATCTACATCTGGGGGTCCTGGGACAGACAGTTCTACAGACGCCTGGCTCAGCCATCCCAACGCCAACCTCATGGGACACAGAGTATCTCTCTACTGAGTGCTGAGGGAACTGATAGGGACCATATCTAAACTCAAAACTCTCTTGAAGCTGTTTATCCCTTAAGTCCAACTTACCTTTAGGAGGAAAGAAAAGTTTAAGATGACTAGTAAATTTTGGAAGAATTCTAAAATTCCCTCCTAGTTTTGCATCCTGAAGCTTGAGAAATGAATTATTTGCTCAGCTTCCAACCCCCTTCACAGTAATGACTTTAAGTCTCTTCCTCTGTCACCTAGACCGGCCACCTATGTAACTCTTCCTCTGCTATGGGATGTTTCCAGTTTGCACTGTCCTCCCCAGGAACCCCCACATCTCAGTACATCTGGCAACAACATAGCCCCGAGAGACCTATGATGATGACTTGGGAGGTCAGGGACTCCCCACCCACCAACATGCTCAGAACCCACATTCCTCAGCACCACTGTGGGGGTGGGCCTCTTCCGCCATCTGACATCAGCTCTTATTCCAGGTCTCCCTTCCACTGTGCTTGTCTCTAGGGGTGGAGACTCACCAGCACTGTTGGCCTCCGACTCCAGCAGGTGGATGTCATTGCAGTCCGCTAGCGAGTGCTCCAGGCAGAGCTGCAGGAAGCGGGCCTGGGTGCGAGTGACCCGCTTCAGAAGTGACAGCAGGGCCACCGTCTGCTCACACTCATTCCAGCCCTTGAACCAGCCAGCGAGGATGCCCACCTGGTCTCGGAACATCATGGTGCCGGGCCTGGGGCCAGGGTGGGGGGGACGGCGGTGGCGAGGGCCAGCGCCGTCACATGGTCTCGGCTCGGGGCTCCTGTTACCTCTCCCCTGAGGGCCAGGGCTTGAGGATGTTCCCTGGCGTGGTGGCAACGGGCAGTGGGGGGAGGAGGAAACCTGCTCACATCGGGGGAGGTCTTGGTCCAGCCACACCTCTCCAGGCTCCTAGAAAAGGAAGTAAAGGGATCAGACAGAATGAAAGGGCTGAACTGGTGTGGTTAGTGCTGGCTGAGGGGGTAAGGAGGCTTCATGCCTTCCTCTCTCAGAGTATCTGCTCTGCTGAGTCCCTGGAGAGAAAGATGGAAGCCAATTACCAGATAAGAAACCAATTTTCCTTCCAATCTACAGGTTCAGAGAAAAAGCTTGATTGGGATTCAGAGAGACTAAGGAGAAGATGTTGCCCAGCAAGCCTCACTGTCATAGGACCAAAGGGAGCAGAGTAAGTTGGTAGGATTTTCCAGAGATGGGAAATAGGAGAGGATGCACACTATAGGGAAAGATCTGAATTAATGGAGACCTGGTCCCAGGTGACACATGACCCCCAGCACATGCCTTGACCTTGCTGGTCTCTGGCCACCTCTTCTGAGAGTGGGAAAGAGTGACGGCTCACCTGGTAAGAGGACTACATGCAGTTTATATTATTTCAATCTAAGCCTCACAAAGCGAAGATGTGAGTGGACAATGTGAGTGGTGATCCCAGTGGAGATCTTGAGTACGCAGATAGCTAACTGATCAGTAACTGCCTCAGTGTCCATGGGTACAGGGACGGACAAAGTCTTTTTCAAAGATTTCCAACAGGCTGGGGGATCTCACCTCCTTCAACCCAGCTCTGCCACTCTGAGAAAGGTGCACCTCTGATCTCTAAGCTCTCACTCATCTCTGCTCTGAGGTGAGTCTCCCCCAGACTACTTCTTCATTCCCCTGAAGGTTACTCCTGACCCAAATCCTCTGGGTTGGTAAGTCCCCTTGGTTCCCAAAGACTCCAGACTGTCATCCAGACTCCTAAGAGCACAGAGGATGCCAACCTGAGAGGGGGTCACATCCAAAGTAAAAAAACTCCCAAGTGGGGGAGCCTAGGTGGCTCAGTGCATTAAAGCCTCTGCCTTCGGCTCAGGTCATGATCCCAGGGTCCTGGGATAGAGCCCCACATTGGGCTCTCTGCTCAGTGGGGAGCCTGCTTCTTTCTCTCTCTCTACATGCTTCTCTGCCTACTTGTGATCTCTGTCAAATAAATAAATAAAATCTTAAAAAAAAAAAAAAAAAACCTCCCAAGCAAGAAAATGTCCAAATTCTTCTCTCAGACAGGAACTACACAGGAGCTGTGTTAACTGGGCAGACAACAGGCCTATTCTCCAGTTGACTGATTTCTGGACACTACTCTGAAGCCTTTTTCTAAGTGTCTTGAGCTCCAGGTCTCCACTCACATTTCCCTGTCTCTCCTGCAACCAGTGCCTTGGCTCTATCCCCAAACCACATTTGGCTCCATCTCCTTCTGGCTGCCAAAGGACTGAGAACTCCACACAAAGACCCACTGAACCTACTGGGCTCAGATCTTAGAGAGCTACTGCCATCTCCCTGAACTCCCATGCTCCTGCTGAACAGGGCTGTGAGGTCCATCTGAAGATGGCTGTGATTCACCTGGCAAATCCTCTGTGGGACACCTGAACAGAGCAAACTGGCCCAGATGTCAATCCGTTTGGATATAAGGAAAAGCACAGGGGAAATGAAACGTGTTCCAAGTTAAAAAGATCCCCCAGATACTCTTTTATTTATCTCTACACTCAATGTGGGGATTGAACTCATGACCTCAAGATTGAGATTTGTACACTCTTCTGACTGAGCCAGCCAGGTGCCCCCAGAAACCTTTTTTTAAAAGGAAATCAATCGTTGCCTCCTGGCTTAAATCTTCCAATGACTTTCCACTGCACTTAAATGAAACCTAAATTAAACCTGACCATATCTTGGCCTACAGGTCCCTGCAAGACTCCTGTGGCCTCTCCAGCCTTGTCTTGTACCAAGATTTCTTATTCGCTGGAATTCTCTTCCTCCAGACCTACTTATGGCTGGCCCCTACTTGTCACTCAGGTTTCAGCTCAATGTTACTTCCTGAGAGAGCTTCCCTGACCATCCAATCTAAGGAGTCTGTCATATTAATACTATTTCTTCTATATAATTTGACACCCTCAGGTATCATCTTATTTTTGTTGTTTCTCTTTCCATCAAAAAGCAAGCTATAGGGTCACCCGGTGCCCAGAACAGTGACTGGCACATAGATGGTGCTCAATATGTATTTGTTGAAAGAATGAATAAAGATGGTAAGCATGAAAGTCACACTTGAGATTTCTACAGCCTTGGGGCGAGAAGATGATAGAAGGAATGGCCCACCGGATAGTAAATAGATTTAGAAACCTTGTCCCAAGAGAAAAATTTGAAGGCACTGGAGAAATTTCTCCAGGGGAAGAAAAGACTCAGAAAGAATGACATAACTGACTTTGAATATCTGAAGGGGTAGCACACAGAAGAGGAATTAGATTTGTTCTTTTACTCCAGAGGAGAACCAGGGAAAATGGCTGAAGTGAGAGGTGACATGGGAAATGTAGAGAGTCAAGAAAATTCAGTTCTAGTCTTGCCCCAGACACTGATTCACTTTGATCTTTAAACTAGTCTGCTTCCCTTCCCTGCAATGTGTAAGGAGCCAGATTGGATCAGACATGGCAAATGGGTTTTACCTCACAGGCTAACTCCAAACGACTGGTAGAGGCTGCTTGGAGCACTGTGGTGAGAAGGATCCCGAAGAAATGAAGCAACAGGAACAGCCATCAAAGGGCAATGATTAATAAACTGAGGACACACCTCACATGGGATACTGTGTAGCTTTTAAAAACATGCTTGATCCTGATAGCAGAATACAAAAAACACAACAGACCTATATAGTGTTTGATCTTTAACCACCAACCTGCAGGGATGATCATAAGCTCTGTAGTAATACATACAATACAATCGCATTTTTATAAAAGGATAAAAAGCCATACAAAAACCTTATATATCTTATAGTACCTATATGCGCATGTGTATAAAGAAATGTGTACAAGGACACACCCTGGGCTGTTCACATTGGTTACCTTGGAGAGAAGAAAGAATTATTAACTTTCTTCATATAACTTTGTAGCATTTCACTAGTTGCAAGTAAACATATATTACCTTCGTAATTTTCAAAGAATTTTATTTGAAAAAGTTTTATGATTGCATTCTACTTTCCGGTTCAGTGAGAAAGAACACTGTGATTGATTATCAATGTTTGCCCTAGATGCAGGATGGATGAGGGGTAGTTCACATGCCTGAAATAATCAGTTTCCCTTCCCAGCTCCAGCATTTTGTGGCTTTCGGCCCCAAGGAGACAGCAGCTGCCTCAACATAAGGAAGAATTTTAAAATAATATATCTGTCCAAGAAAGGAACTGGCTGCCATGTGAGGAGGTAATAAGCTCCTTGGCTGCTGGAAGTGGTCAAGTGGAGGCTAGATGAACATCCCTTGGGAGTGGGAGGGATTCCTTCACTGGGTAGCAACTCATAAGATAGAAGGACATGTTACTATTTCAGAGGGAACATTTGTGACGAGACGTTTGATATGCCAACAGCATTTACGGCAAAAAGATGACCAAATCCACAAACAAGACCAAAGATGTGCACTCTCTTTCCCATAAACTTTTCCTGGGTTGTTATCTTTCCTAAGCAACATCACTGTGCCCCCCAAATAAACTGCTGACCAGCTTCTTTCCCCAAATAAGTAAAGCTGTGGGACAGGGCAGGGCCTCAAACATGACACTTTATAGTGAGGCCAGGTTTTGAATGAAGCACGCTGGTGAGGACTACAGTGAGTTGAAAGCACTCACCCTGTCTAAAAGGAGAAGTCACTTATTTAGCTCTAATCACCTGCTGCCATGGGGGAATGTGGGCCCAGTATTGTTAGGTTTAGTAGTTTAGGGTTTTGGTTTTTTTTTTTCAGTTTTTTGTTTGTTCTTTAAAGAGGAACCAGAAATCAGGATTTTTAAATAAAATTCAGCTATTTTTAAATATTGGAAACAAATTCATATTAAAACAGCAAAAACGAACCACTATCTAAGAAACAAACAAAGCCTGTGGCCTGTAGTCCTCAGAATAGATGGACACAAACTGGGAAAAGACCAAAAGTCCGCTAACTATCCTTCTCTCTCAAGCCACCCAGCTGCTTGGGTACATGACTGGCAGAGAGAATCTAATGCCCAGCCATGGCTCTGACAATCCTCAGTAAACACTAGGGGGTTTAGAGCAACAGTCACTTTTAGCACAGAAGGATGCTAGGTGTTTGGTGTGGATAGTGACTGGAGAGGACTGTGTGGCCTTCTTCCACTGAAGGGCCAGAGGTCCCCAGCTACCTCCTGTCCTGGGTGCTTGGCAGCAATGAGAAGGGAAGGGCTGCGCTGGTATGATGGCCAGGAAAGAGGCATCAGCACCAACTACTGCAAGGCACTTTACTGTGATGGATTCTGGTGGATCTGCTTGCCAGACAGCCATTCCCATCTTCTGGTACCTTTGGAAAATTAATAGTCTTCCTTGGCTCCAGGAGTAGACAAAGAAATCTACTGGCCAAGAAAGTCCTCACTGGATTCCTGCTGGAACTACTGGGGAGAATAAGTTCTCCATTGGAGCTGCTCACATTATGCAACATCTCCTGATGTTACTGGCTGCCACTTCTGCTACCTCACAGTGAGAGCCTGTCTCAGAATGAAGCTAACACAGATGAAAGCAGAGTCAAGAGGTAAGGGGACAAAGAGGGAGCCTTGTTCACATTTGAAGCTCTGGATCAAATCCAGCTAGTGTGAAGCCTCCTCACCTCAAACTCTTCAGTTACATGGACCAATAAATTCCTTTTGGGCTAAGGACAGCTGGAGTTGTGTTTCTATCACTCGAAGTTGGAAGAGCCTTGACTGCTCCCATACAAAAACAGAACTCACCACTGCTCTGGTCTTGTATTCATGTGACCAAAAATGACTCTCTCCTTTGAGGCAAGACTCTAAAGGGTGACCCCTATGGCAAAAGCCTCTTGGACAGTCCCAATATTACTGCTGCCATACTTGGTCTTCAACGGACCAAGTAACCTTCTTTGGAAGCATCTATCAACCCTGGAAGGTGGGAAATGAAGCCAAAATTGGCTACGAGGTTCTAAGAAAAACTGTTCACTAGGCTCCCTTCTTTGGCTTCAAACAGCAAGAGGTGGCCCACAGATAGGAGGTACCTCCACAGGTCAGCTCTCCTCATTCAGAAGCCAGGCTGTGGAGTCACATGTGGCTGAAACCTGGGCTCTCCTGCTGATATTTACTTGCTCTGTTGACCTTAAGCAAGTAACTCAGTTTCTTCCTCAGTGAATCTTGTTGTAAGAATGAAATGAAACAATGTGTATAAAAATACCTATATGAATGCTTAGCATAGCTCCCTATACCACCCATCGTGTCATATGCTAGACCTTATGCTAACAGCTTTTTATGGATGAGTTCATTTGACTCTAAAAACAACATATATGCTATATTTCACATATATACACGAGGTACATATGTATTATACACCTATCTACAGATGTACACACACAATATTATCCTCATTTTACAAAAGCAGAAACAGACACAGAAAAGGTTAAGCCACCTAAGACTATACCTAGCTAAGCTGAGATTCTCAAGGCCAGTCCGTCCGGCTTCAGAGCTCTTGCTTGTTCCTAAGAATGTTACAACCTCCTGTAAGTTTGCTTCCACTGCCTAGAAAAGTTGGGCAAAAGGTAAACCCTTTAATGCCAACATCTCTGGATAAATAAGGGGGTCCTGTTAGCCTTCTTACCCATTCTTAGCCCTTCTAGGCCTCTGAAGAACTCATACTTCATGAACAAGGTACCAGGCTAGTTACCTAAGGTTAACTCACTATCCTGACTTGAGAAGAACAGGAGAATGTCAGATGCCAAGAGAGCTCAACTTCTTTTTTATAAAGATCAACCATTATTTTCAGAAACTCTTGAAATATGTACACAAAATATGTATACTATTGTCTCAGCCAAGAATGAGGCTTTTGTATGAATAGTTCTTGGGAACAGAGGGAGAGGAGGGGAGAAGCCAGGCAGGGCCTCCTGGAAGATAAGGCTAGCCTGGAAAGCTGTGGGAAAACTTGAAGTAGAGAGGAAGCTGGTATCCCTTCCCCCTGCCCCCATGTATTGCTCTCTTTCACTCATCCCACGCTTCAATGTATTGACCCTTCCCCAATGAAACGCCATCTTTAGCTCTTTCCTTTCTCTATACTAGTATCCTTCACTTGATAATCAACTCCCACAGGTTCAACTATCACCTTTTTGTGGACAATTCAGAATTTCTTAAAGTCATCTTGGACTCCTTTCTCTTCCATAAGATCTATTCATCTGGTCTTGATAATTCTTCTTTTCTTAACATCAACTAAACATGCCCTCCTTTTTCTTTCCCAAAACTCAAGTGGCTCTGGGACCATACTGTCTGGGATGGAAAGAGAATCATACCATTTACTACCTGTGTAACTTTGAGCAAGAGATTTCACCTTGCTGTGACTGTTTTCTCATCTGTAAAATGGGTTTAAAATAGTACCTATTCTTATAGACCTGTTAGCTATTATCATCCTGGATCCCTCTCTTTCTCTAATCCCATTATTTTAATTTTTAACTTTTTATTAACATATAATGTATTATTAGCCCTAGGGGTACATGTCTGTGAATCGTCAGGCTTATACACTTCACAGCGCATACCCTCCCCAATGTCCTTAACCCAACCATCCTCTCCCTACCCCTCACCCCCCAGCTCTCTAATCCCATTATTAAGTCCTATTTTCTCTATACTGAAAATATATCTATTTCTCTCATTTTTTACTGCCACCATCATATTCAAGTTACCATCTCTTTTCATCTCGACAAATGTAATGCCTCCTAATCAACCTCCTGCTTCCATTTTTACCTGTTTTCCTTGCAGAAACCAATGAACATTCTTTTTTTTATTTTTAAAAGATTTTGTTTATTTATTTGAGAGAGAGTGAGAGCATGAGAGCTGAGAAGGTTAGAGGGAGAAGCAGGCTCCCCACAGAGCTGGGAACCCAATGCAGGGCTCGATCCCGAGATTCCGGGATCATGACTTGAGCCGAAGGCAGTTGCTTACCCAACTGAGCCACCCAGGCACCCACCAGTGAAAATTCTTAACAAAGAAAGAAAAAAAGAAAGTAACAAAGTCAGACCATGTCACTGTCTTGTTTTAAAGACCCTCTATAGCTTCCCAAGTCTCTTAAATGAACATGTAAACTCCTTACCAAGGCCCACAAGGCCCTGTGTGATCTAGACTCTGTCAACCTCTCCAATCCCTTGCCCCTTCTCCCTTACACTGGTTTCCTTGTTGTTCCTTGAACACATCTCAAGGCTTCTGTCACTTTTGTTGACCCCTCTACCTGAAATGTTCTTCCCCAGATCACCACATGGCTGGTTCCCTCCCATCAATCAGATCTGGGTTCATATGTGCCCCAGTCTTCCTCATCTCCCCAGGAAGGAGTTTTTGGTCTGATATCATCGAAAGGCATTTCTTTGAAGGCTGCAGCTCTTCCACAAATGCCTAGACTGTAAGATCCATGAGGGAAGGAAAGACTGTGGCTCTATTATTCAGGGCTATGTTTTCAGTTTCTAGCATAGCACCTGGCACACAGCAAGCACACCCTCAATATATCTGTGAAATATTCCCCCTCCCGCCCCCACAACCCTTACAGCAGTCCTTTCTCCACATAAAACAATGCTTAGACTGGAATGCCCCACTCCAAGATCACCCCAAAACTATGCCTTCTCATCTTTCAGGTTATCAGGTTCAATTGTCACCTCCTCAGAGGCCAATTCTGACCATTCTGAATATAGTGGCTACAGCTATCCTCTTTTTCACTCTACTGTTTTAATTTCTTCATAGCACATATCACTGATTTATTTATCTCTCCACTGCCCCATCAGAATGTAAGCGCCATGAGTTCCAATACCTCGACTGTTTCTTCAATGCTGTATGTCCAGTACCTAGAAAAGTGCCTCCATAAATTGTTTAACTGCTAGAGTTGAAACTTATATACTGCATACGCTGTTGTTCTATAACCTGCCCTCAATCAGACTCTATTCAACAAATTTACACTAAAACAAAACAAAACTCTACTCAAAGTAATTTACCTAACTCTTCACAAAGTTCAGAGTCCAAAAAATCCAAAGCTGAAGTACAGAACTGAACACCACTACTCCTGGATTCCACTACCCTACCCTGGAGCTACCATGAAAACTGGGCAGCCATCTCTTCCCTGTCTCTATCAGTGAGATCCCAAAGGAAAGTCTGGTTGGGTCAGACTAACCATTGACACTCTCTGGATCCAAACAATCACAGAGTGGAGAATGACTAGGGCTTAAGAACAAGGGAGGAGGGAGACTGGCACCAGTACTCAGTAAGGTTGTAGGATGGAATCACAGCAACCTCAGCAAGCAAGATACAATTCCAGGGTATAGAACCCCAAACATGTCCCTAAGGATCTTCTGTTATTTCACACTTATTCAGGGAAGAAACTGTTTTCACACTGGGGCTCTCAGGAAAGAGTTTTCTTTCCACTAAGGCTGTTAAGGAAGTAGGATGTAAGCCTGGAGTTGCTGAAGGCCATCTTAGTCACCACAAAGTAGAAACTTGTTGAGGATGAAGCTAACTCTTTGGAGAAATGGGCAGAGATTACTGAGAAGATTGTTTTGAACTCCTGGATAAAGCTAGGTCTGAAGCCAATCCAGACCTGGACTTTTTAGTAACACAAGCTAATTACTTCTCTTTTTTGATTAAACCAGTTTGAACTAAGGTTCTGTCATTTTTGTCTCTGGAGTACAGGCTCACATAAGCCATTTATTTATGAGCCATTTATTTTTGATAACACTGAGCAGTTATACACAGGGCATTGTTCCAGGTACTTTATATGTATTAATTAGTTCAATCCTTACAATAATTTTATAATATAGAATATCATTATTAGTTTCATTTTTTAGATGTGGAAACTAAGAACCAGAGTAAAATTGAAGTAATTATTCTAGGTCACAAAACTGGTAAGTGACAATGTGGGATGGAAATCCTGTCTGGCCCCAGAATCTGCATACTTAACCATTATACTATAATGCCTCACTGCACCCAACCCTATTGGAACAGAAAATCCAACTCTATGACTCATGGCACTATCATCTTGGGACGGACAGGGTCCAGAGACCTTCTATTTGTGCCACCTGTCTTCAATTTCACCATTTGTAAAATGAGATTAATTGTAGCTTACCTACCTCATAGGGTCCGTATGAGGAAAATGAGATGTGAATACACGTGAAGCACTTAGACAGTGACTGGCAAATAGTAATTACTCAATAAATAGTAGCCATTAGTATTATCACTCTATGGGTCACAAAAGTGCAGCTGGCAAATACAACAGAGATGGAAGAGATCTGTTTTCTTTCATCTCTGTCCTTTAAGAGAAGAGAAGAGATGCCATGGGTGGGAGATGAGGAGGCCTTCTTGTCTTTGGCTCACTGCAAAGCTGTTAACTGCCTAGAAGGCTACTCACCACCGTCCCAACTCCTGTGGAACATCACCGAGCCCCAAAACCACCTTTCCATGAAGTCTTTACAGATAAAAGGATCCCTCTTTCACTGCCAAATTTCCACAGCATATAATTTGTACCTTGTGTTCTGCCCCATGTACCTGCCCAACCCCTCTAATGTACTGTGAGCGCACTGAAGGCAGGCCCCACTGTTTATCCTGTGATCTCTGTTTCCTTTTCTAGACCCTAGAGAGAAACAGAATCCCTCAGAGAAAGCTGAGAGCCCTGTGGAGGCCCCAGACTTACAAAGGCTGAGAAGCTAACCAGGATGGGGTGAGGCAGGTACCGAGAATAGGACCTAAGGCAGCTCAGAATCAGGAGTGAGCATACAGAAAAGTCCCTCAAACAGCAGTAGGAGGGGCAAGACAGCCTCTTCTAGGAGGAGAGACAATGGGAGCTAGGTAGAGAGAGAGGACAAGAGGGGGTGGGGAAGGTGTATAGAACCTGAATGGGGAGTGAGATCTGAAAAACTTAGAGATTTCTTGCCAAATGCAGGAGGAGTTGCCCATTCTCTAATAATTCCCAGTAACTTACAGAGGGCAGATCCCAGTGTGGGATTCAGAGACAAGAAAGACACATCCCAGTACTTTCCAGACTGGCTAGTCCAGTGAGGATGAGTAGACAAGCACATGAAAAACTACAAGGGAGAAGGTGAGTAGTGCTCTAAGAAGTAAAAGAGAGGACTCTCAACAGTAAGACAGAGAGAATGAAAAGACCTGAGGGTGTCTTAAAGGGAGAGTGCCTACATGGAGAGAAACAGATGAAGATTAGAAATGGACATGTGTTCAAGGAGATAGCAATTTGAAGCGGAAGCCCCAAAGGCTGGGGTATGGTGTGGAGGGGAAGCCAGAAGGTGAAAGTGCTGAGGGAGACCTGGAAAGAAACCATTCGAAGGTGGAATATGAAGTAATTGCTCAGAGGGTGGGGTAACCTCTGAGAGAAACCAGAATCCTTTCAAGGAGGCAGACTTTTTGGAGGATGGATATTTCACAAAGGGGACTCTCAGGAAAATGGGGGTGGACAGGAGTCCAGAGGTATACCCTGAAGCATCTTTCGGGGGGCTTTCTGTGGCAAAAGGGAAATCCTCTCGGGGGACAATGGTTCTCAAACTCAAGCATGCACCAGAATCACCAGGTGGGTCCCTAAAAACAGACTGCTGGATCCTAATCTCAGGTCTTCGGATTCAATAGGTCTGGGCTGGACCCAAGAATCTGCATTTCTTTCTTTTTTTTTTTTTTTTAAAGATTTTTTTTTTTTTTTTTTCAGAGGGAGAGAGGGGGAGAGAGCAAGCACAGGCAGACAGAATGGCAGGCAGAGGGAGAAGCAGGCTCCCTGAGGAGCAAGGAGCCCGATGTGGGACTCGATCCCAGGACGCTGGGATCATGACCTGAGCCGAAGGCAGCTGCTTAACCAACTGAGCCACCCAGGCGTCCCAGAATCTGCATTTCTAACCAGTTCCCAGGTGATGTTGATGCTGCTGCCCAAGGACCGTGCTTTAAGGATCACTGGTATAGGGGAAGGGATTCTTTAGTGAGGAGGCCTTCAAACAGGAAAAGGAAGGAGAAGGCTGCTGAAAAGAAAATGGGGGAGTCCTCAGGAAGTCTCTAAGGAGGGGGTTCAGGGTCTCTCAATCTCCAAAGGGAGGAGGAGTCTTTGAGGATGAAACCTAAAAAAAAACCGGCCTGAGATGTTTCTGAAGGTTGAGATTTCAAGAGGTGAGGCTGTCTCTTGAGGATCTTTTCATTAAAAGGAGACAGTGGAGGCTCTAGAAGGTGAGGGGAACCTGGAAGATGCTGGGGACCTCTGAAGGGACAATGTGGGGAAGGAGGCTTAGAGCTAAGAAGGATCTCTAAGTTGATTTCAAAGAAAAGAGAACAGAGGTGGTGAGAGGATGTAAACAGGAATCCTAAAAGAGGTAAATCTGATAGGGTACTGAATGGATGCATGAGGCAATGTTCCGAAGAAGTCTCAGAAAGTGCTGAGGATTAGGTTGTTGATGCAGGGCAATTTTGAAGAAAATTCTCTAAAGGGTGTCTGCGGGAGGTGTGGTCTCCAGAGAAAGGCTTTGGATGTGCTGGAGCAGGATGGCAGAGATCTTTTCAGGAACTCCTAAGAGAGCTCAGATGAGGAGAAACCTCTGAGTAAAGTCTTCGAAAGATAAAGTATGGGGAAAGTGGGTCTTCTGAGTAGAATGTGGGAATGTCAGGGTAGAAGGTCTTTCAGAAAGAATTCTGGGACTTTCTAAGAGCAGGACCTCAGTTATTTTAAGGGAAGACTGAATAGGGAGGAGGTTCTAGAGGATGTGAGGGAACCTGTGAGGAAGAGCTCAGGAAGGGAAGTCTCTAGAAGTGTCTTAATAAGGCAGGAGGTCTCTGAACAGTGATTCAGTGGGTTCTGGGGGGTGTCGGAAGGATCTCTGGGAGGGATTTCAAGGGCTTATCCCAGGAGATCTCGAGGGGTTGCCAAGGTCTCCAAGAAGATGTGAGGACATCTTGGAAAAACTGCATCTCACAGAGATCATGAAGAGTCTTAAAATTTAACAGGTTTTGAAACTTCAACTAAAAGCCAGTCTAGAAAGGGAGATTTTCAAGGGTCATCTGAAGACGATTCTAGAGGATATCAGAGACTACAAGGGACCTTTTTGGAATCCTGAAGAAATCTCTGGAACATGTGGTGTAAGTTACCGGGAAAGAGTTGGGATAGGTAACAGGGGTTGTGGAAAAGGCTTTTGGAATATGGGATATGAGTTCTCCAGAGATTTCAGTGACTCTCTGGAGGAGGTATTTGGGAGAAGTGAGGGCGGTCTTGGGGAAAGATTCTTGGAGTATGTGAGGGTGATCTCTAAGGCATTTCAGGCTGGTGAGACCTGAGGGACCCCAAATTTTTGGGAGAAGTCTTTGGGATCTGTGGAAGGGTCCTAAGGGATGACTTCGCGACGGGGGAGTGTGTACGGGAGATGGCTGGCGCTTGGGTGGAGAGAGGGTCCTCCAGGTGAATTTTGGGGATGTGAGGACATTTCAGAGAGTCTCTGAGAAAGACTTTCAGGGTATATCAGGGACATTCCAAAGGACATGGTGGCAGGGAGGGGGTCTGGAGATTTGGGGGCCAGGTGATTTCTGGTTTGGGGGTAGGTAGGAGGGAAAATTCTTGGGACCTATGAGTGGGAAGACCTGAGGAGATTGTGGAGATATGCGAAATAGGTCTCTGGGGGAGATTTCTGGAATGTGCGGGGTCTGGAGGGGATCTCAGGGAGACTGCAGGAGATTTTTAGGGCTTATGAGGGAGGCTTGGGGAGGAGATATGACACACATTGTTGGAATAGATGAGGAGTGGCCTCCGGGGAATATTTCTGGACGGAGGAGGAGGATGGGGGATCTGGGGCCAGAGGAGGGGTTCGCTGAGGAAGATTTCCGAGACCTAAGTCGGCGCCTGGACAAGATTCTGTGGACGTAAGGCGGGCGGGGGGGGGGGGGGTTTTGGGAGAGTTTGCGGGGCGGGGGGGGGGGGGGGGGTTTTCGGGGGGCTCTGGGGCGGCTTTGGCGGGGCTGCGGGAACGCCCTCCAGGGAGGAGTCTGAGGCAGACCTGCGGCGGGGGGTGGTGTTCGGGGGAAGGTCCCCCGGCCCCTCGCGGTCCCTAGGGTGTGAGAAGGGTTTCGGAGAAAAGCTTCCCAGGCGGCCTGGGCGGGCGACTCGGGGGTCGGGGGTGGGGAATTCTCTCGAGGGCCGGGACCCCCGAGGCCCGCGCTCGCCGCCGCCCGCGGCTCGGGGTCCCTGAGGGGGCGGGGCCGCCCGCGCGGCCTGGAGCGCCCTGAGGTGAGCCCCGCGCGCCCCGACCCGCCGCCGCCCTGCCGCCGCCCGGCCCTGTCCGCGACTCACCGCCTTGGCCTCCGCCGCCGCCGCCGCCGCTCGGGCCTCCTCAGGCCCCCGCCGCCGCCGTCGCCCCCTCTCCGGCCCGCGAGCTCCCCTCCCTCCTCCCGCACCGGCCGCCGCCGCCGCCGCCGCCGCCGCCGCCGCCGCCGCCGTCGCGCTGCGTCACCGCGCCGTGCGTCACCGCCCCTGGCCCCGCCCCGCCGGGGCCGCTGCGCGCCGGCATTAGCTCACGCCGCGGTGACGAACGGCGCGCCCGCCAACGGGCGGCGAGGGCAGCCCGAAGGGCGGGAGGTGTGCGCGGAGAAAGGCGGGGTACTGGCGGAGAGGGGAGCGCTGGGGGTTGAGCGAGGCCCAAGAGGCCCGCCCTCCACGCGCTGGGATTGGTTGGCCGCGGGGCTGACGGGCAGTCGGCCCCTCCGGGACCTGGGGGCGGGCGGGCGGGGCGCGAGGGGCGTTGCCATGGGCGACGGGCGCTGCGCAGCCGGGGATTGGGCCTCCCCGCCCGCAGGGGGCAGTCTCGCGCGCGTCTACCTCAGCGGCGGTAAGCTAGGTCACAATTCCCGAATCTGGTGTTCAAGGCCTGCCTCCCCGCCCCTCTTGCACCGTCCGCCTAAGGCCTGGGCCCGAGTGGGCCCGAGCGGCCAGGTTACAGTTTGGCGCTCAGGCTTCTGGAGTCTCAGCTCTATCACCGCAACTGTGTCTGAACCTGCTGCTTCGTGTCCCAAGTGGGAATAGGATTGAAAGAGACGATGCGTAGAAAGCGCTTGGCACAATGGAGGCCGTCAACAAATGGGAGTTGTTGCTTTGACTATTATAATCTGTTCATTCCACAAACTTTCCTGGATCTGGTGACTAAGCGGAGCGGGGGCCCTCACCCAGAAGGTGACCGAGACATGGCGTCTTAGAGGAACTCAAAGAAAATACAGTCGGGGTGGACGGAGTGTATTGTTCCGGGCAAGGAGTGGTGGGAAATGAGCTGTGGCCAGATGTTTGGCCACTTGAGGGAGTTTGGGCTTGTCTTGAGGACGCTAGGGAGCCATGGAAGGGCTTCAAGTCAGGGAGAGTCATGGTGAGTTGGGGACTCGGAAAGATGGCTCTGGCTTTCATATGGAGCGTGGATTGGAGGGAATAAAACTGGGGGCCTTCAGTAAAGGGAGGCAGTTGGGGTGGAACAGGGACGTTTGCACTGGGGAGGGACTGTGGGAAAGGGAGGGGGTGTGGGCGGGAGAGACGCCCAGGAAGCCTAGTGAACCTGTCTTGGGACTGGCTGGCTGCAGAGCCCGAGAGAGGTTGAAATCCTAGACAAGGCCTTTGGGTGGGGGGTTAGGGGTTGGTGGTTTCTCCCTGAAAAGGAGACCCAGAGGAGAAGCAAGTTTGGAAGATGCTGAGTCCAGTGTGGGCTACCCAGCAGTGGGGCGAGGCGGGGGCGGGGTGGGGGTGGGGGAGCGGGCGGGCAGGAGGCTGCACAGCGACGTGTCTGGAGCTTAAGAGAACTTGGGGCCGGAAACCAAGATTTGAGGTTCATCAAAGATGGTAATTGAAGCTGTGGGTGATCTAGCCTTGGAGGATACGAAGGATGAATGGAGACAAGGACTCAACAGAACCCTAAGAAAGGAGGACACCTAAGGTTTGAGCAAAGGGATGGGCATCTGTCCAAGATTGAGAAGGGACAGCCAGACAGAGAGGAAAATGCAGTGAGGAAAGTTCATTTCAAGCCAGGCTGGCAGAGGGTATCAAATCCCATCCATTACCTCCTCTGTTTAAGCAAAAACCTTTGCGACATGTAGAGTAGTTCAATAGATACCATTTCATTTATTCACTCAGTGATACTCAAGTACCTAACATGTGTCAGGGGCTTCAAGGTTCACTAGAAACTTGTTTCTAGAAATTCAACAATGGAACAAAGCTTACATTCATGCCTGAAGCTTACATTCTGGTTGAGGGGACACAATAAATAGATCTTATTTATTTATTTTGACAGAGAGAGAGAGATCACAAGTAGCAGAGAGGCAGGCAGAGAGAGAGGGGGGAAGCAGGCTCCCCGCTGAGCAGAGAGCCCATGTGGGGCTCGATCCCAGGACCCTGAGATCATGACCTGAGCCGAAGACAGAGGCTTAACCCACTGAGCCACGCAGGTGCCTCTAGGGGACACAATAAATAAATAAATATAATGTGACTTGGTGATAAGTACTACAGGGAAAAATAAAGCAAGTTGAGGGGATGGAGTGATGAGGTCAGCACTGTTTTAGCTGGGGGAAAGGTGTGATCAGGTGAGGTTTGAGCAGAAATCTGAAGAAAGGAAGGGGTAAACCATAAGGGAAAGAAGGTTCCTAAAAGAGGGAACAGCAAGTGCAAAGGCCCAGTGGCAGGCTTATTCACAGAACCACAAAGAGGATAATGTGGCTGCAATGGAGTGACCAAAGAGGGGAGGGTAGGAGAAGACAAGGTCCAGGTGGTAATGGAGGAGGGGTGGTGGCAGATAAAGGCCACTGTAAGGACTCTAGCTTTTACAACTAGCTTTTACCCAAATAACATGGAAGCTGTAGGAGGGTTTGAGAGAGGAAGTATGTCATCTGCCTTGGGTTTTATTAGGATCCCTATGGCAGTCCTGTGAAAAATAGAGTGTGTGGGGGGGCACAAGGGGACAGTGAGGAGGTTGCTGCAAGAGTTCAGGCAGGAGATGAAGGTTTGGGGGACCAGGGTATGGGCCGTGCATGGAGGGGGTGATGGGCAGGTTCTGGTTACATATCCAAGTTCAGAACTGACAATTCTGATGTACGATGAGAGGAATGAGACAGGTTAAGGATGACTGAGACATCCATGTGGAGATAATCAGCTTAGCAGCTGGATGTAGGAGTCTATCTAGAATCCACAGAGAAACCTAGGCTGGAGAAATAATTGGGGTATGCCCTTTGAAAGCCAAGAGACTAGATGAGATCAGGAGAGGACGGTAGGTGGAAAAGAGAAGGAGACGAAGGACTGAGCCCTGGAACACCCCACTGTTAAAAGGAAGAATCAGCAGGAGGCTGGGAAGGAGCACAGCCAGAACATGTGGAGGAAACCCAGGTCAGGGTGTTGTCCTGAAAGCCAAGTGAAGAAAGTGTTTCTTCAGGGCACAGAGAGGGATGGACCGTGACACATGCAGCTGACAGGGCACAACAGACGAAGATTGAGAATTGACCAGTAGGTCCAACACCGTAGAGTCATTGGTGGCCTGGACAAGGCTACGTCAGGGGATGGGGACAGGAGTCACAATCTGCTGGGAGAGAGTTGAAGAGAATCAGGAGGAGACATTGGAGGCAGCAAGTGTAGATGATTCTTTAGAGAAGTTTTGCTGAAAAGGGAAGGAAATGAATGGGCAATGCTGGACGGAAGATAGGGTTCTTCGTTTGTAAGAAGGAAAAGGAAGACAATCCAGGGCGCCTGGGTGGCTCAGTTGGTTGAGCGACTGCCTTCAGCTCAGGTCATGATCCGTGAGTCCCAGGATCAAGTCCCACATCGGGCTCCCAGCTCCCTGGGGAGTCTGCTTCTCCCTCTGACCTTCTCCCCTCTCATGCGCGCGCGCTCTCTCTCTCTGTGTCTCTCAAATAAATAAATAAAATCTAAAAAAAAATTAAAAAAAAAGAAGGAAGACAACCCCACATGTGGACTGAAAGGAAAGATCTAGTAGGGATGGGAACATTGATGATGCAGGGAAAGGGAGAATAGCTCCAGTGACGCCTGTCAGTTGGGGGGGGTGGATTGGGGTCGGAGTCCGGTGCCTGTGGAGGGATTCAGGAAGGTGAGGGGTGGGGGTGGAGGGAAGCCCAGCCAATATGGCGGGCCAGCCACTGGGGAGCAGGAACCTGTGAAGAGTCCTTTTTTTTTTTTTTTTTTCCAAAGATTTTATTTATTTGACAGAGATCACAAGTAGGCAGAGAGGCAGGCGCGGGGGCGGGGGGGAGGTAGGCTCCCCGCTGAGCAGAGAGCCAGATGTGGGGCTCAATCCCAGGACCCTGAGATCATGACCTGAGCTGAAGGCAGAGGCTTTAACCCACTGAGCCACCCAGCCACCCACTCTCCACCCTAGTGAAGAGTCTCTTGTTGGCTTTTATTTTCTCACTGAAATACAGGGAATTTTCCCATAAATTACTTCCCTTTTATTTCTCCTTTATATGACAGGACACTGTATTGATTTTGTGGGCAGGGGTTTGTGGTATAAGTAGGTTACGTTATCTAGGACTTTGATTTCATGGCGGGAAAGGGGGCAACACAAAATGCACTTAATAAAAAAGGGGGTACTGGTCTGACACAATTGGACACCATTGTTGTAGGGCCCATTATTAGGCCCCTGAGGCTGAATAAGTGCAGGAAAAAAATCCAGCATTACCTGGAATAGTGGAGTGGGGTCTCCACGGGATAATGTGGAATCTCGATATCCCCATCAACACGGTGGGTGGCAGTTTGGCTAGCAAACATCCCTAAGTTCCCCTTTTCTACTCTGGAATTAAAACATTCCAGAGTGGGGATGATCCAGGAGAACTTCCTGGAGGAGGGGAGGAGCTAAAAGAGTCTCTCTCTCTTTTTTTAAAATTTTTATTTATTTGACAGAGATCACAAGTAGGCAGAGAGGCAGGCAGAGAGAGGAGGAAGTAGGCCCCCTGCCGAGCAGAGAGCCCGTTGCGGCTGATCCCAGGACCCTGAGATCATGACCCGAGCCAAGGGCAGAGGCCCTAACCCACTGAGCCACAGAGGCGCCCCAGAGCTCTGATCTACAGTGTATTGAGCATGTCCACCATGCCAGGAGGTATGTAAGGCTGTTTTATCCCTACAGGAATCCTGAATCAGAGGGATGAAGCTACCTAGGTAGGATCACACAGCAAGGCAGCATTTGAATCCAGGTCTGGGTGATTGCAAAGCCTGGGAGGTCCTGGCAGATGAGGGGAAGGAAGGAAGGGGAGGAGCCCTCTGAGACAGTTGTCCCAGAATGGGCATAAACAGGATGTGGTGTTGGATGAAACCTTTCCCCTGCCCCACACCCCGCCCCCTGCAGCCCTGGTCCCCAACTCTAGAAGACAGCGGAACTGAGAAAAGAAGAGGCCTGTGGACAGAAAAGTCATGGTTAGGGGGCTGAGGGGTGTATGGGAAGGGCTGGGGGCGGGGGTGGGGTCGGGGTTGGGAGATTGCCTGGGTGAAGGTCAGCCTGGGGGCTAGTCAGGGGCTGGGAGGGTGACCCCATTGCAGCAAAGGGCCTGGCTGAGGGAAGAGAGATGCTGGCTCCAGGTTTAGCCCCCGAGCAAGCAGATCCTCAAGTGTTCCCTGAGGGCACCTGCCTAGAGGGCTGGAGCCCAGCCTCTGCCCTGCTCCCCAAATGCGTGCACTGGTAAGGGGCGGCACCTTCCACCCTGCAGAAAGCACCTTTTCCCTAATTGTACCCGGGGCGTCCTATGGGCCATCAGGCCCACCTCTTCATTAGTAGTTGGAGAAACTGAGGTTGAGGGAAGGTGATGGGGTGGGGTGGGGGCTTACGCTCTCTTAAGCTCTTCCTGGGCTTCTCTGGCAGTCGAATTCCCTGGTGGTGTGCGAGGTGGACCCTGAACTAAAGGAAAAGCTGAGAAAATTTCGCTTCAGAAAAGAGACAGACAATGCAGCCATAATCAGTGAGTGTCATCTCCTCCCCTGGAAGGTTGGCGGAGGGGGTGGGGACAAACAAGGAAGTCTGGCTAGTGTCCCTACTGGATGGAAGGGGCGACTAACCCCCATATGCCATCCCTCCCCAGTGAAGGTGGACAAGGACCGGCAGATGGTCGTACTCGAGGGAGAATTTCAGGTGAGGGTCTGGGATGGATGGGGCCACCGAGAAGGGCAGGGTGGGACTGGGAGAACCAGGGGGCTGGAGCTGATGCTAAGAGCCTGACTTTGGGGGCTAGACAGGACTGGAGGTCAAATCCCAGCTCAGTTGTGACTCGAGGCAAGAGACTTCACCTATATGGGTCTCTGTTTTCTCATCTGTGAAATGGGGATACCTGTACCTACCTCTTAGGGTCTATGATTTCGTGCTTTAATCCTTGTCATGGGCTTAGAAGTGGGTCCCGCACATAGAATATACTCAATAAAATAATGATGGTGATGACAATGATGATGATATTTTATTGGCGTGTAAATGAAAGTTTCCAGATACATCAACAAAAAGCTAGTGGAAATCCTGCATAAAAGGATAGACCTCCCTCTTTCTTGCCTCGCTGTCTTTATCAGTCACACAGGGATGCTAATAAGGCTTACTTCATAGTGTTGTGGTAAGGATTTGAGGGGGTGGCCCATGGAGGCTGAGGCTGGAGGCTGGGGCTGTTTGACGGGGTGGTGGTGGGAGGATCGACTAGGAGCTGGGCCCTCTCAGGTCCTCTGAAAGACAGTGTAGCAAAATGGTTACGATTTGAACCCAGATTCAAATCTGAATCCTGTGGGTTGCTCTCCACAACCTTGGACCGGTGTCTTAACCACCCTGGGCCTCAGTTTGCTCACCTGTAAAGTGGGGCTAAGGAGAAGCTACTGCACAGAATTGTGGGAGAAATCAGTGAGTTGATCTATGTGTGTCTCTTAGACCAGTGCCTAGGCACATAGGTCGACCTTACTTAATGACGGTCTTTTCTTTTTCTCCCCCCTCACCCCCAGAACATTTCTCCAGAGGAATTAAAAACAGAGTTGCCAGAGAGACAGCCCAGGTATCCTGGGGGTAGTGAGGGGAGGGTCAGGCCGGGGAGGGGTGAGGGTGTTGATGAAGGAACAGACTGAGAGACCCCTTGGATTCCAGTATTAATCACGGGTTCTGGTCTGGGTTCGAGGCCACGAATTCACACCCTAGGACTTTTTGTTTGTATACTAATATTTTATTGCAGAATTTTACACTGGTAGTAATGTGATATTAGAGCTTGCTCTTTTTTTTTTTTTTTTTTCCTGTACAAACATTGTTAGGTTTCAGTCTCATGATTGCACTTCATTAAACAAAAAATGAAATTTTCCTTTTTCAATGCCTGAGAATACTTTGGGAAGTGGGGGAGTTGTTTGACCTTTAATGATTGGGGAGAATCCTGTGTGAAGCCTCCTAAGCTAGTACAAAGGAGGTCTTCGACACTCCTTTGAAGCCTAGTCATGTTTAGATTTTACATCTCCACTGGGGTGAATTTGGGGTGCACCAGGATTTTGACCCTCCATCTCAGGCTCTCCATCCCAGCCAGGACTGGCTCCCCAGGTGCCTGACAAGTACAGTCACGCTGGGCCCCATGCACAGAAGGGAGTCTCAAACACAGACGGGGCTTAGTGCTCTGCGGCTGCCTGCCATCTGGAAATTTTTTATAGTTTTATCTTTGAGTTCGTGTTTTGTGTAAAGTCTGGTGGGACAAGTGGAGCATGTGCTGGGGGCTTGGAGCCGCCTTCAGCTCACACATGGTCCCTCCATCAGCCCTGGTTGGTCAGGTTCTCCCCTGGTCACCCCCACCGCCCAGGGAGCACTGCTACCCTCTGTCCCAGGCATGGGGCCTGAGGGCAGATGGGGGAGGGTCAGAGTCAGAGTCAGGGTTGGCAGACAACCCCTGCATGACAATTTCCAGGGTCTGTCTATAAGCGAGCCAGCGGCTGTACTTCCCCTGTGAGTGTCCCCATGCCCAAGAGAGCCCAACTCGAAGTAGTAAATTTAAAGAGCCCGTGACCAGTCTGGAGAGAGACTGCGGAGCAAAGGGAACAGCTTTTCTCTTGCCTTTTGAACAGCAGGCCCCACATTTCCATTTTGCCTTGGGCTTGGCAAATGATGGGAGCTGGCCTTCGTCTCAGAGGTCTAGAGCTCTGGATGGTCCCACGTAGTGCTTGAGCCTTTACACTCTGGCACGAGTTCCCTGGGCTCAAATCTTTCCTGTATCCACAGAAACCCAGTTAAATTACTCTGGGCCTCGGTTTTCCCATCTGTAGTATGGGGATAACAAGAGCACTTATGTCAGGGGGTTATTGTGAATCAAACAAGCACTTACCACAATGAGTATTTTTCATCCTTTTGTGTTCATGGTCTGTATCCTGGGGTCTCATTTGTTAGCCCTAGGTTCTCAGACTCAGGCAAGATTTTAAGACAGTGGACTCCAGTAATAGGCATTGGGCCTGGGCTCCAGGCGGAAGTACTGAATTTGATTTCCCTTTGGCTGGTGTAGGTTTGTGGTTTACAGCTACAAGTACGTGCACGAGGACGGCCGAGTGTCCTACCCGTTGTGCTTCATCTTCTCCAGTCCTGTGGGTGAGGCACGGCTCTCCCTGTCCCCACAAGAGGGTCTTAGATTCTGTGCTTGGGGTGTGCAAGAGCGTGTCCATGGGTGCAGGTACGTGTGACTGGTGACTGTGTGAGTGTGCAGCCTGTGTGGCGCATGGGTGCTGGAGTGGGGTGGGAGCTCAGATTCCTTAAGAGCCCACCTGTCCTCCTCAGTCCCAAGGTGTGTAAGCCAGTTAACCTCTCCCTTTTACTTAGAAACTCCTGTGTGGCCTCTAAACCATCTCCTGGGACCCTCAGCATAACAAGCTCCTCCCCCAAACAGCCCCCAAACCCTGAGTATGGCTTCAAGAGACGACCTTAGAACAGCTCCCAGGACCCTTCGAAAACTTCAGGGCCTGCATGACATAACTAGGGCCTTAGTGATAAGCGGGGTCCCCCAGTTACGCTCTTTTCTCTTCTTTTGCACGCAGGCTGCAAGCCTGAACAGCAGATGATGTACGCAGGGAGTAAAAACAGACTGGTGCAGACAGCAGAGCTCACAAAGGTCTGGGCCTGGGGCTGAGGCTCCCCAGGGCTAGGGCGAGGTAGAGCCCGAGGGTCTGGGCTCCTGTTCTGAGCGGGGGAAGGGGCCAGAGGGCTCACTACTTCACTTCCTGAGTGGGTCTTAATGCGGAGAACTCTCCCTGCCCAGGTATTTGAAATCCGCACCACTGATGACCTCACCGAGGCCTGGCTCCAAGAGAAGTTGTCTTTCTTTCGTTGACCTCTGAGCTGCGGAACTGGATTCCTGATGTCGGAGTCTCTGAAGAAACTGGGGACTGGGACCCCCTAGGACCTGAACGTCTGAGACCCTAAGGAAATTAAAATGCAGGAATTCAAGAGATCTCAGTTCTGTTTCTGTTTCTCCTTGGGAGAGCTAGCGGAGGGTCCCTGCAGTACCGGCTTTGGGCCAGCAGAGGGCAGGCAGACCAAGTAGATGCCCGCTGAGTCCCAGAAGAAAAGGGGCGGGAGGGATACCTGTTTCTTGGCAAGAAAGGAAGAGGCCTGTAGGTTTTTCTGGGGAGGAGTTGGCGGGCTGAGGAAGGGTGGGGGAGGGGTTTCCAGGAAGAATTGGAAAATATCTGAAACCAGGAGGGGGCCCCCTCCTAGGGGAATATGGCCACCTGGGTTCCTGAGACTGAAGGAGGCAGAGTGCCTGTTCCCCTCCTCCCTACTTCTCACCACAGCTCTAGGAGCTAGCAGACAGCCCCCAGGCTGGAAGAATTTAAAGATTTTATTTATTTATTTGACAGACAGATCACAAGTAGGCAGAGAGACAGGCAGAGAGAGAGAGAGGAGGAAGCGGACTCCCCGCTTAGCTGAGAGCCGGATGTGGAGCTCTGATCCCAGGACCCTGGGATCATGTCCAGAGCCAAAGGCAGAGGCTTTAACCCACTGAGCCACCCAGGTGCCCCCAGGCTGGAAGAATTTAAAGGCAGAAAAGTTGCTGAAGGATCAGACATAATTGCTTCAGGGAGTTGCTGTGGTGGGTGGTTTGTGGGGTTAGGGAGGCCTGAGGGCCCAAGGCTAGGGAAGGTGAGAGGATCTAGGGCTCTCAGTGGACCCCTGAGGGGTATGAAGTTGAAGGTCAGGGAAAGGACCCCCTACCCACCCCAGATGGGAGATTCTTTTTTCTTTCATGTGGTATGTCTGGGCTTTTGAGTCTCTTGGACCCTCTGTCTTTGTCTCTGAGGGACATTTATTGAGCACCCACAGTGTACCAGGCTCTGAGAATTCTGAGATGGGCAGGTCTTCACAGAGATAAGCACTCTTTCTCTGTGCTTCTCCTCCTGGTCTCTGGTCCTTTCTCTGTCCCCAGATGTAGGGACCTGGGAGCTCCCTCCCCCCACCACCCCTTTTCAGGTTCCCTGTAGAGAGGTGTTCGTTGCCATGGTAACAATGACACAATGACCTTGGGCCTGGGCTGCCCCTCCCCCAGCCCTGTCATTCCTGGGGATGGGTCCACAAGCCCAGCTCCAACCCCTCCCCAACCCTTCCAGCCAGAACACACCCATCCCCTCACCACCCGGCTCAGCCCATCCCTTTACCCCCTTGTTGCCTGTCAGGACAAGTCCTTTGCATAAAGAAATCGCGTACAAACGCCCTCTCCTCCTCCCCCACGCCAGTATTTGGGGGGAGGGATTTGAGTTTCTTTCTGACACCTTTCTTGGTGCCCTCCCCAACCCCTCTCTGCCGGGAACAAGTCTACTTCTCGCTGTGATCACAGCCTCAGTCTCTCATGGCTAGAAATGGAAGAAGAGGGCTGGGGATAGGAGAGGTCGTTCAGTTAAGAGGTCAAGAAGGCAAAAGGACTTGTCCAAGGTCGTGCACTTACATGATCAAATTAATAATAATAGTTAACTCTTTGATTGAAGGCTTCCTATGTGCCAAGTACTTCTATAAGCCCTTTACAGCTGTTAACTCATTTAATCTTTACAAAATCTTATGAGAATGGTATCATAATTATCCCCAATTTACAGATGAATAAACTGAGGCACAGAAGCCAAAATAGTTGCCTGAAACCCCACTGCTAGGGGTTTGCACAGTTAGAACTTTGATTCAAGGGTATCTGGTGGTCAAGGGCCACTCCCTCTCTCCAGCAGGGAATTTAGGGATTCATCCCTTCCTCTTCCTTCCCCTCCCCTCTCTCTCTCCTCCTTCCCACGTGGTTGAACTTCTGTCAGCCTCCAGACTCATGATTGCAAACAATCCAATCAGGAAGAGGCATGTACGAGGAGTTGCCCAATCAGGAGCAGGGAATTTGGAACTCAAGGACCAATCAGAGAGGGTGACTTGGGACTGCCCAATACAGAGGAGGTTTGGCTAGAGGGATTGCAGAGGGACCAATCAGAGAGGCAGAGCGGAATACACAATCCAATGGAGAGTCAGCACAATGGGGCGTGGCTCTAGGTTGGGGGCCACTCCTTCAAGGGTCCTCCCAGAACAAACGAGGGACTACCTCCTCTCTTTCCACCTGCTTTCACTTAGGCTTCACAGATCTAGGCTCCCTAATTTTTGAATCCAGGCTCTAGGGTTTCCCTGGGGCGCTTCTCCCTGCTAACCTTAAAGGAGAGTAGGGCTTATGTTAGAGAGGAAGAAACGGATTTAGGGCGGAACTGAGAATGGAGGATCTAAATTAGGCAAGTGGTGCCTGGACTGAAAGATGCTTTTGGGGTGGAGTTTAAGATGCAGGGGGCAGTGTTGGGGCTAAGAGGGTAGTAGGACCTGGGCCCGAGGGCAACCTGATGTCAGAAAGGCTGAGGGGGGGGGGGCTGTTTGCTTTGGGCAGAGCCTTGGAGAGGGGGCGTGGGGGTGGGATTGGGGGTGTGAGGGTGTCTGTGTGCGTGTGTAACTAGGCTTGGGGGCGGGGCCTAATTGTGGAAGTGTGAGAATGGTTGCCGGTCTCTATTAAAATGTCTGGGATAGGAATTAAGGCTGGAGGAAACTTCCACCTGTTGCCCTCTTTTCAGGCCAACTCACAGCCTCCAATCGCTGGGGATTTCCCTCTTCCCTTCTGGTGACCCCAGGCTGGGACATTATGTTTATTGCTGAGTGTGGCTCCTGCGGTGAGTCTGGGGTGGGCCTAGCTCCTGGGCCCTCTCCTGAGAGGCTATTAAGAATACATGTTTGCTGAGCACCCACTGGGTGTCCGTCGTTCTGGACACTGGAGAGAATTGGTGCCCATGCCTCTCCTCTCAGGAGGCTTATATTTCAATGACTAGACAACAAGCAAGAAACGAACACATAAGTAAACAATAAAGAGACAAACATTATCAACAAGCATGATAAATGCTAGGTAGGGGATAAAATGAGATGATGGGATAGAAATAGTGGGAACTTTTGTTGCCTCTTTAGTCTCTAGAAGATTCCCCCTGCTCACCAGTATTAGGTGACTATGTATTAGGAAATATATATTAGGAAATATTTCCAACATGCAGCAAAGTTTAAATAATTTTACAGCGAACCCTCCTCATAGACCCACCACCTAGATTCTACCATTAACGTTTTATTGTACTTGCTTTCTCACCTCCCCATCCGTCAACCCATCCATCAACCCATCTTCTTTTTTATGGATTTCAGAGTAAGTGGCAGACATCTGGACAATTGGTGGTGGTGGTGGGGGAACTGGGGAGGGGGAAGGAAGGACTCTCTGAAGAGATCACATTTGAATTAAGACTTGAATGAAAAGGAAGGGGAAAGAGTGCAAAGACCCCAGGGGCTAGACTGAGCTGGTGTATTGGAGGAGTAGGAAGGCCATTGTGGGGGGCTAGGAAATGAGAGTGGTAAAGGATGAGGTCAACAGGTGGGTAGGGCTGGAGATACTTGGGCTCAAGCTCTTTGTTTCCCCATCTCCGTGGATCTCCCTTTTCCATCCCAGGCTGGCCATGGCCTTCTTTTCCTTTCACTTCCTGCCATTTGTTACCTGTGTGACCTGAGGCGAATTACCTAACCTCTCTGTGGTTAAATTTTCCTCATCTGTAAAATAGGGGTGTGATGGGACCTCCTCATCTGGAACCTGGGAGGAGTCAATGGAGTCATGTAGGAAGCTGTTAGAACCATCCCTGGCACACAGTAGCACTGGACGCTTGTCCACTTTTGTGGTTGTTAACTATTCTCTCTCTCCATCTTCCCAGCCCAGGACCTCCACACCCCATCAGGGAGCATCAAGAACCAGGGTGGGGGTGGTAGTGCCTGGCTGGAGGTGGTGATAACGGTGGCGATGTTGGAATCTGGAGATTGGTGGGGAGGATCGTGGGTGTCCCCAGAGTGGGGTCAAGGTTCACTGAAGGGGAGGTTTTGCAGAGGTGCCCTTGATCTGGGGGACAGGGCAGGCTACAAGTGATGATGATGTGACTAGGAAGAATTTAGGGAAGGGGTTTGACAGAGGACCTTGATACAGTGGGATCCAAAATGGGAAGGGTTTGAGCTGCCAAGGAGCTGGGGGTCTGCAATAAGACGGATTTGGAGTGGAGGCCTTTATCTCAGAAAAAGGTGGAGAGTGGCCTGAGATACTCAATGGGATTTGGGGAAGGGACTGGGGGGTCAGCTATTGGCTAGGAGTTGGGCAAGAAAGGAGTCTAACCAAGGAAGGAGCAAAGAATCCTGGGATCCATGGAAGTCACAGGGAGGGGGAAGGGTCTGCAGGGTCCCAAAAAAAGAGTAGGAACAGGAGGGAAAGAATCTGGCACAAATCAGGGATTCTGGAAACCAAGGGGGGCTTTAGAGGGAAGGATGATCTGGGGTCTGATGGGAGGTAGTGAGGAAAAGTAGGGGGAATAAGAGACATCTTGGGGTCCCCCTAGAAATTAGACATGGTCTGGAGTCCCTCCTGGGGGATCAGGGAATGGTTTGTGGTCCTAGAGGGTGGAAGGACATGGCTGGGGGGCCCCCAAGATGCAGAAGGACATGGTTTGGGTCCCCAAAGGAAGTAAGACATGATCGGGTATCTCCCTGGATGTTGAAATAAGGTTTGGGTCCTCTCTGGAAGCTGGGGCATGGTCTGGAGTCTACCTGAATGTTATAGTGTGATTTAGGGTCCCTGCGGGGGGTGCTCTGGATCCCCCCTGGGTGCTGGGATATGGCCTGGGCCCCCACTGGAGTATGGGGCAGAGTCTGAGGTCACCAAGGAGAGTAGGACATGGTTTGTGGGTTCCTGGGTGGCTGTAGAACATGGTTTGGGTCCTCAGAAGAGGTAAGGCATGGTCTGAGGTTCCCCTGGGTATTGGGACATGATCCCAGGTCTCAGCTGCGAGATCCGAGTCCCCACGCCAGTTGGGGCGTGGTCTGAGGGGGGTTCTCAGGGGAAGACGGCAGGGCTGGAGGTGGGACTGGGGAGGGGTCGGGGGCGGGCCGGTGGCTCCGCAGTGGAGAGGGGTGTGCGGCGCGCCCCCGGGCGGGGGTCTGGGCGGTGCGGCCGCCCCGCCCGCCCCTCCGGTCTGCGCCCCCTCCCCCCTTGCGGCGGTGGTGGCGGCGGGGCTCTGGCGGCCGGCGGCGCGGAGGGCGGAGCTCGGCGGCGGCTCGGGAGGGAGGGCGGGAGGCGGGAGGGAGGCGGCCCCGCGGCACCGCGCCCCCTCCCCCGGCCCTCCCCCCACCATGGCGCGGAGCGAGGCGGCGGCGGCGGGGCCGGGCCCGGGGCCCCCCCGGGCTGGGTGAGCGCGGCCCGCAGCGGCCCGGGAGGCGGCGGGCGGGGGCGCCGGTGGGAGCGCGGGTGTGAGCGTGCGAGCGTGAGTGTGTGTCCGCGGCGCTGCGGCGGGCCCGGCGTGCGCTCGCGCGGCCCTGTGTGTGCCCGGCGCCGGCGTGTGCGGCGCCCTGCTTGTGTGGCCATCCGGGTGTGTGCGGGGTGTCGAGCCGAGGTGCTGTGTCCGGCCGCGCGTGTGTCCCCCTGAGCGGCTGCCCGTCCGGCTGTGTGTCTGGGGGGCTGTCGCGCGCACATCGGAGGGGCTGTGTGCAGGTGTGTGTGCGTGGGTTGTGTGCCCAGGTGTGGGTGCCCCCCGCCCCCCCCAGCGAGTGTGCGCGGGGCCGGATGCGTTGGGTGTTTGGGTCCAGGTTGGATGTCCGGGTCCAGGTTGGATGTCCATCCTAGGGTTTGTGTAGCCGGGTGTGCCCGTTTGGGTGTCCATTTGTGGTGTGTGTGTGTGTGTGTGTGTGTGTGTGTGTGTGTGTCTGTGTGTCTGCGGGTTGCATGTCTCTGAGGATGTGTGTCTGTGCGTCCACCTCAGGTTCCCGGCTAGGGGCTGGGGCTCGTTCCTTGTGGGTCCAGGCCTCTGTGTGGGTTTGGGGGAGGGGAGTTTGCCGCTCCCTCGGTCCATGTCAACTGGGGGGTCCTCAGCGGTCCTTGGGGGAGACGGCCATGTCTTCCCCTTCCCGGTGCTTGGGAGGTGGGGGGGGATGGGCGGCCGGTAGGTGGACAGATGGAGGGATGAGAGGCCGAGGGATGGACAGATGGGCCGGAGGGGAGGGGCACAGACCCGGCCCTTCCCCACCCACCCCACCCCAATCCCCCCACCCGCCACATCTCCGCAGATAGGGCCTGAGTTGCCGGCATACAGATGGCCAGGCCGGGGGATCTTTGGGCGGCTGGAGGGAGGATTGCCTTGCAGCGGGGCTCTAGGACTCAGCCCCCCAACCCTTTGAGACTCCACCTGCTGAACTCTGACCTCAGGCCATGGCTGGTGCCTTGGTTGGGGGTGGGGGAGGATGTGCTGGGAGGGAAGGATGTTAGGATTTCTTTGAGCTGGGATGTAGGTGGGGTGGGGGTACCTTAGGGCCGGGAGGGATGCGTGTTCATGACTGTGAGTGTGAATGTATGCCTATCTGTTGACTATGCCACTGTGGTTCAATATTTTATGTGCATTTTGGAAGTGTGTAATATCCCTCCCAGGGCTGTTGTGTGAGCATGTGTCTGTCATGAGTGAACATCTCAGAATGTGTGTGCAAAGTGGATCTTTTTGTGCCTGTGGGCTTGTTTGAGTATCAGTTTTAGTGTTGCCTGTGTGTGCTTGTAGTTCTGTGTATGTGTGAGGTGTGTATCTGCTGGTGTGTGCGTTTGTGCATCTGGCGGTGTGGGGATGGAGCAGGTTTGTGACCATGCACCTTGGGGATATGTGAAGTTGTGTGAGTGTGTAGGAGTGTGTCTGGGCATTTAAGAGCCTGCACCTGTGTGTCACCTGTATGTGCAAATGAGTATATGTTGTATGTATGGGCCCCTGTGTGTTGGCAAGCGTGCACGTGTGTGTCTGTTATAGAAGCATGAATCTGGTTGTCTGCAAGGGGGCACACAGGTTTCTCTGCTGTGTGTGTCTGTGGGTATGTATGAATGTGCAAAGGAAAGTCAGTGCTATACATGCGTGCTTGTGTGCGGGTGTGTCCACCTTGAGGGTATGTGTCTGTGCTGTGAGTCCATTTATGTGTCAGTGTTGGTCTTTGGGGATTGGGGTTGTATCCATTCATACGTGCAGGGCAATCTGTATGCACGTGCTTGTCTCCCTGGCAGGAGGCTGACCTCACTTCTTGGCCCAGTGAGACTGGAGCCTGTGTGGTGTGACCTGTGGTATGCTTGGGTCCCTCGTGGAGGGAGCGGTGTCCAAGGACACAAGTGTGTCCGCATGCTAGGCCAAGAGCCCACGGAGAGTGGGGACACACATCTGGCTGGTGTGTTCCTGGAAATCCAGATGTGGAGACTTGGACTGTGGGTCCATGTGGGTTTTGGCGTGTCCGCACATGTTGGTATGGCAATGGTATGATGGCGAGGATGGGGGCCTCTGGTTCTTTCCTACAAAGTTGGGGGACTGGGATGTGAACTCTGCAACACGCTGGGAGCCTGAAATACTGGATCTACAAGAGAAGGTGGCTGGGAGGCCAGTTCCTGGATCTTGAGAAAGGAAGAAACCTAGACTCTGGAGTTTGAAGAAGGACGAGATGGGGGTTGCAGACGCCAGGTCTTGAGGGAGGAGGGGGCTGGGTTCTCTGGCCTGGTGAGCCCACAGAGGACAAAGGGTTAAAGACCTGGACTCCTGGGTTTGAAGGGTGAACAGTCCTGAGGCCCAGACTCCCTGGATTCCAGAAATGACTCGCTGGGTCCGTCTGAGATCGTGTAGTCTGCAGCAGGAGGGCGGAGAGAATGATCACCCCAGAGACTTCCTTGGTCGGGATGGTCTCTGAGGCAGGTCTTCAGAGAGGAGCCTGAGGGATGCTAATAGGGTCATTTTGTTCCTTTGCAGGTACCTGCCCAGGCCCTGACTCCCTGCAGAGAGGTGAGTGGGGTCCTCCAGGCTAGGGAGAGAGATGTGGAGTGATTGGGCCTGCTCTGAGCCAGCTGGAGGCCTGAAGCCCTGCCTGGTATGGATTTCAGGGCAGGGTACGGCAGTGTCCAAGGGGTGGCGGTGAGGGTGACAACAAGGTCAGGAGCATCGTGTTTGGGTCAGGGTTCATGGTAGAGCCTGGACACGGGTGGGAGGTGGGGTTTTAGGCCTGCTGGCATCCCCTCTCTGGATGGGTAAGGTGGTGGGGACAGGGAAGTCTCCTGGTGATATGGGAAAAGGGCACAGAGAGTTTCACAACATGAAGTGATCCCCTGCATTTGGAGAGCGGCACGGACATGGTTTACCATTTGTGTGTGTGCATGTGTGCGTGTGGGAAGATCTCCTGGTCACCTGACCTGCTAGCGGCTGAGAGCCAGAGAAAAATGATATGTTAATAATTATTAGTAGTAATAGTAATAATATTTAGTAATAATAGTAAAAATATTTAGTAATAATTAGTAATAGTAATAATAATAATAAGATGATGATGATGGCTGCTAATATTTATACAGGGTTTACTCTGTCAGGAACTGTCCTAAACATGTTACACTGTCTTATCTCTGAATACTTAAAATAACCCCATGAGGTAGCTGCTCCCATTATCCCCCATTTTACAGATGAGCACACTGGGGCACAAAGAGAGGAAGTCACTCAATTAAAGTCACGCTGCTGGGGCCTGGGGTATGAGCCGCAGCAGTCAGGTCCCGGTTCTTCCTTGCGATGCCGCACTGCCTCTCAATAAACGTTAGCTATTTCCATTGCTGTATTATTCCTTTCATTTGAGTCCCACCCCAGCTGTGGGAGGCAAAACCGTGTACTTGTGCTTCACAGACTGGGGTTCTGAGCCTTAGAGACCCCGCAGCCGAGCAGGTGCAGAGCTGGGCCTCCGAACTCGGGAGCTCTGCCTGGCAGGCCAGGGTTTTCTATCTGAGACTGATCAGTCTCCCAGGCGCAGAGCGCAAGACCAATTAATGGGGGGCGCTCAGTGACTCGGTGGGATGCCCCAATTCTGCCCCTCGTCCTCTGTGCATCCCAGGCACTGGCTCTCCGTCTCTATCTCTTTCTGCCTCCCTCTTGGTCTCTCACTATAGTGTCTTCAGATCGCCTCCTGCCTCTTCTGGCTCACTCTCCCCTCTTCATCTTTTGATCTCAATGCCCTTCTCTGTGTCTTCTTCTCTGTTCTTCAGTCTCTCTTGGCTTCAGGCTGACTCCTTGCCTCTGTACCTTTCTTTCAGATTCTTTCTTGTTTCCTTTCCTTTTATTTATTTATTTACTTACTTGCTTATTTACTCATTTATCTATGTGAGCTCCTGGCACAATGTGGGGCTCGAACTCACCACGCTAAGATCTAGAGTCATATGCTCTGCCTGCCAGGCACACCTCAAGTTCTCTTTTTGCCCCTTTCTTTCTCTCTCTGTTCTTGCCAGTCCACCCCCCGCCCTGCCATTTGTCTGTCTCTTCACCTCTCTCTCTCTCTCTCTGACTGTCTTGGTCCCCCTCCCCACAGCCTGGAAGACCTAGGGCCACAGCAGGCCACAGCCCCAAACTGCAGATTCCTAGGAGGTGGGCCAGCAGGGACCGGGTGCAGGGTGGGGGTGAAAGCAGTTTCAGGGACGCCCCCTTCCCATCCTTTCCTCTTCACCCCCCACCCACCCCTTGTTGTGATGGGAGCTGACACGTCGTGGGCTGCAGGCACCGCAGGGAAATCCCTGCCGGAAGGTTTTGCCTGGAGCAGAGGCATAGCGTGAGTGTGTGAGAGTGTGTGTGTGAGTGTGGGCATGTATGGGGCCTTGTAAGTGCCCGCTGATGTGAGCATGAAAGCCTGCCTGCTGCCTGGGAGCTCACCAGGGCCCAGGATGAAACCTGGCTTAGAGAAGGACTTCCCAAGGCTGAGCCGGAAGACATGTGTTTTTCTCAGCCCCTCCTACCTTCAAATTCCCTCTGCCACTCCCAAGCAGGGGTATGTTTGGCGGGGGGGGGGCTTACCCTTAACATTCACTGAATATTTACTGTGTGGCAGACCCTGTGCTCAGTGGCTCCCACTGAATGAGCTCACAGAACCATTGCAACAACCCAGGGAAGATGGTACGATCATCATCCCATTTTGCAAATCAGGAAGTTATGGCCTAGGTTAGGGGAAGCATTCGTTTGGGGCCACCGAGCGAGCAAGTGGGGGAACCAGGACGTGAAGTCTGAGTCTGTGATTTCAGAGCGCTTACTTTTAATGATGGTGCACACTTCTACGCCCAGCACATAGTGGGCACTCCATGGTCATGGTGATAATAATCACCAACATGAGTTGAACAGATTTATGGGCCAGGTGTGGTTCTAAGTACATAATGCTCATTAACCCATTTAATCCTCACAGAGGTAAGGCCTGTTCTTATCTCCATTTTACAGATGAAGAAACCGAGATTCAGAGAGGTTCAGACACTTGCCGGAGGTCACACAGCTAGTAAGTGTCAGAGCTGGAATTTGAACCCAGGGGCTGTGGCTTTGAAATTCATGACCTTAAACCCTAGTCAAGTGGGTACTGGAAGGCCCAGGCTTAGTCAGGTGTCACCCTGCTGGTTGGGAGATCATGAGAAGTCTGGGCCTTCTGGAGGAGAGTCAGAGTTGGGATTGGGACACTCAGGGGTGGGGTAGTGAAGTTTATCAACCAGCGTGGAAATATTGTCCCTTAAGGATGAAACGCATGGCCGCTGATGAGCAGTCCTGCCACTGTTCTGCCACGGTTGTTGGGAAGGGAGGGACACGGTGGGCGGCCAGGCTGGTGGTCAAGCCCTGCGCCTGCATAACCCCCTCTCCTTCCCTTGCAGGTCTCACGCCCCACTGCTCCCCACTTACCCCTGCACCATGGCTCCGGGCCCCTTCAGCTCGGCGCTCCTCTCGCCGCCGCCTGCTGCCCTGCCCTTTCTGCTGCTGCTCTGGGCTGGGGCATCCCGTGGTCAGCCCTGTCCCGGCCGCTGCATCTGCCAGAACGTGGCGCCCACGCTGACCATGCTGTGCGCCAAGACTGGCCTGCTCTTCGTGCCGCCGGCCATCGACCGGCGCGTGGTGGAGCTGCGGCTCACGGACAACTTCATCGCGGCTGTCCGCCGCAGGGACTTCGCCAACATGACCAGCCTGGTGCACCTCACCCTGTCCCGCAACACCATCGGCCAGGTGGCCGCCGGCGCCTTCGCCGACCTCCGCGCCCTCCGCGCCCTGCACCTGGACAGCAACCGCCTGGCCGAGGTTCGCGGCGACCAGCTCCGCGGCCTGGGCAACCTCCGCCACCTGATCCTTGGCAACAACCAGATCCGCCGGGTGGAGTCCGCCGCCTTCGATGCCTTCCTCTCCACCGTGGAGGACCTGGATCTGTCCTACAACAACCTCGAGGCCCTGCCGTGGGAGGCTGTGGGCCAGATGGTGAACCTGAACACCCTCACGCTGGACCACAATCTCATCGACCACATCGCTGAAGGGACCTTCGTGCAGCTGCACAAACTGGTTCGCCTGGACATGACCTCCAACCGCCTCCATAAACTGCCCCCCGATGGCCTCTTCCTGCGGTCCCAGGGTGCGGGGCCGAAGCCGCCCACACCGCTCACGGTCAGCTTTGGCGGCAACCCGCTGCACTGCAACTGCGAGCTGCTCTGGCTGCGGCGGCTGACCCGGGAAGACGACCTGGAGACATGCGCCACCCCTGAGCACCTCACCGACCGCTACTTCTGGTCCATCCCAGAGGAGGAGTTCCTGTGCGAACCGCCGCTCATCACTCGGCAGGCGGGGGGCCGGGCCCTGGTGGTGGAGGGCCAGGCCGTCAGCCTCCGGTGCCGCGCCGTGGGGGACCCCGAGCCCGTGGTGCACTGGGTCGCGCCCGACGGGCGGCTGCTGGGGAACTCAAGCCGGACACGGGTGCGGGGGGACGGGACGCTGGATGTAACCATCACCACCTTACGGGACAGCGGCACCTTCACCTGCATCGCCTCCAACGCCGCCGGGGAAGCCACGGCACCCGTGGAGGTGTGCGTGGTGCCCCTGCCTCTGATGGCGCCCCCGCCGGCCGCCCCGCCGCCTCTCACCGAGCCTGGCTCCTCCGACATAGCGACACCCGGCCGCCCTGGTGCCAACGAGTCAGCTGCGGAGCGCCGGCTGGTGGCGGCGGAGCTGACCTCGAACTCGGTGCTCATCCGCTGGCCCGCCCAGAGGCCTGTACCCGGAATCCGCATGTACCAGGTCCAGTACAACAGCTCCGTGGATGACTCCCTCGTCTACAGGTGGGTGCTGCAGTCCCAGGACGCCCCGCCCACCGACTCCCGGGGCCCTCCCCCTCATCTGCGCACCCCCTTGGCCTTCTTGCTCAGCCGCGGTTCTCTAGATGGCTGTGCGGAGTTGTCCTGGGCTCTCATTTGACCTGTCCCCTCCTCTCTCTACTTCTGTGTCACGAGCTCTTTCTGCTTTTCAGGCATTTAGTAAATCTTCGTTGAGACCCCACAGGAGCCAGACATGAATATGCCCAGCACAGTCCCTCCTCTCTGGGGTTCCCGGTCTACATCACTGCTGGCCAAAGGTGTCTGGCCATTCACCTTGTCAGTTAAACATTTTGGAACATGAAATATATTCGCACACTTACATATGTATAGTTACATTTATATTTACAGATTACATACCAGTGTTACTGTATCAACCCACTGGATGCCTTACAGAACAGAAAAGGAAAAGTATGAGAAAAATAAATAAATGATCCTTTGATCTTACCCACTTCGTTGCAAAGTGGTGATGATACCCCCTCCCATTTTATAAACACCCATGTTATTTCCACCATCCACTAGGCTAGAAGCCCTTGCTCTGGTGTAGACAGATCTGTTCGGTATAGACAGACATTAAAAGGTTACTTTCTCCTATCATCTCTGTTATTCTCTTGCTTTTGCCTCTGTCTGCCTGTACCCTCTCCCCCTCCGGCTCTTTTAAGGCACTGAGCCCTTGCTCTGCGCTAGGCCCTGTGCCACCTCATTTGATCTTCCCAGCTCTGCTGTGAAGCAATGATGATCCCCCCTCCCATTTTATAGACAGGGAAACTGAGACTCAGTGGGAGGAAATCACTTGCTCAAGGTCACAGAGGAAAGTGGCAGAGCCAGGATTCCAGGCCTTACCCTTCTAACTGCTAATCTTGCCCTTTTGACATTGAACAGGCATTTAATGAGCACCTGCTGTTTGCCAGGCAGGGATTAGGGGAGAAAGAGAATACATTTCTGAAAATGACTTTTGGTTTCTGTGACTCTCCACCTCTCTGTTTCTCTCTTTCATTATTTAACCCTTGGCCACTGTGTGGGGGGGTGAGGGGGTATCCTCAGACACTGCATGTACACAGATGTTGGTGGCCCTCTGTCCCCAGCAGGGCAACAAACCCCTGGTCTCTTCCTTTCCCCTTAAGGCCACAGTTCCAGTCCCCTGTCCCCCATTGCAGATGCCTGTGCTCTGGTGCTGTAGGGGTTAACCTCCTCACTGCTGCCATGGGCGGAGGTGACGACCAACCAGAAACCTGATCTGCTGCCTGCTCAGGTCTTGCAGCCAATTAGAGACACACCAGCTGAAGCTTTCTTAAGAAGCCAGCCTCTGTCCTTGAAAAGTGGGGAGCCCCTAGCAACTGGCTACTTTGGGGGAAGGAGCAAGAGGAATCCAAGCCTCTTGGGAAGGGGAGAGGAGAGGATGAGGAAGACATACAGCTAGGGGTCCGAGGTTGGATGGGGTGGGGGCAGTGTGTGAATGGGAGGAAGGGGGGGTCCACCGGAAATGTGGGTAGGCCTTTTGGGGGGGGGCTTATTTGAAATCTTCTGGTTGAAGGGTGGCCTTTGGTGGTAACAGAGCTAAGGTGGGCTTCAGGACCAGAGCTGGCCCGGTTGGAGGGAATGTGAAGTTTCCCAGAGAGAAGAGGCCCATGGAGATGAGGGTGTGGCCTCTCTCAGGAGACAGGGCTCCTGCAGCATGGTCCCAGGCAGAGGGGGCCCCAGTCCTTGTCTCTGGGGATCCACTAAGAGTTTTGGAGGTGGGGAAGGCTTGTGAGATTGAGTCCCGGGCATGCAAATTCATGTGGACGTGGCAGTCCTGGCTTAGCCAACAGCCCAGATGTGGCCAACAGCCCAGAAGGGACGTGCCCAATAGAAGAGGGTCAAGGCCTAGTGGGAACGGTCTTACAGATGGGGAAGAGTGCAGTTGGCAGTAAAGTGTGAGCCACAGCAAGGGTTACTGGCCAACACAGGGTGGGATGTGAGCTAATCATGATGAAATTATTGGGTGCCAGGCATTAGGTGTGTTAATTTATTCACACATCACGCTATCTTTATGATGATCTTAATATCTCCATTCTGGGGAAGCAAGGCACAGAGGATTTAAGAAACTTGCCTAAGATCACAGAGCTAGCAAGTGGCAGAGAGACTCAAACACGGGCTCCAAGACTTTGTCAGCATAATGGCTCCTTTACAATGATCCTCATTGGAGGGCAGGGGCCCATAGCAAGAAAGGGGCATGTTGCTTGGTTACATTTGACCCAATTATGGATGAAATTTATCTGGGCGGGGGGCATGATTTCATGACCTCTGGTGATATGGGGCAGAGTGTGCACACAGAGTGACTGATTGCAGGACATGCAGAGTGGACATGGCCCTAGGCACAGTAGGGAAACCATCCCTAGGAGGCCTTGGGAGTGTGGCTTGGAAGCCACTGGTCAATCAAAAGGGGAGTGGCTTATAGATGGCCCCTTAGTGGGTGGGAATAGGTACTTGAGGGGTTTGGTAGTTGTCCCAGAAGACAGACACAGCTTGATGTATCTACCCAGAGGTGGGACATGCAGGTGAGGGCCGTGGCCTCTATCAGTTTCCCCAGAAAGGATGGGAATACATAGAAAAGAGAAACTGGAAGAGCATCCATTGTCCCAGTTGAAGTAAGACAGAGTGGGTGAGATGACCTCAGCGTCCGCTTGAGTGAGGATGAGACATACAGGAAACAAGACGTGGCCTGTTGTATGGGGGCCCTTAAAAGGTGGAAATATGTAGACCTTAAATGGCGGTTGTCCCAATGAAAGTGAGACACTGGCAGGAGGCGTGTTCCTTGAGTGCAGGCCTTAAAAGCTGTAGCACCCCCTCCCTTGCAGGGAGGGTGGTGGTGGTGGTAGTGGTGTGTGTGTCAGGATATGCAGATGAGGGAACAGGAATGGCAGATATTACCTAATAGGTGACAAGACACCACAAGGAGTGGGTCTGAGGGCAGGGCACGCAGAGGAGGGCCATGGACTGCAGCAGGGGTCCTGACAGGATGGGAATTTGTCACTTGAATGGCTGCTACTGTCCCATAGAGGGTGAAATACCAGTAGGGACACATGGTTTGGTCCCCACTGGTCACCACAGGTGGGGCATGAAAACGAAGTGATGCTAACCCAGTGCTGATGCCCTCCTGTCCTGCAGGATGATCCCATCCACCAGCCAGACCTTCCTGGTGAATGATCTGGCAGCGGGCCGCGCCTACGACCTGTGCGTTCTGGCTGTCTACGACGATGGGGCCACAGCACTGCCGGCCACGCGAGTGGTGGGCTGCGTGCAGTTTACCACCGCTGGGGATCCTGCGCCCTGCCGCCCACTGAGGGCCCATTTCTTGGGCGGTACCATGATCATCGCCATCGGGGGCGTCATCGTCGCATCGGTCCTCGTCTTCATCGTTCTGCTCATGATCCGCTATAAGGTCTATGGCGACGGGGACGGCCGCCGCGTCAAGGGTACCTCCAGGTCGCCGCCGCGGGTCAGCCACGTTTGCTCGCAGACCAACGGCGCAGGTGCATCGCAGGCCGCGCCCCCGCCGGCGCAAGACCGTTACGAGGCGCTGCGCGAGGTGGCTGTCGAGGTCAAGGCCACCGCGGCCGAGACGGCTACCGCGGAGCCAGAGACCGTCCTTGGACGCTCCCTGGGCGGCTCGGCCACCTCGCTGTGCCTGCTGCCGTCTGAGGAAACCTCTGGGGAGGAGTCTCGGGCCGCGGCGGGCCCTCGGAAGAGCCGTTCCGGGGCCCTGGGGCCGCCAGCTTCGGCGCCTCCCACTCTAGCTCTGGTTCCTGGGGGGGCTCCGGCTCGACCGAGGCCGCAGCAGCGCTATTCGTTCGATGGGGACTACGGGGCGCTCTTCCAGAGCCACAGTTACCCGCGCCGCGCCCGGCGGACAAAGCGCCACCGGTCCACGCCGCACCTGGACGGGGCCGGAGGGGGCGCGGCCGGGGAGGACGGAGACCTGGGGCTGGGCTCCGCCAGGGCACGCCTGGCCTTTACCAGCACCGAGTGGATGCTGGAGAGTACCGTGTGAGCGACGGGCGGGCACCGGGACGCCTGGGTGCCGCGGACTAACGCCCAGCCGCACGGACGCTGGGGCAGGACTCGGGGAGAAAGCGCGGCGCCTAGTCGTGGGACTAGAGGCGGAGACTTGCCCTTCTTTTCCCCCGGGGGGCGGGGCTCCCTCGTCTGCGGCTCTTGGTCACGCCCCCGGGCCCGAGGGGATTAGGGGGCGGGCAGCCGGGCCCCCCTCCTCCACGGACTCTTCGCCCCCCTCCTGCCCCTCCCCCCGCGCGCTCGCGGACCTCGCTGGAGCCGGTGCCTTACACAGCGAAGCGCGGGGAGGGGCAGGGCCCCCCCGAACACTGCAGCACTGAGACACGAGCCCCCTCCCCCCGCCCGGGACCCGGGGCAGGGGCGAGGGGCCCATTTCTTGTATCTGGCTGGACTAGATCCTATTCTGTCCCGCGGCAGCCTCCAAAGCCCCCACCCCCACCCCATTCACTTCCCTGGTCCCGTCGGGTCTGGCTTGGGGTCCCCCTTTCTCTGTTCCCTTCGTCTCTGTCCTGCCCCTTGTCGTCTTTGTCTTACGTGTCTGCCCTTCCCTATTTGTGTCCCCTTTCTCTGTCCCGTCGTCTCTTCTCCCTCCGCCCTCCGATTTCTTGTCCAGTCGTTTCCCTCTCTCTCCCGATTACCTCTTCCCCTACACATTCTCCCGGGCAGGTCCCACTGGAAGGACCAGACTCTCCCCTATTCCTTCCTCTTTTCCCAAATAAATCCCCACATGAACAAAGTCCAAAACCAAATTTCCCTCCCTGCCGGAGCCGGGACCCTCCGCCGCAGCAGAATTAAACTTTTTTCTGTGTCTGAGGCTGCTCTGCTGACCTCTGTGTGTGTCTGTGTGTCTTGGTGTGTGTATGTGTGTGTGTGTGACCTGGATTACAGCATGACTCAAGTGAGACTGAAGAAGGGATGGCTAGTTGGGACCAGGGAGACTCAGGATAGTTTCCTGTCGCCTGAGAGACTTAGAGGTGGGGAATAATAAAAATAATACTAGCTAACATTTAGTGCCTACTATGTGCCAAGCCCTCATTTAACCCTCTAAACCCTAGATATCAGTGCTATTATCCCGTTTTGCAGATGAGGAAATTGAGGCCCAGGAAAGTTAAGACTCTTGCCCGAGGTCACCGAACCAGCATAGAAAGTAGCAAAACTGGGATTTAAAAAGGCAGGCAGCCTGACTTCTGATTCTGTATTCTTAACCACGGAATTGTGCTGAATAGCTGTTGGATGTCCATTCCACATTGTGCTCAGCACAGCTCCTCTGAGGTGGGTCAGCTAATTGAACTAGGTATGTTTGGTCCCATTTAACTGTCAGGAATCTGAACCAAGGAGAAATGAAAGTCACTTACCCAAGGCCCCCAAATGAAGAAATAGGGGAGCTGGCAGGTTCCCCTCTGTCTGTCCCTCACTGCTGCACTGTATAGCCTCTGGTGTCTGTCTGGAAGCTAAGGAAAGGCCCCAAAGACCTTAGCTGAGCATAGATATCCAAAGTCAGCCTTGGGGAGGGGATGAGGGAAAATGCTCATTGGCGGGGGTCTGGAATCTGAGGGATCCTAGGTGCAGGAATCTGCTGGGAACACGAAGGATGGTATGGGGAGAAGAGTTTCTCAGGTGAGGCTGAGGGCTGTGGCTGGGGAAGGAACATAGGTTGATGGTCGGGTGGGATGCCCCAGCCCTTGGGGAGGGGGAGGCCCGCAGTGGAAACTGCTTCCCAATCCTGGAGAAGGAGGAGGAAGGCTTCTTGCCAGCCAGGGGCCCCCTGAGGCCTGGGGAGGAGGAGAGGAAGACAGAAATAGAAACAGAGCAGGAGGGAGGGGGATGGATCTGGGCAGACAGGGTGGGAGGCAGCAAGGACAGAAGCACCAGCGACTCACAGGCCATGAGGCTCCCTCACCCAGTGGCCCAGCCACACATCCATCTCCATCATCACGACTCCTGGATACTGAGGGCTTCCCACACGCCAGGCACTGTGCTCACGAGCCCTCCCTGATGCAAGTAGAGAGTATGCAACCCAGAGCCCAGCAAAATGCAGTTACTCAGTAAATGTGATTGCATTTATACACTGCAGCAGATCTGTGTAGCGTGTGCAATCACTTTTCTAGAGCAGGAATCTGAAGTTGAGAGGTTAAGGAGTTTGCCCAAGATCATACGGCCACAAAATGGCAGAGCTACGATTGGAAATCTTATTGCCTCCAAATCCTGCACACCCAACCATCTGACTATACTGTCTCTGATTCACCCAATAAAGCTTTATTGAGCCTGTACTGTGTACTGGGCCCTGTGCAGGGGATACAACAGTGAAAAAAATAAATAAAACAAGAAACCCCTGCCCCATGGAGCTTATATTCTAGGCAAGGGGATGAGAGTAAAGGGGGGATAAGAGTAAACAAGCACATAAATGATGTGTCTGGGGGTGGGTAAATGCCATGGAAGGAATGAGAATGGGAAGGGATGGGGACTGACCAGGAGGCCCACTTTAGATTGGGGGCTCAAGGAGTATGATACTGGAGCTGAAGAAATCCCTGGTAGGAAGAGCCAGGATAAAGCATTCCAGGCAAAGTGAATAGCACATGCAAAGGCCCTGAGGAAAGAGTGTCCTTAGTGTTTTGGAGGTAGTATGTCTGGACTGGAACAAGTGAGAGAGTGGGAGAGGAGGAGGTGGAGAGGCAAGCAGGGAACAGATTCTGCGGAGCCTTTTGGGCTGGGGTCAAGAGTCCAGATTTTATTCTCCAAGCTATGAGAAGCCAATGGAGGGTTTTCTGTAGAGGTGATATATGATGTCTGATTTCCATGGAGATCCCAGCTGTGGGGTGGGATGTATGTGTCTTCAAAACAGAACCAGAAACTGCCATCTCAGGTTATGGCATCCACCCGACATGTTTGGGACCCACATGGTCCCCAGTTCAGCTCTTTGGATAACACTCCACCCTCCTTCCTTCACCTGTAACCCCTTCATTTGGTAGAGAGTTATATCTGTAAATGCCAAAGTCGTGCTTGTTTTTCAAAATTGAGAGATCTAAACCCAAGAAACAGGTACACTAGGTGAGAGAGGGCATAGTATCATCCAAGGGAAATGTCTGAGTAGCTCTTCTGTGCCTGGCCCTGGGCTGGGCACTGAATACCCAGGAGTGACCAAGACAGACTCGGTCCCTGCCCTCCCAGAGCTGAGGGCGATCACAGCCCTACTGCTGTAGGAAGAACAGGAACCTGGGAGCCCAGCAGAGCTGTCTGACCCTGCCCCAAGGTTCAGGGACATGTATTAGTCAGTCTTTAGGTAGCAAATGACAGGAATGCAGCTTCCCTGGATTAGACCTAAAAAGTGGGCATTGTTATCTCATAAATCTGGGAAGCAGACTGTCAAGGGTAAAGCTACAAGGAACTTGGCCTTAGAGACTGCAACTCGGACTCAATTTCCCCAGACACTTTATTCATTCATTTCGCTTCTCTGTTTCTCTCAGCTCAGATTCATCCTTTTCAACAACAGATGGGGAAAATGGCCATTTATTTACAGACACAGATTTGATGCTTCTAGCACCATAGCCCCAAAGGTAAAACGGCAAAATCTCTTCCAATCCTAAACGAGGGGGAAAAAAAAAAAACAAGGGCAGGGCTCTGATTGGCCTGACTGGAGTCACATGACATTCTTGCTCTGACTGTAGTATCCAATGTAATGCTTTGATTGGCCAGGTGGGGGTCAGGTGTCTGGGTTGTGTGGTCTGTGGGAGGGGAGGTTACTAAAATAATATGAGGTTGAACCAAATGAAATCAACAATTTTGTAGGTTAGAAATGGCAGAACATCGGCAATTTCATACGATTGACCCTAGATAGTCACCAGAAAAGTAGGATGGGGAAGTTTTTAGACATATGAAAGCAGTAAGAACCCTGGTACACCATGCGGAAGGTGCATGGTTTTGAGGGAGAAGGTGGTATTAGCTAAGACATAAGGGATGAATGGGAACGGACCGGGTGAAGACTTCGCGGTGGCAGGAGAGTGATAGGACATGTTTCAGGCACAGGGAACAGCGGATACAGAGGCTGTCGTGCGTGGGGACAAGGGAGGGCTTGCCACCGTGCTCTGGAGATGGAATGCTCTGACTGAGCTAACCTGAGTCACGTGTTCAACTAAATGAAGGAGTAGGAAAATGGGAGTTAGTCCCCAAAGGAAAATTGAAGAGCTTTACCAGGAGAAATGAATGCTGAACAGGCCAAACCAAAATATATTCAGTTCAAAATTTTTTGTTAGGCCTTGGCATCTCCAAGAAGGGATTTGCGACTGTAATTCTGGCATGCCTATTGAAAAGGGTCATATGCCAGAGTTCAGATATATCCTATATGATTCAAATGTTTATTAGCAAATATATATATTTGATAACATAAGCTCTACGCCCAACATGGGGCTTGAACTCAAGACCCTGAGATCAAGAGTCGCATACATGCTGTACCAACTGAGCTAGCTAAGCACCCCATATTATCAAATATTAATTGACTACCTTCTCTAGGCTTTATGCTGGGTGTACAGAGATGAATTTGTAAGGATACCTCTGACTGCAATTAACATGACTTAAGACATTCGTTTATCTCATTTATTTTTTTTAAGATTTTATTTATTTGACAGATAGAGAGCACAAGTAGGCAGAGAGGCAGGCAGAGACAGAGAGAGGAGAAAGCAGGCTCCCCACCTAGCAGAGAGCCCGACGCAGGGCTCAATCCCAGGACCTTGGGATCACGACCTGAGCAGAAAGCAGAGGCTTTAACCCACTGAGCTACCCAGGAGCCCTGTTTATCTCATTTAATAAGAAGCTTGGAGTTAGGAGTTTTGGAGTTTTGGTGCAATGCCTCACTGATGTCACCAAGGACCCAATTTCCTACTCTTTAGTTCTATCTTCCTTAGAAGAATAGCTTCATACTTTTGGCTCATTGCCTTCTAGTCACAAAATGGCCACCACAGCTCCAGAGCTCACATCCTCATACTAGTGAAGTATGCAGGAACGAAGGGAGCACATGGAAGAGTTTTCTTTGCATCAAGAAAAAAAATTCTAAAATAAGAGTAAGAGCAATAAATACATATGTGGGGCTTAACCTGTGCCAAGAACTGTTTTAAATTCCTTACATATGTTAATGAATTTAAGAAGCCCTTCAGTTGGATGGCCATCCCAAACTGCAAGGCAATCCCGAAAGCAGGTGTCAGGCAAAGGGAAAGAAATTCATGCCATGGGCTGAGCAACTTATATCTTCCTTGCCACTGATTGCTTTAGGCTTAAGCATGTGACTAAATTCTGGCCAATGAGACAAGTATGCACATCCAATAGGGAGTTTCTCTGGAAGGTTTTCTTTAATTTTTTTTTTTTAAATTTTTAAAAATACTTTATTTATTGGGGCACCTGGGTGTCTCAGTTGGTTAAGCATCTGCCTCCCGCTCAGGTCATGATCTCAGGGTCCTGGGATTGAGCCCCATGTTGGGGGGGCTGCTCAGCAGGGAGTCTGCTGTTCCCTCTCCCTTTGATCCTCCCCCCCACCCATGAACTCTCTCAAATAAATACACTTGATCTTAGCCAAAAGGCCGAGAAGCGATATCTCTCAAATAAATAAATTAAACCTTTTATTTATTTATTTGAGATGCCGCAGTTTTCCTCGCTTTTAAGAACTGTGGAAGAGGGGCGCCTTGGTGGATCAGTCAGTTAAGTGTCCAACTCTTTTTTTTTTTTTAAGATTTTATTTATTTATTTGACAGAGAGAGAGATCACAACTAGGCAGAGAGAGGGGGAAGCAGGCAAAGAGCAGAGAGCCCAATGTGGGGCTCAATCCCAGGACCCACTGAGCCACCCAGGCGCCCCTCTTTTTTTTTTTTTTTTTTTAAGATTTTATTTACTTATTTGACACAGAGAGAGATACAAGTAGGCAGAGAGGCAGGGATAGAGAGAGGGGAAGCAGGCTCCCTGCTGAGCAGAAAGCCCATGGGGGGCTCGATTCCAGGACCCTGAGATTATGATCCAAACTGAAGGCAGATGCTTAATGACTGAGCCGCCCAGGCGCCCCAGGTGTCTGACTCTTGATTTCAGCTCACGTTGTGATCTTGGGGGTTGTTGGAGTGAGCGCCACATCAGGTTCCCCGCTCAGCCAGGAGTCTGCTTCTCTCCTCTCTCTGCCCCTCCCCCCACTCATGAGCGCTCCCTCCCCCCCTCCCAAAATAAATAAATAAACCTTAAAAAACAAAAACAAAAACCTATGGAAGGCGAGTCAGGGCCCCAGACATTGTGGAACAGAGGCAAGCTATCCACATTGAGCCTTGTCCAAATTTGTGACCCACAGAATCTATGAGTAGGATCAAATGGTTGTCATTTTACTCCATTAAGTTTGAGGTGGTTGGTTGTGACGGCCAGAGCTGTGGCTGCCACCTTGAGACCATGAGGTAGCCAGAGTAAGAATCAGCCAACAGATGGGGCACCTGGGTGGCTCAGTGGGTTAAAGCCTCTGCCTTCGGCTCGGGTCATTATCTCAGGGTCCTGGGATGGAGCCCCGCATCAGGCTTTCCACTCAGTGGGGAGCCTGCTTCCCCCCTCTCTCTGCCTGCCTTTCTGCTTACTTGTGGTCTCTGTCTGTCAAATAAGTAAATAAAAAATGTTAAAAAAAAAAAAAAAGAATCAACCAACAGAAATGGAAAGAATTTGGTTCTCAAAGACATTGCTGAATAATGAATTAACCTGTCCTAGACCAGCCCTGTGAGCTGACTTTTTGTTATGTGTGATAATAAACTCACTTTTGCTTTCCCCACTTGAGTTGAGTTTCTGATACTCATTACAGGATAAACCATCTTGATTAGATCTCTCTGTGTCCTAGGTACCCACAGAACAGAGAGATATCCAGTTCACAGACTGGGACAGACAGAGAGACATATAAACGTGTGTTACATGTTCACAGAACGGCGTACATGTGGGCGCGAACTTGCTATTAGGCACCTACAGTCAGACCCAGGTTCAGGCAGACACTCACTTAAATGCATACATGCACACGGTCGCGGAAATCAGGCACACACAAATATACACAGCCGGTTACACATTTTACCTCCACCTCCCAGACACCCACACTCAGTCGCAGACTCACAATCATACACATACCCAAGGACTCACTTATTACAGAAGGTTCCAATTCCTTCCTGTTTACTTGTGCATATTGTATAAAAGTAGAAAAACAAGCATTTCTTTTGGGTCAGCACTCCGGCTTCATAAATAAGGGCGGAGAGGAAATAACTTAAGGCAGGGCTGGGGCTTAGTGTATCAATTAAGGTCTGGGGTCCCACATGGGCTGGGGGTGGGTCTAAGTCCTCAGACACACAGGTCTCCACTGGCGACACATTCCAGGTCCTTTTTGAGGAGGCGAAAGAGGTTGAACAGGACAGAGGCCTCGAGGCAGCCTTGAGACTCCTGAGAAAGGGAGACATGTTTGCCATTTTCCAGGTGTCTGCCTCCTCCCTCACTCAGGGCCGGGGCATCCATCCCCCTCTTGAGTCACTCACCTTCTTTGAGGCCTCATGAAGCCGATGCAGCCAGTGGTGGAGGCGGCCTCGGGGCTGAGGGCCTACTATGGGCTGAGCCTTGACCTGTGGGCAGAGGAGGGTGGTGTATGAGGTGGGGCCTAGGGCAGAGGGGTGATGTCCCCTATGCCCAGACCCCACAGAGAGGACCCAGGTGCCCCGAGCACTCACACAGTCCTGGAGCTCAGAGTGGATATGGCGCAGAGTGTGTAGGGGCTGGTCCAGGATGCCCCCCTGGGACCTATCAGCCATGGTCTCCAGGACCTTTAGGGTCAAGGTCAGCTCAGCCTCCAAGGCCACGGGGCGCTCCCACACCTGAGGAGAGGTGAGAAAGAACAGACAAGGTGGAAAGGTGAGGAAGCGGAGGCAAGAAGACCCAGTTACGTGAGGGCAGGTGAGGAGTGCAGGGAAAGGGGGCAGGTGATAGGTGACTGAGGATGAGGACAGGCGATGGGTCAGGTAAGAAGGAGGCAGGAGAAGGGAACACATGCGGAAGGATGCAGATGAAGGATAGAGGTGAGGCAGAAACCTAAGGGAAGATACAGGAGAAAGAGTGAAGTGGTACAAGTGAAATGTGGCTCATGGGGGTCACAGAAATTCGGAGAGACGGGAAGGGGATGGGTGAACAGAGACAGGTTAGGGAAGCAAGGGGAGGGGGTGCCGGCTGCACAGGTGACCAAGGTGAAGGAAGGAGGCGCAGCTCTGGGAAAGGGCAGTGGAAGAAAGATGATGGGAGACACAAAGGAGAATCAGTGGTGGGGAGGACAGGTGAGAGGGACAGAGGGAATCAGCACTGAGACTAGACAGTGACAAGCTGGCCAGGGCAAGGGGCTTGGGTGGAAGATAGAACCCGGAGAGAGAAGAAGGGAGAAATGAGAAGGAATTAGGTAAGAGTGATGGGGACAGGTGAAAGAGATAGGAATGTGGGGAGAGGCAAAGAGGTGATAGAAAGGGACCTAAGGGTCTATGGCCATACCACCCTGAATGCACCCGATCTTGTCTGATCTCGGAAGCTAAGCAGGGTCGGGCCTGGTTAGTACTTGGATGGGAAAGGGACCCAAAGGAGGGATAGGGTCAAGGTAGCAGTTGAGGAAGGACAGGGATGGGGGGTGGGGGTGTGGCAGGGCTGTGGGGGGGGTGGCACAGGACAGGTGAGGGGAGGACAGAGGGGAGGACAGGTGAGATAAAGGAGGCAAGGGGCCACTTAAAGACTGAGGGAGAGGGACCAGGTGAGGGCAAGTATGGCCTCACTTCCAACTCACCTGCAGCTGTCTCAGGTCCCGGTTTGTAGGGAAGAGGCGGGAGATGCAACTCCAGTTTTTTAGTGAATTTTCCTAGAGAGTAAAAGCAGAGGTTTAGCCCACAGTAGGAAGGCTGGAGGCTAGCTCATAGCAACAAGGATGGAGGCTGACCTCAAAGGAGAGCTTGAGTTTAATCCACAGCAGAAGGGACAGAGGCTAGCCCATTGCAGGAGGATAGAGGTTAGCCCACTGTAGCCAGGTGGCACCTGGGCCAAAGCAGGAGGAGTAGAGGTTAATCCACAATCATAGGGACTCACCAAGGCATCCTTGGCCATCTTGAAGGATTTCAGCTCCCGTGGTGACAGAGATTTGAACCTGCCGATGTCACAGCCCTTCCAGGTTGTGGCGGGCTTAGAAGTGGGGACGGGGCCAGCTGTGGCCATGCTTAGCCCTGCAGTTACCAGCAGCAGGACCCACGCCATGGCCATGATCAAATCGCAACTGCTTCCCTGGCTGCATGGCTCCGTTTTTTAGGCAGGCTAAGTGAGCAGTCCTGGCTGATGTGTGTAAAGGGAAAAGGCAAATGGAAATTTTGATTTTCACAATGACTTGAAAGGCGGGAGTGGGTGGGACCAGGTAAGGAGTCAGGTGTGCTGCTTTCTGACAGCTCATGGGAGGAGAATGAGGCACAAAAAAGTCAGCTGCAGGAGAAAGGGAGCAGGGGGTAATAGTCTTTTCTGGAAGCCGCAAGGTGAGCTCACAGCTGTGGGTGGAGCCAGATGAGCCCAGAACGGAAGGAAAGAGAAACTGAAATTCGATCCCAGGGCGAAGCCTAAGGAGTTCCTGACCTAGTTTAGGAGTTCCTGGAATTTTGGGAATCCACTGATTGAGGCCAAGGCAGGTAGAAGGATAGGAAGTGGTCACAGCAGGGCAGGGACTGGGGCAGAGGATGAGTGGTGAGGCTGCATGGATGTAAGAGAGGGCACTTCCCCCATCGGTTTAAGCTAGTTCTGGGAACTCATTTTATGCTCTGAACATTCCTGTGAGTTGTTACTTTTATGCTTGTTCCCATTTCACCAGCTAGAAAACGGAGGCACAGGAAGGAAAAATGACTTGCTTAAGGTCCCACAGCTGGCTAATGGCAGAGCTGGGGTTTGAACGGAGTCTCGTGCGCTTACCCCCTGCTCAATGTACACCCAGAGAAGAAGGTGAGAACCTGTGGGAGTCATAGCCAGCCAGTTCTCCTGTCTCTCCCTCTGGGTAGCAGGCAAGGTTAGAGAGCTCCTCATTCGATGGGGGCAAGAGAACTTGCTGGGGACTGGAGGGGCTGCCTGGGGAGAAGGCAGTGAGGAGGGCTTCCAGAAGGCAGATGGAGACTGGTTGCTTTGTTATCATCACCTCCTGCGGTAATAATAATTGTGTAGCAGGTAGGGAATTGCTTTGATGTGTGGGCACTTTATGTTTTTCATTCCCTTATTTTTTTTTCTTGGCCCTTAGGTACAGAGAGTTATTAATCATACTCTTCAGATCATAACACAGAATTGCAATTGGCCCATGAAAGACTTTCTAGGGTTTTCCCCCCACTTCCTGCACCCAATCCCCACTCCCACCCCACCCACCCGCAGGCACCCACTTTAAGGCACTTGATATATAGCGGGAAGATGTGTCTTTATCATTTGTGACTGTGTGTGTGTATATGTCTTCCCGATTGTGCTATAAATTTCATTCTATCTCTTCCTTTTTTTTCTTTTTTTTTTAAACTTATGTTCTGGAGATCTCTCCATATAGTGGCATACACCAAGTTCTCCTAACTGCTGCATTGTAGCCCATGGTGTGCCCACAGCACGTTCACTTATCTACTCCTCCAGTGATGGGTGCTTAGGTAATCTTCCGGCTCCCCATCACCCGAAGGCTTGTACACATCCCCTCCATGGGAGGTCTTCTAGGACATGCCATAGCACCCGCCACCATATCCCCTCAGCTCATTTTTTTCACTCACTTGTAACTCTGGTGGGCAGTTCATGAACACCCTGACACCTTCCCACCTCATATACCTGTATCTTTCTTCTCCATCTGAGGTCCTTCTCCCGTCTGCCTGCAGAACAGACTGGAAGCACCTAGATTACTTCCCCAGGGGTAATCTTCCACCAGAAAGGGGTGGGAGCCAGGGAATAAATACTTTTGCTTCTCTTTTCCTCAGTGGGTTGATTCGAAGCCGTGTTCTGCATGACTCCTCGAGTTCTTAGAGGGTCCCTGCCTGGTGGGCATAAACCCTAGTGGCTCACAACAGTTGCCCTTCAGGGGCTGGGGCAAGGGTGGGGAAGTAAGGTGGCGGGGGTGTAAACTTCAAGGAGGCACTCCCTCTCAGGTTCAGGCAAGTGCCCTGGTGCCTCACTTGCCTCAGTGTGGTCCAGACTCTGCACCATTTTTGGCTTTTTTTCTCCTCTGGTCCTAATTTCTCTGCTCACCTGTGTTTCTTGGGGATACCTCCCAAATAAACCACTGTCCTCTTGGCTCAGGGCAAGCTTTTGGGAGACTCCAGATTAAGATATATATTCAGAGTGGATTTCTGGGGCACAGAGTATACCTGAACTTCTATTGTCTAGTTAGCACTATTCAGTAGAACTTTCTGCAAGGTTGGAAGGGTTCTATGTCCATGCTGTCCAGTACAGTAACCACTAGCCACATGGAGCTATTGAGTGCTTAAAATTTAGCTAGTGCAATGGAGAAATTGAATTTTCAGGTTTTTCCATTTTTGTTTAATTAATTAATTAATTAAAGGGTTTATTTATTTATTTATTTATTTATTTGAGAGAGTGTGTGCATTTGAGCATGGGGAGGGGCAGACGGAGAGGGAGAAAGAATCTCAAGCTGACTGGAGGACAGAGCCCAAGGCAGGGCTCCATCCCGCAACCTGGAGATGTTGTCCCAAGCCCAAGTTAATAGTCTGATGCCCAACTGATTGAGTCAACCAGGTACTCCTCATTTTTCTTTAATTTAAATTTAATTGGTGTATGTGGCTGATGGCTACCATAACAGGCAGTGCAGTCCTAAATAATTCATCTACTGGTTTCCCAAATAGTTGCAACTGCTTCCCTTGCTCTGGAAGTGCTCCGGAGTTCTAGTTTTCCAGCAATCATGGCACCTCCATAACACCTGGCTCTGATCTAGATGACGAGGCTTGTGGACCTTGACTATGAGTCTGCTGCAAAATAGACGAGAATTCCGAGGTTGTAGGAAGAGCGAATTCTGCATGTGGAAAGAATGTAAATACTCTGTAGCTGGAAGGAAGGCTGTGGTAGCTTTAAAACATGTCTTCAAATCCTTTGAAGTGATTCTGTGCCCTTCCCTTGGATCTGGGCTGGCCTTAGTAGCTCGTGTGTAACCAGAGGTGCTATATGACCTCTGAGGCTAAGTCAGAAAAGGGCAGCTTAGTTGGTTCTCTTGAGACTCTCACTCAGGGGGAAGGGTAGCTGCCATGTGAGAAGGATGACCACCATGCTCTCATCCTCACTAGGCATCAACTGTCAGCCACGTGGATGAGCCATCTCAGACGTCCAGCCCAGCTCTCCATTCCCCCAAACTGTGGTTGGGGTCCTGTCACCATCAATCCCCACCCCACCAAGAGCCTCAAAGCCATTTTACTCCATTGCTCGCATACCTCTAGGGCCCAGAGCACAAAATAATTATATAAGCACACATATATTCATACATAGACAATCTCCCCTTCTATATACAAGTGGATCTCTCTGTCTCTGTCTCTTTCTCTCTCTTCTTACAATAACTGTACAACAAATTATCCAAAACTCCAAAAATTGTGATTCAGCCACTGTGTAAGGTGACTGGTACTGGGGATGTGCAAACAGAGCTCTGATTATTGCCTTGGCAGTAACACTTTTAAAATGGAATTATAGTCTCATAATATACTAAACATCCAGGGTATAATAGAAAATAATTCATTATACTCAATATTTTAAGAATCAAGAAAATCTTAAATAGAATGGGAAAAGCCAATAAGTAGATGCCAACACCAAGATGACACAGATACTGGAATTATCTGACAAGAATTTTAAAGGAACTTGTAAAAATGCTTCAAGGAGCACTCATGAACCCTCTTGAAACAAATTAAAAAATATAGAGTCTCAGGGGCACCTGGGTGGCTCATTTGGTTAAGCGTCCAACTCTTGATTTTGGCTCAGGTCATGATCTCTGGGTTGTGAGATCAAGCCCCTTGTCAGGTTCCATGCTGAGCTGAGCATGGAGCCAGCTTAAGAGTCTCTCTCTCTTTCTTTCTCCCTCTGCCCCTCCTCCCTCAAAAAATATATATCATCTCAGAAAGAATTAGAAAACATAGAGAACCAGATGAAAAAGTTAGAACTGAAAATACAGTAACTGAAATAAAATTCACTGTAATAAACTCATTCATCTCCATGGAAGAATGGAGATGAGAGAGGAAAGAGTTGGTGATCTTGATAATAGGCCAATAGAAATTATCCACTCTGGGGAGCCCGGGTGGCTCAGCTGGTTAAGTGGCTGCCTTTAGCTCAGGTCATGATTTCAGAGTTGTGAGATCCAGCCCTGCCTAGGGCTGCCTGCTCAGTGGGGAGTCTGCTTGAGATTCTCTCTTCCTCTGCCCCTCCCCCACTCATGCTCTTTCTCTCTCACTCTCAAATAAATAAATAAATAAATATCTTAAAAAAGAAAAGAAAACAAATTATCCAGTCTGAATAATGGAGAGTAAACAGACTGAAGTCTACACAAAAGAGAAGTAGATTTTTTTTTTGGTCTCTATTGAGATGAAAGGGGCTTCAGGGACTTTGGGGACAATAAAAAAAGATGTAATATTTGTATTACTGAAGTTCCAGGAGAAAGGCAGAAAGAAACTTTGATCTGAAAAAAATATTTGAAGAAATAATGGCTGAAATACTGGATATCTGGTAAATTACCCTTAGGTAGTCTACAGCTTCAAGAAGCTGAGTAAATCCCAAATAGGATAAAGTGAAGAAAGCCATATCCAGGCACATCGTAATCAAACTTCTGAAAACTAAGGACAAAGAATCTTGACAGTAACTGGCGTTCTGCCGCAGGAGCCAGAGAGGAGCAGCAGCCCCAACTTTGCGCGCTGCCCTACGGCAGGGGCCGCAACAACGGTCGCAAGGTGAGTAAGAACATGAGCAAGCTGAGGCGCGGCCATCGCTGCGGGCGCACCACGAAGCACACCATGTTCAAGCAGGACGTGATTGGAGAGATGAGCGGCTTTGCCCTTTATGCCTGACGTGCCATAGAGCTGTGCAAGGTCTCCAAGGACAAGCCTGTCTTAAGTCCATCAAGAAAAGGGTGGAGACACACATCTATGCCAAGAGAAAGAGAGGAGCTGAGCAATGTCTCAGGAGTCACAAGGAAAGCAATAGTCAAGAAGGACTGAACCCCTCCCCTCTGTATATAATAAAGCCTTCTTGGAATTTGAGAAAGAGGGAAGGAAAGAAGGAAGGAAGGAAGGAAGGAAGAAGGAAGGAAAGAAAAGGAAAAAGAAAAAAGAAAGAGAAAAGGAAGAAAAGAAAGAGAAGAAGAGAAGAAGGAGGAAGGAAAGAAAGAGAAAGAAAAAAAGAAAGAGAAAGAAAGAAGAAAAAAGGAAGAGAAGAAAGAGAGGAAGGAAGGAAGAAGAAAGGAAAGAGAAAGAAAGAAGAGAAAAAGAAAAAAGGAAAGAGAAGTAAGGAAGGAAAGAAAGAAGAAGAAAGAAAAGAGAAAGAAAAAAAAGAAGAGAAGGAAGAGAAGAAGGAAGAAAGGAAAGAAAGAAAGAAAGAAAAAAAGGAAGAGAAGAAAGAGCAAGAAAGGAAGGAAGGAAAAAGAAAGAAAGAAAAGAAAAAAAAAGGAAGAGAAGAAAGAGCAAGAAAGGAAGGAAGAAAAAAGAAAGAAAGAAAAGAGAAATAAAGAAAGAAAAAAGGAAGAAAAGGAAGAGAGGAAGGAAGGAAGGAGAAAAGAAAGAAAGAAAGAGAAAGAAAGAAAAAAGGAAGAGAAGAAAGAGGAAGGAAGGAAGGAAGGAAGGAAGGAAGGAAAGAAAGAAGGAAAGAAAGAAGGAAAGAAAGAAAGAAAGAAAGAAAGAAAGAAAGAAAGAAAGAAAGAAAGAAAGAAAGAGAAAAAGGGGTGCCTGGGTGGCTCAATTGTTAAACATCTGCCTTTGGCTCAGATCATGATCCCAGTGTCCTGGAATTGAGCCCCATATTGAGCCACATATTGGGCTTTTTGCTCAGTGGTGAGCCTGCTTCTCCCTCTCCAGCTCCCCTGTGCTTGTGTTCCCTCTCTTGCTATCTCTCTCTGTCATAAATAAATAAAATCTTATAAAGAGGAAGAAAGAAATCAAAAAGAAATGACAAATTACATTTTATAGGGGAACAATAATTTGACTGACAGCAGATTTCTCTTCAGAATCCATGGAGGCCAGGAGAAAGTGGCACATTTTTCAAATCCTGAAAGAAAAGAACTATCAACCCAGACTTCTTTATCCAGTGAAAATACTCTTCAGGAAAGAAGGTGAAATAAAGGCATTTTTAAGTGAAGAAAACAGAAAGCTTGTTATCAGCAGACCTGTATTAAAAGAATTACGGACATTCTTCAAATAGAAAGATAATGAAAACCAAAGGAAACCTAGAATATCAGAAATGAAGATAGGCATATAGAATGGGTAAGTATGTAGGTAAATATAATAGACTGTCTTCCTTGGAAGTTTTAAAAATAATGTTGAATGTTTGAAAGCAAAGTATTCTACTGTCTGATATTATTCTCAATGCATTTAAAAAGATAGTTAAGGGGATGCCTGGGTGGCTCAGTTGGTTGGGCAGCTGCCTTCGGCTCAGGTCATGATCCTAGCGTCCTGGGATCGAGTCCCGCATCGGGCTCCTTGCTTGGCGGGGAGCCTGCTTCTCCCTCTGCCTCTGCCTGCCATTCTGTCTGCCTGTGCTCGCTCTCTCTCCCTCACTCTCTGACAAATAAATAAAATTTAAAAAAATTTAAAAAAAAAAGATAGTTAAGATACTTATGTATTTATAAAGCAGAGAGGGTAAAGGGACCTAAATAGTAATATTTCTGCATTTCATTGGAAGGGTAAAATGTCAATAATAAAATGCCGTGATAAGCTATATTTATATGTATAGTGAAATCCTAGAGCAATGACTAAAAAAAAACCAAACCTACACAAAGAAATATATGCAAAATCACTCTTGATAAAGCAAAATGAAACACTAAAAAATGTTCAGGTGATTCACAGGAAGGCAGGAGAAAGCAAAAGAAAAGGAAAGAAAATTAAAAAGAAGAGAAAAATGCAATGGCAGACTTCAGTCCTACCATATTAACAATTACATTAAATGTAGGGGGTGCCTGCATGGCTCAGTTTGCTAAGTGTCTGACTCTTGATTTCAGCTCAGGTCATAATCTCAGGGTCATGAGATCAAGCTCTCTGTCAGGCTCTGTGCTGAGGGTGGAACCTGTTTGAGTTTCTCTCATACCCTTTCCCTCTGTCCCTCCCCGCCCTGCTCATACGCACTCTCTCTCAATAAATAAATAAATAAAATCTTTAAAAAATTACATTAAATGTAAATGGCCTATATGTAGGTTAGACAGAATTCTTAGACTTGACAATCAAAGCATAATCCTTCAAAAAATCCTTTAATCTTCGGGCACCTGGGTGGCTCAGTTGGTTAAGCGACTGCCTTCAGCTTGGGTCATGATCCCAGAGTCCTGGGATCAAGTCCCGCATCAGGGTCCCTGCTCCATGGGCAGTCTGCTTCTCCCTCCGACCTTCTTACTTCTTGTGCTCTCTCTCACTGTCTCTCTCTCAAATAAATAAATAAAATCTTTTAAAAATCCTTTTTTTAAAAAGATTTTATTTATTTATTTGACAGAGAGAGACATCACAAGTAGGCAGAGAGGCAGTTGGAGAGAGAAGAGGAAGCAGGCTCCCTGCCGAGCAGAGAGCCCGATGCGGGCCTCCATCCCAGGACCCTGGGACCATGATCTGAGCCAAAGGCAGAGGCTTTAACCCACTAAGCCACCCAAGTGCCCTTAAAAATCCTTTAATCCTTTAAAAAACAAAAAGGATCAATTGGACTTTATAAAAATTAAAGACTTGCTCTGTGAAAGACTCTGTTAACAACATAGGAAAATAAGTAACTGACTGGAAGGAAGTATTAGCAAACCATATATCTGACAAGGACTGGTATCTAGAAGAGTTTTAAAAACTCTCAAGGGGGGGCGCCTGGGTGGCTCAGTGGGTTAACGCCTCTGCCTTCGGCTCAGGTCATGATCCCAGGGTCCTGGGATCGAGCCCCACATCAGGCTCTCTGCTCAGCAAGGAGCCTGCTCCCTCCTCTCTCTGCCTGCCTCTCTGCCTACTTGTGATCTCTGTCTGTCAAATAAATAAATAAAATCTTTAAAAAACAAACAAACCAACCCTCAAGGGGACACCTAGATGATGCAGCTGGTTAAGCATCTGATTCTTGGTTTCAGCTTAGGTGGTGATCTCAGGGCTGTGGGATTGAGCCCCATCTAGGGCTCCATACTCAATGCAGAGTCTGCTTGAGATTCTCTCCCTCCTGCTTATGCTCACTCTATCTCTCTCAAAATCATTAATCATAAAAAAACTCTCAAACTCATCGATTAAAAAATCCAAAAATCCAATTAGAAAATTGGCAAAGGACATTGACATTTCACTAAAAAGAATATTCAGATGGGATATAAATACAAGAAAAGATGTCAGTATTGCTTACCACTAGGGAAATGCAGATTAAATGATGAACAACCACTATACACCTATTAGTATAGCTAATTAGAATAATACTGATTAGACCAAATGCTGGTGAGGATTCAAGAAACGAACTCTCCTATGTTGCTGGTAGGAGTGCAAAATGGCACAGCCACTCTAGAAAACAATTGGCAGTTTCTTAAAAAGTTAAATATACACTTAAACTGCATGACTCCTTAATCATACTCAGGGACATTTTACCCTGGAGGAATAAAAATGTGTTGACACAAAAATGTGATACAAATATTCATGACACTTTTAAAAAAGTAAGCTCCATGCCCAATATGGGGCTTGAAATTATCACTCTGAAATCAAGAGCTGCATAGTCTTTTGACTAAGCCAACCAGGTGTTCCTTATGATACTTTTAATAGCCCAATAAATTATTGGTACTAGCTAAACTATTTAATATTAGTAATTGTAGTAACCTCAAGCTAGGAATGATCCACATGTCCTTCAACAGGTGAAGAGTTAAATATCCCATTATTGGCACTCTGTGCAATGGAATAGTACTCAGCAATAAAAAGGAAGGAACTAGTGAGACAGACAGTTGGATGGCTTTTTTTTTTTTTTAATTTTAGTTGAGTGGCTTTTAAGGACATTGTGCTGAGTGAAAAAAGCCAATCTCAAAAGGTTACATGATATATGATTCCATTTATATCACATTCTTGCAATGACAAAATTATAGAGATGAAGAACAGGTCAGGAGGGTAACAGCAGAGGGATGGTGTGACTGTAAAGGCATGGCCCTTGGGTGTTTCTTTGGGGTGAGGAGACAATTCTGTATTTTGATTGTGGTGTTTATTCATACATGTGATGAAATGTCACTGAATCATACACAAAGACAGACAAAAAGAAATGAACGTATTCGAAAGCTCAAGTCCCAATAAGGTGTGTAATCTAGTTAATTGTATTGTGACAATGTCAGTTTCCTAGTTTGAAAGTGTGCTATAGTTATGTAAGGATGGATACGGGGAACTCCTCTGCAGTATTTTTACAACTTCTTGTAAGTTTTTAGTATTTTAAAATAAAAAAATTTAAGTTGATAAAAAAATGTACTAAAAGAAAAAAATTGATCCCAGGAGTATTTTTCCATTCAGCTTAAATGATTCCTCTTTCTTTCTTACGTCCCTCTCCACCCCTCCCTTTCCCACTCGAACCCCCAAAGATAACCATTTTTAACTCACAGCTTTCCTTATACTAACAGCACATGCAGGTTTGTTGCACATATTCTTGTTGCTTTTACAAAAGCGGTGTCAATCATATGGAATACATTTTTCTGCAATTTGCCTTTCTTGCTTTGCAGTGGTCCTGAAAATGGCCAAACTTGTCCTGGGTGGTCTGGGTAGGGCTGGGTGATGGGGGGGTGGGAAGAGTGGGGGTGGAAAGAGCTGCATCAGGGGACCCTGAGTGGGGTCTCAGCCTCACTTCCACCGCCACCTTGGGTTCTCTGATGTGTCTCTTAGGACCCCTACTGCAGCATCAGGGTGGGTGGGGGACCATGGGAGAAAACAGGGGTGCATCCTCAAGGGAAGAAGGTGGGACATGGGCAGAAAGGGGCACTTAGGGTCACCTAAGGGTAGAGGAGGTGGACTGGCTCCACCAGCTTTTGACTTTTGCTGCAGAACCTCAGATTCCAAGCCCAGATCCCAATCCCAGGGGACCTCCATCTCCTCCTCAGCCTTTTCTATATCCTCCTCCCCACCTCTTGCCCCTCTCTTCTGTGCCGGTCTGAAACATCCTGATGCCTCTTAAGTCCCTTCCCTGCTCTGAGGTCCACAGCCCAGATCTCATCCGAGGGCTCTCAGAAGCCCTGAAGACAACTGAGGGGTCCTGGGTGGGAAACAGGCAGCCCCTATCAGCGAAAAGGATATGAGAGAAAAGACAAATGGAGGATAAGTGAAGGTGGACAGACTAGAAAAATAGAGGTGGAGGATTAAAGATGAAGGGGGAGATCTGTGAGGAGTGACTGAGGAGGGAGAGGGAGGCAAGGCAGGTGAAGGGAGAAGAACAAGTGAGAAGTTTAAGTGCAGGGCGGGGTGGTAGAGAGCTGGGTGTTGGTACGGGTGAGTGAGAGAATTGAAGGGAAGTTAGGGGAGGGAGAGAGGTGAGGGCAGACAGGTTAGAGAGGCTGGTGAGGAGAACCAGATGACAGGATCAGGTGAGGCAGAAGAGCTAAGACTCCCATTGGACTCTGACTTGCTCCTTGCCTGTGTTTGCCTACCTGGACCACTCAAGTACATCTCCGCAGGTCTCTCTCCACCCTGACCTTGTAGGTCTCCTTCTCACTGATCACCTGTCTCCCTTCACCTGACCCTGCTGTCTGGCTCAGCTTTGCCCCTCACATGTATCCTTGAAGCTCCCCCGGCTTCTCACTTGCTGCAGCCGTACCCAGTTTCAAGTCCCATAGAGGGGCAGGAACCATGGTCTGCTCAGTACCTAAGAATTTGCTTGTCCATTCTCTCATCAAATATTAATGAGCTCTTACTATGTGCCCAGGATGACCAAGTGTTTACTGTTTTGGTCCCTCAGCATGGAGTGATCTTGAGGACAGTGGCAGGGCAGGGGTCTCAGCTCACAGCATGAGTGATGGAGGGTGGACTCAATAGTAAGGCCACCACTGTTATCTCTCAGTGAGGGAGAGTGAGTCCGCAGAGGACCAGAGAGAGGCATGCCTGGAGTGGGAGTGTTGGAGGTGAGCCTTTAGCAGGATAGATGGGAAATCATGAGCCATCATGGCTACATTCAAGTGCTTACCTTATAGTAGCCACTGTTCTAAATGTGTCCCACTTTGGGGGCACCTGGGTGGCTCAGTCAGTTAAGCATCCAACTCTTGGTTTTAGCTCAGGTCATGATCTCGCCGTCCATGGGGTCAAGTCCCATGGTGGGCTCTGCACTCAGTGCAGTCTGCTTCAGATACTCTCTTCCTCTCACTCTCACTCACCCATTGTCCCAAATAAATAAATATCTATCCATCTATCTATAGTCTTTTTAAATATGTGTCCCACTTTCCGATGAGGAAACTGAGGCACAGAGAAATAAAGTCATCTATTTCAAGCCATGAAACTGGTAGGTGGTGGAGTCATATTTAAAGTCTGGTCTGCCTGATTTCAGAGCTTGCCTTCTTAACCCCCATGTGGGAGATTTGCAAAGGTGGTGGCACATTCGCTTGGATGCCTGGTGATGAGATCCTCACAATATAACAGCATCTCCCCAGGTTTCTGGGCTCTTGAGGGTGTCACCAGGACTAAGACTGGACCTGTGGTCCTACCTGTTGGATGGATGGACTGAAGAGATAGGACATGGCAGGGAGAGGGGAGGCAAGACTGGGCCATGGATTGGAACAGATGCTGGATGGATGGATTGATGGATGGATGGATGGATGGATGGATGGATGGATGGATGGATGGATGGACGGATGGATGTGTGGATGGATATGTGGATAGATGGGTGATGTATAGATGGATAGTTGATCAGGGAGGGAAGTCAACCTCACCTAGCTTTGCCTCTAATTTCTGGCTATGGAAATAGTTGCTACTTCTTTTTTGTGTGTGTGGTCCTTGGACTGGAAGCATCAGCTTCACCTTGGAACTTGTCAGAAATGCCCATTGTCTGAACTACAGAATCAGCAATTCTGGGGGTAGAATCCAGCAATTCATGTGTTAACAAGACTTCCAGCTGAATCCAATGGCCATTAAAGTTTGAGAACCCCTGATAGAGTGTAATCATTAAGACCAGGGGAATCTCGGGGACTGCGGCTCAGACACTGGTATCTTGAGAGTTCCCCAGGAAATTGTAAAGCAAGCAAAACCCACGAACCACTAGATTGGCTGGAGGGAAAATCTCAGTTTATATAAGTGAAGCAACTGCATCATCTGAATTTAGAATTTGCAGGCAGGGTTTGGGCAGGACTGGGGAGGCCAGGTGGGCAGTGGCCAGGAGGCGACAGATGGGAGACTGAATGTGAGAGAGAAACAGAAAGAAGGCTAGAGCAGGGAGCCTGGAAGTCTTTTGGAAAGAGACTCCTGGACTGGTAAATCCTCAGAGCCTGTAGAGTTGGTGGTGTGTGCGTGGGGGGAGTTTCCCTGAGTCCAGGCCCTATTTTCCTTGTAAGGGGCACCAAGTAAAGGGGCAGATGTTTTTGAAGAAATTGGAGCATGATGGAGGCCTTTCTTGGAATCTTAGGGGAGACATGGAGGGTTTGGGGGCTTCCAGGACAAAGATGATGGGTTTGCATGAATTGTCCCAAAACACACCATAGTAAATAGGGATAACAGTGGTACATGAAATGTGCAAAATGCTTTATACCTGTGATTATAGAGACTGCTAATGATGACCTTCTCCAGTATTGTTCCCCTTTTCCTGTTGATAAATTGAGGTTTCATTGCAACCATCAAGTCACCCTTGACCTCTCTCTCTTTCCCTCTTTTTCTCCCTTTCTTTGTCTCTGTTGCTCTGTCTCTCTCCCATACATTCATCAGCAAATCCCGCTGGCTGTACTTTCAAAATGTTTCCAAATTCACTCACTTCTTTTTTTTTTTTAAAGATTTTATTTATTTATTTGACAGACAGAGATCACAAGTAGGCAGAGAGGCAGGCAGAGAGAGGGGAGGAAGCAGGCTCCCTGCTGAGCAGAGGGCCCGATGTGGGGCTCGATCCCAGGACGCCGGGATCATGACCCGAGCCGAAAGCAGAGGCTTTAACCCACTGAGCCACCCAGGCGCCCCCAAATTCACCCACTTCTGATCCTCTTCTCACCCCCATCCTGGCCTATCTGTGGTTACCTCCTGCCCAGACAATCACAGCACCCCCATCCCTGATCCCCACCATCCCGTCTGTGACTGTCTACATGCAGCCATAGATTATGTACCCTCTGTTCAAATCACCTGTTAAGCCTAACAAAGCCTTCTAACCTCATCTCCCTGTTCACCCCCCTTCTCTACCAGATGGCCTCATTGCTGTCTCTTGAATAAGCCCCTTTCTCCCTGTATGTACCAAGGCTCTTAGTTGCAAACAACAGGATCCACACTGGCTAGTTTTAGCAAAGACATGTGATAAGAATATTGAGAGGCTCATGGATTCTTGGGGAGGGCAGGGAAACAGATTATGAAGGTAATAACCTAGAATAATCCCTAACTGCTCCATGAGTCTGGGAAGAAAAGTCCCATCCCTGCTGCTTAGAACCTCTGATAGTCATGACCAGACTCTAGAAGCATCCTTCACAACCTCCCCAAAGAACTAGAGGCTTCTTTTGCAGGGGCCACCAGATGACTGCTCTCCACTTTTGTGGCCACCTCCTCTTGTGGCTTTTTTTTTTTTTTAAGAACAAAACCCAGATTTGAGGAGGAGCAAGATGATGGAGGGGTAGAAGACCTAATATCATTGGGTCCCAGGAGTTCAGCTAGATAGTTATCAAACCATTCTGAAAACCTACATATTCAACAAGAGATCAAAGAAGAGCAGCAATTCTTTTTTAAAAAATTTTATTTATTTTTTAAAATTTCTTTTCAGTGTTCCAGAATTCATTGTTTATGCACCACACCCAGTGCTCCATGCAATACGTGCCCTCCATAATACCCACCACCAGCCTCCCCCAACCTCCCACCTCCACCCCTCCAAAACCCTCAGATTGTTTTTCAGAGTCCACAGTCTCTCATGGGTCATCTCCCTCTCCAATTTCCCCCAACTCCCTTCTGTCACCCCATATCCTCCATGTTATTTCTTATGCTCCACAAATAAGCGAAACCATATGATAATTGACTCTCTCTGCTTGACTTATTTCACTCAGCATAATCTTTTCCAGTCCTGTCCATGTTGCTACAAAAGTTGGGTAATCATCCTTTCTGATGGAAGCATAATACTCCATAGTATATAGGGACCACATCTTCCTTATCTATTTGTCTGTTGAAGGGCATCTTGGTTCTTTTCACAGTTTGGTGACTATGGCTATTGCTGCTATGAACATTGGGGTACTGATGGTCCTTCTTTTCACTACATCTGCATCTTTGGGGTAAATACCCAGTAGTGCAATGAGCAGCAATTCTAGGAACAGAAAATCGACCACTTTCCAGAAGGTAGGATGTGCAGAGAAGTGAATCTGAGGCAACATAGGGGATGATAGACCACTGGGGGAGTGGCAGGCTCCCTGCAAGTGGTGGAGCAGTGGAGCACAAAATCAGAACTTTTACAAGTCTGCTTCACTGAGGGATGTTGCTCCAGAGGCTAAGCAGGGGGTGGAGCCCTCATGGGGACAGTGTGGTATCAGGACCCACAGGGTCACAGAAGGATTTGGGGTGTCTGTGGGTGGCAGAGCTCCCAGGTATCGGAGCCGGAAGGCTGCTGCAGAGACAGAACTGAGGAGTTGGGTTCTCTCAGCTTGGGTTTATCTTAAACTGTGATCCGAGGCACAGTTGGACCACTGCTCTTCGAGCAGGGACCGCACAACTGGCAGATCCAGGAAACTCACCTTCATCCTCTGGGAGGAGCAGTGGTGGCAGGAATCTTCTGGGTTTGGAGACTCCAAACAGGGTGGTGTGCCAGAGACAGAAATGCTAGGTCACAGGCCAGGTAAGCTCAGAGCGTGGTGGGAGACCAAGGAGATGGGAGGGATTAATGGCTTTTCTCTGAGGGCGCACTGAGGAGTGGGGCCGAGCTCTTGGCTCCTATGGAGACAGCGAGGCCACCATTTTCATTCCTGTACTCCAGATCTCTACGGAAAGTGTTCAGGGAACAAAAGCTTCCAAGAGCTAACCTGAGCAGATTACTTAGCACGGCCCCTGGCAAGGGTGGTGCAGTTCCACCTTGGACAAAGACATTTGAGAATCACTGTAGCAGGCCCCTCATGCAGAATATCAGCAAGAACATCCAGTCAAGACCAAGTTCACCAATCAATAAGAACTGCAAAATCTCAGAAATATGGGAATACAGCATATGAAATTCATAGCTTTCTCCCCCATTATTCTTTAGTCTTTCAAAGTTAAATTTTTTAATTTTAATTTTAATTTTTTCTTATTCTATTTAAAATTTTTTTCCTCTTTCCTATTTTAGCTTTTAACTATTTATCTTATCAATACCTTTAAAAAATCTTTTAAAATTTTCATTGTTATACTCATATTCTATCCCTTCATTGTAATTAGCCTTATTTTTTGTATACATACAGGTTTTTCTTTCTTTAAAATTTTGGGATACAGTTTCTTCTTCTAACAAATAAAAAATGTACCTTAAATCAAGTGCATGGCTTTGTTCTAGTCTCCAGCATGATCACATTCTTTCCTTTTTTTTTCTTTTTTCAACCAACTTCTTATTAATTCCTTTTTTAGAATCTTTTAAAATTATCATCTTTACACTCATATTCCATCCCTTCATAGTGTTTACCCTTATTTGCGTGTATATATATATATATATATATATATATATATATATAAGTTTTTCTTTCTTTTTTTTAAAGATTTTATTTATTTATTTGACAGACAGATATCACAAGTAGGCAGAGAGGCGGGGGAGGGGGAGCAGGCTCCCCATTGAGCAGAGAGCCCGATGTGGGTCTTGATCCCAGGATCCTGAGATCGTGACCAGAGCTGAAGGCAGAGGCTTAACATGCTGAGTCACCCAGGTGCCCCTATGTTTTTCATTCTTTAAAATTTTGGGAGGCTGTTTCTTCTAACAGACCAAAATACACCCAAAATCAAGTGTGTGGTTCTGTTCTATTCACCAGTCTATTATATACGTATATATATATTTTTTCCTCCTTTTTTCTCTTCCGAGGTCTCTTCCGATTTGGTTAGTGTATATTTTTCAGGGGCCATTGTTACCCTTTTAGCATTTTATTCTCTGATTCATCTATTCTTATCTGAATAAAATGACAAGGCAGAAAACTCACCTCAAAAAAAAGAACAAGAGGGGCGCCTGGGTGGCTCAGTGGGTTAAAGCCTCTGCCTTTAGCTCAGGTCATGATCCCAGGGTCCTGGGATTGAGCCCCACATTGGGCTCTCTGCTTGGCAGGGGACCTGCTTCCTCCTCTCTCTCTGCCTGCCTCTCTGCCTACCTGTGATCTCTGTCTGTCAAATAAAAAAAATTAAAAAAAAAAAAGAATAAGAGGCAGTAATGAAGGCTAGGGACCTAATCAATATGGACGTTAGTAAGATGTCAGATCTAGAGTTCAGAATGATGATTATCAAGGTGCTAGCTGGGCTCAAAAAAAAGCATGGAAGATACTAGAGAATCCCTTTCTGGAGAAATAAAATCCCTTTCTGGAGAAATAGAAGAACTAAAATCTAACCAAGTTGAAATAAAAAAGGCTATTAATGAAGTACAATAAAAAATAGAGGCTCTTACTGCTAGGATAAATGAGGCAGAAGAGAGAATTAGTGATATAGAAGACCAAATGATGGAGAATAAAGAAGCTGAGAAAAAGAGAGATAAACAACTACTGGACCAAAAGGAGAGAATTCAAGAGATAAGTGAAACTATAAGACAAAACAATATTAGAATAATTGGGATCCTAGAAGAAGAAAGAGAGAGAGGGGGGCAGAAGGTATAGAGGAACAAAGTATAGCAGAGAATTTCCCTAATTTGGCAAAGGGAACAAGCATCAAAATCCAGGAGGCACAGAGAACCTCCCTCAAAATCAATAAAAATAGGTCCAAAAAATAGTAAAACTTAAAGTCTCAGTGACAAAGAGAAAATCCTGAAAACACCTTGGGACAAGAGGTCTTAAACATACAATGGTAGAAATATTAGATTGGCAGAAGACTTATCCACAGAGACTTGGCAGGTCAGAAAGGACTGGCATGATATATTCAGAGCACTAAATGAGAAAAATATGCAGTCAAGAATACTATATCCAGCTAGGTTGTCATTAAAAATAGAAGGAGAGATAAAAAACCTTCCAGGACAAACAAAAACTGAAAGAATTTGCAAACACCAAACCAGCCCTACTGGAAATATTGAAAGGGGTCCTCTAAGCAAAGTGAGAGCCTAAGAGTAACAGACCAGCTAGGAACAGAGACAATATACAGTAACAGTAGATACAATGGCACTAAATTCATATCATTCAATAGCTACCCTGAATGTAAATGGGCTAAATGCCCCAATCAAAAGGCAAAGGGTATCAGAATGGATAAAAAACAAGACCCATTGATATGATGTCTGCAAGAAACTCATTTTAGACCCAAAGACACCTCCATATTTAAAGTGAGGGGGTGGAAAACAATTTACCATGCTAATGGACATCAAAAGAAAGCTGGGGTGGCAATCCTTATATCATAACTTAGATTTTAAGCCAAAGACTATAATAAGAGATGAGGAAGGACACTATATCATACTTAAAGAGTCTGTCCAACAAAAATATCTAACAATTTTCAATATCTATGCCCCTAAATGGGAGCAGTCAATTATATAAACCAATTAATAACAAAATCAAAGAAACATATCAACAAGAATACAATAATAGTAGGAGACTTTAACAATGCCCTCGATGAAATGGACAGATCATCTAAACAAAAGATCAACAAGGAAATAAAGACTTTAAATGACACACTGGAACAGATGGACATCACAGATATATTCAGAACATTCCAACCCAAAGCAACAGAATACACATTCTTTTCTAGTGCACAGGGAACATTCTCCAGAATAGATCACATCCTGGGTCACAAATCAGGTCTCACCTGGTACTAAAAGACTGGGATCATTCCCTGCATATTTTAAGACCACAATGCTCTGAAACTAGAACTCAACCACAAGAGGAAAGTTGTAAAGAACTCAAATACAAGGAGGCCAAAGAGCATCCTACTAAAGAATGAATGGGTCAACCAGGAAATTAAAGAAGAATTTAAAAATTCATGGAAACAAATAAAAATGAAAACACAACCATTCAAAATCCTTGGGACACAGCAAAGGCGGTCCTGAGAGGGAAGTATATAGCAATACAAGCTTTTCTCAAGAAACAAGGAAGGTCTCAAGTACACAACCTAACCCTACACCTAAAGGAGCTGGAGAAAGAACAGCAAAGAAAGCCTAAGCCCACCAGGAGAAGAGAAATATCAGAAGAGAAAGATCAGAGCAGAAATCAATGAAATAGAAACCAAAAGAACAATAGAACAAATCAATGAAACTAGGAGCTGGTTCTTTGAAAGAATTAGTGAGATTGATAAACCCCTGGCCATACTTATCAAAAAGAAAAGAGGAAGGACCCAAATTAATAAAATCATGAATGAAAGAGGAGAGATCACAACCAATACCAAAGAAATACAAACAGTTATAAGAACATATTATATGTTATACGCCAGAAAATTTGACAATCTGGAAGAAATGGATGCATTCCCAGAGACATATAAACTACTAAAACTGAACCAGGAAGAAATAGAAAAGCTGAACAGACCCATAACCAGTAAGGAGATTGAAGCAGTCATCAAAAATCTCCCAAAAAACAAGAGCCCAGGGCCAGACAACTTCCCAGGGGAATCTACCAAACATTTAAAGAAGAATTAATACTTATTCTTCTGAAACTGTTCCAAAAAATAGAAATTTAAGGAAAACTGTCAAACTCATTTTATGAGGCCAGCATTACCTTGATCCCCAAACCAAACAAAGACCCCATCAAAAAGAATTACAGACCAATATTCCTGATGAACACAGATGCAAAAATTCTCACCAAAACACTAGCCAATAGGATCCAACAGTACATTAAAAGGATTATTTACCATGACCAAGTGGGATTTATTCCTGGGCTGCAAGGTTGGTTCAACATCCACAAATCAATCAATGTGATATAATATATTAATAAAAGAAAGAACATGAGCCATTGATACTCTTAATAGATGCTGAAAAAGAATGACAAAGTACAGCATCCTTTCTTGATTAAAACTCTTCATGGTGTTGGGATAGAAGTTACATACCTCAATATCAGAAAAGCCATCTATGAAAAACCCACAGCAAATATCATTCTCAATGGTAAAAAACGGAGAGCTTTTCCCCTAAGGTCAGGAACACAGCAGGGCCTAAAACTTATATGGATCCAGAAAAGACCCCAAATAGCCAGAGGAATGTTGAAAAGAAAACCAAAGTTGGCAGCATCACAATTCCAGACTTCAAGCTCCATTACAAAGCTGTAATCATCAAGACAGTATGGTACTGGCACAAAAATAGACAAATAGATTAATGGAACAGAATAGAGAGCCCAAAATGGACCCTCGACTCTATGGTCAACTAATTTTTGACAAAGCAGGAAAGAATTCCAATGGAAAAAGGACATTCTCTTCAACAAACGGTGTTGGGAGAATTGGATAACCACATGCAGAAGAATGAAACTGGACCATTTCCTTACACCACACACAAAAATAGACTCAAAATAGACGAAAGACCTCAATGTGAGACAGGAATCCATCCAAATCCTTGAAGAGAACACAGGCAGCAACCTCTTCGACCTCAGCTGCAGCAACTTCTTCCTAGAAACATCGCCAAAGGCAAGGGAAGCAAGGGCAAAAATGAACTACTGGGACTTCATCCAGGTCAAAAACTTTTGCACAGCAAAGGAAACAGTCAACAAAACTGAAAGACAACTGACAGAATGGGAGAAGATATTTGCAAATGACATATCAGATAAAGAATTAGTATTCAAAATCTACAAATAACTTATCAAACTCAACACGCAAAGAACAAATAATCCAATGAAGAAATGGGCAGAAGACATGAACAGACATTTCTGCAAAAAAGGCATCTAAATGGCCAACAGACGCATGAAAAAGTGCTCCACATCACTTGGCATCAGGGAAATACAAATCAAAACCACAGTGAGATACCACCGCACAGCAGTCAGAATGGCTAAAATTAACAAGTCAGGAAACAACAGATGTTGCCGAGGATGTGGAGAAAGGGGAACCCTCCTACACTGTTGGTGGGAATGCAAGCTGGTGCAGCCACTTTGGGAAACAGCATGGAGGTTCCTCAAAAAGTTGAAAATAGAGCTACCCTATAACCCTGCAATTGCACTACTGGGTATTTACCCTAAAGATACAAACGTAGTGATCCTAAGGGGCACGTGTACCCCAATGTTTATAGCAGCAATGTCCACAACAGCCAAATTATGGAAAGAACCCAGATGTCCAACAATATATGAATGGACAAAGAACATGTGGCATATATATACAATGGAATACTATGCAGCCATCAAAACCCCCTGAAATCTTGCCATTTGCAATGACATGGATGGAACTAGAAAGTATTATGCTAAGTGAAATACATCAATCAGAGAAGGACAATTATCAATTATCATATGATCTCTCTGATATGAGGAATTTGAGAGGCAAGGTTTGGGGTCATGGGGGGTAGGGAGGGAAAAAATGAAACAAGAATGGGACCAGGGAGAGAGACAAACTTTAAGAGACTCTTAATCCCAGGAAAGAAACTGAGGGTTGCTGGGGGGTGGAAGGGGAGGGATAGGGTGGCTGGGATACAGACATTGGGGAGGGTATGTGCTATGGTGAGTGCTATGAATTGTGTAAGACTAATGATTCACAGACCTGTACCCCTGAAGCAAATAATACAGTATATGTTAATAAAAAATTACTAAAATCCTAAAAAAAAGGAACAAAACCCAACATTCACTGAGTATTTATTATCTACCAGCTACTGTTAGTGACTTCATTTAATTCTTACATTCACTACTTTAAGTAGGTACTATTATCATTCCAATTTTACAGAAGAGGAAACCAAGGATCTTCAAGGTGAGACAACTCAGTCAAGGTGAAACCATTTTTTTTTTTTAATTTTATTTATTTATTTATTTATTTATTTATTTATTTATTTATTTAGAGCATGAGCAGGGGTCAGGGGAGAGGGTAAGGGGAAAGGGAGAGAAAGAATCTCAAGTAGACCCCACACTGAGCACGGAGCCTGAGGTAGGGCTCAGTTTATGAAACCTGAGATCACGACCTGTGCTGAAATCAAGAGTCACACACCTAACTGATTTAGCCACCCAGGCAGCCCACGGTCAAAAGATTTGTAAGCGGCAAAGCCAGTCTTCAGACTCTAGTTTGTCTCCTGCATCTCATTCTCCCTAGCTCTACCTGACACTGTAGTATGTGTTTTTCAGTAACTACTTTATCAAGATATAATGCACATACCATATAATTCACCCATTTCTAGTGTACAATTCCATGGATTTTAATATACTCACAGAGTTGTGAAGCCATCAATTTGAGAACATTTTAGAACATTTCATCAACCCCTGAAGAAATCCCATATGCTTTAGCCTTCACTCCTCATTTCCTCCCAGCCCCCTCTCCCTACACAGCCCTAGGCAACCACTAATTTACTTTCATCTCTATTCTAGACATTTCATACAAATAGAATCATATAGTATGTCTGTATCTGGCTTCTTTGACTTAGTATAATGTTTTCAAAGTTCATGTTGTAATGTATCAGTACTTCATTATGGCTGATTCTGTATTCCATCCTATGGATATACCACATTTTGTTTATCCATATGTTATTTGGTGGACTTTTGGGTTGTTTCCACTCACTGGCTATTATGGATAATGCTGTCATGAACATTTGTTCAAGTTCTTATGTGGGTATATGTTTTCATTTCTCTTGGGTACTGTGGCTCATTTTTGAACCCAAGCTTTTGGGGATGTCCCTGATTGGTGCAGTCCAGGTCACACGTCTATAGAAATTCTTCTTAAGATACAGAGAATCTGGGAGTGTGAGTTTTTGGCTCACACTCATAATGAGGTGAGGTGAGCTCACCCCTGGGTGAGCCTTGAGGAAGGCTCAGACTCATAATGTGGCAAATTACCAAAGTCTGGGAGAGCATTTGTGTAGGTTTTAAGTTTATTGATTCTTGGCTCCAAATTCCCTCTTTTTGCCTGCTCTTTGATAATGGAGCTGGGCCTTGGTATTTCTCCTTGGCCAGCCAGGAAGTTGTTCAGCCTGGCTTGTAGAGGGGGCTGGAGGGGCAGTGGAGGAGAAAGGGGCTCTCTTTCTTCGTTCTAGTTGCTAGGATTCTTTTCTCTTCACTGTCTGGTCCCCTGTGGTTTCTCCAGGCCACGTTTCTGCCAGGAACAGCTTTCTCCGGCTTCCACGTGCTTCTCTCTTGACTTGGGTGGCAGTAGGGTATCTGGGAGCCTCAGGCAGGATAGGCTGTGCCCTGAAAGGTCACTGGTTTCACACCCTCCCCTCAGCCCCAAGCATATGTGTGCTGGGGAATGAGATGGGATGGGGTGAAGGCTGTGGGATGGCTGTCTAATGACCCAATCCTAATTCCATACACCTGGCCTGGAGTTGCCTTGGCCACACCACACACAGAAGAAGTATGCCAGACCCTGCTGATGGTGTCCCCTTTCATTCCCAGCTCCATCAGCACCTTCACAGTCCCCAACTCCCTGTACAGCCTCTCACCAGCCTTGGCTTGTGTGCTCCCTGAGTGCGGTTCTGCCCCCATGACGACTGTTGACCAGCTCTGACCCTGGTGGCCCAGAGTACTCTCCACCATCCAGTGGTAGAGGTCTGAACCCCTCTTCAGATTGTCCTTCCTTGTGTACTCCTTCTCTGACCTAGGGTACGCTTCAGAATTCTCATTCCATCTTTATAGTCACTCTCTTACCATCGAGCCCCACATTGGGCTCTATCTCACAACCTTGAGACCATGACCTGAGCCAAAATCAAGAGTCAGATGCCTAAACGACTGAGCCACCCAGGCACCCCAATGCCTGGCATTTTAAATCATAATTTCAAGTTGTATTTCCAACAGAGACTAGTAGCTATTTTTTCTACCTTTATGTAGATTTCTTAAACTTTTTTTTCCCGTATCTTTATTAAGTGTGTCAGTCAAGTTTCTACCAGAATCAGTAGAATCTATCTATCTATCATCTATCTATTATGTAGAGATTATTGTATTCCAAGTTATTGGCTCAGACAGGCAGTGATGCTGCAGTCCACAGGCAGAATTTCTTTTCCTGCAGGGAAGAATTCTCACCCTCCTCCACTCCACCACTTAGTTTTGCTCTAATGCCTTTCAGCTGATCAGATGGGCTCACTTGCATTATTGCAGATAATCTCCTAGACTAACTGATTGCAGACTTTAATGACATCTACAAAATAGTTTCAGAGAAACACCTAAATTAATGCTTAATTGAATAACTGGAAACTATAGCCAAGTTGATTATAATTTACATACAATGAACTGTCCATATTTAAAATGTATTGTTGCATCTTGGCACCTATAGACACCTGTCCACTCCCTTCCCCAGACATCAAGAGATCTGCTTTCCATCATTATACGTTAGCTTGCATTTTCCAGGATTTAATAACAGGTATTTGTGGATGAATGGATGATGCCCGGTGAAGTGAAGTAACTTGCGAAACTCATACAGCTAGGAAGTGGTCATGCCAAGATCCACACCCGCACCTGCAGGTTCCTCAACTCCGCAGCCTGTCTCCACTGCCTCCCCCGTGCAGGAATCTTCTGGGGGCGGAGAATGTCAGCTCCTTGAGGGCAGGGACTGTCTGATCCTCTGATTTCTTTCTTTGTTTTTTTAAAGACTTTATTTATTTATTTGACAAAGACAGAGAGAGAGAGAGCACAAGCAGGGAGAGCAGCAGGCAGAGGCAGAGAGAGAAGCAGGCTCTCCGCTGAGCAGGGAGCCCAATTCGGGGCTCGATCCCAGGACCCTGAGATCACAACCTGAGCCAAAGGCAGGTGCTTAACTGACTGAGCCCCCCAGATACCCCCACCCTTCTGATTTCATTCTTTCCTCTCCTTAGCTTCCTCTGGGACCTACAGGACATGGCACTTTAATAAGTGGTTGATGAATTTAATTGTCTCTTCTCTGTACGTTTCCTCACGTCCCTTCCTATGTCTCTGCCTGTTTCAGTTATCTACTGATACATAGCAAATGACCCCAACACTCTGGATAAAAACAAGAGTGACTTATTACTTCTCAAGGTTCTAAGAGTCAGCTGAGCTGTTTTTCTCCCGTACTCACTCACTCACCAGGCTGTTGTTAGCTGGTGGGCTGGGTGCTGGGGTCAGCTGGGATGCTCATCTGGATGGGTCTTTCTCTCATGGAGGTCTTTCACCATTCAGTAGTCCAGATTGGGCTTTTTTGCAAGGTGGCAAGAATATTTCCGACACACAAGCCCTTGGCAAGCTTCTGTGTTAATGCTCCAATGGCCAGAGCCAGTCATGTGGCCAAGTCACGGTCAGTGTGGGAGGAGACCATACAGGGGCGTCAGGGTGGTGCGGTTGCTGCTCAGGTCAGTCCACTGCTCTGCCCTGGGGCTCCCCCTTGTTTATGGAGCAGAATACTTTGCTCTAAGAGAAAGGACTGAGGTTCCCGATGGCCTGCTACCTGTTAGCCGCGTGACCTTGGCCAGGAGACTCAGCTGTGCCATGCCTCAGTGTTCACGCCTGTAAAATGGGTTAATGTTCATCCCTTCCACAGAAGTTAGATAAGTTCATGCAGGCAAAATTCTTAAATCAATGCCTGGCTCCTAGACAGCCCTCGATAAACATTGCCGCTGTTATGCTGTCCCCATCACTTCCGGCTGGCGTGCTAGTGTCCACGGGAGCTCTTGTATCAGCTGTGAATTATACTTGACTGTTAGAACGGAGACCACCTGCAAGATAGAGGTCTGTTTCTCTCCCACGTGAGACAAATCCAGAGGCGGGGCTAGTAGTTCAGCCCCACAGGCTTGTCAGGGATGCAGTGCCTTTCAGCCACCTGCTCAGCCCATTTACAGGTCATCACTGCGGCTCCAGGAGCCTGAGGCATATTCAAAGCAACAATTACATAGGAGGAGTAAAGGGGATGACGGGCACCTGCCAGCTGACTAGTCCCTTTAGGAAACTTTTCCGGAAGTCCCGCCCCAATTCTAGAGGGTTGGGTTTTTTGTTTGTTTTTCGTTTTCTTTCTTTTTCTTTTCTTTTCTTTTCTTTTTTTTTTTTTTTTTTTTTGTCTTAGCTATCCTAACTGCAAGGAAAGCTGGTTGATATCTTTTAGCTGGGCGCTAAATTGCCACCTGCAATTAAATCGGTGTTCTGTTACTAAATAAGTGGAGAACGGATACAGCCTGGGCCACTAGGAGTCTTTGCCACACACCCCTGGCTCGACGGTGAGGGAGCCAGTGTGAGTAGACCAAATGGCAGGTCGATACGCCCTTCCCACTAGAATGTCAGCTCTAGGAAAGCAAGGATCTTTGTGTTTTGTTCACTACTCCTTAGTCATGCCACCAGGTTAAGGCCTGGTACACAGCAGGCACTCGGCAATGCTGAACAAATGGACCTCCGGCTAAGACCCCCGAGGAGCAGAAAAAAAACAATTACAATTGTTTGAAACACGGTAGAGGTTGTTGGGGTTTTTTTTTAAGATTTTATTTATTTATTTGACAGACAGAGATCACAAGTAGGCAGAGAGGCAGGCAGAGAGAGAGGAAGGGAAGCAGGATTGCTCCTAAGCAGAGAGCCCAATGCGGGGGATCGATCCAAGGACTCTGGGATCATGACCTGAGCCAAAGGCAGAGGCTTTAACCCACTGAGCCACCCAGGCACCCCCATGGTAGAGGTTTTAAAAGGAAATACTTATTGGGGTGCCTGGGTGGCTCAGTGGGTGAAACCTCTGCTTTCAACCCCACGTGGTCATCAGGGCTCTCTGCCCAGCAGGGAGCCTGCTTCCCCTCTCTGTCTCTGTCTGCCTACTAGTGACCTCTGTCTCTGTCAAATACATACATAAATAAAATCTTTAAAAAAAAATAAAAGGAAATACTTACTGATTTGCCTCTAATATTTTATTTTGAAATTTTGCACTCTTACAGAAAAGTGATAATAGCAGGTACAGAGATGTTCCTAAGCCCTTCCCCTAGATTCACCAGTGTTAACCTTTTACCTCCCTAGGGCGCCTGGGTGGCTCAGTCGGTTAAGCCTCTGCCTTCTGCTCAGGTCATGATCTCGGGGTCCTGGGGTCGAGCCCTGCATCGGGCTCATTGCTTGGCAGGGAGCCTGCTTCTCCCTCTGTCGGCCACTCCCCCTGCTTACACTCTGTCTCTCTGACAAATAAATTTTAAAAAAAAAACAGCTAACCAAACCACTTTACCTTCCTTTGTCTCTCTCTCCCACTCGAAAGCAATTGCAGCTATCACAGTACTCTACACCTCAGTGCCTCCTGTGAATCTCCTCAAATCAAGGACATTTTCTGACACGAATCACAGTGCTCCAAAATTTCAACATTACGGTAACAGGACAACACTATATTATTTAGTATGCACTCCATATGCAAACTTATCCAGTGATACCCATAATATTTTTGTTCTTTAAAACTATTTACAGTTTCAAATCCAGGATCCAATCCAATCAAGGACCATGCAGATGTTGATGACGCGTCTCTTTCTGTCCTTTGATCTGGAGCAGTTCCAAAGCCTTTCTGTTTTGTTTTATTCTCTTACGACGTTGACGTTTTTGAAAAGTCCAAAGCTGGTTGTTACACAAAAAATTTTGGCTTGGATTTGTCTGATTGTTTCTTCATGATTTAAATTCAGGTTAAATGTTTTTGGCAAGAATAATTCAGAGATGGCGCTGTGTCCACGAGGAACATGATTTCGGTTTGTCTCCTTTTTGGTGACTGGGTTAAGATGAAATCTGGCATGTTTCGCCCTTGTAAAGACTTCGTTTCTTCCTTCTAATTAATACGTCATCTGTGGGATGCTACTCGAGACTGTGTGAATATCTTTTGCCTCAAAATCTTTTCGCCCAAAGGATGAAAATTGATTGGTGATCTTTATTTGAATGAATTATTCCATTGGTGGTCCAAAATGCCTTGAAGAGTTTGAAATACCAGTGATGGTTCAAACAGAAACAACCCGGATTTTCATGGAGAGAAAAATTTTCAGCTCTCTGGAGTCCTTCGACAACAATGTAGAAATAAATTTCTCTTGCTTTTTTTTTTTTTCTTAAATTGGTTTTGTAGCTAGATTCCCCCACATCCTGATTCTATTTGTCCATCTGTCTCTGTCCCCTTCCTCCCTTCCTTATTCCTATTTTCCCCTCCCCTGACTCAGAATTCCTTGGAAAGACTAGCCAAGAGTCGCTATATCTTAGTGTTTGGGGAAATCATTAAACTTAAGTGAGCGATGAAGCTTTGGGGCCATAGACAGGCAATGAGGATATGATGATGCGGGTGATAATGAACGTTTACTGAGCATGGATGATGTGCCGAGAATGATTCTAAGTGGTTTATAGATATTAAGTACCTATATTTTCAACAACCTTATGAGCTAGGCACTATTTTTATCTACCTTATTTCAGAGGAAAGTGAGGTACTGAAAGGGGAGATGATTTGATCAAAGACACATATACCTAGTAAGTGGCAGATCTGGGACCTGAATCCAAGTGATCTCACGCCAGGTTATCTTTCCCACTCTCTTTAACTTTAACAAAGAGACTTTGCAAAGAGAAAGACTTTGAAGTGGCTAACAGATATCTTGCAAAAAGACCGATATTTGTATCAGTCAGGGTTCATTTGTAAGAGGAATAAACCCCGGTAGCTATTCTAAACAAAAAGGGTTCGTAGTAAGATTCAGGCACTTACTGTGATGGTTAATTTTATGTCAGCTTGGCTGGGCCATGGTGCCCAGACATTTGGCCAAATGTGATTCTGGATGTTTCTGAGAGGGCGTTTTTGGATGAGATTAACATTTACATCTATTGACTTTTGAGTAAAGCAGATTGTTCTCCATAACCTGGGTAGGCCTCATTCAAAGGCCCCAAGAGAACAAAAGATGCCCCCCACCCCCGCCGCCCCGCGAGCAAGAGAAAAATTTCCCAGCAGACAGTTTTTTAGACTTGAACTGCAACCTTGTCTCTTCTCAGGGTAGCCAGTTTTCCAGTTCACCATGCAGATTTTGGATTTGCCAGTTTCCATATTTCCTTAAAAAAAATTTTTTTCCTTAAAAAAAAAAATCTCTCCGGGCGCCTGGGTGGCTCAGTGGGTGGAGCCTCTGCATTCGGCTCAGGTCCTGATCCCGGGCTCATGGGATCCAGCCCCGCATTGGGCTCTCTGCTCAGCAGGGAGCCTGCTTTCCCCTCCTCTCTCTCTGCGTGCTGCTCTGCCTACTTGTGATCTCTCTCTCTCTCTGTCAGATAAATAAATGAAATCTTTTTTTTTTAAGATTTTATTTATTTATTTGACAGAGATTACAAGTAGACAGAGAGGCAGGCAGGGGGCGGGGGGAGCAGGCTCCCTGCTGAGCAGAGAGCCCGATGCGGGGCTCGATCCCAGGACCCCGGGATCATGACCTGAGCTGAAAGCAGAGGCTTTAACCGAGCCACCCAGGCACCCCAAATAAATGAAATCTTATAAAAAACCCCAAAAAACCTCTCTTCATATATATATATGTATGTACCATATACATATCACAATAATATATGATAATTATATATATTAATACCTCTATATCTATAGATTACCTATTGGTTCTATTTCTCTGGCGAACCCTAATACGCTTATAAAATCACTCAAAGGCCTGGAGGAGAAAGCTGTAGGCTTGGTGTCCAGGAATGACCTTCTGGCAAATTCTGCAGAGTTTGCCCACCAGAGAGCTCCTACTTCTCCCACAACCAGGGAATTCAGGAGACTGTTGTGGGACTATTGAATTCAGGAGCAAATTGGGAGGACTGATTGTTCATCTATAGTCTCAGCTCCAAGCTCATTTGTCTCTGCTTTGTGTGTGCTCCGTGCTCCATGATTGTAGGGCTGAAAACCGACACACTGCATTTTCCTGAACTCTTTGCCATCTTCTGATTAAGTTCTGCCAAGGAGAGGGGCGCCTGGGTGGCTCAGTGGGTTAAAGCCTCTGCCTTCGGCTCAGGTCATGATCCCAGGGTCCTGGGATCGAGCCCCACATCGAGCCCCACATCGAGCCCCACATTGGGCTCTCTGCTCAGCAGGGAGCCTGCTTCCTCCTCTCTCTCTGCCTGCCTCTCTGCCTACTTGTGATCTCTGTCAAATAAATAAATAAATAAAATCTTAAAAAAAAAAAAAAAGTTCTGCCAAGGAGAGAAGAAGGGAACAGCAACTTTCTTCTTGCTTCTAGCTCAGATCAGCATCCTTACAATAGCAGCCTAGCAGCCTGTCGTCGCTAGGGTTCCTAAAAAGAAGACCAGGGTCGCCCTCAGGATGGATACCTGTGGAAAGGAGGGGGAATGTAGCAGGATTGGGCAGGGGAGACATGGAGCTGTGATATATTCCCAACAAAGACAGCCCCCCGACCCTGCGGCAGCTCTGGATGGTTTTCCAGAATTGTCTTGAGTTGGGATGAGGAACTGGGGTCTTTAGACCCCCACATTTATCAGTGGTTGGATGTAGGCTGCCCGTGGAAAGAGGTGTGAATTTAGGCAAAACAGGTTTCTTTAACTCAGGCAATTCCCAAAGACAGTGACAGACAAGCCCTCCTGGCACCTGGAGAAGTTCTTCATTCTTGAATGGTGTTCTGGGTCATTTATCATAACACCCACTGCACGGTGGAACACTCTAGCTCCAGCTGTAATACTGCAGCGGTCCCAGTACTAGCTGCTCTGTAGCCCCTAAAACACACCGGTAGTCCAATATGCTGTGTGCCATGGATGGTCAGAGAACCAGCTCCAAGTTCTCTCCTCTGAGCCTAGGCACCTGCAGCAGGGAGCTCCCTTCAGAAGTTGGAGCAAGAGTGGCCATCGTGCCTCCTTGGAGGTTTGCAGGTTCCAGTACAAGGTATCGATAGTCTGAGAACCCATCCAGTGGGGACTTGTCGCAAAGATCCTGGATTCTGGGAGCACCATCTATCTTTGTTCCTTCAATCCTAGAGGTGAGAGCTATTTTATTCCATTGCTGATATTTGGGTTACTCTGGTGTTCTTTTTTTTTTTTTTTTTCCTCAGTCAGCTTTCCAAACACCTGTGCGACCAAATCTCTTAATTTAAACGCTGTTACTTGAAATACCTAGAGTAGTTCTATTTTCCTGACTGAAACCTGATGAGTAACACTGCTCCAGTTAAAAGAAAATGTGGGATCATGAGGTTATCACCGGAACTGTTGACTTCAAGAGTGTGCCCTGTGGTTGGGACTCTGCGGTTATGAACTTGTCCCACTGCTTCTTGACATCTGTGAATCTTGAAACTGGGGATGCTGCCGTGGAACAAAATGAAAACAGCGGGAAGAAGGCCTGCACACCAGTTCTCATGCTCTCTCTCTTTCTCTCGAAGAAATAAAATCTTAAGCAAACAAAACAAAAAAAATAGGCTGCTAGATTTGGGGTGCCTGGCTGGTTCGGTCAGTGGAGCATGTAACTCTTAATTTCAGGTGAGTTTAAGCCCCACACTGGGCTTGCAGCCTGCTTAAAATTTAAAAATTAATAAATAAACTGCTAAATTTATGTGGTGGTTTGTTAGGGCACCAATAGGAAACTAATAGAATAAGAGAAAAAGACTCTCGGATAGGCATTAACCCTGCCGGATAATTTCTGTGTTTGTCACCATCTGCCTGCAGGGGAGAAGCCAGCCCAGCTTGAGAGGTTCCTGGGACTGAGGCAGGCCAAGCCCGGACATGCCCTGGCAGTCTGATCAGACTTCCATCCCTCTTCTGCCTTTTCCAGGATGTCCAGAGTGGAGTCGTAGAGTGTCTGTGACCCTTTTCTGACTTATTTTGAGAGTGCTTAATAAACAAGAAAGGGCAGGAGGGAAGTTACCATGCAGCAGAGGAAACTTTAGAAGGTGATGGATATGTTTATTATTTTGACCGTGGTGAGGGTTTCACAGATGTATTCATAGGTCAAAATTGATCAAATTGCAAACTTACGTTATAAATATCTGCAGTTTATTCTATGTCCGTGATACCTTGGTAAAACCATATAGGAAAAATAGACAAGGCTAAGGCATGAAAAGAGAAACCATAGATGGGGAGAAAATATTTGCCAGACAAGGATCTGATAATGGCCTTTCATCCGGAATATATTTTTTAAAACTTGCAACTCAGTAGTAAGACAAATGAGCCAATAAAAATGGGCAAAAATGTTGAACAGACAGTTCCCCAAGGGGAATATGTGGGTTGCAAAGGAGATGAAACCATGCTTGTCATCGTTAGTCATTAGGGAAATGCAAATTAAAATCACAATGGGATTAAAGAGGGCACGTGATATGATGAGGGCTGGGTGTTAGACTGAACCAATGAATCATTGAACATTCTATCAAAAACTAGTGATGTACTATATCTTGGCTAATTGAATTAAAAAAAACAGAAAAAGGTTAAAAAATAAATAAAAAATAAAAAGGAATTCCCAACATTAAAGAAATAAATAAATAAAAATAAAATCACAATGAGAAAAAAATAAAAAGGAAATCACCATGAGATACCATTACTCACCCAGACGAATGACTGAAATCAGAAAGACTGAAAATACCAAGTGCTGGAGAGTTCAAGATCAACAAAACTCGGTGAGGGCTGGACCTGGGTTCTCTTGGTCATCACTGTGTCCCACTGTCACACAGGTCAGGGCCTAGCATAGAGCAGGTACTTGGTAAATGTGTACTGAATAAACGAATGAAGTACTTTGAGAGGATTTTTTTTTAAAGTAAGTTCTACACCCAATGTGGGGTTTGAACCCACAACCCTGAGATCAAGAGTCATACCCTTTACTGCCTAAGCCTGCCAGGTGCCCCAAGAAGACATTTCTTGATGATGACTAGAGTCCAAGGGCAACTGGCTGCTCTCTTCTGGGGATCCTCCAAGATAATGTCCCAGCTCGGGGGTGATGACTTCACAATAGTTGTTTTTTTTTTTTTTTTTAAAGATGATTTATTTGAGAGATAGAGTGAGAGAGAGAGATCATGAGCCAGAGGAGGGAAAAACTAGCAGGAGAAGCAGACTCCCCAATGAGCAGGGAGCCCACTTTGGGGATTGATCCCAGGACCCTGGGATCATGACCTGAGCCAAAGGGAGACGCCCAACCGACAGACCCACCCAGGCGCCCCGTACAATAGTTGTTACATTCCTTCATTCATTAATCATACTTTCCTGACATCTACAGAGTCCAGGCTTTGGCCCTTGATCCTGGAATCCAATGTGGCCCACCGTCCCAGCCCTCTGACAGCTCAGAGGCCACATTAACAAAGAGCCCACACATGGGGTGAGTGTCATGTGCAAAGCGTGGAGGAAGAAAAGCAAGGAGTGACTTACGGATGGGTCCCGTGAAGGCTTCTCAGAGGAAGAGCTGATCTTGTTAAATCTCAATGGATGAAGGAGAATTTCCAAAGCTCCCCAAGGACAAGGTCTTATCAATACACCCATGTCAATTTCCCCTTTTACATGCCTGCTGCCTGCAGGGGTGAGAAGGCTAAACTCCCATTTCTCAGACTCCCCTGCAACCAGGATCTGCCTTACATTTGGGTTTGTCCAATCAGATGTACTCATACAAGATGTGAAAGAATGGCGGGCGTGAGGCAGAAACCGCTCTTCTCCCTGCTCCACCATCATGGAAGGGTTGGCTTTTCTGGGATGGTCTTTCTGATCAAAGCCATTTCCTTTTTTTTTTTTTTAAACACTGTATTCATCTATTTGACACAGAGAGAGAAAGAGAGAGAGAGAGCACAAGCAAGGGGAGTGGCAGGCCGAGAGAGAGAAGCAGGTCCCTGGTGAGCAGGGATCCCAATGCTGGGCTTGATGCCAGGACGCTGGCACTATGACCTGAGCTGCAGGCAGATGCTTAACCGACTGACCCACTCAGGCGCCCCTGATCATGGCCATTTCCTGAGGGTGGTTGTCCATCACTGGGACAGATTCCCAGCTGTGTTGCCTTCCTGAACATGGCAGTGGAAGCCAATTCCTAATTAAGCAGTCAAGGTCCTGATCAAAGAGAAGAAGTCAGCCCTTGAAAAACCTGTCTATGGTTTGGCTCCTGAAATTGTACCAGGATGGTCAACACAGAATCTGTTTGAAGATCTTTTTCTTTAATCTGACATAGAAAGAGAGTGCGAGAGAGAGCGAGAGAGGGAACACAAGCAGGAGGAGTGGGAGAGCCGAGCAGGGAGCCTGATGCGGGGCTTGATCCCAGGACTCTGGGATCATGATCCGAGCTGAAGGCAGATGCTTAACAAATGAGCCACCCAGGAGCCCCAGCACAGAATCTATTTGTTCTGATATTTTTGTTAGCCATTTAACATCTGATAATAAGGCCCTTTCTGCCACAATTAACTAGCCTCGGTCCTGGTCTCTGTAAGGAAAGATGTGAGATCGTTATGGCTATTTAGCAAATCCCCACAAACTTTGTGGTGTCAAATAGAAATTTATTCTCTTGGGACACCTGGGTGGCTCAGTGGGTTAAGCCACTGCCTTCAGCTCAGGTCATGATCTCAGGGTCCTAGGATCGAGCCCTGAATCGGGCTCTCTGCTCGGCGGGGAGCCTGCGTTTCCCCCCCTCTTCTCTCTGCCTGCCTCTCTGCCTACTTGTGATCTCTCTCTTTGTCAAATAAATAAATAAATAAAATCTTAAAAAAAAAAAAGAAATTTATTCTCTCACAGCTCTGGCAACCAGAAGCTCGCCATCAATATCACTGGGCCAAAATCAAGGTGTGCTCCCTCCGCAAAGGCTCCAGGGGAGATTCCGCCTTGCCTCTTCCAGCCTCTAGGGGCTACCAGTCTTCCATGGCTTGTGGCCACATCACTCCCATCTCTGCCTCTGTGGTCATATCACCTCCTCTCTCTCTCTCTTTCTTTCTCTCTCTCTCTTTTTTTAAAAGATTTTTAAAAAAGTAATCTCTACACCCCAGTGTGGGGCTCAAACTCACCACCCTGAGATCAGGAGTCAAGGCTCCACCGACTGAGCCAGCCAGGCACCCCGTCTCCTCCTCTTTTGTGTGGGTAATCTCTCAGTGTATCGCACTTACAGGACACTTGCCATGGCATTTAACTCCCCCCATCCCCTCATCCAGAATAATCTCATCTCTTCTTTAATTTAATCACATTTGGGAAGACTTCCCTGCCCCAGTAAGGTCACATTTCATTTTTCAGCCTGTCACATGGAACAATGTAGGACCTTTCTTAGAGCACCTGTTTCGCCTCAAGCCAGATTCCCCTCATCATCCACCCGAACTGGATCATCATGAAACACTTTGTCTCTTTCTTCCTCTAGATTCACTCTCTGCTCTGTCCTAGGTCTCAGAATCTGGATCGCACCAACGAGGACTCCCTTCCCTTCTGTCTTCCAGCTGGGGTTGGCCATAACCACTTCCTCCCACGTCCCTTCCAGTTTGGGAATGGTAAGTTTGCGGCCATTGGCTGGGCCTGGGACTCTCCCTTTGTTGGTTACCCTTAACCACGCCCTGTCTCTGATCATTGCTGCTTAAGTAAGTCCCTTCCCTCATTTGACTGTGACATGGGTGTGCTACAGGGATCCTGGTTGACACACAGTCACATAGTCATGCCTACTCTGATCCCTAGCAAGAGGAATGGGACTTCCATGATTGGTTTTAGGTCAATCAGATTCGGCCAAGAATAACGTGGGGGAGGGGATCTGCCAAAAAGACACGAGAAATATTTTGTCGGGCTGGGAACAACTCTGTCTCCTTTATCCGTTTTGGAGCTAGGACCCTGAGATAATGCTTCCTCCTTGTTTGACAGTTTATATGTTAAAGCTTTTCTTAAAGTAATGGTACATTGATTAAGTATGGAGTCCTTACTTGTGCCAGGGACTGGCAGCTGACATGACTTAATGTTTTTAATTCCCACAATCACCTGGTGAAGAAAGATATTGGAACTATTTTATCCATTGGAAACTAAGAGTTGAAGTGACTTGCCCAAGGTCACACAGCAACTCGGTGAGCAGACTTGAGATTCTAAGATCTCTCTGACCTCAGAGTTCATTAAAAAAAAAAAAAAAGATTTATTTATTTCTTTGAAAGAGAGAGAAGGGAAGGGGCAGAGGGAGAGAGTCTTTTTTTTTTTAAGATTTTATTTATTTATTTGACAGAGATCACAAGTAGGCAGAGGCAGACAGAGAGAGAGAGGGGGAAGGAGGCTTTCCGCGGAGCAGAGAGCCCGATGTGGGGCTCGATCCCAGGACTCTGGGATCATGACCTGAGCCAAAGGCAGAGGCTTTAACCCACTGAGCCACCCAGGCGCCCCGGAGGGAGACAGTCTTAAGCAGACTCCACACTGAGGGCTCAGAGCCCTACCTGGGGCTTGATCTCACGATTCTGAGATCACACCCTGAGTTAAACCAAGAGTCTGATGCTTAACCAACTATGCCATCCAGGCACCCCAGAGTTCACATTTTTAACCACTATGATCATACTATCTTCTTTATCATACTGGAGACACTTCTACCTATCAGGTCGAATACTCATTGCTTTGCATATATTATTTTGAATCCACAAAACCTATGAATACATCTCACCAACTTTTCTGCCCCGCTGAGATCTAACTCATCATCATAGCACACCTAGACTCCCTTATCCACTCCTAGGCATGCCAGTCCCTTCTCCTCTTACAAGGCCAGAATGTTAGACGCATACATTGGAACAGCGGCTTCCTTGCTCAAAAACCCTGTCGGGACTCGCTGTGTATCCTCCAGGAAATCCAAGTGCTTTGAAGATCTCACAGACGCCGTAGGACCTGGCCCTTGTCTACCTGGCTAACCTTGCTCCCAGCGTGGAGCTCTGGACTCCAGTGCTAGCCTCCTCTCTGCTCCTCCAACTGACGACAAGCTCCTTCCCCAGTCTGGAGCTCCTTGAGGATAGGGGCTGCAGCACAGTACCCCAATACATGGCAAATAACTGACAGCCAGGAAACAGCATCCACGCGGAATGAGTGTGTAACTGAATGGGTGGATATTGACAAATGCATCTTTAGAAGAAAAGTATCACTAGGCTATTTTCAGAGGAAGAACCTAGAAGTCAGAAAAGGCTAGTATGTTACTGAAAGTAACTTGGCAAATAAATGTCCCATCTGGGTATCAGATTCAGGTTGGCCTTCCTCCTCTTCACACCACCTCCAAATGATTGCTCCCAGCTAGTCAGTGTAACACCATTTAATAAGTGAAAATAAATACTTCAGGGGGGAATGGGTGAAAACACAGGTACACAGGGCATACAGATAGGAGGACACATAAATAGCAGGATCCAAAAAATATCACAACAAGGGGGAACTCTGACGTTTGTGATCCCCCAATCCCTCAAGAAATGAGACCAACTTGGGTGGGGAGATAAAAGATTCAGATTCATAGAATCTTTTTTTTTTTTTTTTTTAAAGTAAGCTCCACACCCAGCGTGGGGCCCAATAGAACTCATGACCCTAAGATCAAGACCTGAGCTGAGATAAAGAGTGAGAGGAGGCTTAACCCACGGAGCCACCCAGGCGCTTGAAATTCCCAAATTCACAGAATCTCAAAGGAGGTGTTGAAGGTTCAGATCAGAGGTCCAGCCCCGTTATGGTGAGAAGAACCCAGGACAATGGCATGAGTAAGACTGTCTCTGGGTACTTGGCAGAAGGGGGTGGGGGGTAGGGAAGCAAAAGACTGTCAGTGGCCAAAGTGGACCGAGGTTTGAAGTTTCTTCCTGAACAACCTTGTAAAGATAATAGGGCAATGCATCCCGCGGAAATATCGCTGCACCCCGGGGGAACTCGGTCTGGTCTTGCGAAAAACACCCGCCCCTCTGGCCCTCAGGGCAGGTGAGTAGAGGTCCGGCCAACACACGCTGAGTCTCCCGAGCCTCAGTGCCCACTGGCTGAGACACCCGCCTGCTCCAGGGGGCCAGCAGAAGGCAGCCCCCCGCAGCCGGCCGCCTGCAGACCCGCGGGTCCCAGGTAAAGCCGCCGCGGGGATCAGAGACAAGGCCCCGAGTTCGCCACCAGCTTCAGGTCCCACGTGAGCAGGCGCAGGAGGTTGAAGATGACGCTGGCTTCGTGGCACCGAGGCGAGTCCTGGAACCCGGGAAGGAGGCGGAGCCGGGCTGAACCAGGAATTCCCTTTCGGGCAAAGTCCCCTCCAAAGTCCCCTCACCGCTCAGAGTCGGAGCTCCCAGCCCGCCTCCACCTCCCACGGTCCTCCCTGCGGTCTAACTGCCCCATCGCCTGCTCCACTCACAGCTCTCCGTGTTGGGGGACGCCTCCTCGGTGGCCGCAGGGACTTCCTCCGCGAGCCCAGCCGGACCAGCTCGAGCTGCAGGGGGGACACGAGGGCCATGGAGACGGCGAAGAAGCGAGTGTCCCGGCCACTCGGCCCGCGACCCTCCCAGCCACAGACCAAAGCCCGGATCGGGGGACACCGACACCACGCGAATCGTGGCTGCGGAACAGACCCGCCAAGCCGGTGGGCTTGGGCTGGAGGCCGGGGGCGCAGAGAGAGCTGGGAGGACCCGAGGGGCCGGGGGCGCGGGCGGCACTCACGCAGGCCCCCACATCCCGTCGCGCGGCCGCCAGCAGCTGCAGGGTCGGGCCGGTGCCGGGGAACCGATCAGGGCTCGGCAAGCGGCTCAGCACCGCCTGGGCGTCCGCCAGGTCCCGGACCACAACGCGGAGGCGCGCGCACGACTGCGGGGGGAGCGGACGCCAGTTAGCGAGGCCGTGCTCCCTACCCGCGCCGTCCCCCATCCCCCGCGACGGCTCGCCCCCCTCACCCAGGGCGGCGGACGATCCCTCCTGGGGCGGAACGAGCAGTTGCGCGGCCTCCAGCTCAGCGTCTCCTCCTCCTGCGGGACAAGGGCCGGCGTGAGGCTGGGCCTCCTCGCCAGGCCCCCGAAGCGCTGCGGCGGCGGGGATTCCTGCACGTAGAACGCGCCTGGCCGGGACGGTTGTGCGGATTGTGCACGGAACCTCGCAAGGCGCGAACGCTGGCTGAAGGCACCCGGTGACGCTTGGCCTCGCGCAGCGGGTCCTTTGGTCCGACGTGGAGCCCAGGCCGCCTGCAGGGGGCGCCCTCGGGGCACTGGCCCAGAGGCGGGGTCGGTGCTCCCGCCCGCTCCCCGCGGCGGCCCGCAACATCCGCTGCTCAGAATCCTGGCCCGAGATCCGAGCCGCCCTGCGGGGCGCTAGGGCGCTAGAGCGCCAGGGCCGTCGCACACCGGGACCAGCGGCTGGGGCCCGGCGGGCCCTCGGGCTCGGGGGACCGGGTGGGGACGTCTGGGCATCACTCACGTAGCGGTCCCTCAGCGCCTTGACGGCCGCCAGCGCCCTGGGGTCCAGCGAGCGGTAGTGGGACAGGAGGCAGCGCCGGGGCGTCGCCACGCCGGGGTCCGCCGCCTCGCCCGCGGTCACCAAGACCCATAGCGCCACGGCCATGGCGGCTCCGCCCCTCCGCCCCATTTCTGCTCCTGCAGAAAGCGACGGACGGCAGGCAAGACGCCCAGCCCCTGCCTCTGCTGGGCCTCGCACACCGACTGATGCTCAGAGCTCGGGTGCCTAGCACACGCGGTGGCGGTGGCGGTGGCGGTGGCGGTGGCGGTGGCGGGAGAGACCAGGAGCCCGGAGACCCCCTCTCTGCGTCGGCCTCTCTGCGCTCGCTTCTCCCCTGCGGAGTGCCCTGGGTGCCTCCTTGGTGCGGCCGCGGGACGGGCCTCCCACTGGCCCCGGCGTGGTGCCCACCTCCGACAGCGGTGCCTGCGCCCTCCATGGCGGCTTTATGTGTGCGGCGGAGACCCGGTGAGCCATCGGGCTTTCCCTCGCCATCCCGCTAAGCTTTCTGAACGTCAGCGCTGGCGGCAGGCCGGGTGGGATGCCTGCCATGGAGAAAAGGACTTTACCCACACGGGGTACCGTGCCAGCCCTGACTCTGCCCCAAAGTCTGCCACCAGTTCTGGTCTCCGTCCCATTCTATATCCCATCTTCTTGTCATAGCCTCGGGGTCCTCATCTCCGTTGTATATATGTTACAGAACTGTAAACGGCTGTGTAACAATCAGCCATTGTATAGGCTTACTGTGTCCTAGACCCTGTTTTAAGAAATCCATACATAGGGGCGCTTGGGTGGCTCAGTGGATTAAAGCCTCTGCCCTCGGCTCTGGTCATGATCCCAGGGTCCTAGGATCGAGCCCCACATCGAGCCCCACATCGAGCCCCACATCAAGCCCCACATCAAGCCCCACATCGGGCTCTCTGCTCAGTGGGGAGGCCTGCTTCTCTCTCTCTCTGCCTGCCTCTCTGCCTACTTGTGATCTCTGTCTGTCAAATAAATAAATAAAATCTAAAAAAAAAAAAAAGAAAGAAAAGAAATCCATACACAGGTGTCACCTTTTTGGAGAGAGATTTTATTTATTTATTTGAGATAGAGAGAGAGCATGAGTGGGAGGCAGAGGGAGAGGGAGAAGCAGGCTCCCTGCTGAGCAAGCAGTCCCATGCAGGACTCCATCTGGGGACCCTGGGATCACGACCTGAGCGGAAGGCAGACGCTTAACTGAGTGAGCCACCCAGGCACCCCAAGGTGTTACTTTTCATTCCTCAAAAAGCACTCAGCAAAGGATGTCTTATTATTACCCCAATTTTGTAGATCGGAAAACTGAGGCACAGAAAAGTGAAGGAACTTTTCCAAGGTAGGCAGTACCTGACAGAGGCCGTCTTTGAACCTACACAATGTCCAGCCCCAAGGCTTTCTCTCTAAGCCAGTAACTGCCCCTGCATATCTGATTCAGTTTCTCCTCTCTCTCCATCTCCATTCACCTGGTTCCATTCCTTCTTCTGCGCTCTGTAGAAGCCTCTCTTGGCTCTTGTTCCTGTTTCTGTCTGATTTTGTCTAGCTCCATATTTATCTCATTCCTTTTTCTAGCAATCATCCAGCCCGGGACTCCTCTGTCTGTGTCTGTCTGTCTGTCTGTCTCAACCTCCTTGTTTTAGTTTAAAAATAAAATCTACTTCACCTTGGAACCACTGTTAAAAAAAAAATCTACTACTTTTTTGATAGCAATAGTAATGCCAGTTCATGGAAAATACAGAAATGCATAAAGGAGGAAAAATAATACTTTTTTTTTGTTGTTTTCTCCCCTCAGCCTAACTCTGGACCCATGTTTCCAATGTGTAGCTATTTGATGTCTGTTTATTTGTGCATATGTTTCCTGATTACCAAAGGAACACATTTGAAGATTCAGTCAATGCAAAAACACTGGACTTGGTGAGTTAAAGGAGGTCTTTAATCCCACTTCCTGGAGGTGATTCTTTTTAACAATTAGCAACAATTCCATGTGCTATCTCCCCCTCTTGTTAAACACCCCCCCCTTTTTTTTTTCTTTCTAGAAATCATTTCTCCTAAACTGAAACCAGGCTGTACATGGTTTGGTAGCTTGTTTTTTGTTTATGTCTTACCATTATCTCTCATTTGCATTTCTCCACATCTTTAATGCTACTGTACCAGTTAGGGTCCCAGCTGGAAACAGATGGCCCAATCAATTTAGGATAATTTGAGGTGGGTTTAATACCCGGAGAATTTACAAAGGGTTTGGGTGGTAAAGGTAAAGGTAAATGACCAGGGGCAGTGCAAGGCCCTGGGGCCCTGGATGGGGGAAGGTCTGTCCTCCTTAGGCCCAGGGGAAAGGGAAAGGGAAAGGGGAGGGAGTGGTTGTTTGACCTGGGAAGGAGAATCTTTTTTTTTTTTTTTTTTGGGAAGGAGAATCTTGTTAGCAGGATGGACAAGTGTACAAATTGTCATGACCCTGCAGGGAGGAAAGCCGGGAATTAAATACATTCTCAAGTCTCAGAGAATAAATACTCTCCTTTCCTCTCCCTGGGCCTTCTATGAGGCCTCCAGTCGGCTGCACCCCCATGGAGGCCAAAGGCCAGCCTCCTGGGATGTGGCAGCAATGAGGGGGAGCAGTCAGTAGGAAGAGTTGGGCTGGAGGGGCAGTGGGAAACATCCCACATATAACACTATTAAGGCTTTCGTTCTAATGGGATCATTTAGTAACCAATCCCCTCCTGGTAGGCATTGAGGTTATTTCCAGGTTCTGTTAAAGCCATGGTTCTCCAGGCTGGTGAGAGGGAGGTAGCAATTTTTTCATTCTCTTAACTGCTGAAGTTTTTAAGTTGAATAAAATTTACCTGCTGAATTTTTTTCTTTTGTGGGTTATGTTTTCATTGTATGGAAAGCCATACCAAATTCAAAGTCCCCTAGATTTCCTCTGTGCTGTATTCTAGTAGTTTATAGTTTGCACTTTATATATTGAGATCTATGATCCACGGTGAATTACATGTGGAATTATCACACAAATGAGGGGCTCAGGTCATGATCCCAGGGTCCTGGGATAAACCCCTTGAATTGGGCTCCCTGCTCAGCAGGAAGTCTGCTTCTTCCTCTATCTCTACCCCTCCCCCCACTTGTGTGTGTGCTCTCTCTCTCAAATAAATAAAATAAAATAAAATAAAATAAGAGTTGGTTACTTAACTGTCTAAGCCACGCGGACACCCCTGTTCATTGTTGTTGTTGTTGTTTTTTAAAGTTTCTTTTATTTATTTAAGAGAGAGAGAAAGTTGGGGGAGGAGCAGAGGGAGAGAATCCTCAAGCAGCCTGCTGGCTGAGCACGGGAGCCCAACCAGGACGCTGAGATCATGACTTGAGCTGAAACCAAGAGCCAGATGCTCAGCGATTGGGCCACCCAGGCACCCCTGTTCATTGCTTTTATGCAGGAAAACCACAGACTTTTGTATGTTAACTTTGTGTCCTGCAACCTCGTTATAATCATGTATTGGTTCAGAAATGTGTTTTTATTTTTTTAAAAGATTTTATTTTATTTTACTTTGACAGAGAGAGAGAGATCACAAGTAATCAGAGAGGCAGGCAGAGAGAGGGGGGAAGCAGGCTCCCCGCCGAGCAGAGAGCCCCAGGACCCTGAGATCATGACCTGAGCTGAAGGCAGAGGCTTAACACACTGAGCCACCCAGGCACCCCCAGAAATGTGTTTTTAATGCATAATATAAAATACACATGGCTATGCAGAAAACTCATTATATTGAAACCCAGTTGCCAAAACATAAAAGCAAGTTTGTAATAAGTAATGCACATGCCTCGTTATCAATGCATTAAGTAATAAGATACTGCAATGGGGTTTAACAACCACTATCCTTTTGAGGTGGTAATGAGAGTAAATGATATGTCAAGACACGTGTCACATCTGTAGCGGACCGTGAAAATATCTGATTTCTTTCAGTAACAAAGTCACAGTTTCTGCTATTACCGTTGTGGTTTGTTGCTTACATTCATAATGGAAAGACATGCTAACTTTCATTAGAGAGCAGTGAAAACGAAAACGCATCTTTTTCTCGTGCAAGTTCAGCCTCCCCTGAGTCCTACTGTGGGGTGATCTGCGGACCTCAGGTTAAGCTAGACCTGCAGCAGTTAAATAGAATGAAACAGATCTATATGTGTTGACACGGAAGAATCTTCACGACATCCTATAGAGTGAAACGAAGTTATATGGCTGAACAGTACCCCTGGCGGGGCACTACCTTTGTTCAGAAGAACTCACAAGTGCAAACGCAGTTCAGTGGAGAAAAATAGCCTTTTTCACCGACAGTGCTAGAGCAATTGGACATTCACGAGCCAAACAGTGAACCTTGATCTAAACTTCACACCTAAAATAAAAGGAACTCAAAATGGACCACAGACTTAAATGTAAAATACAAAGCTAGAAGACTTTTGGGGGGGGGAAATCACCAAAAACACCTTTGGGATCTAAAGCTTGGCAAAGTTTTTAGGCTTGACACCAAAGGCTCGATCCGTAAGAGGACAACTGATGACCTGGACACGACTGAAAGCTTTTCCTCTGCAAGAGACCATGTTAAGTGGACGGAAAGTCGAGCTAAAGTAAAGACTGGGAAGCAATATTTGCAAATCACCTACTGGATCGCGGACTAGTACCTAGAGTATACAAAGAACTCTGAAAACTCAACAGTAAAAACTTAAACAGTCCAGGGGCACCTGGCTCCTTCAGTGGGAGGAGTGTGCAACTCTTCATTTCGGAGTCCTGAGTTCAAGGCCCATGTTGGGAGTAGAGATTACTTAAATAAATAAAACTTTAAAAAAAGTTAACAGTCCACATGGGAAATGGGCAAAAGAGACATTTCACCAAAGAATATACACAGATGGGAAATAAGCACACGAAAAGACCGTCTATGCCATTAGCCATTAGACAGACGCAAATTAAAACCACAGTGAAAGAAAAAAAAAAAACCACAGTGAGATCTCATTACACAGCTATCAGTATGGTTAACCCAAAAAATAATGACAACATCAAATGCTGGTGAGGTTGTAGGAGAAAGTGATCACCCACCATTGGTGTGAATGTAGAAATGGTACAGCCACGCTGGAAAAAAGGATTGACAGTTTCTTAAAAAACTCAACATGCAACCACCACATGACCTTGCAGTTGTGTTCTTGGGCATTTATCCCGGAGAAATGGAGACTTATGTTCCCATAACATCTCCCATGTGAATGTTTATAGTAGTTTTACTTGTAATAGTCAAAAACCGGAAACAATCCTGATGTCCTTTAACAGGTGATAGTTAAATAAACTGTAGTGTATACATACCATGGAATACCATTCAGCAATAAAAAGGAACACACTCGGGACGCCTGGGTGGCACAGTCCAGGTAAGTGGTTGCTTTCGGCTCAGGTCATGATCCCAGGGTCCTGGGATCTAGTCCCACATTGGGCTCCTTGCTCAGCGGAAGCATGCTTCTCTCTGACTCTGCCTGCTTGTGTTTTCTCTATCTCTCTCTAACAAATAAATAAATGAAATCTTTTTTTTTTTAAGATTTCATTTATTTATTTATTTGACAGAGAGATCACAAGTAGGCAGAGAGGCAGGCAGAGAGAAAGGGGGAAGCAGGCTCCCTGCTGAGCAGAGAGCCCGATGTGGGACTGGATCCCAGAGCTGTGAGATCATGACCTGAGCCGAAGGCAGAGGCTTTAACCCACTGAGCCACCCAGGTGCCCCAATAAATAAAATCTTTAAAAAAAAAAAGAAAAGGAACACACTCTTCCCCCCCAATTTATTATTTTTTATTTCTTTTAAAAGGAACACACTCTTGATACACAACTGTCTGTGTAAAGGTCCAGGGAATGATACCGGATGCAAAGAGCCCATCACCAAAAGTTACACACCATAGGATTCCATTTATATAACACTCTTGACATGACAGAAGAACACAGGGGTGCCTGGGTGGCTCAGTCGGTTAAGCCTCTTCCTTGGGCTTGGGTCATGATCCCGGGGTCCTGGGATCAAGCCCTGTGTGGATTCCCTGCCCTGTGGGGAGCCTGCTTCTCCTTCTCCCTCTGCCTCTCCCCCACCTCTTCCTCTCTCTCTCTCTCTCTCTCTCTCTCTCTGTAAATCTAAAATTAGGTCAAAATAAAGAAGCTTAATCAACACAATTATGCACAAATATTATATATTGTCTCGGGAGCTATATGATGTATCTCAAAATGTATAAAAAGGTTTTCAAACATATATATCCCTAGTTGATTAATAGGGGCACATCTCTGGGGAGGGCATGGGGAGATGATCCTTGGAATACTTAATCTCATCAACAATATTTTAGTTTCTGGGGCGGCTGGCTCAGTCCGTGGAGCTTTCTGACTCTTGTGGGTTTGAGTTTGAGCATCACATTGGGTGGAGAGATTACTTAAAAATAAAATCATTGAAAAATAATATTTTATTTCCTTACAAGGAGAGGGGAATTCTACTTGAGTAATTAAAAATTTAAACCAGCTCAGAGCGTCTGGCTGGCTCAGTTGGTGGAGCATGCAACTTTTGATCTCCAGGTCATGAGTTCAGGCCCCACATTGGGTATAGAGATCGCTTGAAAATAAAATCTTAAAAATAAAAAAATTAAAACCAACTCATTGGTTATGGGGGAAATGCTAGCTCATTGATTCCTTAATTCCTGGTAGGATGAAAACATTTTGAGAGCTTTTTAAGAGGTAGAACCTGTTGATTTGACCTCTAGATCTGTGGATATGGCCGAGTAAAATGCTGAGTTTGCCCTCTGCTGAAAATCTCTATTTACCAAATCTTTTTTCCAGCCTGTACTGGGCCCACAGACACTGCATTTGTGAGTCTCCCCTGCCCTCTGGCTTATGGTTGGGTTCAGGCAACAGGATGTGCTGGCAGGAGATTGAAAGGAGGAAGTGAGCAAGGCTGGGGTATTTATTCTCTGTCCTCCTGATGCCCTCCCTGCAGGGCTGAGGTCTGACAGTGGCTGCATTTCTGTTCCTCTACCTACAGCCTTGCTATGACGACCCCAGCTTTCCACGTTACTAGCCACTGGATGCAAAGCCATCCCTTGTTGCTTCCCTTAACCCACCCACTTCGGCCCAGATTACACATTTGGGTAGGTCACCCGCTTCCTGTATATTTCAATTTTTTTCCTGAGTTTTTTGCACTTTTATTGAGATAACTGTAGCTCTGCATGCTGTTGTCAGTAATAATACAGAGAGGGGCGCCTGGGTGGCTCAGTCAATTAAGTGGCTGCCTTCAGCTCAGGTCATGATCCCAGGGTCCTGGGATTGAGTCTGGCAATGGGCTTCCTGCTCAGTGGGGAGTTTGCTTCTCCCTCTGCCTCTGTCTCTCCTCCCTGCTTGTGTGCTCTCTCTCTATCTCTCAAGTAAATAAATAAATAAAATCTTAAAAAAAAACACACAAAAAAAACCTTTCTATTAGGTTGGTATCCATCTTAGTCCACTAGGCTGCTTTAACCTAATACCACAGAGTAGGGGGTTCATGAACGACAGATTTTATTTCTCACAGTGCTGGAGACTGGGAAGTCCAAGATCAGGTGCCTGCATGGTCACATGAAGACCCTCTTCCAGGAGGCAAAGTTCTCACGGGGTGGAAGGGAGCTTGGGAGCTCTGTGGGATTGCTTTCAAAAGAGGACTAGCCCGGTTCATGACTTCCTCACCTCTCAAAGGGGCCCCCAACCAGTACCATCATCTTTGTTGATTAGGATTTTGACATCTACATTTTAAGGGGACAAATATTCAACAGTATTAAATGTACTTTTTACCATACATCTTCGAGCTCAATAGCCCGCGTTGCGGGGCTCAGAGCTGACTTACTGATTGTCAAGAAATGGCATTTGCTACATCTTCGTGTCCTATCCCACCGCACTCCACTCTTCCTGCCGTCACCAACTTTACTTGTAGTTCTTCAGCCTTTGAAGGCATGTGCCGGCCTTTTAGCCCCAAAGTTTATGTCGGTTCAGAACACCTTTGGTGGCCAGTAACCAAAACCCCAACTCAAGCTGATTGGAGCACTGGACAATTTATAGACTCATAGAACCAGAACTCCAGAGTTTAGGTGATGTTTGATCCTGGAGGACATCACGAGCCTCCCAGTTTTGCTTTGTTTTCTCTTTCGGGTCTCCCTTTCACAGGTGGGAAGGCTGTTTACCCTTACAAACTTCTAGAGGAGTGCCAGCGGCTGGCCTGGCTTTACACTTCCTTCTTCTTCAGTGGGTAGAAGACAGCTTCTTTCCCCAAGATGTCTGAGACTGAGATTTATTCTGATTGGACTGGCTTAGGTCACATGTCCATAGCCAACCCAATCACTGGAGCCAGGGAGACAAGGCAATGGCAATGGCAATGAGGCAAATGGCAGCAGCCAGGTCACATTCTCCATCCCAGAGATGGGGGGAGGGAGGGATGCACATCCTCTTCCCAAAACCATCTGACTCTCCAACTGAAACGGGGGATACCAGGACGGGTGCAGGAGAAGTAATGGAAGCTTGGAAAGTATGCTGCATGGGTTCCTCAAGGGGTCCTTTCTAGAATTTCCCTCATGATTTTTTGGAATCCTTACATTTCAGCCATTTTGATGTTTCTTTTTTCTTTTTCATCTTTTTCTTTTTTTTCCACTTTTGGATTAGCATATTTCACTGCTACTGTCAAAGTGCAGAATTTTTTAAAAAATCAAGAAGATCTAAGACCTTGTTTCCTTTCTCCCACCCTCTCCTCCAAAAAACAAAAACAAAAACAAAAACAAAACAAAACAAAACAACAACAAAAAAAACACATGATTTTCTTGCTGTATTTTCCTCTCTGCAAATGTCAACCAGGACTCGATGCAGGAGGGCTGAGCGGAATTGGTCACGTCGCCCCTTCTTCCATTTCTTTCAAACCCCAAGGGCACAGGCTCAGGAGACAAGGTGTGGGTGGTGGATAAAAGGCAAAATTCAAGCAGCTAGAGAAGGCTGACCAGCATGGGGTCGTGGGCGAGCTGGGGCCAAGGGGGCCAGTTCTCCATCCCCTCGGGTATGGTGGGGCCCTGCAGGGCATAGGCCAAGGTGGGGGAGGGGGGCTCCCTCGGAAAGCATGGACTCTCACCCTCTGGGGGTGGCTTGTGGCCACCACCTGGTGCTGTGGGCTGCCACCTGGGCGGCCCTCAGGTGGGCGGACAAATGCACACACCATAGCCCAATGTCAGCCCATTTTGATGTTTCTTAAAACATCTATGCCTTTGGAAGGCCTGGGTGGCTCAGTGGGTTAAGTGTCTGCCCCTTGATTTCTGCTCAGGTCATGATCTCAGGGTCATGAGACCAAGCCCAAGTTGGGTTCTGCACTCAGCCCCAAATCTGCTTGCTATCCTCTCCCTCTCCTCCTCTCCCCCTCTACACTCCCCCCACAGTGTTGGTGCTCCCTTTCTCTCTTAAAAAAAAAAAAAAGGCAAAACAAAAACCTCTATGCCTTTGAAGAAGACTTCTGCTGAAAAAACAAAGTAATTTTCTCATAATGCTGAGAAAGATCTACATCTGAAAAAGTCACGACTTGCCTGTAATTATCAGCATTCATTAATGAATTTAATTATAATGAGTTAGATGGGGTCTCATGGTTGAACTTGCTGAAAATATACCTGAACTATTCTGTAGATGGGCAGATCAGTCTCTATGGATGAGTGAAGGTAGAACACCACTGACAGTAACATGGTTGGGGGGGGGGTCCCAAAGCCACATCTAGGAGCTGTGTGAGCTCGGGCAGGACCTGTAGCCTCTCTGTATCTCAGTTTCCTCATTGTCAAAATATCGGCTAACAAGAGGACCTGTGTCGAAATGCTGCTGAGGAGAGTAAAGCAGTAAGTACAAGAGTAGAGCTCCAAGTGGGGTCTGGCAGATGGGAAGTGTTCAGTACAATTCAGCTAATGATGACTATTAACCGTGATTGAAAAACTCATGTCTGACCCTCCGCTCTTCAACAGCAAACTCACATTTAAAATCAGTACAGGAATACCTATCATTTAATAGCCGACTCAGGAAGGAATGAGGAAAAGCCAGAGAGAACACAGAGGGGAGTTTTCAGAGTGAGAGAGAAAGATAAACTGAGAAAGACAGGAATGGAAGGACAAGAGCCTGCCTGTGGGGCACTAGACGCCCACAGTGTGAACTCCCCCCGAGGGCAGGCACTTCAGTGGGGAGGCCTGCCACTCCTGTCTTTGGGAAGGGAAGAAGTGGTCTGTTTTCAGGTCATTCCTAGAGTGCAGAAGAAAGACCAAGGCAGGCGGAAAAGACAAACAGCTGTCCAGAAGACAGACAGGAGCAGTTGGCTCAGGATAAAGTGTTGGGGCAGAGTCAGGGCTGGCACGGTACCCCGCTGGGTAAAGTCCTCGCCCCATGGCAGGCATCCCACCCGGCCTGCCGCCAGCGCTGACGTTCGGAAAGCTTAGCGGGATGGCGAGGGAAAGCCCGATGGCTCACCGGGTCTCCGCCGCACACATAAAGCCGCCATGGAGGGCGCAGGCACCGCTGTCGGAGGTGGGCACCACGCCGGGGCCAGTGGGAGGCCCGTCCCGCGGCCGCACCAAGGAGGCACCCAGGGCACTCCGCAGGGGAGAAGCGAGCGCAGAGAGGCCGACGCAGAGAGGGGGTCTCCGGGCTCCTGGTCTCTCCCGCCACCGCCACCGCCACCGCCACCGCCACCGCCACCGCGTGTGCTAGGCACCCGAGCTCTGAGCATCAGTCGGTGTGCGAGGCCCAGCAGAGGCAGGGGCTGGGCGTCTTGCCTGCCGTCCGTCGCTTTCTGCAGGAGCAGAAATGGGGCGGAGGGGCGGAGCCGCCATGGCCGTGGCGCTATGGGTCTTGGTGACCGCGGGCGAGGCGGCGGACCCCGGCGTGGCGACGCCCCGGCGCTGCCTCCTGTCCCACTACCGCTCGCTGGACCCCAGGGCGCTGGCGGCCGTCAAGGCGCTGAGGGACCGCTACGTGAGTGATGCCCAGACGTCCCCACCCGGTCCCCCGAGCCCGAGGGCCCGCCGGGCCCCAGCCGCTGGTCCCGGTGTGCGACGGCCCTGGCGCTCTAGCGCCCTAGCGCCCCGCAGGGCGGCTCGGATCTCGGGCCAGGATTCTGAGCAGCGGATGTTGCGGGCCGCCGCGGGGAGCGGGCGGGAGCACCGACCCCGCCTCTGGGCCAGTGCCCCGAGGGCGCCCCCTGCAGGCGGCCTGGGCTCCACGTCGGACCAAAGGACCCGCTGCGCGAGGCCAAGCGTCACCGGGTGCCTTCAGCCAGCGTTCGCGCCTTGCGAGGTTCCGTGCACAATCCGCACAACCGTCCCGGCCAGGCGCGTTCTACGTGCAGGAATCCCCGCCGCCGCAGCGCTTCGGGGGCCTGGCGAGGAGGCCCAGCCTCACGCCGGCCCTTGTCCCGCAGGAGGAGGAGACGCTGAGCTGGAGGCCGCGCAACTGCTCGTTCCGCCCCAGGAGGGATCGTCCGCCGCCCTGGGTGAGGGGGGCGAGCCGTCGCGGGGGATGGGGGACGGCGCGGGTAGGGAGCACGGCCTCGCTAACTGGCGTCCGCTCCCCCCGCAGTCGTGCGCGCGCCTCCGCGTTGTGGTCCGGGACCTGGCGGACGCCCAGGCGGTGCTGAGCCGCTTGCCGAGCCCTGATCGGTTCCCCGGCACCGGCCCGACCCTGCAGCTGCTGGCGGCCGCGCGACGGGATGTGGGGGCCTGCGTGAGTGCCGCCCGCGCCCCCGGCCCCTCGGGTCCTCCCAGCTCTCTCTGCGCCCCCGGCCTCCAGCCCAAGCCCACCGGCTTGGCGGGTCTGTTCCGCAGCCACGATTCGCGTGGTGTCGGTGTCCCCCGATCCGGGCTTTGGTCTGTGGCTGGGAGGGTCGCGGGCCGAGTGGCCGGGACACTCGCTTCTTCGCCGTCTCCATGGCCCTCGTGTCCCCCCTGCAGCTCGAGCTGGTCCGGCTGGGCTCGCGGAGGAAGTCCCTGCGGCCACCGAGGAGGCGTCCCCCAACACGGAGAGCTGTGAGTGGAGCAGGCGATGGGGCAGTTAGACCGCAGGGAGGACCGTGGGAGGTGGAGGCGGGCTGGGAGCTCCGACTCTGAGCGGTGAGGGGACTTTGGAGGGGACTTTGCCCGAAAGGGAATTCCTGGTTCAGCCCGGCTCCGCCTCCTTCCCGGGTTCCAGGACTCGCCTCGGTGCCACGAAGCCAGCGTCATCTTCAACCTCCTGCGCCTGCTCACGTGGGACCTGAAGCTGGTGGCGAACTCGGGGCCTTGTCTCTGATCCCCGCGGCGGCTTTACCTGGGACCCGCGGGTCTGCAGGCGGCCGGCTGCGGGGGGCTGCCTTCTGCTGGCCCCCTGGAGCAGGCGGGTGTCTCAGCCAGTGGGCACTGAGGCTCGGGAGACTCAGCGTGTGTTGGCCGGACCTCTACCCACCTGCCCTGAGGGCCAGAGGGGCGGGTGTTTTTCGCAAGACCAGACCGAGTTCCCCCGGGGTGCAGCGATATTCCCGTGGGACGAGATGTCAATGATCCTCCAGGTGCCTGGTATGGCTGGAAGAGGCGATCGATCATGGAGTCTGCCTTGGTCACTGACCCCGCCACCACCACCACCACGTACCAGCCACCAGTTTCTCCTTCTGTGGTTACCAGAACCCCAGAGGTCCTCTTCCAGGACAGGTCCCACTCCGGATTTGGATCTTCAGCTCCCACTTCGAGATTGTATTAATCTATGACTCTTGAATCTCCCCAGTGGGGAGGCCCCATACATTCCCTGAGGGGTTTGGTAGGGAAAGGTCCTAAAGTTCTTAAGTTATTGTAGTTTTTGGATTCTGTTACTTATGGATGTTTTGTATTTGCAAAATTCCTGTGTTTATGTGCCATTCTGTCTGCTGGTGTTAATGTATTGTCAGTTATTAAACATTATTGCATTTTCGTTGGTTGTTTCCCCTGTGACCATTTTGGGGTGTACTGTTCAGTAAAAATGCTGAGCCAAGGAGATCAGGTAACTTGAATTTCAGTTCTGACCTTGCCATTTAATTATGGAGTAACTCCAGGCAAATTCCTTCTCTCTGAGCCTTGGTTTTCTCATCTATACAACGACATTATTATACTGTCCTTGCAAGTGAGTAATGTACATTGAAATAGTATTTATAAAGCTTCCAGGTGAGGTCATAGTGTGGTCTTAATAAGTGGTCTCCATTAAAAAAACCACATACACATAAGTGCACAAACAATTGTACTTTTTTTTTTTTTAACTTGTCCAGATTTGTGGGCTGGCAATCTTTGTTGCTAACTGCATGCCTCATTCTCAAGGTCACACGGCTATGAGGGTAAAAGCCAGGTCTGAACCCCGGACCCTTTAGTTCCAGGGTGTGGAAGTGCTCTTAACCACCCCACTGAACTGCCTTTGTAAGAAAAACAAGTATGAAGTTTAGGAATTTTGAGATAAAATGTCAGTTTTCCGAATTCGTGGTTGAGATGCAAGGTCTTCTCCCCTGATGGAAGGCCGCTGCAATTAAATTAACAGAAATTAACCAGTGCACTGAAAGATGAGTTGGGTACATCCCTGCTCTTGGTTTTGAAACATTTTTATATGTCAGAGCTCAACGATTTTTCCCAGCTGAGGACTTCTCTCTACCCTGTCTCTGGAGTTATGAATGAGGGAAAGTCAAGTGTCAAAAAGGACTCAACTCCTTCTCTCCCAAAAAATTCATCACCTCCAGGTCCAGAGGATCTAGCAACACAAAGGTTAGAGACTATAGTGGATACCATCTAGGTGCAAGACAAAATTCATTACCATCCAGTCCTCATCAGTTACTTGCTGTGTGACCTTGGGCAGGTCTCTTAACCTCTCTGAGTCCCTGCAGGTTACTTCTTACTTACAAGGTAGACAAAGCCCAATATGTGCTTGGCGTTAATGTAGGTATTCAATTCTACATTGTGGCAAAACCTCTGTGACCAGGTGAGACATGTAAGTGCTCAAGAAAATGGGGGTGTCTCTGTTTTCCTTTTGCACGACTGTTGCCTTTACCCACAAGGCTCCTCCCTCGGATCGTCACATAGCTCCCTTCCCCACTTCCTTTAGGACTTTGCTCAAACGCCATTTTCTCCGGCCACCTTATGAATATAAACTCCCTCCTGCTCTCTGCTCTCATCTCTGCATGATGTCTCCCCCCACCCATTTTCTGTTTCCTGACATAATACATACCGTTTGCTCCCCACTCTCCACCCCCCCCCACAACACTGTTACACCTCTCTAGTAATGAACTCTGTGAAGGATTGTTTTATGTATGTTTCTTTGTTTTCTGTGCTCAATTCCTGGCACTTTGGACAGTGCCTGGGACTGAATAAGTACTCAGTGCATAAATGAAGGCATTTGTCACAACAGAGCTGATTCCCTTGAAGGTCATGGGCACACCCCAAATCCTTAGCAGAGCGTCATAGTCCTGGGTCCTTCCATGCCTGGACAAGGAAAGATGTTCGTGGAGGCTCTCCTCCTCCCCCTTTCTCTCTCTGTGAATAACAGGTGGGGACAGGGGACAGGTGGGTGGAGAGCTGGGGTCCTCTCTTAATTCTTGGCTGTTTTGCTTTTCTGACTCTCTCTTCCTGCACTCAGCACCCTTCCCCCTCCCCTACACAGCCTCCCTCTTGGAAGTGCCAAGTTCTTTGTGGCACCAGCCCCTAAGGGTGCCTTTTCCCTCCCTTCCCTGCATGAGGGCATCCCACAGAAAGGGAAGTCCCTCTGGGCCCCTCCCATCCCAGGCCTGAATCTAACCCCTTTCTGGCACAGTGAGTCCTCCTGGCAGGGCCGGAGCTGCCCCAGCCCTGACGATTCATCTTCCGAACTCACCTTCACGCAGGTAAACTCTGAATCAGAGTTCAGTTTCTCTTTCACTCCCGCTCTCGAGGCTCAGCTGGCTCTGGGCTTTCCCGGGCTGGGGCCTCCCCTGGTGGTGGATGTCCACCTGGGGCTGTGTTTTCACTTTTCCTACATCAGCTGGAGTTGCCCATCTGTCCTGGTTAAAAGCTGCACCATGGGGCTCAGGCAGGAGTCACACAGACGAAGCTGGAAGTTCAGAGACGCAGACAGGACAGTCTCCAGGGTTCCAGAGGAGGACACTAAAGTCAGAGACACCCACAGAGACTGAGTGAGGATCCCAGGCGACAGCCTTGAAGGGAACATCCGGATTCTCCTATTGGCTGAAGGAGAGGAGCATCCAGGAATGAAGCTGGGTGAGCCCCCTAGCATGGCCCGTGACCCTGACCTCACCCTCAGCGCCTGATGCTCCCTAACCCCTCTCCTTTCTGTCCTTCCGCATCACAGATATGGCCATGGGCTGCCTGCCGGTGCTGATAGCTATGGTGCTGACCCGGACGGAAGCAATTCCTGGCCCCAATCCCCTCGGGGTCTTCCCCGATGCAGGGGGCTGCCACTTGGCCCAGTTCCAGTCTCTGTCCCCGCAAGAGCTGCAGGCCTTCAAGAAGGCCAAGGACACCTTTGTGAGTTTCCTCACAGTCCCGCCTCCTGTGGGCTAACCTTCCCCTTGCCCCCCACCTCTCTGGGTCACCATGCTGCTCTCCCCCAGAGGAGGACATGCACCCTTCCCTCGCTGGGCTAACCTCCCCCAGGCCCTTGGTGGGCAGATTCAGGGCACCCCGGGGTCGAGGTGCTTCTACCCTCCTTTTACAAGTTAACTTCATTTCCTCCTGCTGTTAGCATCATCTGGTCCTACTGGATGTTCTCCCCTCTGTCCCACCTACTGGGGGCTGACCTCTGCCTTTGCTCTCCAGGAAGAGTCACTCTCCCTGAAGGCTTGGAGCTGCCGCCCCCGCCTCTTCCCCAGGACCTGGGACCTACAGCAGCTGCAGGTAAGGTACAGTGAGGCCCACCTCTGCCCTCCCCTGCTCCTCCTCTTCTGGCTTCTCAGGTGGCCCCTTCATCTCCTTCCCACGTGTCCCTCTCCTCGTTCTCCCCCACCAGCACCACACACGGCTTCCCCTCCCTGAGCACACTGGCTGTGCCCTCTCACCTGTCCCCTGTCAACTTTGCCTGGCCCTTCCTCAGTCCTCCCAACCTGTCCTCTCTCGTGTGCAACTCTCACCTGTCTCCGTCTCCCATCCTCAGGTGTGGGAGCGCCCCGTGGCCCTGGAGGCCGAGGTGGCCTTGACCCTAAAGGTCCTGGAGACCATGGCTGACAGGTCCCTGGGGAGCATCCTGGACCAGCCCCTTCACACGCTGCGCCACATCCAGTCTGAGCTCCAGGCCTGTGTGAGTGCTCAGGGCACCTGGGTCCTGTCTGCGCTCTGACCGCCTGAACCTCCCCTTCCACCATAGGCCCCCGCCTCACACACCACCCTCCTCTGCCCACAGGTGGAAGCTCAGCCCCCAGCAGGGCCCCGGCCCCGAGGCCGCCTCCACCACTGGCTGCACCGGCTTCACGAGGCCCCAAAGAAGGTGGGTGACTAGAGAGGGCCAGTGTCTGGGGACAACTGGGAGCCCAGATGATGGACAGCCAGTGACCCAGCCGTTACTCCCCATAGGAGCCCCTCGGCTGCCTGGAAACCTCTGTCATGTTCAACCTCTTTCGCCTCCTTACCCGGGACCTGAAATGCGTGGCCAGTGGAGACCTGTGTGTGTGATCCCCGAGACCCACCTGTACCTGTCCTGACATCCCAGATAGTACTTATGCAGCAGCCACTTTTCTTAATGTATTGCCACCAAATCATTATTTATTATTTATGTGCAGGGATTCTCAACGTGGACCCAATAAAATGTTTATTTTTCTACTTTTTATAAAAGTTTTGCAAATAAAAAAGTGAAAGAAATAACCCTCTTTGTAGTGTGGGATTGTGGGTTTACGTGGAATAAGTTTTTAGGTTTTTTTGTTTTTCTGGGGTTTTGTTGTTGTTGTTTTGGTTGTTTGGGTTTTTTTTTTTTTTTTTTTTTTGCTGCGATAACCAATTATCACAAACTTAGCTCCAAACAAGACAGATCTCATGGTTCTGCAGGTCAGAAATCCTGGTGGGCTTGGTAGTTCCTTTGCTGTGGGTCTCACAAGGCTGAACAAAGTGCTGCTGGCTGGATTTTTATTGGGGGGCCCTCTGGGAAGAACCTGTTTCCAAGCTCATTCCAGTTGTCTTGCCATTGTGAGACAGAGGTCCCTATTACCTTGAGACGTTGTGACAGTCCATCCTTAGCTCTTGGTGGCCTCTTTCCGGTCTTGGTACATGGGACTCTACATCTGGCGTCTGGCCCCAAACTCTGGCATCTGACACCTCAGGTCAATGACTATGGTTTTCTGTTTGAGTTCGAGCTGTCCCTTGCCGCTTGCACAGAGATGCCTCCCAAGGGGAAAAGCCATATAAACTTAGATCTCACACAGTGCCTTTAAAGATTGAATCCTCTCCAGTTTCTGTCTGGCTCTGGTTTCTCTCTAGTGCCTCCAAATAGTTGTTTTTAATTTTTAAAGTTAAAAAAAATTATTTTGGCAGGGAGGGGCAGAGGGAGAGAGAGAATCCTAAGCAGGCTCCATGCCCAACGCAGAGCCTGACATGAGGCTTGATCTTATATGACCCTGAGATCATATCCCCTTACATAGTTGTTTCTTAAAAAATAACTTTCACTCTCTCGCGCACATGCGTGCGCTCTGTCACTAGGAAATAAATAAATAAAATCTTTTTAAAAAATCATTTTGTCCAGAGTCGGTAATTGTCTGTGCAGAAGGTAGCCAGTACCCTCTCACCTGTCCCTGTCCCATCCTTTTCCCTTTGTGGTTCACCCTCAGGTGAATGATTCCACTTGGGTCTCTCCTGTGCCTGTAGACACATGTCAGCTGGGCTTTGATTGATCTGAAGGTTTGACGGACTTGGATGCCATTGACAGCTCACTCACACGGCTGGCTGAGGGCTCAGCCAGGAATGTTGACCAGAACACCTGCAAGTGGCTTCTCCACATAACTCAGATTTCTCCCAGCACTGCAGTCCCTGAACAGCTGAACTTCTCACAAGGGAGTTGGCTGCCCTCCAAGCAGTGTTTAAGGGACAGGAAGTGAAAGCTGAAGGCTAGTTAAGGGTCCAGAAATGACACTATATTCTACTGGCCCCAGCTGTCTCAGGTCCTGTCCATATTTTAGAGTATAATGAAAAACAAAACTCACTCTTTTTTTTAAAGATTTTATTTATTTATTTGACAGATAGTGATCACAAGTAGGCAGAGAGGCAGAGAGAGAGGGAGAAGCAGGCTTCCGGCTGAGCAGAGAGCCCGATGCGGGGCTTGATCCCAGGACCCTGGGACCATGACCTGAGCCGAAGGCAGAGGCTTTAACCCACTGAGCCACCCAGGCACCCCTAAAACTCACTCTTGATGGTGGAGTAGCAATGTCACATTTCAGTAGAGCATGTGGGATAGAGATATTGCTGGGAAATACAATTTGACCACAATAGACACAATCCTGAGCTATTTCCCTCCGCACAATACTCTAAGACTGCACGATGCTGTGTGTCTTCTCAGTGTCTTCTCAGGGTCCATGGCTGCCCATTGCCCAGAGGAGTCAAAAAAATCGGGACACTTCCAGAGGTTTTGTCTAACACGAGTGTTAGGGGATAGGAGACCAATTAGTATCGCTCTCCGTGGTCCTGAATCTGTGTGATTTCTCTCTCACCAAAGCCATGCAGGAGAATGGTCCAACTCTACCAACACACACACACATTGTGTGTTCTTTGTTTTGTCAATGTTGACAAAATTGACATGAAATATAATAATAGAACAAAAAAGAACCATTCTGTTTTATAACAATAGCAAAAAGTTAGTGAAAGATCACAGTGGATCCAGTCATATTGTAAGTGCTGCCCAAGGGTAAGTCCTTAAATTGACACAATAATCCTATGTTGTAGGTACCATTATCAGCACACATTTTAAGTCTAGGAAAGGTGAAGGACAGAGAGGTAAATAGCCCACTCCATGTTACACAGCTAATAAGTTAGGATTTGGGACAAATTATTCTTGACAGAGTCCATACTCTTTTTTTTTTTTTTTTGAGAGAGAGAGAGAGAGAGAGAGAGCGAGCAGGCTCTCCCATGGTGGGGGGAGGGGCAGAGGGAGATGGAGAGAGAGAGAGAATGCTAAGCAGGCTCTATGCTTAGCACAGAGGCTCATGAGGTTCTTGATCCCACGACCCTGATATCATGACTTGAGCCAAAATCAAGAGTCAGACGCTCAACTGACTGCCATGAGGTGCCCTCTATTTTCTTCTTAGGCCTGCATACTGAGCCAACCCATTCATGGCCCAAGCTCAGCCTCTGCAGCCATACGTGTAAACAAAGGACTAGGCAGCAATGCACCAGGAGAGATGACCTGGAAGCTGGGCCCGCTAGTTCACAAGCGGACTTGTACTCTGGTCTTGCCTGTGCCCGATCTTAGATGTACCACTTCCATCTTACAACAAACGGCTGCTTGGATCACCCGGCCTTAGGATCTTGTGGGTCAGGCGGCTCATAACTGGTCATGTGATATCCCGAGGCCCTGCACTTCCTGTCTGCTGTGACCCAGCATCATGCCAGGCATTGCTTTATTAATGGAGTGTACTTTGTTGTAGATGCCCTGACCTTGCTCCAGAACCCTAGTGGGCTCCCATTGTGATTCTCCCATTGAGGTTTGTATAAATGCCAAAAGAGGTCTTTTCTTACCACATCCCTCAAGTTCCATAGGGTCTGTTGGGTCGTACTCTTCAAGAGACAGAGGGGCTCACACCACAGCCTGGATCTCCTGCAGAGTGCTGTTCTGTTCTGCACCCCACTCAAAGCTGATACGGTTCCCTGCTTGTGACTTGGAGCATTATTCCCATATGCTGTCCCCTGAGCCCAAATGTGCCTAACCAGCTTTGTGTCTTTTTCTTAGCAGAGAGAGGTGTGAGTAGCAATGGTTTCTTTTGAAGGGGGTGTCCTGACATACCCCAGGCCACTGGACCCCTCAAGACTTGACCCATGTAGCAGGTGCCTGCAACTTTGAAGGGTTTCTCCTCCACCCTTGGGAGGATATTTTCCAATGTACTTTCACTTCTTCCTCTTACAATCGGATTAGCATATTGCTGTCTAAGAGTGAGCCAATGTGACATTCTGGTCCAGATGGCCCAGATCCTTGCAGTTATAGTTATGGCAGAGGGCAGGATGGCTAACATATCCCCGATGCCATATTGAATGTGCATCTTGGCCATCCTGAGTAAATGTGACCTCCCTCTGATCCTCCTTTCTGTAAGGGACAGAGGGATCATATTTGCCAGGGCAATGGTCACATATCACACAGTGAGGCTGTGTTAATTCTCTCTGGCAAAGATAGCCCGTCCAGCAGAGCAGCTGCAAATTGGGCTACTATTTGATTAAATCTGCACTTCCACTGTCATCCACCACCATCCAGATAGTTTTTTGAAGAGGTCAGGCGAGTGAACTAAATGAAGGTATGATGGGGACCACCATTCTTGCATTTTTCATGTCTTTGAGGATGGCATAGCTCTCTGCCATACTCTCGGGGATGTGATGATTTTTTTTTTTAAACTGTGATGACTAGGATGGGAAAGGGCCAGTTTCAGAGGCTTCTATTTGGTCTTTCCCCATTATAACAGCTCTAGGAGGGAGGTCTGGGTCAGGATTCCATTTGTCAACTGCCTCTAAATGTCTCCCTGAGGGGCACCTGGGTGGCTCAGTGGGTTGAGCCGCTGCCTTCGGCTCGGGTCATGGTCTCAGGTTCCTGGGATCGAGTCCCGCATCGGGCTCTCTGCTCAGCAGGGAGCCTGCTTCCCTCTCTCTCTCTCTGCCTGCCTCTCTGCCTACTTGTGAGCTCTGTCTGTCAAATAAATAAAAAAATAAATAAATAAATGTCTCCCTGACTCTAGCAGAAGGGCCAGAATGGCACTCTGGGTCCTCAGCATTGGTATTAATTCAGACCCTGTGTTTCACAGCTATCAAAAGATCTGAGTTTTCCCTTTAACCAGTGCACTGTTAACCAAAGTAATTGCCATTAGCAATGGTTTCCAGTAAATGTTTAACAACTGGCTCTCTGAGAAGAAGAGTTCTAATTTGCAGCATTTTCCTATTTCTATCACGTAAGTACAACAGCTATGGCTGACATCAAGCTGCCACCAAGGCATGCTTGAGCACAGAGCCTGGAAGAGCTGTCCAGCAGGACGTCATCATCTAGGATTTCTACATAGAAATAATAGACAAAGCATTTTACTTCCCTAGGGCTGTCATAACAGAGTCCCACAAACTGTGTGACTTAAAATAGCAGGAAAGTGTTGTCTCACAGTTCTGAAGGTTGGAAATCCCAAATCAAGGTATCAGCTGAGCCATGCCAGTTTCCCTCTGAAAACCTGTAGAGGAGAATCCTTCCTCACCTTTTCCAGGTGCTGGGCGTTTCCCAGCAATCCTTGGCATTCCTTGGGTGCACCACTGTGATCTCCCATAGCTGCCTTCCCCCTCAGTTTCTCTTCCTCTTCTTCTCCTTTTTTTTTTAAAGATTTTATTTATTATTTATTTGACAGAGAGAGATCACAAGCAGACAGAGAGGCAGGCAGAGAGAGAGAAAGGGAAGCAGGCTCCCTGTCGAGCAGAGAGCCTGATGCGGGACTCGATCCCAGGACCCTGAGATCATGACCCGAGCTGAAGGCAGTGGCTTAACCCACTGAGCCACCCAGGCACCCTCTCCTTCTTCTTTTTAAAGATTTTATTTATTATTTGACAGAGAAAGACACAGCAAGAGAGGGAACACAAGCAGGAGGAGTGGGAGAGGGAGAAGCAGACTTCCCACTGAGCTGGAAGCCTGATGTGGGGCTCTATCCCAGGACCCTGGAACCACGACCTGAACAAACCAACTGAACCACACAGGCACCCCATTTTGGTAAGATTTTAAATTTTAAGTTCATGTAATTTCATGTTTCTAATGGCTTTGCTTAATGATAGACTTGCAAAATTCCTGAAAATTTAACAATTGGCTCTGGTATGTTGATACAAACCACACCATGGGTTGTGGGTCCCTTTAAGGAAGGACTTTCCCTGAGTCTCCAGAACTCTTAGGAAGATCTCCTGAGTCTGTCTTGCATTTCATCTGCTACCAAGGCAGAATCTTGCTTTCAAGTCCTGCCTTGAGTTGGTGATTCACCATCTGAACCTGTCATTCTGGCTCAGGATACTTCCTCTTTCACTGGTATCTCATCTTTGCTCATCACAGGTAAACATTTTAACTATTGCACTGATTAGCATGCTAGGTGTCTCCACACTCCACCTGCTCCTGGAGATGGGGTCCTCATTGCCAGCCAAACAGCAAGTGTCCCTATTCCAAAAGCCCATTGCTGAGTCTGCTTGATAAGACCACTTTTGATACCAGTGGCCTTAGATTAGATTTTCTGGAACACTTTGACACAGAATTGCAGGCAGAAGGCTTATTGGGAAGAATCATTAAATTCTACTCCTGAGGGGCACCTGGGTGGCTCAGTGAGTTAAGCCTCTGCCTTCGGCTCAGGTCATGATCTCAAGGTCCTGGGATCGAGTCCTGAATCGGGCTCTCTGCTTGGTGGGGGGCCTGCTTCCTCCTCTCTCTCTCTGCCTGCCTCTCTGCCTACTTGTGATCTCACTCTGTCAAATAAATAAATAAAATCTTAAAAAAAAATTCTACTCCTGAAATGGATATTACATTAAATGTTAACTAATTAGAATTTAAATAAAAATCTAAATGAACAACAAAAAAGAAAAAAAAAGAAGACTGATTGGGGAGAGCTCTTGGGAGGTGCACGTGAAAGAATATGAGGAAGGAAGGACTGTGGAGGGCAAGCTGCCCTTTAAGGCAGTTCCACAGACATGTTGGCCCATCCTGCAGAGAGCTCTGCAGCTGAATTGGCCCTTCAAACTTGTCCCAAATAGCAGCTGCGATTGAGGCTTTGATATCTCTATGTTGGCCAATCACTGGCCATGGCCAATGCCCTATTTTTGAGGCAAGGCAGTTCATTGCAGCTGACAGTATTTCCTTCTTGAGGGGTGTGGCCAGGAGCCATCAGCAGCTGCATTCCCAACAGCTGGGGCCTAAGTGTGCAGGTGCTGAAGAAGTGATTTGGGCAGAGTGTTAAAGTAACCATGACAGAGACTAAGATTCAGAGCCTCATCTTTGCATGGCCCCTCCCAGTCTGGGGAGGGGGGGGACTTCTCCATGGGGTTACATGGTTACCTGTTTTTGTAAAATAAGCAAAATAAAATCTTTTTCTCATTGGGTTTCCTTTTTCTATGGAGATAACGTTGACATATACCATTATATTAATTTCAAGTATACAACTTAATGATTTGATATTTGGATATGTTATGAAATGATCACCTCAATTCATCATCATTCATACTTAAAATTTTCTTTCTTTTTTTTTTAAAGATTTTATTTATTTTATTTGACAGACAGAGATTACAAGTAGGCAGAGAGGCAAGCAGAGAGAGAGAGGAGGAAGCAGGCTCCCCACTGAACAGAGAGTCCGATGCGGGGCTCGATCCCAGGACCCTGGGATCATGACCTGAGCCGAAGGCAGAGGCTTTAACCCACTGAGCCACCCAGGTGCCCCTAAAATTTTCTTTCTTGAGATGAGATCTTTTAAGATCTATTCTCTTAGCAAATTTCAAATCTTCAATAGGGTATTATTAGCTATAGTTACTGTACAATAGGTCCCCAGGAATCATTTATTTCATAACTGGAAGTTTGCACTTTTGATCACCTTCACTCTTCTTGGCCACCCCTATACCCCTTGTTTGTCTCTGGTAACCATCAATCTGTTCACTGTGTCTATAAGTTGTTTAGTTTTTGTGGGCTTGGTTTTTTTTTTTTTTTTTTTTAGCTTCTACTTATAAGTGAGATCATATGGTGTTTGTCTTTCTTGGACTTATTTCACTAAGCATATGCCTTCGAGGTCCTTCCACGTTATCACAAATGACAAGATTTTCTTCATTTTTGTGGCTGAGTAGTATTCCATTGTTATCTATATGCTATACCTTTTTTACCCATTCATCCACTGATAGACACTCAGTTTGCTTCCATGCCTTCACTGTTGTAAATAATGCTGCAATGAACACAGGGGTGTATAGATCTTTTGAGTTAGTGTTTTCTTTTCCTTTAGATAAATACCCAGATGTGCAATTGCTGGATCATATGGTTCTATTTTTTTTAAAGTTCTATTTTTTTAAAGATTTTTTTTATTTATTTGACAGAGAGAGAGATTACAAGTAGGCAGAGAGGCAGGCAGAGAGAGAGGGGGAAGCAGGCTCCCCGCTGAGCAGAGAGCCCAATGTGGGGCTCCATCCCAGGACCCTGAGATCATGACCTGAGCTGAAGGCAGATGCTTTAACCCACTGAGCCACCCAGGTGCCCCTTGATAGTTCTATTTTTAAATTTTTGGGGGGGAACCCCCATACTGTTTCTCATAGTGGCTGCATCCATTCAGTTTTTCAAAAGGAGTCCCTAAATGCTGTGAGCTTCAAGTCCCACTAATCCCAGATCTGCCTCTTTGAGTGAGAGCAACTCCAACCAGTCAATTCACGCTGAACAGAGTTTGCATAAAGGTTGAGCTGCTGTAACAAAAAGACCCTCAAAGTAGTGGATGAAAAAAAAAAAAACCAACCCCACAGAAGTGTAATGCTCTACCACCCCACAGACCCAAGGGGAGTGATCCAGCTAGCAGAGTGTTTCCACTCAGTCTTCTAGGGACCCATTTTTTCCCTGCTCTACAATCCCCCGAGGGCAGGCATTCTTACCCATTTTCATGCATTGGACCTCAAGACAGACTTGAAAAGCTTCTCAAAATAAAATACACAGGACAAAGAAATCCAATTCTTATTGCAATGCAGTTATCAAAATATTTTTAAAAACTGCGATATAGTAATTTATGTGCTTCTTCACTATTGTGTTAAATAAAAAGCCACTCATGGCAGCTTTAATAGCTACTTTAACTTAAAAGTAGAGGTGATCATAAATAATATTTCGAGGTGCCTGTTAGAAGATAATGCAATAAGAAAATATCTGAAAATATCTTTCAGTGACAAAGGCACAAGTTCTGCCAGCACCATTGTGCTTTGTTGCCACCATTGTGTGGTGGACTGAAGAGTGGGTCTCAGAGATGTTCCTGGTCCCAGGAACCTGTGACTATTTTCCCTTACACAGTAAAAGAGGCTTTGCAGATGTGATTAAGTTAAATGTCTTGAGATGGGGAGATTATTCTGGGCTGTCCAGGTGGACCCAGTAAAATCACAGGGGTCCTTTTTTTCTTTTTTTAAAGATTTTATTTATTTATTTGTCAGAGAGAGAGAGAGAGAGAGAGAGAGAGAGAGAGAGAACACAAGCAGGGGAAATGGCAGACAGAGGGAGACAGAGAAGCAGGCTCCCCGCTTAGCAGGGAGCTCAGTGAAGGACTCAATCCCAGGACCTAGGATCATGACCAGAGCCAAAGGTAGATGCTTAACCAGCTGAGCCACACCAGGCATCCCCACAGGGGTCCTTATAAGAGGAAGGCAGGAGGGTCAGAGTCAAGAGCAGGAGGAGTGCCATGGGAAGCAGCAGATTGGAACACTGTGGGGAAGGAAACCCGAGTCAAGGAAGCCAGGTGACCCTCAATACTGAATAAGGCAAGGAAATGGATTCTCTCCCGAAGTCTCTAGAAGGAACCAGCCCTGCCAACACTTTGATTTTAGACTTCCGACCTCCAGAACTATAGTAGCATAAATTTGCAGAGTGTTTTTGTTCTGTTCCTTTGGTTAGGCAATTTCTAAAAGTTTTCACTGTGAAGAATACACAGAAGATTTACCATCTTGGCCATTTCTAAGTGGACAGGTCGGTAGTATTAAGTATCTTCACATGATTGTGCTACCCATCTCCAGAACTCCTTCATCTTGCAAAACTGAAACCCAGTACCCATGAAACAACAATTTCTCCTCCCCCTTCCCCCAGCCCCTGGCAACCACCACCCTACTTTCTGTCTCTGTGAATTTACCAACTCCAGGTACCTCCTATAACTGGAATCCTACAGTATGTTTATTTTTGTGACTGGTTTATTTCACTTAACATCGTGTCCTCAAGGTTCATCCATGTTACAGCTCATCATGTGTCAAAATTTCCTTCCTTTTTAAAAGCTGAATAATGGGCTGCCTGGGTGGCTCAATTGGTTAAGCACCAGACTCTTGGTTTTGGCTCGGGTCACAACCTCAAGGTCATGAGACCAAGCCCCATGTCAAGACCCACAAGGGGCTCCAAACTCCGTGCTCAGCAAGGAATCCATGGAGATTTTCTCACTCTCCCTCTTCCTCTGCCCCTCTCCCCAGTAAATAAAATAAAATCTTAAAGAGACCTGAATAATATTGCATTGTATGTATGGACCACATTTTATTTGTCCAGTCATCAGGTGATGGAAAATTTGCATTGTTTTAAGTTGCTAAGTTTATGGTAATCTGTTACAGCTGTGCTCTGTCAAACACATTCTTCACTAGTTCCCACTTGCCTGGTTTTCTTCCTACCTCTCTGGTGCCTTCTTTTCAGTCTTCTTTGCTGATTCATCTTATCATCTCCCCACTATAGACATTGGAATATACCAGAACTCATCCTGGCCTTTATCTCTTGTATCCATGATGCGTTCATCTATTCTCATGGCTTTAGAGCCTACCCGACCTCTACAGTCATGGCACTTCGGGACAGATTGAATTATTGGTGCAAATTCTTCCAATTCCCTGCGTCCATACCCTTGACACAGTCTCACTGAAGACAGAGTTTACTTCTCTGCCTCTTGATTTTGGACACAGCCATGTTAATTGTTAAGCCAATGGTATATATCTAGAAGAGGTAATGTGTCAGTTCTCAGTCTAAGCCTTAAGAAGCCTCCTGCACTTTGGTGACGGCAATTAAAGCTCTCCTGGCTTGCTGCTGTCCCTCAGCTTGGCCTCAGACTGGAGCCAGATAGACCCACAGCTTAAAGCAGAGCCACCCAGCTGAACCTGGTCTGAATCTACCAACCCCAGATATCTACTGACATCTCCAGCTGGTCTGCAAATGCTGGGTTGAATCTACCAACCCCAGATATATACTGATATCTCCAGCTGGTCTGCAAATGCTGGGCTAAGTAAGTGATCATTGTGTTTTTGAGGTTTCTGTGGTTGCTTATTACACAGCACAAACTGATTGATACAACTCGCAAACTTTGATCTTCAGACTTCACTCCAGGACTCCAGGCTTATACATCAGATTGACCACTGAACAACCTTATTTAGATGTTCAGTGGACTTCTCAAACTTATCATACCCAAAATGTAACTCCTGCTCTTCTCACTTAAAACCTAGGGGCATCTGGGTGGCTTGGTCAGTTAAGTGTCCGCCTTTGGCTCAGGTCATGATCCCAGGTTCCTGGGATTGAGCCCCACGTTGGGCTCCCTGCTCAGTGAGGAGTCTGCTTTTCCCTCTCCCTCTGCTGCTCCCCCTGCTTGTTCTCTCTCTTGCTTGCTCTCTAAAATAAATAAATAAATCTTTAAACCTGTTATTTCTATAATCTTTCTCAACCCATTAAATGGCAGTTCATCTTTCCAAACCCCCAGGTGAAAGACCTTGGAATCATCCTTGGCTCCTTTCTTTTCTGTCATTTCCCACATCTGGTTAGCAAATCCAGTTGTAAGTATGTGCCGAATCTGATCATTTCTCATTCTCTCCACTGCCCCTACCCTAGTCTTGTCCACCTTCTCCCACCTGGATCATGGAAGAAGCCTCCTCCCTGAGTTCCCTACTCCTGCCTCAAATCCCCCAGTCTGTTCCTCATACACAGCCAGAGGGACCCTGTGAATACCTGAGTCAGGTCAGGAGTCTCCCCTGCTCTCTCCTGGCTCCATCTCACTCAGAGTAAAAGACAAAGTCCTTATATAAGGCTCCATATGACCTGCCCCCATGACCTCTCTGACCCCTTCTCTTCCCCTCTCTTCCTACCTCTCTGCATTCTGCCCACACAAACTCTTTGTCATTTCTTAAATACTTTTTTGCTCTGGCAGTTCCCTCTTCTGGGAATCCTCTCCCCCCAGCATTGCCATAACTGCCCTCCTTCCCCTCCACAAGTCTTTGCTCAAATGCTTCTTCCTGAGGCTTCCCTGGCCACTTATTCAAAATTGTTCCCACCTTGTTCCATGCTCTCTGCTTGATTCACTTTTCTCCATTGCAGGTACACCCTCTAGCATTCAGTCATTACATTTATTTTATTTTGTTCATTGCCTGTCTTCCAAAATGGAATATGATCTCTACGAGGGCAATGTTTTTTGTCTACCTAGTGAAGCCAATTACCCCCCCTCCCTGGCCCCAGAATGTGAGTGGTATGACATGTCATTTCTGTGTGCATTGCCTGCTTTTTCCTATGACCAGAAATTGACAACAATCCAGGTATCGTCTGAGTATAGACAGTAGCAAGCAGAGCCCCAAACTGACCTGTGATGAGTGCACAGCATGAGAAAGAGATGAACCTTTGCAGATGTCAGCCCCTGAGGGCTACTTGTCACTGCAGCAAAACTCAGCCTCTCTTAACTTACAGGTTATTGTCACCAACCCACTGAGTGTCTATGAAGAGTAAATGAGAACATGTGTGTGAGGCCTTTGTCAGAGAATTTAGCACATAGTAAGTGGGCACTATTACTGTATCACTTTTATTATTGCTACTGTCATGATTTTTAATTATACTACTACTACTTTGGGGTATATTAACACCAATCTAATCTAGCCCTTGACTCCTGGAAGTCCCTTCCCCCTGCTCCCCATAATCACTTTTTTTTTTTAAAAATTGAGGTACAGGGCGCCTGGGTGGCTCAGTGGTTAAAGCCTCTGCCTTCGGCTCAGGTCATGATCTCAGGGTCCTGGGATCGAGTCCCGCATCGGCCTCTCTGCTCAGCAGGGAGCCTTCCTCCTCCTCCTGTCTCTCTCTGACTGCCTCTCTGCCTTGTGATCTGTCTGTCAAATAAATTAAAAAAAAATCTTAAAAAAAAAATTGAGGTACACGGGCACCTGGGTGGCTCAGTTGATTGAGCAACTGCTTTCAGCTCAGGTCATGATCCTGGAGTTCCGGGATCGAGTCCCACGTCAGGCTCCCTGCTCCACAGAGAGTCTGCTTCTCCCTCTGACTTCCTCCCCTCTCCTAATCTCTCTCTCTCTCATTTTCTCTCTCAAATAAATAAATAAAATGTTTTAAAAATTGAGGTACAACTGACATATAACATTATGTTAGTTTCAGGTATACGACATAATGATTCAACATTGCTATATATTGTGAAATGATCACCAAATAAGTCTAGTTAACATCCATCACCATATATGGCTACAAATTTTTTTCTCTTGTGATGAGAATTTTTAAGATCTATTGTCTTAGCTACTTTCAAGGTATGTATGTATGTATGTATGTATGTATTTTTAAGAGAGAGAGAGAATGAGCTGGGGGACGGGCAGAGGGAGAAGCCGGGCACGGGGGGAGCGGGGAGCTCAATGAAGGACTCAGTCCCAGGACCCTGGGATCATGACACATGGCACATGCTAAACTAATTGAGCCACCCAGGCACCCCTGCAACTTTCAAATATGTAATACAGATTATTAACTGTAGTCATCACACTGTAATTACAATCCCATGACATTATTCTATAACTAGAAGTTAGTACCTTTTGACCCATTTCACCCATTTCCCCAAAGTCTACCGCAGCCTCTGGCAACCACCAATCTGCTCTCTATTTCTATGAGTTTGTTTTGTTTGTTTGTTTGTTCTTTCTATATTCCACATATAAGTGAGATCATCCAGTGTTTGTCTTGTTCTGACTTACTTCACGTAGAACGATGCCCTCAAGGCCCACCTATGTTGTTGCAAATGGCAAGATTTCCCTTTTTTATGGCCAAATGACATTCTATTGCATGTATGTACTGTATTTCCTTATCCATTCATCCACTGACGGACACTTAGGATGCTCCCATGTCTTGGCTATTGTCAGCAGCATTGCGAGGAACAAGAGGGTGCAGCTATCTTTTTGAATTGGTGTTTTGTTTTCTTCAGGCAAATACCCAGAAGAGGAAGTGCTGGATCTATAATCACTTTGATTCCCTGGAAGACTTTAGCCAACACCCCATTTCTCAGGGGATCTCCTGCTCCAGTTACTTCTCCTAGTGAACATGAGCTCTTTAGGGCAAGGTCACTATATTCATTTCCTATGGCTAATTAATCACCACAAACTCAGTGGCTTGCAACAACATGTGCTCTCCCACAGTTCTGGAAGCCAGAAGGTGAAAGTGAGATTTCAAAGGCTACCATCAGGTGTCAGCAGGGCTGAAATTCCTCAGGGATGATTCAGGGAAGAATTCATTTCCTTGCCTTTTTCAACTTCTGGTGGCCACTTGCCTTCCTGGACTTGTGGCCCCTTCCTCTGTCTTCAAAGCACATCACCCCAATCTCTGCTCGGGTCATCACTTCTCTGGAGTCATGTCTCCCTCAGCCGCCCTCTTACAAGGACATGTGTTTCCAGTTAGGGTCCACCCACATAATTTAGGGCAATCTCCTCTACCTGAAGATCCTTAATGCAATCACATCTGCTAAGTCCCTTGTGCCAAATAAGGTCACATGCGCGGCTTCCAGGATTAGTACCTGAATGTGGCTGGACGCCATTAATCATCCGACCGCAACCCACCTACTCACTACCATACCCAGGCTGTGATTAGGAAGGACTCTATTTTTAATTCTCCTGCAGATCTGGGTCCTAAGTGACTCTCTGTCATCCCACAATCTGCCTCTTACCCAAGCTTTTTGACCATACCTCCATATCTGTTCTTTCTTTAGTAATAGGAAACTTAGACCTGTCATTCCATAAATGGCTAACCTGGGTTAAGACAGCTTCCTGCGTCATCACGTGCCCACCTGCAGCTAAGTTCTGACAGCAGGATATAGAGAGCAGTATCCTGTGGTACTTCTGGTAAGGCATTCCTTCTTCCTCCCTCCCTCCCATCCCACGTGGGATGTGGATGTGAAGGATGGAGCTCAAGCAATCATCTTGGACCATGAGGAGGAAGCCACATACTGGTGATGGAGCAACAGTATGGAAGGAGGTTGGGTCCTGACACCGGAGCCCTAGACAGCTTGGGTGGTTCCTCTCTTCCTACAAGAGAGAGTATTCCTCATTGATAGTAAAACTCAATGCTAATCTGTGCTAGCAGAATAATCGTCCCCCATAGATGTCCATGTCCTAATCTCCAGTCCTCATGAATACGTTATGTTACATGGCAAGGGGGGTTAAGTCTGCAGATTGAACAAAAGTGCTAATCGGGGCACCTGGGTGATTCAGCCAGTTAAGCGTCTGACTCTTGATTTCGGCTCAGGTTGTGATCTCAGGGTTGTGAGATCCAGCCCCGTGTCAGGCTCCGTACTGGGCACGAAGCCTGTTTAGGATTCTCTCTCGGGGCGCCTGGGTGGCTCAGTTGGTTAAGTGTCTGCCATTGGCTCAGGTCATGATCCCGGGTCCTGGGATCAAGCCCCACGTCTGGCTCCTTGCTCAGCGGGGGGCCTGCTTCTCTCTCTCCCTCTGCCTGCCGCTCCCCCTACTTGTGCTCTATCTCTCTGTCAAATAGATAAAATCTTAAAAAAAAAAAAAGATTCTCTCTCCCTCTCCCTTTACCCCCAACCATTTCTTAAAAAAAAAAAAAGAAGAAGAAGAAGAAGAAGCTACTAATCAGCTGACTTTAAAATAAGGAAATTATCCTGAGCTATCTGAGTGAGTCCAGTGTAATCACAAAGATCCTTTGAAGTGGGAGAGGGGACAGAAGAGCAAGTCTGAATCAGAGAAAGGCAGAGAAAGGTTTGAGGATGCTATATTGCTGGCCTTGAAGGAGGAAGGGGTCACAAGTCAAAGAATGCAAATAGCATCTAGAAACTAGAAAGTGCAAGGGGATGGACTGTCCTCTACAGAAGAATTCAGCCATGCAGACACCTTGATTTTAGCCCAGTAAAACCCATTTTTGATTCCTGACCTCCAGACCTGTCGGATAATAAATCTGTGTTTAAAAACCACCAAGTTTAAAATCATTGGTTATGGCAGCAACAGAAAACCAATGCGTAATTGATTCAGGATTCTTCCCCTGTATCTTTCTCTGTTTTTAAGGCCTCTGATTAATAATAATAATCAAAACCCACACCAACACTAACAGTTAACGTACCCAGCACTTTCTGTGTGCCTGCCACAATCTCAGCATGCTACATTTATTATTCTACTTAAGCCAAAAACACTCCTACAAAGGAAGTGGAAAGCCTTGAGTACAAATGTGAGAAAAGAAAAAAGGTCAAATATAAGCAAACTAAACATGTATCTCAAAACGCTGGGACAAGAATGGCGCGCACACACAAAAATTCAAAGTAGAATGAAAGAAAAGAATCCGAATGCACAATAGAAACGAATGATACTCTTATTGACGATCCAATTAAAGAAAACCACATATCCAATAGAGAGGAATCTACACAGCTAAACATGAATTATTGTCGGTAACTTGAAAAGACTGATGATAAAACGGCTGCAATTATATCTTAAAACTGATCAAGAAAAAAAAAAGAATGTACCAACGACTAATTTAAGCAATAAAAAGGGAAACCTAGCTATAACTAATTTTTGTGTATTATCCCCACTTCACACACGAGGAAGCACGGGGCACGTAATTGGCAGAGCCGGGATTTGAACCTGGGCTCTAGCCCGCCCCGTCCAACCGAGGAATCTCCGTGCTCTGGCGCCACCTCGCGAGCGCTCCCAGCCTCCCCTAACCCTGTGGGCGGCCCGCGAAACCCTGCCCAGCTTCGGGCTCCGCGGAGGGTTCACCGCGCGCTGTCACCCGCGCCCGCACCTGCGCCTGCACCCGCAGCGACTCTTGGGCCAAAGCTGTTCAGCCCCGAGGAGTTTCAGACTTGGCTTCCTCCACAGGCTTCCTTCTGAAATTTCACTGGAGTTTTCTCTTTCAATCGCAACGGCTCCCCAGCGTCTCCCTGGCCTTGCCCACCTCTGAATTCTTGCCACGCCCTCCTGGTGGCAGGTGCCTGATTTGCCGCTGTACCTTTGCTACATCCGTCTCAGCTAGGGGAGCCACTTACTCAGTGACTCTGCCCCATCCCCCCGCCCAGCCCCCAGCAGCCTGGCAGCACCTGGGAGCTCGCAGGAAATGCAGAACCTAGATCCTTAACCCAGACTTGTTGAATCTGCATCTGTATTTTAACAAGACCCTCCCCGCCCCCAAGGGGTTTGCGGCGCAGGGAAGGGGAAGAAGCTCTGGCGGAGACCACTAGGGGGCCATGGGACCCGGGGAGACATGAAAACAGGGCGCCTCACCTGGCGCAGGTGTACGTGCGTATAAGGTCTTCAGCTTCTCCTGAAGTTAGATGATGACCGACCTTTTTTGTCTGTGTTAGAGAAGATTCAAGTTCATTTGAGGTCTTTGGAATCCAGGCGCTGTCTTCCAAGGCTCCAGCTGGGACTCCCAAGACATGTCTCTTTTTTCTACTGCTAATGGGATTTGTTTTAATCAGGAAAATTATATGAAACACCATGTTACAGGAGATGAGCAAATTGAGGTGTCACTACAGAAAATTCTAGATGCAATAAACAATCAGTGACATAGGAAATCTCAGAAGACCAACACCTCAACCCAGTGGTTCTCAAACTCCAGCAGGCATCGAATCCCCAGGAGGGCATTTAAAACTCAGATTGTCGGGCCCCACCCCTAGAGTTTCTAATTCAAACAACTTGGGTAAGGCTGAGAATTTGCATTCTTTTTTTAAGTTTTTAAAATTTATTTTTGAGTGAGAGAGTGCGCACAGGCAGAGGGAGGGGCAGAGGGAGAAGCGGACTTCCTGCTGACCAGCGAGCACAATGCCCAACTCAATCCCAGGACCCTGCTTGACCAGCTGAGCCACCCAGGCGCCCAGAAGTTCCCCAGGAGATGCCAATGCCGTTGAGCTAGAGACCACGCTCTAGAATCACTATTTCCAAACCACACAGTAATGGCTGCTTTGGAGGGTCCCATTAGCCCTTAAGGATTATATAGAAATGACCTCATTCAGTGCCATATTGATGCGGAAGTGTGGTGAGTTCCCATGATCCGGTGTGAACTTAAGTACTGATCTGAATATTTTCCCGTGTTTATGCAATAAACCGCATTTTCATTGAAACTATGTGCCCCCAATATTGTTGTTGATGTTCGGGGACTGTCCCAATTCAGACGAATACTTTCTTTTTCTGCTAGTGGCAATTTCACGCGCATACCAGTCACCTTTTTTTTTTTTATGGTCTCCTGGAAGAAGTGGCATTAAGGTTGTGTGATCTGAAAAGAAGATGTTTTCCTTATTATACAAATCACAATATATCAGAGGATATTAAAGAAACCTTGGTATTCTTCCCTGTGTATTCCCAGAGTCCTTTGCCATGCCTGTTTTAACTCTTTTCACATAGTGTTCGAAATTATTGATTTACTGTCTGACTTTCTCAAAGGCTCATGAATTCCTCAAGGGCAGGACATTCTTCCATTTTTGGAAGAAAAAAAATGGAAAAAAAGGGGGAGATGTTTATTTTTCTACTATTTGCCCAGTCTGTGTTAATAAACAGTAACAGGACTGCTTCTGGACAAAGATGCCTTGTGGGTGCTCCTGCTGGCACGACAGATGTGTGTATAGGGTTTTGTGCTTTTGAGATTTCATGGGGTGTGGGGTGGGAGTGGTGGAGGGCTGGGGGCCTGGGTTGATGGTGGATGTGTTTCTGTAGGGGGTGCATTGTCTGGGACCGTGTTTCTCTTGGACTGTGTAACAAGCGTGTGTCTGCACTCAGTGTGTGCGGTTCTCTAGGACTCACGAGTGAGACTCGGTGACTGTCATTGGCTGACTGTGTCACAGTGTGTCCCTACCCCCTGCCCATGTATGTGTCCCTTGATTGAGGATGCTGTGCGCTCGTTCTGGGTCTCCATGTGTGCTGTGGCCACCTGCATCCTGTGTTTCTGTCCCTGGGGCTTCTCCCTAGCAGGGTCTCCTTGCTGTCCTTAATTGTCCCAGTGTCTGATGCTCATGGCCCTTCCCAACCACGCCGCACTTACCTGTCTCCATCCCTGCTGGAAATGCAGAGCTGGGAGGGTGAGGGCTCTCTGCCCTGAGGTCAAGGAGGCAGGCTGGGAAGTTAGCGGCTGGAGATTAGATTTCTTGGGCTCACAAGACGGAAGGAGGGAGAAGGATCCAGGTCTGGTTTGGGACAGAGCCAGGCCAGGATCCAGGATCTGGAAATCATAGAAGAGTCATAACAGTTCCTGTTTCCAGAGTAACTTCCAGGTACCAGGCACTGGACTTGGTGCTTTATGCATTTATATCGATACTGTTTTCTTTCCATATTAAATATTAAGTATTTATATTTATGAATAACAATGATGTGGATTGTTCCTAATGTTTATGAATAATATTTTATCCTGTCAGTTATAGATTTCTTTTTTTAAGGATTTTACTTATTTGAGAGAGACAGAGCACGAGCAGGGTGGGGGAAGGGCAGAGGGACAGGGAGAGAAATCTTCAAGCAGACTCCCTGCTGAGTGGGAAGCCTGACATGGGGGCTGGATCCCAAGACCCTGGGATCATGACCTGAGCCAAAGTCAGACGCCAAACCGACTGAGCCACCCAGGCGCCCCAGTTCCAGATTTCTTTATATAGTTTTCTAGTATCCTTTTCTGTTATCCCATTGAAGTCAGGAGGAGACCGAAGCTCAGAGAGGTGAGTTCACTTGCCTGAGGTCACTCAGCAAGGTGACAGAGTCAAAATTTAAATCTACTTCCAAGTGTTTCCAGCCTTAGGCTCTTTGGAACCGCATGACCCTGGCCAAGGCAGGAGACAGTGTCTGGGGGAGGAGGAGGGAATAACAGCAGATCGTTGCTGATGTGTTGTTCTGCTTTCCACTTACTGAGCACCACACTCAGGGCTGGCATAACAACAGTGACAAATACGCACAAAGCGCTGGGCAGGGGCCCTACTATTAGCGCTGTCATGTGGATTAACTCACTTACCTCCTATACCAGTGTCCTGAGGTGGATACCACATTGTCTCCCTGGGGCCCGGAGGTGGAGTCAGGTGCGGACAGCTCAAGGAGGAGTTGGGATTTGGCCCCAGGCAGCCTGGCTCCAGAGGCTGTTCCTTTATTCCCCCTGTACTTTCTATGATCCCTTGTAATCCTCCTAACAACCCTATAGTACAGGAAGAAAATACCACCCATTTTACAGATGAGGAAACTGAGGCCCAGATTTGGCCTTACCCACAGAGCCACAGACTTGGATCACTGTTTGTCTCATTGGTTCATCCATATCTGACTCAATGCTCATCTGGCAGGAGGCCAGGAACTCCAAAGAGTCTCCAAAGGGCCCTGGCTGGGGTCCCAAATGCCCAGCTCCCTGTCCCACTCTGAGGTCCCAGCCTCTCAACCCTTCTTGGGCTGGTCCTCAATTTTTTCCTTTGGCTTGTGGCATTTCTGCTCACTAATTGGTAACTGTTTATTGTGCATTACAAGAATTGTCTAGTCTGTGTTTGTTGCTGTACAAAAAGTTTACATTTTATACAGTTCGGTAGGTCCTCTGTTTCTTTTATAAATTCAAGATTTCCAATCTTTGTTAAGAAAATCCCCTGGCTCCTGGGAAGTGGGAGTAGGGGGTGCACCCTCTTCTTCCTTCTCTCTCCCCCTCCAAAGCTTGTCTTTCTTGGAGGCCGAGTGGGGCGGGGGGATTGTTTGATATCTTCTTGTCAATTTGTAAGCACTCTTTATATATGATAGCTATTAATTATATCCTGTCCCAGTGTTGCAAATGTCCCGCCCAAGCCTTTTGTACATTGCCTTGCAGTGGTTTTTAAGAGTTGTGCAAATGTCTATTTCACAGATTCTGGGTTTCCAGCCTTGGTTGGGAAGCTCTCCTGCTCCTGAGGGTAGTGTGATCTCTGTCCTCATCTCCTCCTCTCCTCTCCTCTCCTTTCTCCGCTCCCCTCTGGGGCCTCTCTCTCCTTATCTCCAGCTTCTCCTTTCCCAAGATTCTGTGTCCCAACGGGGGACTTGCCCAACCTGGAGACCCAGCCCCTCTCCCTCCGCCTCCACCTCCAATGGCATCTCCTTATTTGGAAAGGGGGTTGTTCAAATCCCTGTGGGTTTTTAAGAGCTTTTCTTACCTATACTATTAACCCTATGTTCCCTTCTGTATTGTAAAAGACTAGTCCTCAAGTCCTGTTAATTGACTTTCTTTCTTTCTTTCTTTTTTTTTTTTTTTTTTTAGATGTTTGCCACGTGAAATCTTAAGCTGCTAATCTGTACACAAGTATGTCCCTCATGGGTTCATTGGCTGCGGGTCTCCGACGTAGGTGAGGAAGGTCTCCCCGCTCCGGGGAGGGTTGTGGGGGGTGGGGAGGGCGTCCTTATCTCGCAGCTTCTCCCTTCCCACGGGCCAGGCTCATAAAAGCGCGCGGGGACGCGGCCTTGCAGTGTCGCCATGTCCCCGCTCTGCCCCCTGCTGCTGGCCCTGGCCCTGGCGGCCGTCCCTGGCGTCCGAGCGGCCTGCCCGACGCCCGCGGACCTCAAGAAGCCCGAAGGGACGCGCACGTGCGCCAGGCTCTACGACAAGAGCGACCCCTACTACGAGAACTGCTGCGGGGGCGCCCAGCTGTCGCTGGAGCCAGGCGCCGACCTGCCCTTCCTGCCCTCTGACTGGACGAACGTCGCCTCCTCGCTGGTGGTGGCCCCGCGCTGCGAGATCACCGTGTGGTCCCTCCGCGGCAAGGCCGGCAAGACGCGCAAGTTCTCGGCGGGCGCCTACCCGCGCCTCGAAGAGTTCCGCAAGGGCATCTTCGGCGACTGGTCCAACACCATCGCGTCGCTCTACTGCAGGTGCCCGCCCAGCCCCGCCTCCGCCCGCAGCCTCTCCTCCGCGTCCGCGGCGCGAGCCGGTCTCCCAGACCCCTTGGTCCCTGACCCCCACTGGGGGTCCCTAGGACCAATCTTGGAGATCCCCCTTCTCCTACCCGCATCCCTTCCCCCAAGCCCATGTCCCCTCGGAGCTCTCGCACCCAACTCCGGGATTCCCACACTCAGAAGGAACCCCACCCTCTAGCCCTCTAGCCTCCATTCTGGGAGCACCTGCCTCCCACCTTCCTGAATTCTCCACCTGCCGACCCACCCAGAGCTGCTGTCCTAGGCCTAGCTTGCAGATGGGGAGCCACCCTTCTCACCCCAGAGCCCCCAGAACCAAACCCAGTCCGTCCCAGATCCCGGAGCCACCAGAGCCAGCTCTGGGACTCCCAGACTCTAAACTGACCCACCCCGAGACCCCGTTCCAGGAACACCCTATCTACCCTCATGTTCCCTCCCACGTAGACCCTCTAGATCAGGCACAGCCCTGGAAACCAGTCCCAAAGTCCCTGTTAAGGTTCTGGAGCCCCCAGATCCAACTTTGGGCACCCCCACCCAGCCCACTGTGCACTCACATGTGGGAGCTCACAGAACGTGGGACCCTAAATCTAGTCCTAGTACTCTTCAAAACCACGTCACCTGTCCCTCTCCCTCCACAAGAGCTCCAAGGGCCCCCAGGACACCTAGCTCATGAGCTTGGAGCCCAGCCCCAGCCCTCCACCCCATCTCAGCCTTTTAGAACCGCCCCCCCCCCCCCCTCTGGATCTCTGAGCCCCCGGCCCCCCCCCCCCCCCGGAAGTGATCATTTTTATTCTGTTGCAGGTGTTACTGATGCCTTAGGGATACTTCTTCTCCAACCCCCACAGGGTGCAGAGCTCCTCATCTGGCCTTGTCTCTGGGGTCTGCTGAAGTCCCCAAGTCCCAGGAGGAGAGAATTTTCTGCCTGTCCCCCGAAACCCGCCTTCCCTGCAATATAGCCCTTGTGACGTTATCCCTGTCTGCCATCTACTCATGCTTGGGACCCAACTCCACACAGGACAGGGGTGGGGTGGGGGAGAGAGCAGGGCGGTCAGGCCTGCATCAGCCTATACCTGGGACAATGCTGGAGGGGGGTTCATACTCAGAGATTCCGCCATCCGTTTAGGTGGGCACAAAGATATACATCCATGGGACATGTGTGCGACATGCAGTGATACCACTAAAATGCTTCCCTGAACTTTTTGGTAGAGAACCCTTCCCTGAATCCCTCAATCCCTCTCCTCCCCACAAGCTGTTCTGCCTACCAGGGACCTCCAGCCCCATCTCAGGAGTCAGGCCTGGAACATCAAGAGGCAGTCAAGACCCTGCCCCAGGCTAGGACCAGGGTCTCATGCTGGATCTGGCCAGAGCCCGGGACTTCGCAGTTGTTACAGATTTTCAATCTCTTCCCCCAACACATGAAAAAAATTGTAGCTCAAGTTTATCATCTGTTCCACCACCATCCCCAGCGATTATGGCCCTTGATAGAGATCTTGATGGCTTTGGGGGGACTCTGGAGGAATGGGGGGTCTTGTGGGGAGGAGAGGTATGGGGACCAGCTCTGGGGGAGATGAGAATTTGGGGTTGGAGGGGGAAGGGGAATGTGGAGAGCATCTGAGAGGACAGAATTGGAGCAGAGAGGTCAGTGGAAAGGCCAAGAGGCTGTAAACTGGGGCTAAGAGACCAGAGGTCGTGGCGGGAGGTGCACACGGCACGGGCGTTGCGAGGTGCTTCAGGATAAGGGTTACAGGACGTGCCTGTGGGATATGAACTCAGTGTCATTCTGAGAAGCAAAGACCAGGGAAATGCTCGGCATCCTCATGCCTGTGAACTTATTCACCAATCAGCAATGATTTACGAGGCATCTTCTTTTTTTTTTTTAATAATTTTTTTCTAATTTTTAATTTATTTGATAGAGGGAGATCAGAAGTAGGCAGAGAGGCAGGCAGAGAGAGAGGAGGAAGCAGGCTCCCTGCTGAGCAGAGAGCCTGATGTGGGGCTCGATCCCAGGACCCTGAGATCATGACCTGAGCTGAAGGCAGAGGCTTAACCCACTGAGCCACCCAGGTGCCCCTACGAGGCACCTTCTGTCTGTGGAGCACTAACTTGGGAAGAAGCGGTTGCTGCCCTCAGCCCTCACGGGGCTCAGAGAGCGCAGAAGAAATGCCAGTCAGCCATTCAAGGGGGTGTGAAGATGTCAGGTGGGAAATCAAGGGCCAGGCAGGAAGCAGGGGCCTGGGGGGTGGTAAGTGACCAAGGAGAAGCTGAAGGGTCATGAAGGTGGGAAGGGAACAGGGGGCGGGGGTGCTTCTCCACACATCGGGGAAGTGTGTGAGACAACAAGGCAGAGCTAAAGGGCCAGGGAGGTGCTAAGGGCCAGGGACTCCTGAGGGTCAAGGAGGTGCTAAGGGCCAGGGACTTCTAAGGGTCAGGGAGGTAAAAGAGATGCTAAGCGGTCCAAAGGGATAAAGGAACAAGAAGATATTAAGGGGTCAGGGAGATGCAAAGGGTCAGGGAAGTGCTAAGAGATCAGGGAGGTGCTGAGGGATCACACGTTATGGACCAGTGAGACAAAGGGTCAGAACAGGCTGGGAGTTGGACAGCCAGTCACTCCCTGAATTGCACAGACACGGAGGAGTCTGTCACCCTTGTCCGCCGCAGCCCGCCAGGCTCCCTCCGGTTCTTGGTCTTGTGCAGGAAGTGAACGAAGCGCACGCCAGGGCCATACTGGCGGAAGACGTGGGACACCTGCAGCGGGGTCAGGGAGAAGTCCCATCAGGGACCCGGGAACCCTCCTCTCCTACCTCCGCCCTCTCTGAGGTCTTGGGACATGGACACGTGGCCAGGGTTGGTGGCCAGGGCAGAGCCTCACCTGGAGCCAGCAGCCGGGGGGGCCCCGCCCAGAGGATCGGGGGGCCACGTGGTGTTGCGCGATGACTGAGCGGCGGTCAGCTGCCAGCAGCCAGACGTGCAGCTCGTAGACACACGTGTCTAGCCGGCTGTCCTCGTACCTGGGGGTAGGGTCCAGACCTTCAGCTGCCACCACAGCTCTCGTGTCCCCACCTCGTCCCCCGGCCCTAACACCGTGCGACACACGCTCACTGGCTTCCACTCTGTGCACCTGGGATGGCTAGTGTGGGCAACACAGCCCTGACCAAGGCGGCCCCCCACAGTGCCCCTGTGGGAGTCATATAGCCTGGTGTGGGAAGCAGACCTGTCACCAGACAGTGACCATCCGGAACACTAAGGGCTTGGATCGGGGGAGCCCAGAGCCCTGGAGCATACGGCTTCTGAGCCAGCTGGGGGCTGGTCTGGGAAGGCTTCCCGGCAGAGCCACGTATAGCAGAATCCCAAAGGATAAGGAGGAATTTGTCTAGAGAGCAGAGGAGGAGAAGCATCCAAGAATGAAGGAACGATGTCCAGCGAGGTGCATCTCAGAAACTGGAAGTCTCAGAGGGAAGGACCTAGAACAGTAGGCGGGGCTGGATCCTGCCATGACAGGAGGCAAGCTCACACCAGGGGAGGACAGGTGAGGCTGGCGCCCTGGGGAGCCCTGTGCATGACCCCGCGGGGCAGGCGGATTGGGCAGAGGCGCATACCAGTCCATGACCGTGATGTCTGGCTGCTCATCGTCAAGGAGCTCCTCCCACAGGCCCTCGGCCAGAAGGTCCACACACTGCTGCTTCACCGTCCAGCTGTGAGAGAGGCCATGGGGAAGGTGAGGTCTGGTAGCTGCTAGGATTCTTGGGAACAGGAAACCTCGATCATAGTGCCCTCATGGAGACACCAAGGGCACCCATGGATGGGGCCTGAGCACTTACTCCCCCCTTATAGGCTCAGCTCCCTCCTTTCCCCCCTGAATGCCAGATGGTCTGAACCCCATGACGCACAAAGTGGCTCAAGAAGGGAAGTCACTTGCTTAAGGTTAGGCAGCAAAGAAGTGGCAGAGCGGGGCTCCCAACCCAGGCATGTGTGACTCTGTCCCACCCAACCTGCAGAAGCAGGGCTCAGTTTAATGGAGGGCAGATGGTGGCCTGGGTGCCTTCCCCTCCCAGGGAAGAGGTGGAAAAGAGTAACGGTGACAGCGGTTATTTATTGAGCACCTACTATATGCAAGCTGGGCCCAGCCAGACCCTGCACTGTGTTTTAGGAATGTTCTCTTTTATGACAAACCCTGGGTACAGAGCAGGAAACTGAGGCCCAGAGGGGCACAGAGGCAGTTTCTCCAGGCCCTGAGGTGAGAGACTGGGGCAGGGCCCCAGGGGTCTCCGCCACCCACCTGCAGTCATGCTGGAGCTTCTCGGTCCTAATGTACCAGCCGTTGAAGTTGCCTGGCAGGTGGAGGAGCAGAGGGTTAGAACCTGCCCATTCCGCAGGGCCATTCACACCCCATGGGCCGAGCCCGCAAGCACTTACCCAGAGTCTCCAGGGGCTGCTGGGTGGGACCAGTAGGGGGTGCTGGCTCATAAATGTTGATGCCTGAAACGCACCGGGGGATCAGAGCCTCAGGCGGGCTGAAACTGCCTCCAGCCCTTCAGCCTGGGCCTGACTCCCTCCCCCCAGGGCTCTGCTGGAAGGGCGGGAATCTGCCCCAGGACCAACCTGCCTGGCAGGGATGTGTGAGTCAGGGCCCGGGAGAGTCCTGAGAATGTCCTGGGGCAAAGGAATGGTGCAGTGAAGAAGGAGGGAAGGAGGACAAGGAGGAGGGCGTGCTGGTGAGACCGAGACAGAGGGACAGAGCGAGAGGCAACTAGAGAAAGAGACAGAAATACATGTGGAGGGAGGCAGGGAGAGAGAGGCCGACAGACAGGACGAGAGAGAGAGAGACACCGGGAGAGACAGGGACATATGACATAGAAAAAGAGGGTGATGCGGGGCAGGAAGAGAGAGCCCCAAGGAGACAGAGGGGGACAGAATAACAGAAGAGACAGGAAAGGGTGTAGAGAAACAGGTTGAGCCCAGGGAACAGACAAGAGGGAGCAGACAGAAAGATGAGGAGACAGACGGTCTGAGCGAACTGCACGTGGCAGAAGGTGGAGACTGGGCAGCGGTCTGTCGGTGGGTCGGGGTGCCGCACCTTCCCCCCCCCTTCCCGCACCTTCGGGGTTGGGCGAACGCAGCAGGTTGCGGTAGAGCGGCCGCCGCAGGAAGAGCAGCTTCCAGGTGAGGCGCGGGGGCAGCTCCAGGCTCCCCCCCGGGGGTCTCCACTCCTCCAGCAGCAGCTGCCGGGCGTAGGCCTCCGTCGGCTGCTCGGGCTGGGGGGTCCCCGGGGTGTCGGGGGCAGAGGGGGACGGCGGCGACGGCGGCGGGGGCGGCGACGGCGGCTCCCGGGGGCTGGCGGGCTCGTCGGCCTCCATCCCGCTTCCGAGAGCGGGTCGGTCGCTTTCCTCCTCCATCCGTGGGCTCCGGGAGACTGTCCCGGGCTCCTCCGCAGGCTTGGGGTTAACTGGAGGCGGGAGGGGCGGGGCGCGCCAGCGGGCGTTTGAGGGGGGTGTGTGTTAGGGGAAGGCTCTGGGCCTCCAGGCCCTCCACCCTCAGACTTAGGAGTCGGGGTCCCCAGGTCCCTGCTCTGTCGGACCAGGAGCGCAGGTCATCTCCTCCGCCAGGACCCAGGAGTCCGGGTCCCCAGCCCCTGTTCGGTTTCCCAAGCCTCCTGCCCCAGTTTGGCCAGGGCCCGCTGAGGGCTCAGGCACTGGTGGGGGGATGGGGTGTGACCAAGGAGCTGATGTCAGGGCTCCCTGCCCTCAAATGAGGTCCCTCCCCCTCATTAAGATCCGGAGTGGCAGGATTAAGAGGCTCATTAAGGAAGAGCCCCTCTTGTCCCCACCCCCACTTTCATCCAGGGGTAGGAGGTGGGGGGAAGTCCTGTCTCTGCTGCTTCATCACCTGGGACACGCCCTTGGGACCCCGACATTTCCTGTTCTGGAAACCAAAGTGGAGGGCAGAGAGACGTTCAGAGGCACAGAGATGGGAGGACCCCCAGGGAGGCACTGAGATAGCAGCAGATAGGGGAGCAGTAACCCCACCTGGGTTTTGGGGGGTGTCTGTATCCCTTCCCTCTCCCGGGGGGCTTGGGGAAGAGGGCACAGCTGCCAAAGCCTCTGCCCTCAGAGGTCCTGGTGATTTGGGAGTGAGGGATGGGGCAATGGTGGGGGCAAGAGGTCGGGGTGTGGAGGAAGTAGGGTGACCAGGAACCTGTAGGGCCAGATGCCCAGGGCCGCATCCTGCCCCGGCCACATCCCACACCCGGCCCAGCAAACACGGGCGTGGGGTTCCACATGGATCACCCACAGCAACCTCCATGGTGAACGCTTTCTGGGTACTCAGTGTGTGCTGTTCTAGGTGCTTCCCAGTTCCAGGCATCCTCCAGCAATGGAGAGGGAAGTGGGCGCCACTCTTACCACACTTTATTGACCAAGGAAAGGTAACAGCAGACAGGCATGTGCGAACATGCGCTCTAGCGTCCTGCTTGCCTCCGCACCAAGGTTGTGTGGGGCGCTGCTTTTGTTCCCATTTTGCAGAGGAGGAAACAGAGGCCACCCTGGCAGTCCTGCTCCCTTGCTGCCCTAGATAACCCCCTTTGCTTTCAGGCGTGCTTCCTGCCCCAGATTCCTGCAAGACACAGACACATGCCTGGGACACTCAGAGTTGAGCTCACGCCCGAATGATGCTACTCATGTAATTGAGGGCTCCCTGTGGGCTGGCATGGTCCTGAGTAATTAACTCCATCTCCACATCCTCCCTAGGAAATAGATGCTATTGCCATACCCATTTTGCAGATGAGGAAACAGGCACAGAGAGGTTTAGTAACTCACCCAATGCACCCCAGGGCTGCAGCCCAGATGCCCCAGGAAGTCCCCAGGAGATGCCCAAACACTCACCCAGCTCAGAGCACATGCAGAACTGGAGACACTCCCCCGGCCACCACAAACACACAAACACACACCCATGGCTGGCCACCAGCCCACCTGTCTTGCCCATAGCCGCAGCCAGAGTAGCAGGAAGAGGGGTGAGGGAGGAGGAGGAAGGGCAGAACCAGAGCAGGAGTGTCTGATGAGGGAGTCAGTTGTCCCCAGGTCAGAATCCAAGGCAGGGAGTGGCCTGGAGCAAAGAGCGTGCAGAATGGGGTCTGCACCCCTCCACCTGGCACCTACCCCTCCCCGGCCTTCCATGGTTTCCACACCACATTTCCCATCATCTCTGGAATTCCTGGGGTCCTCACCCCCTTCTGTATCTCTCTCTCTCTCTCTCTCTCTCACACACACACACACTCACACACGCATCCACACACACGGATGCAGTCACAGGGCAAACCCAAGTAGTCACTCCCCCACTAAAACCCAGTACAGCTCCCCAGTGCCCTCAGGGGAATAATCCCTGCTCTTTGGCTGCCTTTGGGAGCCTGGATTTCTGGTCCCTGCTTCCCTGACCTGTTCTTTCCCATCTTTTTGCTCCCGAAGTTCTTTCTACCTCTCACCTACATGCCCCCCACCCCAGACTCAGTGGTCCCAAGCTTTACAGCATGTCAGACTCACCCAGGATGCTCACTCAAAATGTGTCTTCCCAGGTCCCACCTGGAGTTGGCTTCGGTCCCTCTGGGCCCCAGAATGGAAAACTTAAGAAGCCAACTCTCCTGCACCTGCCATACTATGGGAAATATTGTTATTTAAATCTGAGGAATCCGGGGCATAACCCGGGCCCTGCAAAGCCAAGTGGATCTCAGACATTCCCCCACCCTCCAGCTTCAAGTGGCGAAGGTCCTAGCATGGGGACCTGTTTTCAGAACAGGCTGAGGCCCAGCCAACCAACGTAGCACCACCCATTCTCATGGGTCACGAAGGATTCAGAGCATGAGCAATGGTGGGACCACTTTGGAAAAGAACTTGACAATTTCCTATAAAACCAGATATCCAGGGCACGTGACCCTTGATCTCTGGGGTGGTGAGATCAAGCCCCATGTTGGATGTAGAGTACCTAAAAAAAACAAACAAAAACGAAAAAAACAAAAAGAGATGCCCTCCCATCCTGCACCATGGGGGCCATCCCATTGCTCCCTGGATTTAGTGAGAGATGGGAGTCCATGTCCACACAGAGGAGCGCACACGACACTTCTCCCCACCAGTGCCAAACTGAGAACCGGGAGCTGGTGTTGGGCTCCCTGCTCTGTGGGGAGTCTGTTTCTTCCTCTCCCTTTGCTCCCCCCGCTCCCTGGCTTGTTGTCTCTTGCGCTCCAGCGCACGCACTCTCTCTCTCTCACGCTCTCAAGAAGTGGAGAGAGGAAGAGAGCGAGAGTGAGAGCGAGAAAGGGCAGGGGAGGGACATACATAGGGCACAGACACCGGGCGCAGACATGGGGCACAGACACAGGGCTCGACCCCAGGACCCTAAGATCATGACCTGAGCCAAAGTCAGATGCTTAACCCACTGAGCCACCCAGGTGCCCCAGGAGTTCTGGCTTTATGGTGGTGGTTACATGGGAGAACATTTGTCAAAACTCACCAAGCTATACATTCGAAACGGGTGTGTTTTCTTGCATGTAAGTTATACCTCAATAAGGCAAAACAAAAAGAATACAGCAACTCTGTCTCCATACTAATAAGAAAATATCTTCAAGCCTATTAAGTGAAAAGAGCAAGATGTCCAACAGTGGGCCGCATAGGCTGCTATTCGTGTGAAGAAAAAAATAGGGACAGAAAACAAGGATCCCTAGTTTCCCATCCCTTTCTACCTCTTGTTCTTTAAACAAATACTTAAGTATTAAGGAATAATAAGTAATAATACTTATTAAGTAATACTATTACTTACAAGCCCTGTGCATCAGGGATATAATGGTGAAAGGACAGACAGATTCCTGTCCCCATGGGACTTCTGGGCTTGTGTAGGGAGGGATGGACTTCAAAAAGTCAGGGAGCAACTCATTAACTGACAAATGGTATCAACGCTTTGGAGGTGAAGAACAGGCTGTGAGGACAGAGAAAAGGAGCCAGAAGCCTGTTAACTAGGGTGGTTAGGGAGGACTTCTCGGAGGAGGTGATGTCTGAGCAGAGACCTGAAGAAGTCAAAAGAGTTGAGCATGTTCCAGCAGGGAAGTGCTTTGCAAGTGCAAAGGCTCTGGGGTGGGACCAAGCTTAGTGTGTTTGGGGAACAGCAGGGAGGCCGGAGCAGAGGGAATGTAGGGGAAATGAGATCCATGAGACAATGGGGCAGCTCCTAGGTTTATCTTGGAGGTAAGTAAGTGTAATGCACTCTAAGTGAAGATGGGAAAGGAGGAAACGTAACTAATCTCTGGCTGAGAGGGGGTCCGGGGAACAGCAAGGAAGGTGATGAGCCAGAAGGTGGCCAGGGCCAGAGTGAGATCATGGAGTGGCTGTTAGAGGACAGATTCAGGGTCTCCTCTTGACTGGTCTTGAGCGGTGGACAGAAGGGGGCCCCATTATGCAAGAGGGGAAGACAGAGGGCAGAACACATGGGATGGGGGGGGACAGGAAATTGAGCATTCCATCCAAGATGTGTTAAGCATAGGACATCCAAAGGGACAGTGCCAGGCAGTGACTGGATGTATGTGGCGGGAGTTCAGAGAGAGGTCAGGGTGGAGACACACCTGGGAGGCATCGCCATGTCTCCAGGTGAAGAAATGAATGAGCTATAACAGTAACAATAATAATAACAATTGTGGAGTGCTCACTCTGGGCCAAGCACCGCTCTATGGTATTCCATGATTTTATTTTATTTTATTTTTTATTTATTTATTTTTATTTATTTGACAGACAGATCACAAGTAGGCAGAGAGGCAGGCAGAGAGAGGAGGAGGCAGGCTCCCCGCTGAGCGGAGAGCCCGATGTGAGGCTCGATCCCAGGACCGTGGGATCATGACCTGAGCCGAAGGCAGAGGCTTTAACCACTGAGCCACCCAGGTGCCCCCATGATTTTATTTTTTAAGATGATATTTTTAAGTAATCTCTACTCCCCATCATGGGACTCGAACTCACAATCCTGGGATGAAGAGACGCTTGCTCCCTTGACCAAGCCAGCTGGGCACCTGTGTTCCATGTGCGTTAATCAAATGCACCCACTATTGTAGGTATTGTTATTATTAAACCCACTTTAGTGTGAGGGAATGGGGGCACAGAGAGGTAAAGTGACTTGTCCAAGGTCACACAGTGCGGAAGTGGCCAAACTGGGATCTGAACCCTGACAGCCTGGCCCCCAGAGTCTGCATCCCTGGGCAGGGCAGCTCAGTTTGGAGTCCAGGCTCCTCATGCTAATGTCTGCCTCCTGGGGTAATCCCTCTTATCAGCCATCTGGCCATGGTTCTGCTCTCCTTAGAACCCTTCCAAGTAAGGTAGCAGTCACAGGTTCTGGGGGTTAGGATGTGGACGTATCTTTTTGGGGACCGCCATTCAACCCACAGTGGACACAGATCCCTCCGAGGACAGGAGCAACGTTTTGGGAGGCAGAAGAGCCTGGCTCCATGGTTCTCAAATTTGACTGGCTGGCAGAATCCTCTAGAAGGCTTGTTAATCCCAGACATCTGGGCTCCAAACCCTGCTCCCACCCCGAGTTTCTGATTCAGTAGTTCTGGGGTGGGCCGAGAGATGATGCTGGTCTGGGAATCCCACACTAAGAACCACTGTCCTGGTGGTTCAGAGGGTAAGTTAGGCTGCCTGAGCTCAACAGTCCCCACACTGACCCTGTGTGTCCTTTGGGGGAAAAGCTTCCCTTCTCCAAGCCTTAGTTTCCCATCTATAACCTGGGGCTAACTCCTCCCTGCACAGGGCTACCTGTGGTGACCCACACTCTCCTCTCACTCATGGTGACCCAAATTTTGGCTGGTTCTTGACCCTCCAACTTCCTTTCTACCTCAGGGCCTTTGCACACGTTGCCCTGGTGCCTACCAAGCCTTCCTCTCCATGCTTCTGTGGCTGCCTTCATCTCCATTCAAATGTCACCTCTTCATAACACACACCCTTCTGGCTTTATTCTGCCTGAGAATACAACCTTGCAATTGTTCACCATACATAAAAATACATCCCAGCCAAGGTCAATTTCTCACCCTCCTGCTATTCTCTAGCGTCACACCCCGTTCTTTCTTTCTTGAACTTAGTGTGATTTATAAATACCTATGAGTATGTGGATCTGTTCACTTGGTCATGAACTGTGTCATCCCATGAGAATGTCAGCCTTGCCAGGGCAGGGCCTTGGGCGGGTCTGGGTTTTTTTTTTTTTTGTTGTTTGTTTGTTTGTCTGTCCCCAGCTCAGGTCTGACAAAGACTGGTTCCTCTGTTTGCTGAGCAGGGAGGACAAGAAGGCCGGGTCCAGGCAGGAGGGGAGGCTCTGTCTGGTTGAGAAAGCACGTCCAGCCTGCCTGAGTCTAGCTCCCATAACTTCCACTCCAAAACCAGTATGCCCCCCCCCCCCACCAGCGCCCAGTCCTACTGGTAGAGAGAGAATGGTGGGGTTCTGGAGGGCAGGCACCTGGGGGCTTTGGGAAACAAATAGTGGGTTTTCCACCGGGGCTGCAGGGTGTTGAGGAAGCCCAGCCAGGTCGGGCCGGAGGCAGGGGATGGGAGAAAGAAAGATAAGCTGGGTTGGGTGCTGTCTTCCCCAAGTACGGACCACAGGGGTCTGGTGGAGGAGGTGGTGAGCCAGCTTCATCCTACAGGGGGCGACAGAGAGGCAAGGATGAGGTTGGAGAGAAGGAGGGAAATGGGAGGGGGTTAGAGGGAAAGAGGAAGAGGGGACCGTGGTGTGGAGGAAAGCAAAGAAAGACAAAGAGAAAGAGACCTGGACGAGGTTGACGAGAGGCGGGGAAGAATCTAGAAGGTTAGAGACACCGAGAGGGCATTACCTGGGGCAGAGGGCAGGGCGGAGTCCAGTGGCAGGTGGGGGAGGAGACAAGACAGATGTATACCAGATAAATTTGCCCATATGCCAAATATAAAATATATGCAAGATCTCTACTGTGGCATTGGTCAAAACAGCCGGCACCCGCCAGCTTCCCGGCATCCGGTGTCCGTGGTCTGGGACTGTTTCCATAACTCAGGGCTCACATGCCCCGTGGAGGATTACTCCAGCCACTGACCAGAGGGAAGTTGCTGTTGCCATTCCCAACAAGGAACCATCACCAAGACACAGTGTTAGGGAGGAAAAAGCAAGACGTAGAAGGATGTGGACATTATGCTAACATTTGTGCAAAGTGGGACACAATCTGCATATACATGTAGGTCTTTCCTGGTCCCTGGATACATTCCCGGAAGAAAATGCGAGAAACTTCTACCAGGGGCCACCTCTGGGGACGGGGTCTGAGAAGAGAAGCAGGGAATGGGGGAGGGAGGGAGGTTGATTTTGCAACTTAACCCCTTTGGAATCTTCTGCATTTTGCTCCGTGGGTTTGGGTCACTGCTCAAATACTAAGTGTGGTTAAGTGACAGAATAAGGGAGAGACAGAGAGAGACAGAGAAAGCCAGAGACAAAGGAACAGGAAGAGAAGGACGGAGGAAGAAAGGGAGAGAGTTTACCTTTGTTTAACCTGGCAGGGTCCCAAACTTCTGTAGATGCTGTCCTGACTCACTCCCAGCCTTCTCTGAGCTTCCTTTCAGGGTCCTGGCCCTGGTCAAGTTGACACTTTCCTATTGGGTCCTGTGGCCCGTCAGGTAATGAGGGGAGCCCTGCCCAGTCCTGGAGGCTGTGGCCTGAGGATCTGCAGGGTGTGGGGGGGAATGTGTGCTTGGGTTCCAGTCCCGCCTCTTCCCCCTGCCAGCTGTGTGACCTCAGGTTGGTGACTTCGTGTGTTCGTTCCTCAGTCTCCCCCACTGTGAAATGGGTTTGAGGAAAGTGCTTGCTTAGGGGACAGCTGCTGAGTGGGTGGTGTGTGTCTCCTAGAGCTGCCCTAAGGAATCGCCGCAAACCCATCGGTTTAGGGGGGCAGAAAGGTGATGTCGCTCGGTCCTGGAAGCCCAAGTCTGAGATCAAGGTGCCAGCAGGGTCTTGTCAGCCACCTCTGAAGCTCTGAGGGGAGACTTCTTGGCGTCTTGGAGCTGCCGGTGCTGTTCGATCCACCCCGTAGCCCTCCCGTGTTCGCCTCTCCCGGGCGTCGCAAACGTCCCTCTGCTTTTCTCTTCGCCCCCCCTTTTTTTCCTTAAGATTTTATTTATTTATTTGACAGAGAGAGACAGTGAGAGAGGGAATACAAGCAGGGGAAGTGGGAGAGGGAGAAGCAGGCTTCCCTCCGAGCAGGGAGCCCAATGTGGGGCTTGATCCCAGGACACAGGGATCATGACCTGAGCCGAAGGCAGATGCTTAATGACTGAGCCACCCAGGCGCCCCTGCTTTTCTCTTCTAAGGACATTGTCGCCCCACCCCCAGCCAGATAACCCAGAGTGATCTCACATTGCAAAATCCTTCATCACAGCCTCAAGGCAAGGGCCCTTTTTATCCACCTAGGTTTGAATTTACAGGTTCCACATGGAGTGGCAGGGGCACCATTCAAAGCACGAAAGGGTTAAATGGGGTAAACTAGGTGCTCAGTGAAGCCCTGGACACTGTCTATTTTTTTTTTTTAAGATTTATTTATTTGAGAGAGAAAGGGAAGCGGGGAGGGGCAGAGGGAGAGAATCTCTAGCAGACTCCCCACTGAGTTTGGAGTCCTACTCGGGACTCAGTCTCACAACCCTGAGATCCTGACCTGAGCAGAAATCAAGAGTCGGAGGCTCAGCCAACTGAGACCCCCAGGTGGCCCCCTTACCCCCACTTACGATCTTGAGGTATGTTAGCTCTGCCCTTGATCTTGCTGGGCCCACAGATACAGTTCGGCACACTGAGTTGGTTGCCTATCTTTAAGATTCAAGAACTGTCACATGAAAATGGGGATTTCTTGGGGCACCTGGGTGGCTCAGTGGGTTAAGCCTCTGCCATCAGCTCAGGTCATGATCTCAGGGTCCTGGAATCGAGCCCCGCATCGAGCCCTGCATCAGGCCTCTGCTCAGCGGGGAGCCTGCTTCCTCCTCTTTCTCTGCCTGCTTCTGCCTACTTGTGATCTCTGTCAAATAAATAAAGTCTTAAAAAAAAATCACCTGGATAATTTTCCTTTAAATACCTGCAACCTTGCCCCAATCCACACCCTTTGTTCATAGGACAGACCGTCAGCATGACCTTCAAGGCTTTTATTCCTCCCGAGACTCCTCTCATGTTCATTTATTCTTCCTCTTTATTCCCTCTCTCTCCTCCTTCCCCACAGGGAGCCATTCTATTATGTAAATGAGTCACCTTTTTAAATCTTGAAAAACAGGTATTACAGTTTTATGTTCCTAATTTGTAATCGACACACGTGGCCTGGTATAGATCCTGACTTTACTTTCCCCATCACTGGTCTGGCTCTCCCTCCCCATGGGCACACTTGGTCCCTGGCTCCCGAGGACTGCACGGGAGTCCTTGGCGTGTGGCCCCTGTGTCTCCCATCTGCTGCCCTAGAGTGGACACACGGCACACAGGCCACCTCCAGCTCCCACCCCATAAACACTGCTGCAGTGAACATCCCCGTGTGTGCTCCCCCATAGGGTCCCATGATTTCTTTGGGAAGGGATTCAGGAGTGGAATTATTGCGAGATGCATACATGCGATAATTCATTTGACTAAACCAGACTTGAATCTTTACCAGGCTCGTGGTAGAAGGACAGCGTGTTGAAATGTGCCTTCCTCCGATTACCAGTAAGTTTGAGCCCTTGTGCACACCCTGATTGGTCTTTTGGGTTTTTTTTCTTCTGTAAGTTGCCTGTTTATATTCTTTGCCCATGTTTCTATTTGGGTTGCTCTTTTCTCATTAAAAAAAAAAAATCTGATACATGTTAGACTCTGAAAAAAATTTTTTCCCCTTTCTGAAGCCTATTACATTTGGCCATGACGTCCTTCTTTGAACAAAAGCTTTACATTTTCACAAGTTCAATTAATTTTTTTTTTGACAGTTTGTTCCACTGGAGTTTTAAGAAGTCCCTCTCTGCTGCTGGTCATCAAGTATTTTCCTCTGTCACCTTCATAGTTTGTCTTTTAGAGGATGTTTAATCCATCAGAGAAACTTTCTCCAGGGGAACTCAGATAATGAAAAGTTCTCATATCTAAACAGTCTAGTTAGTAGCCACTGGTTACATGTGACAGTGAAGGCTGTGAAATGTGACTAGTGCTACTAAGGGACCGAACTGTTTCATTTTATTTTGTTAATTTAAAATTAAATAGCCACATGTGGTTGGTGGCTACCTTCCCGGGAAGCACAGAGCTAGGGTTCTTTTGTCGTGATGTTAGGTAGGGAGCCCGTTTTCCTTTTCTCCAGAAAAATGAACCAATTTCCCCAACACTATTATTAAACAATCTATTTTTCCCTCCTTGTTTCACGGGGGCCAGCCTTGTCATATATAAAGCTCATCCTGAATATACTTGGGTTTGCCTCTGGGCTCTTCAGAGAAGCCCGGGGAGTCTAGGTTTAATGAAGGTGGAGAGTCTAGCAGAGGTGGAGAATCACAATTCTACAGTATTAGAATTTTTAGTCAGACACACAGCCGCCGAGAATAAAGACTACGTTTCCCAACCTCCCTTGCTGCCGGGTGCAGTCACGTGACGAAGCTCTGTCCAATGAGGCAACGGCGCAACCTCCGGGTCATGTCCCTAAGGGGGCGTGGCTGTCTCTTCTCGTCCTCAGGACCCATGATTCAGCCTGGAGTGCGGCCTGGGAATCTGCATTTCCATAAAGTTCCCAGGGCTGCTGCTGGTCCGGGAACCACGCTTGGGAGAACCACTGGTCTGACTTGTTTCACTTACTCATTTTGAATCTCTGTAAACACACCTCTGATCTACAGGTTAATACCTCCTGGGCCTTTGCAGCTTGGAGCACAGCGCCCCCTGCTGCCGCTGAGGTAACACTCACTACTTTGTGTGGGAGGCCGTGCGGTCAGTACCATCTGGACAAAGCCGGTCCTCAGGGCCATATCGCCGCTGGGGCAGGTGTCTGTTCTTGCTCCGCCACACTTGCCCTTCTGAGTGCGCTCTTGTCCCCCCGACGCCTGACGCGGACTCCCTCGCGGGCTGGGATCAGTGGGGGTATGGGGCCTCCGGGAGCGCTCTCTCGAGGCCACCCAAAACCATCCTTAATTTAAACTGCAGTGACGGCGATGGAAGGTGACAATCATGGTTGAGTCCCCATGAAGCCGAATGTTGGCTCCTCCACCAGGTAATGACCTGGCAAGGGACCTCCTGCCCCCCCCCTCGGGGGGTGGGGGAGAGGGGAAAGATCCTTCACCCGCAGTGGAACGTCCTGGAGCGCCCCCAGGGGCCCAGGGAGACGAGGCCCTCCGGTTGGGAGGGGGATGGCTGTGTGCCACCCTGTTCTTCCTGGGTTGTGGAATCACGGGCGTACCAGCCTCTGAAAATGAGTTGGGCTGCTATCCTTTCCCTGTTCTCTGGAACAGTTTGTACAAGGTAGGAATTGCGTGATCCTTCAAAGTCTGGTGGAACTCATTTGTAAAAGCATTCAAGCCCAGGGCTTTTTCTTTGGTGCGTGTGTGTGTGGGGGGGAGATGTTACTTTGGTCTTTTCTTGTTTTCTGTTTCTCCTTATAACCATTTTGGCAGAGTTCTTCCCAGAGCTTAACAACTCCACCCAGGCACCCAACACATTCAACATGGCAACAGCTGCTTCCCTGAGGATGTTTAGACCTCTGAGTCCCCATCTAGACGGAGCCTGTTGGTGGCCGGCCCCAGGCACAGACACGGCACCCCAGCCTTGGGGACCCAGGGCCCGTGGAGAGGCGTGCTCTGGAGTGGGCGCAGACAGTGTACCCGAGCCAGCATCTCCGCACGTCTCCCACCCACACAGCAGGCGGAGGTCCCTGGTGCCAGTGGGTGGTGGGGTTCGCTGCTCACGCTGCACTTGTCCCCAGGGAGCTGCTGGTGGGGGCCCCCCCACCTCTTGGGTTCTGGGGGAGACGCACACAGTCCAAGCTCACACCAGCCTGGGGTGCTCAGTGCCCAGAACACAGAAGCAGCACCGTCCTGAAGATGCCAGCCAATTCCTTTCTCCCCTTGTGGAGACCCAGGCTCAGCCTCCTGGGACCTCGATTTGGAGGGAGGGATCTGGCCTGTGGAGTATCCCTAAGGCTGGCTGTTCCAGATCCATCTGCCTCCGTCGAGGCCTCAAAAGCCCACCTGCCCACTGACCGATTCTCTGAACGACCCATTTACTAACATCAGTTCATCAAGGATCCTTCCTACCCACCGACTATGCTCAAGACAAACAACCTTTAAGACAAGATTCCAGCGGGGCGCCTGGGTGGCTCAGTGGGTTGGGCCTCTGCCTTTGGCTCGGGTCGTGGTCCCAGGGTCCTGGGATCGAGCCCCACATCGGGCTCTCTGCTCTGCAGGGAGCCTGCTTCCTCCTCTCTCTCTCTCTGCCTGCCTCTCTGCCTACTTGTGATCTCTGTCTGTCAAATAAATAAATAAAATCTTTAAAAAAAAAAACAACAAGATTCCAGCAAATCTCCGATTTGGCAAACTGGTCACTGCAGCACACGGACCCTGGGGGACTGGCTGTTTGCAGGCCAGGGGGTGAGTCTGGGTCCCGTCGGGGGGGGCACTACGGGCTGCTTCGACCTGGGGCTCCCCACCCCCCAAGACATGACCCTTGCCCTAAGATGGACTGGAATCCTGGGGTTCGCCAGCCTGCCCTCCCTCCGTCCTTGAGTCCCTCCCCCAAGTCCCGCACCAAGATGACCCGGACAGGGAGGGGCCACTACACGCACACGCAAAACAAGAAAACATTTTAATTGTAAAACTAACTTGAGGGAGGGGAGGGGAGAGTGGGGCCGCACCAAAGGGCTGGGAACCTGATTCTTCAAGCAGTGGTTCTGTCCCTGGTGCCGCCCCAAGGGGCAGGGACCATCTGTCCCCAGGTTGGGACAGGGGCTAGTGTTATAAAATGACAATATAAATAGACTTCTAGAAAAGAGGAGGCTGTCCAGGTGCAGTAGTCATCTGCAGAGGCTGGGGATGGGCAGGAAGCCCTGACCCCCGTCTCCCCAGCAAGCCACCGAGAGGGGGTGCAGGACTCAGGGAAAAGGCCACTCTTCAGACATTCATGATCGACCCCCGCAATGGCTCGGGGGGGGGGCAGGAGGCTGCGCTGTATGTCAGGCAAGGCCTTAGAGACACCCACTCACAGGCTGGAGGACAGAGCAGCTGGACCATCTGCATGGGTGTATGTGCACACATGCGTGCGCACACACACACGTGCACGCACGCACGTACACACACACGCGCACGCCTCTCGTAGTGTTCTCTCCACCACAGCAGCCCCCACTGCAGATGATTTCCAGTGATAGGGGGGCTGTCTGTCCTTCCTGGAAGATAGGAAGACACAGGGAGGGACCATCCCGGAGGGTGGGGAGGCTGGGAACCCTCACTTGCTCCCGCGAGTCCCTGTGTTTTGTTTTGTTTTTTTTTAAAGTCACAAAATCAAACCTGGAGTTCAGTAGTAGGGTCCTGCACGCTCCCCGACCGCCGACAAGGAGGGCGGTGCCACATGGAGTGTCTCCTGGGTGGGGAGGAGTGGGGGCCTCCCCCCGACTGGCCCGTGGTGGGACAGGGGTGACCCAAGGGGCTCTTTGGTTCAGGGACAGGGCACTGGGCCTCATCTGGTGCGGTTCTGGCGCATGAGGGGCACGATGCTGGCGGGCGGGCCCGCTTTGGCCAGGAACGGGTGCTTGAGCAGCTCAGCCGCTGTGGCCCGCTGGGCTGGGTCACGCACCAGCAGGCGGTCCAGGAAGCCCTTCAGGGAGGGTGACACCTGTGGGGAGGTGGGGGAGAGAGTCAGGGATGGGTCTGAGCACCAGCTCCGCTGCTCACTTGCCACTGGGCCCCAGTTTCCGCCTCTGTCAAATGGGCCGACAACATCCGCTGCCTGGGGGTAGGGGCCAGGAGGGCCCAGGTGTCTAGAGCTTGGCCCCAAGGAAAGAAACACATCAAAGACCCCAGGGGCTCATTTCTTCTCCATTTTCAAGGTTTGCAAGGAGGTGACAGTGGCTGGGCCCCAGAAGCACCCCTCTCTTGCCAGGCGAGCCATCTACCAGGAAGGCTCCTCTCCCAGACCTGGCTATGCCAGCCAGCCGAGGCTCAACCACTGGGGGACGGGTAAGGGCTCAGGGAACCTGTAGGGGAGGGGGCGGGGAGCCCAAAACAGAGGGAGTGTCCCCTCCCCTACACCATCTGCCCAACCGGGGGCCCACCTTGTGCAAGTTTTTCAGTCGAGGTGGCAAGTTGTCCCGAATCATCTTCATGGCTTTGAGGGGAGGCTCGTTGAAGTAGGGGGGCTCCCCATCCACCATCTCGATCACCATCACCCCCAGAGACCAGATGTCTACCTGCAGCGGGAAAGGGATAGGAGGGCTGAGCTGGGCTCGTTGGGCCGGTGGTAGGAGAAGCCACAGAGGGGTGGTTGGTTCTGCCTTTGCCTCCTCGCTCCTGGAGTCCTTGGGCCCCAAACATCCTGACACCCAACTTGCCAGACCCACAAGCTCCTCCCCCAGGGAGCCCTCAGAAGGATTCTGCCCACCCAGCACCCTCCCTCCCTCGCTCTAGGGCGCATTCAGGGTCCCGTGGCCAGTTGCCTAAGCAGCATGGTTGGGACACAGTAATTGGCTCATGACTGAGCCAGTCAGAACCAGCCCAAAGACTTTTACAGGCAATAGCCAGGAGCACCCCGGTACTCACAGGCAGGGGGATGGGGTCCCAGAGTTGCCAGGCCAGCTCTGCCCTGACTAGGGGAGCACCTGCCTGGGTGAAGACTACCCGGACCAAGTCAGGACTGGGGAGGGACAGAGCACAGGAATGCCGGGCCTGAAGCCTGTCACTCGCCCCTATGTCACAGTTCTTGGGACCCAGAGCTTTCAGGTTTTGCTAAATCCGATCGGGTTTTGTCAGCACCGGGCTGGGTTCATCAGGGATGGGTGCATACACGCATGCCTCCCTCCTCTCCCATAGGACCACCCCCAGTGACCCATCTCCCACACCGAGCCCCACTCCACCTCCAGCCCCACTCCACCCCCAGCACTCCTGCGGCTCCAGACGGTCACAGCGTAAACCTGTGCTGACAACACGGCAACCGGGCCACCGCCGGCTTACCTCTGGCCCATAGGGAAGGCGAGAGATGAGCTCTGGGGCCATCCAGTAGGGCGTGCCAACCAGGGACTTCCTCCGTGGTACCTCCTTGCTGACTTGGGCGCAGAACCCGAAGTCCGAGAGCTTCACCTGCAGCGGGGTGCAGGCAGTGGGGGGCGGTCAGAGGTGTCTACCTACTCAGTTCCCTGGCCTTGGACGTTCTGGGCCTCCACGGGGCAGCCTAGAGGTTAGAGCCAGACCACTGGGTCCCTCTGCCTCCTCCCAGCAGGGGGCCCTTAGGTGTGTCACCTCCCCATGGGAGACCACACCGTGTGCCTTCCTGACAGGGTCTGCCCTGGGGCCTTTGGGGTAAGTGGCCTGAGTCCTACAGGTTCCAAATGTTGCGTAGGGGGGCTGAGACCCCAGCTGGCTCCCAAAGCCCTTGCCTGGGCCCCGGTGTCCCTGAATGCAGCCCTGGCCCAGAGAGGAGGACAGCTGTGACTTACTCTGCTAACCACCACATGCCCAGAACCACACATTTCCACCTGCTTGGGAGCCACGGGCCCCCTTCCGATTCCTGAGGATACGTGCGGATCTTCTCACCCCCATGAAACGTATGCACACGGCGTGCACACAACTTCAAGCTCACAGATGTCCCCCAAACACATCTGTGGAGAGCTTCAGGTGTTCGGGGATTCCAACTGAGACTCCCCATGAAAGAGAGCCCACCCCGCCCCCTATCTGCCCAATGGCTTCACTTCCCTGGGGGAAGGCAGGCAAATCACCAGAGAGAACTTGGCGACAGTCAAGGACTCCCTCCCACTGAAAATCACGTCCACTCTTGGAGTAGAAATGCAGGTTCTGGGCACTGGGGGCTCATCCGTGGGCCTGAGTCTGAGCCTCAGTCTGGAGAGGCGGAGACAGGAGCGGGGTCCACGGTCCACGGCCACATGCTCGGCTGGGAACAGCTTCTTGGTGGAGGAAGAGCCGCGGCCAGCACCCCAGCTGTCTCCTGGCCTCCCGGGGCCCAGTGCTCAACCATAGCTCCCGGCACCCTGGGCCAAAGGCGCAGCCTCCTCCAGCCTGGGCCCCTCCGTGACTGCGTGCACGGAGCCCCCTGCTGACTGGGTCTGATTCGGGGCTGTTGGCCTGAGGAGTGAACAAACTTCTTGCTCCTCAAGCCGCCGAGCTGGGGGTCAGGGATGGAGGGGAGCCAGGGAGAGGCAGAGGGAACCCAAGCCGCCCCGCTCCTCACCCTGCCGTCGTGGGTCAGCAGGATGGAGTCGCTCTTGATGTCGCGGTGGATAACTCCCTGTGCATGGAGCACGGCCAGGGCCTGAAGCACGGCCAGGCACACGGCGGCGATCTGCTCCTCGTTCATCCTGTGTGGGCTGGGGGTCAGTGACCGGAGGCCCGAGGGGAATGCCGCCCTCCTGGCCCAGAGACATGACCCCCATCCCGAGGGGTCTAAGAGGACACAGTGGCCCCAGGGAGCCTGGGGTCTGGCAGTACCTGGTGTGAGTGACGATGTCGGTGAGGGCGCCGCCCTCCAGAAACTCCATGACCACCCAGAGCTCGTCCCCGACCAGGTAGCTGTTGTACATCTCCACCACGTTCTCGTGCTGGTAGTCCCGCATGATCACCACCTGGGCACCGGGCGGGGTCAGCACCGCCGGCCCCTGCCACAAACCCAGCCACCCCCCAAGCCTGCCTCCCGCCTCCCCTCCTGCCTGGGCTTGAGGCAGGAGGGGAGGCGGGAGGCAGGCTTGGGGGGTGGCCCAGCCCACTTGTCACTCGCGCTCCTTGTCACTGTCATTTGTCACTGCCCTCCCCTGTGCCAAGGCCAGGAGACCCCAAAGGCAGCTTGAGGCCTGATGCCTGCATTGTGGGGGTTCACTGCCCCCATACTCCATTTCTGATCCTGCTCTCTGACCAGTCCTGAGCTGATTGGTCTCTGAATGGCCCTGCTGACCGGGCCGGTGTAGGGACAGGGGCGCAGACGAGAATGTCTAAGCACGGGGCTGAGTCCGCGGGACAAGCAGATACCAGCCAAGGGCAGAGTAACAGGCTGGGGGGATGGGTTCAGGGAAGAAAAGCCCTGGCAGCAAAGCCCGGAGCGGGGGGGAGGGTGAGATGGGAACGGGACACTCACCGGGGTTCCGATGAAGAGCCCACGGTGCGGCTGCAGCGCGGGGAGACTAAGGGTCCGGGGGAGGGGTTACAGGGACAGCTGAGAGACCAGGAGGAGGCAGTTTCGACCACCTCCAGACCTGACATCCCGGGACTCCCGCATTGGAGTCCAGGGGCTGCTGCCAGCCCAGATTCCTCTGGGGAAGGAGCCAGGAGTTGGCCTTTGTAAAAATCTGGCAGATGCCACCGGGAACCCCAGCCAGAGACTGGACACAACCAAGGACCTAGATGGGAGCCAGACCTCAAACGCCTGCCAGAGGCCAGGCCCATGTCCCGAGGACACTGACAGGTAGGCTAGGGGAGCTGCAAGGGTCAGTAACGGGGGCAGAGGGGCAGGCCGGCAGGCCCAAAAGAGCCCTTTAGCTGCTGTGTGGGGAACGCCAAGGGGTTACCCAAGAGGGGACGCCAGGGCAGAGCCGGGGGGAGAGGATGGGCCTGCACAGCAACTAAGGGGCTACGGTGGGAGACGGAACCAGGGGAGGGGCAGGGCTGGCGGAGAGACTCTGGGGGCCAGTTTGGGACTCGGTGGGTATGAAGGACCTGGAAGTCCCACGAGGGCGGGGCTGAGGGGCTCTGGAGTTGGGGCTCCAGGGAGGCAGGGGTGGGTATGGGGCAATGGGGGGGGTGACAGCCTGGGGACGTGTGAGTAAGGAGAGGAGACAGGCTCAAACGTAGCCCTGGGGACCCTGGCGCTGAATGGCCTTCTCCCATCCTCACCCTTACAGGAGCCGGACCAGCATGGGCCTCCAGACCAGCTGGTAGAGGGCAGCAGGAGGAGGGGGAAGGCGGGGCCGGGAGGGCACAGGTTGGGGCCAGGAGGGGCCGGGAGGGGCTGGGAGGGACTGGGATGGGCCCGTGGCCCACCTCATTGAAGAGGAGCTCGCGCCTCTGCTGCTTGCGCAGGTCCATCTTCTTGACCGCCACCAGCCTGCCTGAGCTGCGCACGGTGGCGATGCACACGATGCCCGTGGAGCCCTCGCCGATCTTGATGAAGTTGTCCAGGTAGGAGCGAGGGTCGCCAGGGTCCACTACCAGCTGCAAGGCAGCCCGGAACTGCTCGTGTGACACTCGCTGGGGTTCCCGCTGTGGCGAGCGGGGCCCGGGGGGCCCGGGGGCCGGGGGCCCAGCAGGGGTAGGGGCAGCGACAGGGCGGGCTGGAGGAGCCAGCTGGGGCTCAGAGGCATGGGGCCCCAGCACTCCTGGGCTGGGGGGTCCACGGGCTCGGGTGGGAGGCCGGGAGGAGGAGGAGGACTGGGGGACCGCCAGGCCCCCGGCCGATGGCCCGTTGGGGGCCAGGCTATGAGGCTCCCCCTGCAATAGAAAAGACAGGCAGCTGTTAGTGGAGGGGCAGGGGGCCAGCTCTGCTCCCTGTGTGGGAGAGGGGCCCTGTCTGTGGGACAGACACATGGCAGTCAGGATGGAGATGGACAGTGGGCTGGGCATAGGCTGGCGCTAGTGGGCAGGGAACAGGGGACATTTTGGACAAAGGGGCAGTGGGAGGTCCCGGGGCAGGGGGACTGGTTACCTGGACACCCCGGGCCGGGTGGTCCGTGTCAGCCCTCGGGTACGTGTTAAAGGGCCGACCAGCTGCCGCTTTGGCCCCGCCAGCCAGACCGGCAGGTTGCGGGGTGCCGACGTCGGGCCCAGAGAGGGGGCGTTTGTCCCGGGAGGACTCCTGGGGTCCTCCTGAGCCCTCCCTGGAAGACTTGGGCCTCTTCTCTGGCCCCACCCGCCGCCTGTCACCACTGCTGCCACCCGCCTCGCTGCGACCGGCACCCCGGCCTTGGCTGCCCGCCTTCTCTGGGGCTGCTCTGGCTGGCTCTGCGGGCATCCCGTTTTCCTGGCGGGCACGGGCAGGTGGCGGGGGGCTGTCTCTCCGCAGGGAGTTGGAGCGCGTCACCGACATGTTCTCAAACTCGTCGAGTAGCAGCGTGAGGGCCCCATCCTTGGCGCCTTTGCTGCCCCGCACGATGGTCTGGGGTCCAGGGCAATGGCGGGATGGGGGCCGGGCAAGGAAGAGGAGGACACAGGACGTGTATCCGACACATAAGGACAGGACAACACAACACACACACAGAGACAAGACAGAGACGGGATGAAGAAATGCCATGGGGTGATGATGGGGCGGGGTGGGTGGGGGTGGCACCAGAGGGGCCCCTGCAGCCCCTCCCACGCCCCCAAGTGGTCTGGTGCAGGAAGAAAGCTGAAGGGGTAACCTCCCACGGGTCAGGCTCTTGCCCCTAGACTGGCCAGTCCCCCTAAGAAGCACCCCCGTCTCTCTCCCGTTCTCCAGCCTGGGGGCAGGTCTCTGCCTTGTGGGTGGGAGGGAAGGAGCGCAGAGCCCATGCCACCCCATAATCAGTCCTGGAGAGCTGCAAATTACAGGATGCTGGGCCCAGGGCCCGGCCTGGACTTCCTCCCTTGCTGCCCGCCAGGGCTGTTAACCCTAAACCCATGCTTTGTCCCCCGGAAGCCAAGGGTAGAGTACAGGGAGAGTCAGAAAGGACTGGGCCCAAAGTCCAGGAGCAGTGGTGGCAAATGGGAATTCCCACGTGGCCTGGTGAATGTAACATGTGCCCTGAATCCACCCACAGAATCCACCCAAACTTCGCCTGCCAAGCCCAGCACCCTGATCCTGGTCATGGCCGCCTCCTCTCTCAAATAGAGTCAAGGCCTCCAGGAATACACCCCCATCTCCCATTCAGCTCAGGGCATACAAGCTTCCTCACTGCTCCTCAAACATACGAGGCACAGGCCCACCTCAGGCCTTTGCACTGGCTGTTTGCTCTTCCTAGAACATCTTCCCCCAAGTATGCCCTCAGCTCCTTCCCTCCTCTCCTCTTCCAGGCCTTTGCCCGAACTCAGCTTCTCAGAGGGAAGCTTCCGTTGACCACCCAGAGTCTAAAATGCCAGCCCCTAACACCCCCTATTCCCTTTCTCTGCAGCCCTAGAAACCAGCTGCCCTGATGCACCTGTCAGCTGACCGTCACCTGCCCCTCCTGTGACGTCCACGAGGACAACTTCTGTATTTGCCTGTTGTTCTGCTCTTGCTGATCTCAGCACCTAGCACGGCGTCAGGTATGTGTGCACAGTGTGCTCAAGAAACAGGGGCTGAGCCAGCGGGGGAGGGAGGCGGGCTGGGAGGATGCTGCGAAGAGCGGAACACGCAACCCCGGCCCTCTGCTCTCACTCACCGGCTAGCGGCGATGGGGGCCCGGGGCTGCCACACATCCTCAAGCCACGACTGCCTGCCTCCACAGTGCATGAAACCCCCCCCCGGCCCACAGAACCCCAGGGGCCGGCCCTTGTCTCTCCCTCCCACGCCCCCCTCCTGCGGGCCTGGCTGCCTCCTTGCCTGGGCACCCTGTGAAGCAAGGTAGACAGACACCTGCTCAGGCCCTAGTGCTGGAATAAGAGGCCAAGAAGACTGGAGGCTGCGGGAGGGCCTGGGAAGACCTGGCCAAGGGGAGATTCCCAGCCAGGGGCAGCAAACACGTACCCACAGGGGCCCCAAGACTCTGCTAGTCCCCATGGCCCCTTGTGTGGCCCTTCCTGGCAGGCATGGGCCCAAACAGGACTCACGGCTGGCGGGCCAAGCAGGGGCTAGATTTTCGGGGGTCGCCTAGGGAGGCCACAGCCATCATGGAGGAGCCCCAGGGCCTGCTGGGGGACGGAAGCGAGGCAGGTGGGGTGGGGCCGGCAGGGACAGAGGAGCCAGCGCCCCGGCCTGCGGAGGCAGCTGCCACCCCCTCAGCCCCTGCAATTAGTCAGCAGAAGCCAGAAATACAGCCTCGGATGTGAAGTCTCCACTGCTTTAAGCAGCAGGAAAGAGTTCAAAGTATTCAAAAGGCCTGCAGCAGAGGCACCGAGACCTCAGCGGGGCCGCAGGATGGAGCCCATCCTGGTGAGTGTCCTCGCGCTGGGCCCCGGAGATGATAAGTCAGCCGAAGGCCTGTCCCCCGCCGCGGGCCCGCTGACCGGCACACCCATCTCCAGCCCCAGAACAACCCTGGCTGCGTGCCCCTGGCCCTGGGCCCTTCCTGGCTCCCACTGCCCCTGGGGTGAAGTCCGGCCTTGGAGGCTGGCTTCCCAGGCCGGGCAGGTTCACACCCTGCCACCAGCCGGCCTCACGGTGCCATGCCTGGGCGCCGGGACTGCACAGATGGCAAAGGGGGTCTAAGAGCCTGGGCTGTGGAAACAGACCGTGGTTCAAATCCCAACTCCTCCCTTTTGCTCAAGATGGCCGGAAAACCGCCCCCCAAACCAAAAAGCCTCCAAGGCTTCCCGTGGACTCTTTCCTCTGCTAAAAGGCTCTCCTTGCCACAGGACTCCTCCCTCAGCTCTCAGGGCACAGCTCAGGTGTCCCCCTCCTCCACAAAGCTGGCCCAGACTGGGGGACGGGGGCAGGGGAGGCCGAGTCAGCAGCTCTCTGGGTGCCCCCAGCTCGGCCCTACCATGGGGATCTGTCCCTTGCCCAAGGACAAGTTTCTGGTACTTGGGATGGGGCCACGGAGCCCTGGGAGAGAAGGACAACTCAGAGGCTGGCGTGGGGGGCTGCTACTGGGATCAAGGTGGGAGTCAGTGTTGAGAGGCATGGGGAGGGATCAGTGGGTGGAGGGGTGAAAGGTCAGGACTGGGGCAAAGATTAGGGTAGAGGGTTGGGGTGTCTGTCTGGCTGTCAGTAGGAGGGGGTCAACACGGAGGTGTTGGCCCCAGGGTCAAGCGTGGGTTTAAGGCCTGGGGGCGCCGTGTGGGGTTGGTATGGGGCAGGAGAGGCCACAGTGGGCACTGGCATACCTTGGGGGCCCCGGGCTGGATGGAGGTGATGCAGGCAGGGTCCACAAGGGGCTTGGGCCGGCGAGCCGACTCCTCAATCAGGCTCTGCCATTGGCGGGGCAGCCCCGTGAACTTCTGCTCGTGCTGGTCGAAGCCTGTGTGCACGCGGTGCTCAAAGTTGGATGGCGCGGAGATCTCGACCCTCTTCTTCTTCTTCCCGAACATGGCGCTGACGCTCTCAGCGCCGCGAGGGCGCAGACTTGGGCTCCTCTCAGCAGGCCTGTGGGAGGGGGCCGCTCACCAGAACCCGCCCATTTCTCTGGGCTCCTTGGGCCCTGCCCCAGTCCTGTCCCTCCTTGTCTCTTCCTTGGTCTCCCATCCCCCACAGGTGGCCTGAGGGACCCGCGAACAGGCTCCCCTGCTTAGCCCTCAGAGGCCCCTCCGACATGACCTGCACCTGTCACCTCTCTGCTCTCATGCCCCCTTTGCTCACAATGGTTTTCAAACCTCAGTGCCTTTGCACTGACTCCTCATGGAACACTCTTCCTTAGTATCCACACATGGCTCCCTCCTCCCACTCCTTCAGGTCTCAGAGTGGTTGGTGAATCTTTTCCTGACCGCCCCAAGTGAAGGAGGTGTCCCACTAGCTTTCCATCACAAAGCTTCACAGCACGTTTAACTCCTGAAAATTCTACTGTTCATTCTTGAGTTTACCAGTTGGATGTCTACACCCCACGCCCAACCCTTAGACTCTCAGCACCAAAGGCCAGATCTCATCTGCCCAGTGTGCCCGTGTCCTACCCCACCCCCAGTACAGTGCCTGGCCCGTAGCCCATGCTCAGTAACCGAGCGACTGTTCAACTCAACTGTTCTAGTCCCTGTCCTATGCACGGCCCTTGGGAGCCTCACCCTAACACTCCCACTTTACAGACGAAGAGACTGAGGCTCGGAGAAGGGAGTTCCTCACCAGGGTGGCACAGTGGGGAAAGTTCCAAGGTGCAGCGCATACTAGCAGACGCAACCACCCCCGCCTTTAGGCTCTGTGGTCTCCAGGTGGCACCTCGGCTGGTACCAGGCACTGTATAAATGCTCACCGAAAGCCAGTTGGAAAACCAAAGGGACCTCGGGGGAGAGGCACTGCTGTGTGTCCCCAGGGAGACCAGGGCGGTGAGGGGACGGGAAGTCAAATGGCCAGAGCACAAATCTCTCTCTGACACTCACTCTATGGGACCGTGGGCAAGTGACGTGACCTCTCCCCCCTCACAGGACTGCTCTGAGGACTGACTGGGTTAACAGGAGCAGAGCAGGGCACGGAGCTCAGGCCCTGCTCCACCGTGGTAACTCCGGAGTGCTCCTAGCGGCGTCTGGGGGAGGGGGAACCCGGGTCCTGCACCCCTGTCCCACGCCCGGGCCCCGGAGTCCCACAGACCTGGTTTGATGCTGGCTGTGCTAGACGTGCCCTCTGGCAGGTGACGGCTCCTCTTGGGACCTCGAGTTACTCATCTGGAAGATGGGAAGAAAATATGCATGTATTCATTCGCTAACACCTCGATTTTCTGTGCCCAGCCCTGTGCTGGTGGCTGCTTGTGATACGGTGGGGACCCAGACCAAGATCGCCTCCGACGGTCCAGGATGGTCAAGGCTGGGGTCAAGGAGGACCAGACCCAGCCTGAGGGATGGTAGGGTCGGGGGGCAGGGGAGGCTTCCCACAAGAGAGGCTGTGTGAGCTAAGACCCAGAGGATGAGGGGAAAGGCATCGGGCTGGGCTCTTTGCCGGCTTCAGGCTGGCTCCCCAAAGCCTGGCACGGTGCCCAACATAGGGTCGGCCCCAAATGCAGTGAGTCTTGTGACCTGAGGACTCTCTCAGGCGTCTGGGATGCTGTCCTCCAGACCCGGCTCTCCTCCCTCCCCGTGCCATTCCGCCTTTCCACTGGGGCAGCTGTGTGAGGTCAGGAAAACTCGCAGCCAGCCCTGGCCCAGAGGCAGGACCATCAGTGGGTAGCCATCTAGGAGAACCGGTCCGGCAGCAGCGCCCAGTTGGGAGGGGGTGGGGACCCAGCAGACAACCTGTCTCAACTGGTTGGGGCCTCCTGGGCAGCAGGTGGCCAGAGCCAGGTCCCGCCAGGGCTCCCCCAGCAGGTCCAGCTTCCCTGTTGCTCTGGGATCCCCAGCTGCCCGGATGTGGGGTACGGCGGCCCTGGCCAGGATGGAGGTCTCTTTGCCTCTGCCTCTGCCCCTCCTCTGCCCCCAACCAAGCCAGGAGCCCTTTCAGTGTCTCCCCCCATTCCAGCCCTTCCCTCCCACCTCAACTTCCATCCCCGGCCCCCCATCCACCCTGTTCTGGCTCCCGAGCCTCTCTGCTGCCCTCAGCCATCAGCCTGTCTCAAACGGGTCCTCGCCTTGTCCCCACAGCCAGACCTTCCCCCATCCTCCCACCGATACCCCACAGCTTCACCTCCACCTCCTTGCTGGGTTCCCAGAGGGGTCCCCACCTGGCACGCCTGGCCTCAGCCCTCACCTTGGCCTCTCTCACTCGGCCCTACCCATCCTCCACCCTGCAGCCCACAGCCCAAGGCACCAAGTCACTCCGGGGAGTAGGATTAACCACGTGACCCCTCACTAAGCCCAGGAGAGGGCGGGGCAACCCTATGGTGGGAGGAGCTCGGCACCGAGACCTGGGTCGGGGTAGGCCATGGGGCCCAGGACAGCCTCCTTAGAGCCCTCGCCCCCATAAAACCCAGGCAGCATCCACACACCGCACAGCCAGCCCCAGTGTATCCTGCCTTCCGGGGCATGTGACCCCGCAGGGGAAGGGGATGGAGGGACACACCTCCGGATATTTGCCCGGACCACCCCCTTCCCTCTGGGCACAGCATGGAGGGAGGGACAAACAGAGGAACTGACCGTGTTTATAGTGCTCGGGCTCCAGCTCCACCCTGGGGCAGCCTCCAGCTCCGCGGGCGGCGCCTCCAGCTCCACGGGCGGCGCCTCCAGCTTGGCCGGTGGTGCCCCCACCAAGTCCCCCCACTCCTGACTCTACAGGGGCCCACAGCGGGGAAGGTGGGGCAGCTGTGACACAAAGCTAGGTGCCTGCACCAGGAGCATGGAGGTGGGCAAAGAGGGGGCGCAGGGGCTCCCCAGTGAGCTTGGAACCCAGGAGTCTGGCTGCTGTGTCCCGGGCCACCTCACCTTCTGTACTTGGGAGCCAAGCCACCTTGGGAGCTCACCGTGCAGCCTGTGGCCAGCAGCTCGGCTCCCCCATGCCTCAGTTTCCTCCTCTGTTAGGATAATGCCAGACCGTGCTCCCTGGGGTTCTGAGTCACAGAACACAAGGCACTTGCCCATAGTCACCCATCGAGCACCTACCGTGTGCTGGCCCCTCTTCCAAGCACCCCGCCCAGAGCCCCTCGTCTCACCTGCACACGTGACCCACGAGGACGCAGCCACCGTGAGCCCCACATTATAGCCAAGGAGGAACGAGGTGCAGGGAGGACACCCCACTCGCCCGGGGCCCACCACCTGGCAGCAGAGTGCAAATGTGGTTCCAGGCCAGTCCTCAGAAATAAAGGCAGCGACGATCAGAGGGCCGTGCGCGCAGCACACTGTTGGCTGTCCTCACAACTGACCAACCCCAATTCACAGACCAGCAGCCTGAGGCCCGGAGCGAGGAAGCCCCTTGTCCAGGGCACCCGGCATTCAAACTCCAGCAGGCGGGCACCAGAGCCCTCGCTCTTACCTGCCTGGCTTGCCCTGAGGGCCGCGGGGACACCACTGCTTCTGTCCCCTTCGTCTCCAGGGCGACTTCCTCTCTCCCTCCCAAGCCCACACCCTGCCCTTCCTTCTTTCTTTCAAGTTTATTTATTTATTTATCTTTAGTAATCTCTACCCCTGAGATCAAGAGTCACATGTTCCCTCCACTGAACCAGCCAGTCACCCCCACACTTCCCCTTTTGGTCCTGCCCTGACCCCTCCTGGGGTTGAGGGTCCCCATCTCCTATCCAACCTGTCCCAGCCCCCCGAGGGTAGTGGGAGGCAGCCCAGAGTGGCGGTTCCTGTTCCCCTTCAGCAAGACAATCTGCAGGGGAAAAGATGGCCACACGTCCATCCCCGCCACCAAATGTACCTCTCCGAGGCTCAGCCCCAGTACTGACATCACTACCTCCAACCGCGAGGGACCCCACCACCCTGCCCAGATGCAGACCCTCAGCTCACGGACTCCCTGTGACCTGGGGGGAGCAGCTCTTCTCATTTCCATCTTGCAGATGTGGAAACTGAAGACCACGAAGGTGAAACCTCTTGCTCAGGTTACCAAGCAGAGCTGGGCCTGGAAGCCAGTTGGATCCACTACAGCATCGACCTTGTTAAACCTTCTGCTGGCCCCCAAAACCTGTCCCTGTGGCCCTGTGGCCCATATGATCGGCCTGTCACCTCTGCCCTTTGCTCGTTCTGCCCCAGCCACGTGGGCCTCCTTGCTGTTCTGCAAACCCTAGACACGTCCCCACCTCAGGAGCCTTTGCACTGGCGGTCACCCCCTCGCGGGAACTTCATTCTCACGGATCTGTACATGGCTCCCTCTCCTTCCCTCTACCCACGTCTGTCCTCAAATATCCCTGGCTCCAGTCCTGTCCCCCTTTCCCTTTGCACCTGTCATCCGTCTTGCTCCTTGCCATACCCCAATGTCTACAACGTGGCCCAGCCCATACCAGGCACTTGAGGAACCGCCGCTGAATGAACGCACTCATCTGTACCCACTACACTACACCCCTGCTCAGACACCTCCGGTTCTGCCCAGGCGGTCCTTGGGGAAACTCCAGGAGAGGGTGAAACAGCAACCTCAGACAGAGGGAATGGGGGGGTGGGGGGAGAACGGCGTGCAGCCACCAGCCAGGCCACAGATGCCTCTGAAGCCCCATGTCTGATCCCACGAATGCAGGCACATTCCGCACCCTACTCTCAAACGTTCACTGCAATGAAGAAAAAGGCTTTTGAATTATTCGACATGGGGGACAGGACAGTTTCCAGCCTGTCCTAGCCAAAGCTGCCAAGTTTCTAAACATCCCTGCATTCGCTTGTTCCATCCTCCTGAGCGTTCATGGAAAGAAAATGATACCCACCCACCCCACGCCAGACTCTCCCCACCACAGAAATCCACTCTGGTGGAAGAGCGAGATGCACCTATAGCAAAAGTCATCCGGGGAATGTGTGTGTGCGTGCACGTGTGTGCAAAAACTCCTTACCTTCCGTCTCCTCCCCTCCTCCCCCCACCCCTCTAAAACAAGCTTGCTCCCCTGCAGTTTCAGGGAGCTGATGAAGGGGAACCCAGGGGCCCGAGAAAAGAGCAGGGGATGTGCCAAGATCAGTCTCCAAAATGAAACCCTCAATCAGGAAGGGGACCATGAAGGCAGGCCACTGTCCCCAGCTGGCACTCAGGGCTGCCACCACCGGTGCCCACCCCCCTTTCTATCAAGACTTTTTATTTATTTTTTAAAGATTTTATTTATTTAAGAGAAAAAGCAAGATAACAAGATAGCAAGAGAGCACACAAGCAGGAGGGAGAGGGAGAAGTAGGCTCCCTGCTGAGCAGGGATTCTCATGCGGGGGCTCCGTCCCAGGATCCTGAGATCATGACCAGAGCGGAAGGCAGAGGCTTAACCCCTGGAGCCACCCAGGCGCCCCTGCCAAGACTTTTACCTACTAGCTCAGGGAAGCCCCTTCCCACCTCAGTTTACTCTGTCTCCTGGAGCTGGGCTCTGACAAAGGAGGGGAGACTGGCCCCCAGCAGAATCCTCACTGCCCCCCTCCACCCCCCACACCTGTCCCACCTCCACACCTCTGCTCAGCTCTCAGGTGCCCATCTGTACAGCCCCTGCCTTCCCCAGTCCAAATCTCTCTCCCAGCCCCGCTGCCCTGAGCCTAGTTTCTCCAGGAGTCCCCAGGGATCTTGACCCCAGATGCCATCCTGAGCTTTGGGCCCGACAATGTGCCCGAGCCCACTCCTTGGCAAACACCCCAAAGGACCCCATCACACTCACACACCCGCCTACTGTCCATAGCTACTGAGGGCTGCTCTCTGCCAGACTGGGGCTGGGGCTCCCAGTGGCGGTCAGAATGGCCAGAAGCATCCCAGCACTTGTGGACAGAGCTCACATGGAGACAGTTGATAAATGAGCTGAATCAGAAAAATATCTAGTTGAGTCAGACGGTAAATGCTGAGAACATACACAAAGCAAGGATCAAGAGAGTGCTGAGGGCCAGGAGAGGCTGCAAGTTTCAGTGAAAAGGTCAGGGAGGGCCTGGCTGGGAAGGTGACCCTTGAGCAGGGACCAGAGCGGGGGAGGGGCGAGGGACCCATGTGGACACCCAGGAGTGGGAAGATTCAGTGCAACTGTCCCCAGGTGGGGACGTGCTTGATGTGGTCAGAGCAGAGGAGGCCCAGTGGTGGGGGCAGATTATGGGCCACGTCCTTTCCCCAGAGGGAGGTGGGGCCACATAAGGGCTCTGAGCAGGGGAGGGCTGTAGCCTGACTCAGGCAGCCACAGGCTGGACTGTGGCCACGTGGAGCCCAGGGAGGCGGAGGACGTGACAGCCGAGGGGCAGGCAGGACCACGTGGGGGCTCTGGAGGGAGAAGCGGGCAGGCTCTGGGCATGCTGGAACGGCCTAGGTGACAGGACTTGCTGACAACTGACACCATCTTCCATACTAGCCGCAGCAAGAGCGCCACGGGGGCGGGCGCTGGGTCCGGTCTTGCCCATCACTGCACCCCCAGTGCCTGGCTCATCCTGTCTACCCTCTCCTGGCCCTTCATATCCCCTGATGCGTCCCGCAGTGATGAGTGTGCCTCACGCTTCCCACAAAGTCAGTGGCTCAGCGCCGGCGGGGGGTGTAGGGGGTGTGTGTGTGCTTTGGTGCTGACTCCAGCCCAGCTTCAGGCCAGACGAGCAGACCAGGCCACCCTGAGCCCTCCCGGCCGTTCTTAGGTGACTGGGTTGCGGGGGAGAGTCCTCTTCCTTCCTGTTCTGTTTCCCAAACCAGAACAACAGGGCCCGAGAGGGGAATTCACTGCCCAGGGCTGCCCAGCACCAGGTCACCAAAGCGCCCGTGCTGAGCCACAGAGGTGGCCTTGTCGCTGCCCCCCCCACTCGTGGTTTGCCAGCAGCCCCAGCACCAGCCAAGGCCTGTGCTCCAGACAAAGGACCCCAGAAGTTCATGGGACAAGAATGAGGGCAAAGACAACTCTACTGTCAATGACCAGAATCAAGATCAGCAAGGCTGCCTTGGTTAGGAGGGAACCAGAAGCAATGCTAAACAAACAGTTCTTCCAGGGCTTCCAAGGGGGATAAAGTTCCCCACTGTGCCCTACCAAGGCCCTGCCCAGCTGCGCTCCGCCATCCTCGGAACTCCACCCCTCCTCTCACTTCACTACACCTGCGCTGGCCTCCTACATTTTAGTCGTGGACACCTCAAGCCTCAGGGCCTTTGCACCTACTACTCCCTCTGCCCAGAGCTGCATGGCTCACCCCTTCCTGATATTTGGGTCTTTGTGCAAATAAAACCTTCCTAGAGAGCCACCTGGGTGGCTTGGTAGGTTAAGTGTCTGCCTTTGGCTCGAGTCATGATCTTGGGGTCCTGGGATCAAGCCTCACATCAGGCTCCCTGCACAGTGGGGAGTCTGCTTCTCCTTCTCCCTCTGTGCGTGTGCTCTCTCTCAAATAAATAAATAAAAATCTCTAAGAAATAAAACCTCGTTAGAGAAGTCTTTCGTGGATCCTGACAAAATCTGCACCCCCACTTTATACTTCTCTGTGGCCTTTATTACCATCTGACATCACATAAATGTAGACTGTGGATCCCCTCTCCTCCCTGGCCCCCAACAAAGGCTCCCTGATAGCTGGAACCCTTGTCTTTCTTGCTGTATCCTTGGCATCTAGAGCAGCAGACACTCAGCAAGTGTTTGTGGCACAAATGAACGATGCCACGGCCAACTGAGCAGTCTGGACCCTGAGGAGGAACAGGCAAGGGAGGTGGGGGCGAGGGCAGACAGGCCCCCAGGGCCCGTCCCACACTGCCTGGAAGTCGGACCTTCATGCCTAAACAGGAACCGGTCCCAGTCCTGAGAGACCAAATCTAGCTCTTTGTGAATAAGCTGGCCTATGCTCCAAATGCCACAAGAGGTGCCCACCATTGATCCTATTCCTGGGTCCACGCCACCCCAGGGACGCCCACTCCAGCCACGCTGCCTCGGCTGGAAATGTGAGGATGTGGCAGCCCACTGTGGCTACAGGCAAGAGGCAAGTCACATGGCAAGAGATGCTGCCGGAAATCCACCGGTCCCCATAACGTGTGAAATCCCACAGGATGACACAGATCCATGGGTCACCCTGGCCTTGGGAAGCAGCTGGCATCGGCAGTCTGGGGCATGAGGAACAGCCCTGCCCTTCATGTTCTGGCCAGATGCGCGCCATCTCTCTGCACCGGGCCTTTGCACAGACCGTGCAGGGCAAGGACTCGGCAGAGAGATGTGCTGCCACCAAGTGGGTCCTCACTACAGTCTACCCCGCTGGCACTACCATGGCCATTGTTGCTGCTGCTGCTGAATGCACAGGGGCAGGAACAGATAAATGGAAGAGGGCGCTGCACACACTTCTCTCCAGCCCAGTGCAAGGGTCCAGCCTTACAGTCTCTGCTGTCTTACTTTCTCAGGGCTCCGATCAGAGAATGGGCTGTGCTATCTGGAGCCCCCAAGAGGGCAGTGCCCGGGGCCATCCCAGCCACCCTGTGTCCCCAGCCCTGCCCAACACGGGGTGGGGAGCAGCTCAGACAGTGTGGCTAAATGAAGAGAAGGTATTTCCTGGAGCCAGCTGGGCTGGTGCTCCGAGTCCCCAGGGAGGCCGGGTGGCAAGTCCGGCAGCCCCCGGCTCAGGTGCCTCCTCCCCATCCAGGCCCAACAGGACACAGACACAAAGGGCACTGTTGGCATCCGTCACCCCCCAGAGGTGCCCAGGGTAGGGATGGATGCCACAATAAACCTGAGAGTGTGGGCGAGCCCCCAGGGACCAGGAAAATCAGATCAGACTCCATTCATTCTTCCCCAAGCAGGGCAGGAAGGTGGGGGGTAACAGGAAAGAGGGACAGCCCTCCTCCGCCATGCGACTCCCTGCTCCACACACACAGATACACATACACACACACACACGCGTGCACGCGCGGAGGAGTTCTCAATTCTGAAGCATGAGAAGCCACCGCAGCCACACAGCAGCCTTGGCCCAGAAAAGGACATCCCACCCTGAGCCCTAAGCCCCTCCTCTGGAATACCAGCCCCAGCAGAGCCCACCAGAGCCTTGTGGCCTCAGTGTGAGAATGCCAGGGAAGCAGTCAGAAAGAGGGGCCTGGCTCAGAGGAACCTCTCCCAACAGAAAGGCCAGAACAATCAGGTGGCCCACAGCTGGGTCCCTGAAGAAGCCGTGGACCCAGGACCCCCTCCACAAATGGCATAAAGACCCACACACACACCCCTGATGCGCAGACTCCTGAAAGAGACCCGCAACACACACCGGCAATATACATGATACACACCAGCCACCAGCTCAGAATGCAGGCCCACGAGTGCATACAGCCAACCCCAGAGGCTCCCTAACCGCCTGACATGCCTGGAAAGGACCCCCCACACACACCCGGGTACACTCCCCCAGCCACAGTGTTAGACCACGAGACCCACACACCCTAGATCCACACATAGGAGGAAAGGAGACCCCACAACAGACCCTGGCACGCCCACCACCAATTCCTGGGTTATCCCAGTGAGGCACAGCCCCTCTGAGTCACCCCCCTTAGAACCAGACCCCAGGACTGAGCTCCCCCGGAGGCACTCAGGGACCTGGGCGGAGGCACGTGGTAAGTGCCAGCAGACGAAACACCTGCCTGGGAACACACGGAAACAGAGCGACCTGGCCCCTGGCTCTGACCAAGAAAGGGGTGGTCCCTGAGCATAGGCTGACACCCTCCCACGGGCAGTCCTCCCCTCTCCTTCCTTCCTCCCCCCTCTGCCCTGCGGAGGCCAGGGTCAGCTCACCTCCGCCATCCTCCTCCCTGGTCCTGGGGCCACCGTCAGTGGGAGAGGGCAGTGGACGGACAGGCCTCCAGCTGGCAGGGCAGGAATGGGGAGCAAGGGGCTCCCCTGGCCCTGGATGTGAGCCACCCACCTAGGGGAGCTGGCTGGCCCCGCACTCTGGCCTCCCTGGCTGTGGGTGGTGCCTTGGTCCTGCCCTGGCAGGAGTTGGGCTGCCTGTGGCTCCAGTCCACGGAGGGCGAGGGCGGAGGGCGGAACAGAGGGAAGGAGGGGCTGAGCCCGGAAAGCCTGGGCCACCGGGCCACCACTGCCCTGGCAGAGGGAAGGGCTGGGCAGGGACACAGAAGCAGGGGACACAAACCTCAGCCCTTGCTCTAACAGGGTCCGTCTCCCGCCAGCACCCATGCACCCCCAGGGCCAGACTTGGCGCCAGGAGCCAGGACAGCAGGGGCCCCACCACACGGGGCTGAGTGGCTGAGAGCGGCTGGCAGGGCGGCCAGGTTTGAAATGACAGTTGGGGCTGGGGGGGCTGGACAGAGAGAGGGAGCTGGGGGTGCTCTCTGATGAGGCTGGGTGGTTAGAGAGCCAGAGCTTGCCGGATTGGCCCCCCCACCCAGAACCCCAAGAGGGTGCATGAAGGGGGCCTCTCCCCACTTCATCTCACTCTCTTATTAGACGCGGGGCAGGTCACAGTGGACCCCAGACATAGCCATCTCCAGATGTGAAAGTAGGACTGGTGAATGGTGGAAACGGGGAGGAAGAAAGGTGGGGAGGGCTGGCTCTGTCTTGCCAGCCATGTCAGGATGCAACTAACCTGAAAGTGAGGGGCCCAACTCCTCAGAGAACTTTCCCTGGGCCAGGCCCTGCTCTTAGCACTGACCCGTTTTAAGCCATTTGCCCCCAGCAGGGCCCTTAAGGGACAGGTTTCTTAACAGGCTCATTTTACAATGGGGGAAACTGAGGCCCAGAGAGGTCCAAAGACTTGCCCAAGGCACCCTGCAGGGGGGGGTCTGGCACCAGGCTTCCCAGGCAGCTGCTCTGAGCATGAGGCTAGCCTGCCCAGAACCCCCATTCCAGACAGAGGAAGACGATGCTCAGACAGGAGTCATCTAGAAGGGGTGTGCACACCCTGCCGCCCCTTTGCCTCACACCTCCCTCCCCCTCCAGATCTTACTTCCTCGGCAAAGTCTTCCCGGGCCCAGGTCAGGGCTCCCTCGGTTGTACTTATCTGTCTGTCTTGCCCCTGACAGGGGACCTGGGGGGCAGGGGGGGTGGGGCTGCCTGGTTCATCACCAGTCACCCTTCAGGGCCTGCCTCAGGCACCCTCTCCTCCAGAAAGCCCTCCCTTACACCAGGCTGGGTCTGGTACCTCCTCTAGACTCCATCCCAGGGCTGAGCCCTCCTGATGTCCGCCTCCCCTGTTCAGTCACATATTTCCTGAGCTCCTAGCACTTGCCAGGCGACTGGGAGGCCCTGACAGTTCAGCAGCGAGCAAACTAGACAGAACTCCTGTGAGCAGCAGGGACCAGGTTCTCAAGTTCTCACAGGCGGCCCAGGACAGGTGCCCAGTCGATGGTGAGCCCGTGAGAAGCAGCAAGTGGCCCAGGCAGGCAGGTGGATAAAGACGCCCGTGTCCTTCCCCCTCCCTGGCTCTGGCACCTCCATGGACACCACTCCCACTGCAGCCAACTCCCTGAGGACTTTATCACTGGGACCTGGATTCCCCGGCTCCAAGGTCCCGGAAATCCTCCTCCTGCCTTCCACCTGCCCATCCAACCAGGGGCTCCCAGCCAGGCCTAGGCTGGGCCTGGGGCTATAGCAGGGCAGGTCTAGGAGACCCCAGAAGTCCTAGATCCCAGGCCACTCCCTCCTCTCTGGGGTGGGGGGCGGGGAGCGCTGGTCAGGCAACCACCAGCACAGGAGCCAAGTGGGTGGGCCCCCAGACCTTCCCAAACCGGACAGGCAGGTTTGGGCTCTGGCTGGGGAGGCAGTCAGGATTGGGCAGTTTTGAGCCAAGGGAAACCAAGTCCCAAGGGGAAGGATGGGGGAGGGGGGGGGAGGAGGAAGTACCCTTTCCCCAGAAGTCTCAGTGGAAACAAGTGAGGGGTACTCCTGGGGGCCAAGCTTCGGGAGCAAGGAGAGCTTGCCCTAGGATCATCTCCCACCGCAACAGACAGTTTTGAAACTTTGTAAACATACCCCCAAACCAAGACTAAACCAATAAACCCATGTAAAGCTGGTCACTTGGCTTTTCAACTATTAACAAGCTGCCACATCTGGGCTCCATCTCTCCCCTCTTTCCTTTCCAAGAGAGCCTACACGTGCGTGTGCATGAGTGCGTACACACACACACACACTTACACACCTCTTCTAAGTACATAAATGGCAGCACACCACACATACTATTCTGACCTCGCTTTTCTCCAAAACAGTCCTCGGCTCCCCCGCACCCCTGCCCCGGGAGGAGCATAGCAGCCTCCAGTGGAGGGGAAGACACACACTGGGGACCTCGGGAATGCTCTCCCAGGCACACTCCCTCAAACCCAGAAAAGCGCCCCCCTGGGTATGGAGCCGAAAGATCCAGCCTGCTTGCCTCGGGGACATGCATGGGGACGTTTCTGCAGCTCGGGCTGAATCAGCCCGAGAGACTGGAAAACAAGCCAAGTGCTGGTCCGAGGTGGACTGACGAAGATCGGGGATCTCCTGGCTCCCCCGAATGGTGCACGACAGTGAGAATAGACGACCCACAGCTACAGGTGAATGAAACCAAAACGGAAGCAGGAAAACGTGAAAGGATACGTCTTGTGACTTTGTTTAGAAAAAGCTCAAGGCTAGACGAAATGAAACATACTGTTTGGGGCTACGTACAGAGCTGGCAAGACCAAGGGGAAGTGCAAGGCAGTGGGGGCCTCCAGAGTCAGGGGAGGGCCTGTGGGGGGAGGAAGTTTGGGGGGGCTGGCACCCCCTGCTTCTTCACCTGGGGGGAGGCGGCTGCGTGGGTTTTCTCTCTAGAGTAACCAGTCATGCTGCACATTCATGCTTTATACTCAACGTGCATGCGAACAGTTTAAAATTACAATGTTAAAGACAAAGAAAAAAGTATCTACATCTTAGTGATTTTCCAAGCCTACTCCTTCTCTGAAAGCGCTTGTGGTGCTGCTTGAGCAGCGGCGTGGAGGGGCGACTGTGCCTGGAGCTGGTCCCCACAGGGCCAGCTAGGTAGTTTCCGGCCTTGTGCTCTCACAAATGGCACGGCCATGACACCTGTGCACAGATGTCACCTCACGGGTGGGCCAGCGCGGTCATGGGCTACGGGCCTAGAAGTGGCCTTGCTGCGGCCAGGATCATGACTGCCAAGCTGCCTAAGTGAGGGCTACCTGCCCCCACCCCCCCACCCCCAGCCCCTTGGCCTCCCTGCCCAGGCCGTCCTTGCCTGCCAAGTGTCTCCACAAAGCCGAGTTTCCTCCAGGGGCCAGGGAGATTTTTGTAAAATCCAACTGATGTCCCTCTCCTGCTGAAACCCTACCAGGGCCCACACAGCTAAATCCATCTCCTCTCTAGGGACCCCCCACTCCCCAAGTTCTCCCTGCCTCTCCGGGCTCATTTCTTCACCTTCCCTTCCCTGGGTCCTGGGTGCCCGTGGCATGCAAGCTTCTCCTACCACACCCCACCCATACTGTCCACAGAAACTCCAATGCTAGGCCACCAAATGCCCCCAGGGTGGGGGGTGCAGCTCTGTCCCTGCCTGGCGGGGCCTCTAGTCAAGGATCCCACCAATGAAGTGTGAAATCCCAGCAGAGAAGGGCTCGCTGGAGGGATAAGGGTGTGGGGGATCCATGCCAGAGAGGGGCAAGAGCCAGCCAAGGGGCCGAGGACACGCCTGCACTTGGAAATACAACTCTGGCTGTCCTGTCCGCAGAGGACCAGATCAAGGTGGCTTGAGTGGGTGCAGGGACAAGTGACAGGAGGCAGCACTGCTCCCTGCAAATGATGAAGGCGGCCTGGACAGCAGGACAGAGAGGGGGGTGGGGGACAGACCAGAGCTCTTTGTCTGCCAAGAAAAGCAACACTTGTTGATCAATCAGATATGGGGGCTGAGGACGAGGCAGGTGCCGAGGGTGACCCTGAAACCGGGTAAACCTACGGCACCACCTGCCACACGAGGAAGCCTGCGAGGAACTCCAAAAATGACAGGCCCCCGGGCCCTAGAACAGCTCGGTTCAGGAAGAGAAGAAGGTGGAGGTATCACCTGCCCCCCGCCCCCAGCCACAGTAATAACACAGTGTGGATAAACACGCGGGTCAACGAGCAAAAGAGAGAGCCCACAGACCCCCACAGATATACGTGCTGGTTTTAAAAACACTGATTTTTCTTCTTTCTTAAAACATACAGAATATTTTTCATCTTAACCATGGTAAAGCACCTAATTCAGCGGCATTAAAGACAGCCGCGGGTTCGTGCACATCACCGTCTATACCCAGGACTTTTTCAGCATCCCAGACAAAAACCCTGCAGCCACTGAACAATGGCTCCCCATTCCCTCCTGCTCCCAGCAACCCCCCCACCCCGCCCCAACCTCTGTTCTCCCAACTCTGTGCACTTCCCTCTTCTAGCTATCTCACGTAAGTGAGGGCTTATGAACATCTCTCCTCTGTCTGCCTTATTTCACCAGGCATAACGTTGTCAAGGTCCACCCCATATTGTAGCGTTTTTTTCAAAAGCCCATTCATTTCTGGGGCTGAATAATGCTCCGCCATGTCTGTCACATCCCATCTGTTGACAGACGCTGGGTTCCTTCCACCTCTCAGTTAGTGAATAACGCAGCACGAACGCCGGTACGAGGGTCTGTCCAGGTCTCTGCTTTCAATGCGTCTGGAGGTACACCCGGGAGGAGGGCTGCTAGGTGATCGCGTAGTTCTGTACTGAACCGTTTGAACAACTACCAGCCTGTTTTCCACGGCGGCTTCACCAGCTTAGGTGTCCGCCCATGATGTAGGAGGCTGCCAGCAATATCTGTGATTTTCCCTTTTTGGGGAACAGCCATCCTGGTAGGTATGAAGTGGTATCTGATTGTGGTAACTTACTTTTGTCCAAAAAAAAAAAAAAAAGAAAGAAAGAAAAAGAAAAAAAAGGTATCAGCAACTAGATGGAGGAAGGAGTGTTTTCCAGAGTGCTGGAAGCATGGATATCCACGTGCCCCCAAACAGACCCTGATCTTAAACCGCACACTTTGTACCAACATGAACTTATGATGGAGGCACAGAATCAAATACAGAACTAAAAAATTTTCTGAAAGCAACCAACCAAACCAACCATCCAGGTCTAAGGCTAGGCACGGAGTTGTTCAACTTGATACCAAAAGATCCATAAAAGGAAAAATTAGTAATGCAGGCCTCATCGAAGTTAAATTTTTTTTGCTCTGCAGAAGTCCACGAGAAGAAGGGGGGGAAAAGCACTATGGATTGGGGAAACAATATTTGCAAACTTATCTGACAAAGGACTAGTATCTGGAAGAGAGAAGGAACTCTTAAAATTCCATAGTAAAAAACCCTAAAAATCCAGGTAGAAAACAGGCAGAAGACACGAAGAGGCATTTCATCGAAGATGATGCCCAGATGGCAGATGGGCCCATGAAAGGAGGGGAGGCACCACGGGCCATGAGAAACACGCAGGTTAAAGCCACGATAAGTTATCATTACATGCCCAGTCGAACAGCTTAAAATCAAAAACAGTGGCAACACCAAATGCTGGTGATGGTGCAGGGAAACTGGCTCATCTGCATGCTGCTGTGGGGGATGAAAAATGGTAGAGCTAAACGGTCTGGCAATTTCTCTACACCAGCAACTGCAGTTCTGGTTATTCGTCTCAGAGAAACAAAAAGCTATATTCGCACAAACAACCTGTACGCAACTGTTTATAGTGGCTTTATCTGCATCGCCCCCCACAGGGAGCTAGCCCAGATGTCCTTCAACTGGTGAATGGTTAGACTGTGGTACGTCCATACCACAGAATACTACTCAGCAAGAAAAAGGACTGAACTATTGAATTGGGCAATGATTTGGATGAAATCTCCAGAGAATGAAGCTGAGTTTAAAAAAAAAAAAAAAAGCCTCCATTTAATACCATTTTTTTTAAATGTTAAACTTTTTATGTTTTATTTTTTATCTTAAATTCTCCTTATTGTTATAGCTCTTCACATTATGGTTGTGAAAACTGTTCCATAACACATCATATTCTTGAAATGCAGGATTATGAAAATGGGGAGTGGTTGCCAGGAGTCGGGGACATGCCAGGAAGGGGACATGGCTAAAAAAGGCATTGGGAAGGATCCTTGTGATGGAATGTTCTGTCTCTTGACTTATATCAATGTCGTTATCCTAGTCGTGGTCTCATACTAACTAGAGTTTTGCAAGATGTTACCATGGGGGAAAGAGGGGCGTTCTCGGTGTTATTTCTTAAAACTGCCAGTAAATCTACAGTTATCTCGAAATAAGAAGTTTCACTTAAAATAGTAGTAATTTATGAAATACGCCAGACCCTTTCCCACCTTTTAGCCTTTGAACACTCTATTCACTCTCCCTGGAACACTATTCCACACACTAACTCTTGTTCCTCTTTCTGCCCTTGGCTCAGCTGTCTCCTCTTCCAGGAAGGCTTCCCTGATTTCCGAGGCCCAGTCCTCTGGGCTTCCTCCACCACAGCCGTGACAGTGGTCTGTGCTCCCCCTGAAGTTGCTCTGGGCTGTCACCACTGGTGCTGTGTCTGTCTGTCTTCATCACTGGACTGCAAGTTCCATGAGGGAAGAGCATGGCAGGTCACCAGCCCTTCACTGGGACAGGGCTGGAGGCAGAGGAATGAACAAGTAAATGGCAGTTAGGACAGTAATACCCACAGCTGGCACTCATGATGAGGTTTCTAAGTGCCACTCTCTTTTAAGTGCTCTACGTGAATGAAATAAACTTTATACAATCCCATTTATCATGGGGAAACTGAGCCCCACAGCGTGAAGCCACCACATGCCAAAGGTCACCCAGCTAGTAGGTGGCAGAGCCGGGAAGCAGACCCAGGCCTCTGCATACAGAGCCTTTCCAAGTATTCTCCATCCCGGAGGGCCTCTCCATGAAAGGCTGGACGAGCCTGGCTAAGAGGGGAAGCAGAGAGGTCCGGGAGGCAGGCCAGAAAGAGATCGTCTGGCCCCCAGCCCCCATCCATCCCACGTGGAGGGACAGGCAGACCCAGGATGATACCAGAGCCCCCTTTATCCCGTACAGGTACTCAGGGGAGGACCCCTTATGTGTCAAGGGCCTGTGACTGAATCCCTTTTAGCGACCGGGAAAGCCAGCAGTGGCCTATATCAGACAGAAAATGCCCACTGTCCCGTGAGGCAGCAGTTTCAACCTCCCCGAGTGCCCCCGCCGCCCCACCCGGGCCGGGCTGCTTTCATCTGGCTGCTGGGTGGACGTCGCTCTGACCCACGCTGGGAACATTCCTACGGGCACAGGACTTCAGGCTCCGTTATCCACCTGGGGAAACCTTGAGAGAAAAACAGAGCGAGTGACAGCCAAGTGGTCGTGGTCTGGTACCATCAAAAGCCAAGGAACGCGGGAGCTGGTTTAGGGAAGTGTGGGGGTGGGGGGGAGGCGCGCACACCTGCAGATGGGCACCGAGGGCTCTAACCAGGGCAGGAGTGTTTTCTCCCGCAGCTGGGCAGAGTGCATAAGGAGGGATCCGCAGCTGGTCAAAGCCTCTAGGGCGGTGTCTGTCAGGTGACTCTCGGTCCCCCTGGGGGCACTGGACATCTCTCATGAGTCACCAAAATAGAGGCGACAATTAAAAGGAAAAAAGGGGGTGCTGAATTTATTTGCCAAGGCTGGAAAGAGCACGTGAAGTAGGGGGCTTTTGAGGTGCTGGTGATGCCTGTCTTCTTGATCTGGGTGGTCGTTAGATGGGTATATGCTTGATCGTGATACTCATTCATGAAATTCAATGAGGAGTTACATACATTCTCCACGTGTGTTCTACTTGACACTTGTAGCAAATACCGGGGGCAGCAGTTCTGACAGCTGGGAGCTCTGTCTCTACACGCGTGTACCTTCAGTCTCTCTCTCTTTTGAGCCCTATCTCTCAGCGCGCACACACACACGCGCACACACACGCACACGCATACACACACGCGCACACACACGCACACACGCACAGCCAAGAGCCGCGAACTGCTACCACCATCAGAACAGCAGTCCTCTTTGGACGCTCACAGCTCTCGGCCTGTCTCCTACCAGGAAGACGGAGGCCTGGAAGCAGGCAGTCCTGGAACCCTCCAACGTGGCCACAGCCCCATGCCTCTCCACATCCTGGGCACTCTTGTGTCCTGCGGGAACCACACTCCTCAAGGAGCCCATCTGGCCACAGGAACATACCCGTCCATGGTGTCTCCCTGCCCCGACCTGCTCCGGGGCCCCAGCAGCCCACCACACAGAGTGGAAGGAGTTATTTAAGATTTAAAGTGTCCCCACGGTAGGGGTGGCCCCTGGCTGGCTCGGCTGGGCCAGACGCTGGAGACACAGGTCGGTGGTGAGACCAGCTACAAAGCGTTCCGTGCAGGCTCAGTGCTGGCACCAAACAAGGCAGCGAGCAGGGGGCTGTGAACACCTCCATGTGGCAGGGGAGGAGACCAAGGTTCAGCGAGGGCGGGTGCCGGCCCCAGGTCACACAGTGTGTACTGGAGCCAGCAGTCCGTGGTAGGTCGGACCTGGACCCAAGTCTGCTCACTTAACCATGTTCCTGTCTCACTTGTCCATGCGCTCCAGGATTGTACTCTGCGCTCGCTGTGTGCCAGGCACAGGTTTAGGCACCAGGGACAGATCAGTAAAGGAGACAGTGGCTCCTCAGAGCTGACATTCCCATGGGGGAGATGAGACAATACACAAGTCAACAGAAGGGTGTGCAACCAGAGGGAGAGGACAGAGAGCACTGGAAGGGCCCCGAGGGGCGTGATGCTGGAGTCAGACCAGAGGGCCATGAGGAAGCCGCGTGGTGAGCCAGGGAAGCATGATCAGGGCAGAGGGAAGGGCCGCCGCAAAGCCCCAAGGACTGAAGCAGGCCTGACACGTGCCAGAATATGCAACAAGCCAGCGTGGCCAGGAGGGAGGCTAGGAGGGGAAAGTGGTGGAGCTGAGGTCAAAAGAGGCCTGTGCTAAATGTGGAGGAACAGCGCGCGCCACTCATCACGCCCTTTTCTGTCCGGTCTCCGTCTGCTGGAGTCCTGACCACAGCCCTCCGAGGGAGGTGCTGCCCTCATCACTGTCCGGAGGGGGAAGTGGGTGGGGCAGGAGAAAGCTCCCCAGGGCAGCTCTGGTGGCCAAAGACACAGCCGGGGCAGGAGAGCAGCTCTGTCCCGCAGGATAACCAGGCCAGCTGAAGCGGCTGGAGTCAAGGATGGGGTGGCTGAGGGGCGGGGAGGGGGGCGGCTTGTGGCTGAGGGCCCATGATCCCAGCAAAGCAGGAGCCCAAAGCCATGTACTCCTATGACAGACGGTTCTTGGAAGCTGGAGGCTGACACTCCACCCGTGCCTCCCGGGTGCCCCCGCAGTTCCCGACCCTCGGTCCTCAAGCCCCTGCTGCTCAGTCTGGTACCAGTCTGACCACAAGCAAGGGAAGCATTTTTCTCCACCTACTGAATTTTTTAAATTTAATGGAATTTACTTTATTTGATCTTACTTTACATTTATTTTTTTCAGTAATCTCAACACCCCACGTGGGGCTCGAACTCACAACCCCAAGAGCAAGAGTAGCATGCTTCGCCAACAGAGCCAGCCAGGTACTGCCTACATTTACTTCAAAAGTGACCCAGATACTAATGCTGACCTGAGGTGCATACACACAGCACCACCCGTAAAAGAAACAGCACCTGAATATGATTGAGCTTCCAGACCTGAGTCCCTGTTTAGGAAACACGGGGGACAGAGGAACAACTTGAATGACACCACAAGGATTCACTGCCTGGATCCCGACCGTGGAAAAGTCAAGGGGACAAAGTATGAGGGTCTTTGGCGGATACACAAGGCGAAAAGCAAGCACACAGAAAAACAGACACAAGAAATCCTACAGAAGACTTACGGGACCTGTCAACTAGAAACTCCCAGCACAGACCTTGCCTAGATTCAAAAACAAAAAAGCACGCTGAAAAAGGATGATAAGACAACTGGGGAAACTGACAATCTTAAGGAATCACAAGTTCTTTTCTTCCCGTGACAACAGTATGGTGGGGTTTGTTTTCTTAGACTTTAATCTCTTACAGAAGAAAAATCTGAAAAATTTATGGCTCAAGTACGTGATGTATGGGAATTGTTCTGAAATAATCAGGGAGGTGGGGCTTGGGTTACAGACAGGAAAGCCTGGTCATCGGTGCTGACTGCGGGACACTGGGGACAGTGATGGGGATGGGGACAGGGACACAGACGTGGGGAAGGCATGAGACCATTCTCCCAAGCATGAATGAACACTTCCATTTATACAAACGTTTTCCAACATTTTACGAAAGGAAATGTGACCTAATTCGAGCAGCGAAGGGTTATGGATCACTCACAGGGTGAACCTTGGTTACTGAATCCGAACACGGGTCCTGCTCTAATAACGAACAGTGATCACGGTCAAGGTGACCATAATGACATAATGATGGCAGCAGCACTGTGCTGAGTGTCACACACGCCACTGACTCACTCATTCCTCCCAGTGACCCCGGGAGGCAGCAGGAACCTGTGGGAACCAATGCTGAGAAATGTGGGGGCCCAGACCTGGCCCGAGGTCAGAGAAGGTGCTCTGTCAGAGCTGGAGAGGCCCCGATGGGCAGCCTTTGTCCCCGAGCGGGTGTGGGAGGGGAGGCCAGTGAGCCCTGCGAGCGGGGACGACCAAGAGCCCCGGCCTCACTCCCCCTCGTTCCCACAGTATCGGCTCCAGCAATGCAATATTCACATCTCAGCGTGCGCCTCCGCCAAGATTAAGCCCTCGGCCACCCCACGGGAGCCTGAGATGGTGACCGGTCACAGATGACACCAGCAGACTTTTGGGCCCACGGAAGGATCTCGGGTCACAGGATCTGTCACGTCAGGGTCTGCCTACATGGACAGTCCTCCCTCGAGGTCTCAAAGCTGGCCCCTGTGCCCCCAAATGTCAGTGGGAGGTGTGCCCCCGCCCCCACTCCAGGTGCCAGGAGAAGCAGGAGAGGCCGGCAAGGGGGCGCCACATCCTTCCCGCCCCTCCCCACCTCCCGCCCCTGTCCTGGGGTCTGGGGAACCAGCCCCTTCTGTGGCTACAGTGGGATCCTGGCTAACAGGGGAAGTGGGGCGGGGGCGGGGGGAGCAGGAGAGAAGCAGAAGTTGAGGGCAGGGGAAAAAGGGAGAGAGACAAAAGGCAGAGACATGGAAAGAGAGAAGAGAGGAGGGAGACAGAGAAGGTGGCCCACTGGGAACCTGGAGGACCCAGGGGCGGCAGAAAGGACAGCGCGGCTCCTGGAAGCTTCTGGGCCCCAGCTGCCTTGTCTGCAACGCCACCGTGTGCTTGTGGCGGTGATGTGGCTCAGTCACACTATGTCAGAAGCCTCAAAAAGTACCCCAAACGTTGTGAAAGTGAATGTATATGCTGGTTTTGGAGGCTAGGGGCTCTCATCCCAGCTAGTCACACAGGAAGCCTAAAAAAAAAACTCAAAAAACCCAAAACCCCTGATCAATGCTCAGGCCCTACAGCCAGAGACTAGGCTTCAAATGGTCTAGGCTTGGGGTTCTGTATGGCGGTCCCCACCACGGGGAGGTGCAGGGGCCCCTCTGCCTGCCCACTCTCCCCCACTTCGGGCCACCAGGAGTCTAGGGCCTGCTGAGGAATCCAAGGAATGAAGCCCGGGCCTGGCACAGCCATCTCTGGGTCCCCTCCCCCTTCGCAAACTCCCAGGAGCCCATCCTGTGTCTGTCTGGTCCAGGCGGAAGCCTGCCCTGGGAAGGCATCAGCTGGCTGAGGTCTCCCAGTCCTGAATCCCCACTCCCAGCCTTTTCCTCCAAGTGCCAGTCCTGAACCCCTTCTCCTCTTGGGTCCCCTCCACCTCAAATGCTGGACCACAGCGCCCTGCCCAGGGGTCCCCTTCACTCAGTGCTTATCAGTGGTGGAGTGCGTGACCCTGACAGCCCACAAGGAGCCCGCAGAGCTCACCACCTGCTCCGGTGGGCAGGGGTGACCCAAGAAGGCTTCCCAGAGGAGGTGACCCTTAGGTCAAGATGGAAACTCGAGAGGAGAGCACTTAAAGGTCAGCGAGGCTAAAGTGCAAACAGACCGGGGCAGGGCTGGGTCTAGCAGGGGAGGAACCAGGTTTGGGTCCTCTCCCCAGGCAGTGGGGAACACAGGAGGATTTCAAGCAGAGAAGGGGCCCCCACCCTGCATGTGCTGACTCCGGCCACACATGCTGCCCTCCACCCTTCTTCTTTCACGGGGATGGAGAACACCAGCTGGCCCACTGGAAAGTGCCAGGGTATCCCCAGGTCCTGCCACCCCCGTGGGGTAGGGCCCTGGCCCTGGCTCCTCCCTGCCACGCTGTGGGGAGACCCCACCAGAGTTGCTTCCCGCAGCCCTGAGCCTGTTCCCCAATAATTAAACCGTAAGCTGATTAGTCAAGGAAAACCTTTAATTAGCCCTTGAAATCATTCAGGAAAATTACAACCTCCTCTCTGGGCACCCTGCCCACCCTCTGCCAGGGACTAGGAGTTGTGCCAAGGAGGAAGCAGAGTTGGGGCAGGGGAGGGTAGGGGGCTCCTGCCCCTCATCTGAGCCTCACCCGGCAAAGGCAACCCAGGGAGCAAGGCGCCTTGTGAGAAGAGAAGGCACAGACTCCCGCCCCCGGCCACGTCACAAACTACCTCAGAATAAAGCCACTAAGCCACCAACAAGTGGGCAAGGAAGATGCTGGAAAAGTGTGGCACTCTCCTGAGACATCAAAGAAGACAAGTAAATGGAGAGATGGACCATGTCCATCGACCGGGAGACTCAATGTTGCATCTGGGCGCATGACGAGATACATGTCTAATGCTGAAGTAGAACTGAAACAGCCAAGAATGGCCGGGACACTCGGGAAGAAGAACAAGTGGGAGTGCTTGCTCTCCCCAAGATCAAAGCTTCTTATCAAGGACAGAAGTGAGAGTGGGGTGGTAGTACGCGAACATGCCCGAAGAGAAAGAGAAACGGACGGGGCATCCGGCACCAGAACCACTTACACAGACATGGGACCTATGATAAGGGTGGCCACGGAGAAAAGTCAGTCTGTTTTCATTACATGGTCCTTGAATGACTGGGGATCCAGGTGACAAATATGAAATTGGATGCCTACCTCACACCACACACACACACACACACACACACACACACACACACACACTATTCTAGAACAAAGAAAGGTGAGAGGCAGAATTATAAACCTCTACAGGATATGAGTGATATATTTGACCACATTAAAATTAAATGCTTCTATTCATCAAGAGCCACCATAAAGGAACTGAAAAGACGAGCAGCAGACAGGGAGAATGACAGCAACTTCGAAACAAAGGCTCTCACGCAGAACCTAGGATTTAACTCAAAGTAACAAGTAAAAATGCAGACAGCCCGATGGGAAATAGGCAAGTGACTTGAACGGGCTCTCAGGGCTCTCATCTTCGGGAGGAGCTCCAGATGTTCCCGGAAGACAGGGGAAAAGATGCTCCACATGACAGTGACCAACCGGCCACCAGTGAAATGCAAATGGCATCCTGAGGAGATCCGGCCAGATCTGCTCTCACCAGGCCCGGCTAGCACTCACCACTCACCACGGGTGCTACCGTTCCCCTGTTCCGTCTGTGAAATGGGCTGAATGCTCAGAGCCCCCTTCTGGGATCCCAGGTGGGACTGGGCAGACGCAGGGGAGCGCTATGCGGGGCACTGGGCCTGGCAAGGTACAAACCTTCCACTAGTTTTCCCTACTAATCAGCCTAAGGAATAATCACTGCCCAGACCCAAGGTCATTTCAGGTCTTCCCCTTCCTCGGAGCAGGGATGCCCCAGAAGGCCGAGAGTCCAGGAGACAGACACCAAATGGGTAGCAACGGGATCTGTTTACCCACCAACCGCTGTGTCCCCGGAGGCCACGAAGGGCCAGGCACTCTGGAGTGTGCATAGGAGAAAAACGAAAACAATCACGTTCATGTTTATACCGCAGGCCCTGGTGTAAGTATGTTAGGAGCAGAGCTTTAGAGATGCCCTAGAACACCGGAGTGGCCTCGATTCTAGAGAAGGACAAGCAAGACGTGGAGAGGCCCCGAGCGGCTGTCCGCGTTCAAATCCAGACCGCAGAACCGCAGAGTCGAGGGTGATGCCAGCTACCCTTCAGTTCTGCAGAGGCCCCTGCGCTCTCCCCTCCCCTCCCTCAGCCAACTCCTGCTCACCCTTCCAGTGGCATTCCTCCTCACTCGGGGCAGGCCCACCACGCGCCGCGGAAGCGACACTCAGGGCTTATCACGGGCTCATTCACGCCCCCTCCCCATCACGCTCAGTCTGCCAGTGTTTACTGAGCTATCCTGGAGCATATAGATCAAGCTGAGGTTATAGCAAGGGACACAGTAAGGGTCCCCCCTACCCACCATCCCATGAAGCCAAGTTATGAGGGGCAGGGACGACAAGAAGCCAACTGACCCACAAATCATAACATAATGTAAGTAGCAATGGTAAGAGCCACAAAGAAAGTCAAGCCCGGGAAGGTAGAAAAGGGAGAGTGACCAGTCCCAGACCAGGTAGCATGAACCAAAGGCCCTGAGGCAGGCGCCAGCCTGGAATATTCCAAGAACAGCATGGCAGGAGAGGAGGGGAAGCTGGCAAGAAAGCTGGGCCAGGATCTCATGACCCATCCTTGAGGGAGATGAAGCGACAGGAGGGTCCCAGCAGGGCAGCAATGCGATCTAACCCCAGCTCCCTCTGGCTTCATGTGAGGACAGACTGCAGGTGGGGGTGGGGGGGGAGACAATGGGGGAGGGGGTGAGTGGGGAGGCAGTCCAGGCTGGACAGACAGGAGGCTGGCTTAAGCAGTGGCTGCCACCAGAGGAGCTCTGCAGGTAGAGCAGGTGGCTTTCCTGACATGGTGGCTGTCCTGACATGGTGGCTGCGAAGGAAGAGGACAAGAGGAGTCAGGATGCCATGGGACTGCTGGCCCCATCGAGAGGATGGATGGTGCCTGTTAATGAGAAAGGGTCACCGGCAGTGGGGGAGATGGGGGCTTGGGAGTCTGGCTCATTTTACCTGTCTGCGTGTGGATCTGGAAGCAGGGTCTCGGTGTCCTGCCTGATAGAGCTCACAGAAGGCCACCCGTGCGCCCCCGCCCCGGCTTCCCTGGAGAATTCCCTGGAGAAATGTACGCACGCACGCCCCGGACGTTCAAGGACAGACACCTGCACAGCAGGAGACAGAGAGATCAGCTCTGGGTTGTTTTCACACTAGAAGAGTACACAGCAACAAGGGGGGACATACTACGGACACCCTCGGCCACGTGGTTGGACCCCGCAGACCAGGATCAAAGAAGGCAGCCATTTCTGTGAAGTTCAAAAGCAGGCAAGGTGGCATTTTGTAATCCAGGGATGCACGCCTGGCAGGGACTCTCCAGAAAGGCAGGGACACGGTGACCCCCAAGGTCAGGGTCGTGATCACTACTGGGGCCGAGATCAAGAAGGTGGTGGGGAAAGGGGATGCGACTCCCAGGGTGCAGTGTTCGCTCTTCCCCTAAGCGTGGCGAGTGTTCGTTCATCGCACCCTGATGTTAAACCGACAAGTGCACTCAGGCCCATTTCCGGAAGCACGTTACACTTTGCAGTTATTAAAGGTTTAAAAGTAGAAGAATCATCAGTGTACACAACCATATATACACAATAGGGTATCTCAGAGTCAGATAATCCGGGGGGAGGCCTCCCGTGGAAGATTCACAGGAGGACTAGGCTGTGGAGGCCCTGGTGGGCCACAGAGGAGGGGAACCTAGGGAGAGAGGAGGCAGAAGTGCCTGGGGGTCCACCCTGGGGGAGATATGCTGAACCGCCCTGCCTTCCCACATGTCCTACTTTCTCTCTCTCCCTCACGAGGGCAGGACAGAGAGGGCAGTGAGGAGTGGGGGGGGGGGGGGGAGGGGAGCGGGAGGAGGGCCCTTCCCATCCTGTGGGAGTGGCTGAAACCAGCCTGGGGAAGCCCGCCGGAAGCACAATGCCCCTTTATCGGGAGTTTCCAGGGCCAGGCAGGCCACCTGGGGTTGGGGGCTGGGAGGGCCTTCGAGGGAGCTCTCTGTGCCAGGACCCAGCCTTGATGCCCCCACCTGTCAGGTGCTCTCCACCAAAGCCCAGAAGGAAGACAATGGGGGACATGGGGAGGGAGAGCCTTCTAATTCCTCGGGCTAGTTTGGGAGTGGCACAGGGAGTGACCCCAGGCAAGTCTCCCAGGGTCGCAATCCCCCACCCCCCACCCAACGAAAGAGGAATCATAGTAACACCTACATTCTGGGGTGCTGGGAGGATCCGATCAGTTAGCTCACAGGAGGTGGCCTGTTAAATGCAATGACACAGAATAAGGCAGTGTCAGCACCTGCTATGCATTTTGCCTGAAGATGATGCCATATAGCCTTAAAACCACCCTGAGAAGGCACCATTAGCATCTCCATCCTGTGGATGAGGACACCAGAGCACAGAGCAGCGACCTGACTGGTCTGGAGCCACACAGCTGGCCTCAGAGCCCAGCGCAAAGCCTCCATGGTGTCACACAGGTTAGGAACCCCAGGCCTGGATCCCAGGCCTGGATCTGCCCCTTGTTGGCTGAGGGGCTTCTAGCCCGTTCCCTGGTTTCCCCTTCTTGGGGCAAGTACAAATCCCACAGATGGCCAGCTCCGGGGAAAGGAAGCCCAGGGGGCTTTCCACACCACAAAGATGCTCCACTTCCCTACTGGGAGAACCTGACGTGGCCAGCAAAGGCCAAGGTGCAAACATGGGAAGTCGGGCTCCATCTGGGTAGAAACAAAAGGGGGCAGAGCATGGGGACAAACAGAAATGAGGGGCCGGGAACAACGGCTGTCTTGGGGAAGAGATGTCCTTGTTGCTGGATACTACCCTTCTGTGCTGTGCACAATTATTATTTAGGGGACGAGGTAATGCATGTGCACAGAGCAAAAATGTGCCTTCCTGAAATGAAAATGCTGGGAAAGAGAAATGAGGTTAATAACACCTCCTCCTCAGGGTCTCTGGGCAGAGCCGCCGAGCTGATGCTCACAGGCACACAGCCCACACCTGGCAGGCCGTGAGCCGCGGGCGAGTGCAGTATCACTAGAGGCTGGGAGCTGGCGAAGGGGAGGTTGCAGCCCAGAGGGGATATGGCACGAGAAAACGGAAATTGTTAAAATTGTTGAATTATTAAATTGTTACCACAAGCTTACTGTGTGCCAGGCGACTCGGGGAGCTCTTCCCCGCACGATCTAAGATCCTCTGGACGGCCCATTTAACAGGTGAGGAATGTAAGCCCACGGAGGCTCTGGTTCTTCCCCATGGACCTCAGCTAGTGGGTTGGGGACATGAGTGGGCTGCGTGGCCCCTGCAGAGAAGTCACCACTGCCCCTGAGGATGGTGGCAGCACCCAGGGAAAGGCAGGGCAGGACTAGAGGGCCCCGGGAGACAGGCTGCTGTGAGTGGTGGCTTCCGTCACATCTGCCATCGCCGGCTCCCCCTGGGACCTGGGAAAGCTCCCCTCTGACCCTTCTTGCCCGCCCCCCCAACACCTTCCTCTGGGCCAGGCATCTGGCAGAAAACAAGCCCCAGCCCCGGAAAGGGTGGCGGGGGCGGGAAGGGTCCCATTTCCCCGGCTGTGACTTGGAAGGAGGCTGTTTCCTGCTGGCAGCATCTGTGGCCTCCTGGCTCGGGTGATGGGACAAACAGCTGGTGGGGACACCCCGACCGGCGTCTGGCCAGGAAGTCGGGTTTTCTGGGGGCCAGGCGGAAAAGGGGGGGTGGGGCTGGGGGGAAGAAAGGGAAGGGGTTTTTTTGGGGGGGGGGGGGCGAGGGAGGGAGGGACCCAGCGCCCAGAAACACCCCAGGTTGACCAGACCTCCAAGGAGCTTCTGTCTAAAAGAGGAGCCTGGGTCAGAACCAACTGGACAGGAAGTGGCCTTGTCTTATCCAAACCATTTCCAAATCACTGGGGGGCAGCCACCACAGGCAGTGACTCTAGAGTCCGAAAGCCTGGAGTTTAAGTCCTACCTCTCCTGCTCGCCTGCTGTGTAACCTTAGACGCATCACATACCACTGTGGGTCTCAGTTTTCTCATCTCTGAAATGGGGATAACAACAGTACCCACCTTGTAGGTTGTTGTGGAGATCAAATGGGTTAATACAGGTAAAGCTGGGGTACCTGGGTGGCTCAGCTGGTTAAGCGTCCCACTCCTGACTGTGGCTGAGGTCATGATCTCAGGGTTGTGAGGTCGAGCTCCATTGCTGGGCTCTGCACTGGGCATGGAGCCTGCTGGAGATGCTCTCTGTCCTTCTGCCCCTCACCCCCATGTACACAGGTGCATGCTCTCTCTCAAATAAATAAAATCTTAAAAAAAAAATCTATCGGTTAAGACCTCACAATCTTGGCAGCACAAAGATCCGTTTTCCATCACTGCCCCCCTCATCCTATCCACCTTCGTCTCCTGCTTGGACCGCTGGAGCAGCCTCCCTGTGGGTCTCCCTGCTGCTGCCCCCATGATCCACCCTCCACATGGCAACATGGGTGATCCTTATGAAAGGGAAACTAGATGTTACTGAAAGCCTTCCAGTGACTCCCCATTATACACGGAACGCAATCCACGCTCCTTACCTCAGCCTGTCAGCCTTTGGCCTATCTGCCACATCTTCCCCACCTTCCCGACCTCGCTGCCTACTCTGCCACACGGGCCTCCTTGATAGTACTTGACCATCCCAAGCTCAACTGGATCTCAGGACCTTTGCATTTGCCATACCCACTACCTGCTCTATTCTTTCTACCTCCTTTGCTTAGGCCTGGCCCACTGCTGGGCTGTCACTGTCTCAGGACGGGTCCGTCGCCTTTGTCGCCATACTACATCCATGCAGGCAGGGCTGGGGCTGTGTGGGTCACCCATGGGACCAGTGGTCACGCACGAAAAGAGTATAACAAGACTCTGCCGCTCCCTTTCCACATTCCACCTCCTTCCCGCCCCCTTCCTGAGGAGGTTCAAGCCCAGGCCCACCAGGGAGCTTCTGACTTGGTCAGGGGTGGGGCGGGCCTCGGTACATGGCTCAAGTCAGTACAGTTTCCTTATCCGCTGTCAACGCTGAGAGATGCCTCCCAAGGAAAGCTGGGTCAAAGCTGTGGTCACCGTCTTGCATGTCCTTGAGGGCAAAAGCCTGGGTGTGGGGGCTCTGTGGGTGTCAGGTCCCCGCCAAGCCCAACACATGAACCATCTTCCCAGTCGTTCCCAGCCAGTCTGGAGGGGCCATAAGCCCACCATCTCGTGTCTGAGTAGACCACTTCAGCAAGGCCTACGGATTTACCCCAAAGCAGGACATGGAGTGAGGGGAGCCCTGGAGCCTTGTGGGACAGCAGACTGGTACCACTGCCCAGGAGAACAATCTGGAAGGCAAGGCATGTCCAGTGAGCCACACGCCCAAGACAGACTCTGGCCACAGTATACAAGGAGACACGCTCTAGAATGTTCAATGTGGCCTTGTCACAGTGTCCCAATGGGAAACCACCCCAATGTCCACCAACAGGTGACCAGGTAAGTCCTATGTGGCACAAGCACAAGACATACTCACAGCAGAGACACTGAATTCTAGAGCTATACACAAGTCCTCGCAGAGAGAAACGCAAACTCGAATGCTGAGCGGAAAAGGGCAAGTCGTCTCCCAAGACACCGCTTCCATCAGCCGTCAAACTGTCGAACAGCGGTGGTCCCGTCTGGCTGGCCCCCGAGAACCACGAACCATGTACTGAGGCCTGCCCCACCCCCAACCAAGTCAGAAGCTCCCTAGGGGGCCTGGGCTGGAGCAGTTTTGAAAGTTTTGACAGCAGCGGGGAGCCGGGACTGAGAGCTGCGGCTCTATGATCTGTGAATGAATTCAGAGGTCGTAAGGGTAGGAAGACCTGCAGAGAGACAGACACACCAAATCCAAATCCAGCACCGGGGCAAGCAGGCAGGGAGCAGGGCCTTGAACGCCATCCACCCCGAGTCCCATCCCAGGCCAGATGCTGGAGGCGTGGGGGGGTGGTGGTTCTGTTCACTGAAGGCTTTACTTTTCCCCCCGATCTAAAATGTATCCTAAGGAACAAAAGTAGCAAGTAAGAAAGCACTTGCCTGAGGTCCCACGGCTGGGGACAGGGCAGGGACCTGAGTTCAGGTCTCCGACGGCAAAGCCGTAGCTGTGCTTATCTGCGCGAAGCCCGGGATGCTGAGCAAGCTGGCACCATGAGGAGGAGGCTGGGCCGGCCTCACAGAACTGCCTGGCAGTGTGCCCACCCGGTGACCCTGCCAGAGGCGGCAGGGGGTGGCGCGGCTGCCTGGGAGAGCCAGGAGGCAGGTGGAGAGGCGCCCTCCTCCATCTCTGAGGTCTTCCCCAGGCGGCAGGACTAATGCCAACATAGCACAGAGCGGGGGCCAGGTCTGGGGTCACACGCTTTCTGCTTTGCGCCCTCCCGGCCATCCCATGAGGTGGTCACTGTCATATCCATTTTGCAGAGGAAGAAATGGAGGCCCAGGAAGTAAAGAAACTGGCCCATGGTCACACGGCCCGGGAGTGACGGAGCTGGGTCTGAACCAGTCCCTAGCGCTGCCCCACCAATACGGGCAGCTACCCCTCAGCTCCGGCTCCCCAGGCCCTCCCCACCCCCAGGCCGGGCACCCTAGGGGTCCATATGTAGCTGCGGATCACTGGCTGGGGGTCTGGTTCCAGTCTGCTCCCACCAAGGGATGCCAAGAGCCCCTGGAGGCCAGGCAGCTCTGTGTCTTGTCTGCTGCCGGAGTCTCAGTGCCCAGCCCAGTGTCCAACATTCAACCACCAAACACCGTCCACTGGCCCCACAGTGCTCCAGGGGGGATTCGGGGAAGAAATAACATGGAGAAATTCTGCCATATGGGGCCCACATTCTTGGGGTGGGGGGAGGCAGACAACACATGGTGCCCTGACAAACAAGGTAAGCATAAGGGCCTGGGGAGAAAACCAGACAGGGAGATAAAGAGTGTGTGAGGGACAGTGAGAGGCAGGTGATGCTAGAAGTGCTGCACGTGGGTGACAGTGAGTACGGGGCTGGGGCCAGGGAGAGGATTCCAGGCAGAGGCAACAGGAAGGTCAAAGACCTAGAGGGTGGCATATGCCTGCAGAGTTGAAGAACAGCAAACAGGCTGGTGGGGCTGGAACTTGAGAATAGACAAGGAGAGCTGTAGGAAATGAGGTGGGAGCGATTTGGGACCACCAGGAGAGACTGGGGTCTTAAGTACAGAGAACACTGGGCTTTGTACTGGATCCCACTCAGGGACACCCTTCCCAGTCAGAAGCCCATCAGACTCACTTAGACTCTGGGCCACCCACAAACACCCTACTCCCATGGGTCCATGAGAACTTCTCTTCCCAGATCACACCCTTCCATGGAGCCCAAAGACAATCCATTCCAGTCCAGGGAGTGGCTCGGCCTTGCCCAGGCCCCTGCTTCCAGGAACAGATCTTCCAGTCTACAGTGTAACAACTGGGGGCTAGAAGCTCGGGAATCTGTCAGACCCAGCTTGGAAACTGCCCGTGTTACTCTGCAGATGGACCTGAGCCTCAGTTTTCCTGTCTGTGAAGCGGGTCTGCCCAGTACCCACTTCACAAACTTGTGGTATAATGAAACGAGAGCGCTGAGTGCAACGTTAGCCCTCATTAAATATTAGCCAGAATTGTGATTATTTGAGGGGCAGTAGAACATAGTACGTCTCTGGGACCAGAACTTGAGTCTAAATCCCAACCCCACAACTTACTCATTAGATGATCCTGGGCCAACCGCATAAGGTTGCAATGAGGATTAAATATATGTAAAGCATTGAAATGACCTGACACATAGTGATTTATGAGTGTTTGCCATTATTTTCACTATTTGTGGGAGGGGGCTCCCCTTTGCCCGGCCAAGAAGCACCCTTGATCTCTCTCTTGGGCATCCCTCCCGTCCTCTGCTGCAAAGCATCCCGCTAGGGTTTTAACTATTGACCCCTCAGGTATAACATCCGTCAGATTGGGACCTTTGCCCCCTTTGGCCACGCCCCACATCTGATCCCTTCATAAGGTACACCCCCCACCCCCAATCTCATGCATCTGCTCCGCCGGCTGCCGCCGGTAAACCTCCAAACCACCGCCCCCACGGCTGTGATCTCCGACTCTAGGAAGCGCACCCTCCCTTCAAATGATTAATTTTGACCCCCATTTTCTGACACTCGCCCCGACCCCCTCGAACGGGCCCCACTTCAAATTTCGAATTTTGTGGTCCCCTTCGCCACGCCCCCTTTCGCTGTATTACCTCCGGATCTCCCTTACACCACCGTCCCCAGCAGCACTGACCCCTGACCTCTCCGAGGCGACCCTTCCCTCTTCGAGTGAACTTTGACCCCACCGGCCCCGCCCCCTACTTGCGTGAACGCTCTCCCACCGCCGTCTCCCGGCCCTCCCCAATCCCCTGGCCAGACCGGTGATCCTACCGGCTCGGCGCTGCAGTCGCTCGCGGCCTAGCTGCTTGACCGGGAATTCCAAACCCTCACACCACCCTCAGCTCTCTTGCGCCGCCGCCACCGCGGCCACTGCCGCCGCCATGTTAAATCCCCAACGAACATCCGGGGCTTTCCCCCCTCGCCGCCCACCAGTCCCCATAGCAACGGGGCTGACCGGGCAGGGGGCAGGGCCCGCTCAGGGGCGGAGCTGGGCCATTGGCAGAGCCCGCTCCAGCCTCTGATTGGCGCAGATTGTCCAATCGGAGACCTTCGGGCAGAAAATGCCAAGCGGGGATTGGAAAATTTGGAAAGGGTGCGGGGGGCGGTGGGGAAGCTGGCTCCCCGCCCAATCGGGTTCTTAAAGGGGAAATGACTATCCTCGTGTAGGAGTCCCACCGTACCCCAAAACGAGTTTGTGGGATACGTGCCGCACACCTGGCCAAATGCTTTCTTTGCATTGTCTCACTAAATACTCACTAAAACTCTATCGTATTATCAATACCCACTTTACAGATAAAGGAACTGAGGCTCAAAGGCATGAACTAGCTGCCTCAGGATTACAGGAAGTCGAAAATGAGTTTTGAACGACAGTCTGAGTCCAGGAACTTGACCTGGAACCAAGACACTATTTGATCTTAATCTTTTCTATAAGTTTTTAAAAAGTAATTAATCCGTTAAAAAAAAAAAAAAAAAGGAAACAACAACAAAATCCATAAACGAAACCCGGACATCCTCTCCTATGATTTCACTCACTGGGTCCCAGCTACCTTGCTCTTCAGAAAAAATATCCGGAGCGCTCCCTCCTCTTAAGGTCTTTGGCTGTTCTTTCTGTCTGGGACAGACTCTTCCTCCAGGTATCCTGAGGGCTCCCTCCCCTCACTCGGGGTTTTACTCAAATAGCACCTTATCAGTGAGTTTATTCCTTCCCACTCTAACTAAAGCGGCAAACATCCCTCCTTGGAAGCTACTAACTCCCCCCACCCCTTATCGTTTTTATTTCATATTTTCCTGCTCTGATCACCTTCTAACAAACGAGATGATTAGCTCATTGTAATTTGTTTTTTGGTTGTTTCCTCTACAGAAATGTCAGCTCCATGAGAGCATGGGTTTTTGTCTGTCTTGTTCACCGTGCGTGCCCAGTGCCCTTGCACTACTGGCATGTAGATGGCCAACAAACATTTGTTGAATGGATGGTTGGGATGAGTCCTAATTCCACCCGCTCAAAGATACTGTTAAGTGCTAAGTGCATCCTCCATCCCCCATGCCGCTCCCCAGCACAGTGTCTAAGACATAGTAGCCATTTAATTAATGTCTGGGGAAGCAATGAATGAATGAGTGATGAGTCATTTTTTTCCTGTACATTTACCTACCTCTTTTGTTTTTTAACAGACGGGCACACATTTATAAAGAATTTTGCATGTTTCTAAAAACAAGGTCAGAAATCTCACCAGTATCCCTGCACGTCATTGTCTTCAAGAACATTAGTTTTCACCGCTGCACAGATGCCATTCTATCAATGAACTCTAGTTTGTTTAACTACCCTTTCTTATTGACCATCTAAGCTGTGATAAATATTTTGCTATTATAAATAATACCTCCCTCCGCCCCACAAATTCAAGCAGTTAAATATTTGTGCACACCTCTAATTATTTTCTTTAAATAGATTACCACAAATAGAACTGATGGGTCAAAGGAAATGGGTATATGTGTACAACTTTAAGATTTAATAATACTAACAATTCCCATGCAGGGAGCTAAGCTGTGTAATTTTAACAACAAGGGCTATGATTATTCCGGCTTCGCAGAGGAAACCAAAGCTTAGAGAAGTAACTTTATTTGCTCAAGGCGCACAAGCTAATAGGGCAGAGCCGGGGCTCATCCCCAGTTTTGACTCCCAGGCAAGGCTCTCGCTAACTGCCCTCTGCTGCCTCCCAGCGGCCTGGGATGCACATTGCCCAATTGTGCTATGCGGATCCAGTTCACACTCCCCACCTTTCGGGGGAACGTGCACTTTAAAGTATCTTCGCCAGCATTAAACGTTCTTGTTTTTGTGCTCTTTTGAAATCCGTATGCCTCACACAGTCTTGTTGGTTTAAAAAGCAACTCTAGTAGCTGAGATGACAGCACTTTATTCAGGTCGCGGTGATGGGAGGAGGGCCATGAGACACCCAGGCACCCTAGGAATTGTTCTTTAGTAATTATTTTTTTAATTGTTTTTTTAAAGATCTTATTTATCTACTTGGGTGAGAGAGAGAGAGCATGAGAGGGGAGGTGACTCCCCACAGAGATGGGAGCCCGATGCGGGACTCGATCCAGGATTTCCGGGATCATGACCTGAGCTGAAGGCAGTCGTTTAAGGAACAGAGCCACCCGGGCGCCCACCCCTAGGACTTGTTCTTAAAGGGGAAAAAAAAAAGACAACGGTGTAAGCCTATAGGTGAACAATACGGGTTTGAACGCCATCAGTCCTCTAGTAAACAGATATTTTTCAGTAAATTCAGTACAGTACTATAAGTGTATTTTCTCTTCTCCATGATCTTTCTTTAATAACATCTTTTCTCCAGGTTACTTTATTGTAAGAATACAGTCTATAATACATATAATATATGAAATATGCATTATCTACTATTTATGTTACTGTTTAGACTTCTGGTCACACAAGGCTATGAGTAGCTAAGTTTTAAGGGAATCAAAAGTTTAAAATATTTATTTATGTGTTTTATTTTAGAGAGAGAGAGAGAGCTCGAGCATGGGTGGGGGCAGACGAAGAGGGAAAAAGAAAATCTCAAGGAGACTCCCCACTGTCACGGAGCCAGAAGTTGCTAGGTCCCACAACCCTGAGAACATGACCCGAGTCTACATCAAGAGTCAGGAGGCCTCAACTGACTGAGCCACCCCTCTACAACCTCATTTAATCCCCACAATCACCCCACGCACCACTGTTAGTCCCCTTCTGCAAGTGTGCAAAGAGAGAAAACAGAGAGGTTAAGTAACTTCCCCAGAGTCACACAGGCAGCCTGGCTTCAAGGTCTAGTCTTCTAACCATTTCTCTTCTTTTTGAGAGAACAAATGCTTGGGAGATAGCCAATAAACACATGAATAAATAAGATAAGATAAGATAAGGTGCTGAGCAGAGCTCGAAGTCTGTCACAGAATGCAGCTATGCAGCCGTAGAAAGAATGCAGAAGACACAGGACCCAGCACCCAGCGATCCCACTCCTAGGTATTTACTCCAGAGAAATGAAGACATATATTCCCACCATGACCTGTACAGGAGTGTCCATAAAGCTTGTTTTTTAGTTTTGGGGTTTTGTGTAGGTGTGGGTGGGTGTGGGTGGGTGGGGGTGGGTGGGGGGTGGGTGGGTGGTTGTGGTGTTTTTTGTTTGTTTGTTTTGTTTTTTGTTTTTTGTGTTTTTTTTGCCACAGCACTTTTTTTCACAATCATCAGAAGCTGGAAACAACCAAAATGTCCATCAACTAGTGAAGAGATAAATAGATAGCAGTATATGCATTCCATGGAACACTACTTGGCATAAAAAGGAAGGAATTCTTGATAAACTGGGCCTCATGGATGAATTGCAAATGTATTAGACTGCATGAAAGAAGCCAGTCTCCTGTGGTTCCATTCCTAGCATTCTGGGAAAGGTAAATCTAATCTATGGTGACAGAGGGCAGATTAGTTGTTGCCTGAAGCTGGGGGACAGAGGGGAAGGTGCACTGCAAAGGGACGGGAGGGAAACTTGGGTGGTGGAAATGTTCCATGTCTTGACTGTGGTTCTGGTTGTGGTTTCGTGGGAATATACATGGGTCAAGACTCATGAAATTATACACTTCAAAAGGGTCCAGGTAATTGTATTAAATGGAATTATATTTAAAAGTTTTTAATGGGGCGCCTGGGTGGCTCAGTGGGTTAAAGCCTCTGCCTCTCTGCCTACTTGTGATCTCTGTCAAAGAAATAAATCCTTTAAAAAATAAAATAAAAAAATAAACGTTTTTTCAAAAATATATATCTTTTTATTTGAGAGAGAGCGGGGGAAGGGGCAGAGGGAGAGGGAGAAGCAGAATTCCCACAGAGCAGGAGCCTGACTCAGCTGGATCTTGGGACCCTGGGATCAGAACCTGAGCTGAAGGCAGACGCTCAACCAACTAATGCACCCAGATGCCCCAACTTAAAAGTTTTTTAAATGCAGTAGAATGAACATGGACTTTAGTTAATAATACTCTATCAATATTGGTTCATTAGCTGTGAGAAATGTACCAGGTTTAGGTAAGATTTTAATAATAAGGGAGACTGGGTATGGAGTTTTTGAGAAGTCTGTACTGTCTTTGCAATTCTTCTGGAAATTCCCAACTGTCAACTGAAGTTTACTTTTATTTATTTATTTTTTAAGATTTTATTTATTTATTTGACAGAGAGAGAGAGATCACAAGCAGGCAGAGAGGCAGGTAGAGAGAGAGAGAAGGAAGGGAGCCTGCTGCGGAACTTGATCCCAGGATCTTGAGATCATGACCGAGCCCAAGGCAGAGGCTCAACCCACTGAAGGCACCCTGAAGTTTACTTTTAAAAATGGAAAAGAGAGAGAGAGAGACCAGAGAAGATATTATGCCAATGTTAATTTATACGGGAAAGAAAAAGCAAGGTACAAACCTACCCATACCGTATGATAGTATTTTCATTAAAAAAAAAAAAAAAGAAATCAGGGGTTATGAGGGAAAAAAGGAAAATGTTGAAAGTTACAAGCTGTTAGGAATGGCACAGCCAGGAAATTTCTGGTTCTACTTTTCTACTTTATCCTTTATTGCATGGTTTGAATTTCTTCTTCTTTTTTTAAGATTTTATTTATTTATTTATTTAGAGCGCTTGAGAAGGTAGGAGGGGCAGAGGGAGAGAGAGAGAATCTTTTTTTTTTTTTTTTTAAAGATTTTATTTATTTATTTGTCAGAGAGAGAGGGAGAGAGAGCAAGCACAGGCAGACAGAATGGCAGGCAGAGGCAGAGGGAGAAGCAGGCTCCCTGATGAGCAAGGAGCCCGATGTGGGACTCGATCCCAGGACGCCGGGATCATGACCCGAGCCGAAGGCAGCTGCTCAACCAACTGAGCCACCCAGGCGTCCCGAGAGAGAGAATCTTAAGCAGGCTCCATGCTGGGGCTTGATCTCAGGACCCTGAATCATGACCTGAGCTGAAACTAAGAGTCGTACACTTACCCCAGCTGAGCCACCGAGGCGTCCCTGAGTTTCTTTTTTTAAAAAGAATTTATTTTTAAGTAATCTCTACACCCAACGTGGGGCTCGAACCTACAACCCCGAGATCAAGAGTTGTACACTCCACTGCCCAAGCCAGTCAGGCACCCCTGATCTTTTTTTTTTTTTTTTTTAAAACAATGAGTGTGTTACTTTCTCCCCTGAAGTAAAAGGACAATATTGTTATTTTTTTTAATTTGCTGAAAAGCAGCAGCAGAGATCTGGAGAGAGGATGGGGGAGGAGGACTGAGAGGATGCACCTCTGCCCAGGGAGTAGGGATGCCAAGTAACAGAGGTCTGCTGAAGAACTCAAAGAACGTCCTGTCTTCCTCAGGCATGTGCGCAGGACTCAGAAAGGAACTTTTTGTCCTTTCTGTGTCCTCATCTCCTCCACATCCTGTCTTGCTCATTCCTACAGTTACAACAAAAATTTAGGCAATGAAAATACAGGATGCCCAGCTAGTGTTGAATTTCAGATAAACCTCGAGTCATTTTTTAGCATAGGCGTGTCCCCACGCAATATTTGGGACATATTTAGACTAAACATTTATATACTGTATCTGAAATTCAAATGTAATTGGGCATTGTATTTTATCTGGTAATCCTTCTCACTCCACACCAGTCACTCTGGCCTCATGGCGGTCTCTCAGACACGCAGTCTCAGTCCTGCCTCAGGGCCTTTGCACCTGCTGGTTTCCCTACCTGGATCACTCTTAGAGGTCTTTTTTTTTGACCAGCTCCCTGCCCTTTGGCGTAAATGTTACCTCCTCCGAGAGGCCCTTCCTTGGCGCCATACTGATAGCACCCTTTGCCTTCCCACCTTGAATTCCCTCTGCATTTTCTCCACACTTCTGATCACCACCTGGGATTCTCAGGTGATAGTATTTTTGTTTTCACCGTTCCTTCTCTGTCTCCCCCAGTAGAATGTCAGCCTCACAAAGGCCAAAATGTCATCTTGGCCACCACAGTACCTACAACAGTTGGATCACAGTTGGGTGCCTTGTTCTTTCCTGGTTCTTAACTGCTGCCAGCAAAACCCGTTTCTGGCTGATCTGAGCAATGAAGGATTTCAGTAAAAAAATATTTGTTAATGAATGAATCCTGAGACCCACAGCTCCCCCCTTCTGGTCTCTCCATAGACCCCAAACGGCCTCCCAGGCCATCCCAGGGACCCTGCTGCCCCTCCCAGGAGCAGTCACACCAGCCTACTAGCCATCTGCGTAGCCTTCTGAAGCCTTGCTTGGCTCTGCCTCCCAGAAGCTGTACGGTCTTCAGTCCAGCAACCTGTCACTTCCTGAGCCTGTCACGCATCATAGGTGTTGCAGTCGGCTGGACATGTCTGTCTCCTGCGTGCTCAGCAGGGGGAGCCCCAAGGGCTGGGCCTTTATCTGATTCACCCAAATTACTGTCATTCCTACTTTTTCTGACCTTCTCCTTTGACGCTGGTGCTGTTTTAAGTATTTTGTCGAAATTTCTCCCGCCTCCCCTCATCCATTCAACCAGTGTTTATTGGGCAACCACTATGTTCTGGGTTCTGGAACTAGGGGCTAAACAGAACGGGCAAAACCCCCCAGGAACCCCTGCACCCCCAGAGCTCACTTTCTGATGGAGGAGATACAGAATACATCATGAAACATGTCTTTTCTTAGCAGGCCACAACGTGGAAGTGACCTGAAGGAAACTCAAGCAGGGGAAGGCCATGGGAGGTCGGGGGTGGGGTGCTATTTCAAACGGGTTGGTCAGGGGAGGGCTCCCTGCGGAGGCTTGGAGGAGGGGAGGGAGAGAGCCGTGCAGGTACCCAGAGGCAGTGTCCCAGGCAGAGGAAACAGCCAGTTGTCTGATACCATTGAGGCCAGTGTGGCTGGAGCAGAGTGGGCAGAGACAAGTAGTGGGAGATGAGGACAGGGAGGTGACAGGGGCAGATCCTGTGGGGTGGGCTGCAGGGAAGACGCTGGCTGTGTCCCCAGGGGAGATGCAGCCCCAGGAAAGCTGAGGCAGAAGAGGGACACGATCTGACACAGGTGTCCACCAGTTCCTTGGGCTACATGTAGAGAGCAGACTAGGGATGGGGGGGAAAGGGGAGAGGGGCGCAGAAGGGACACCAGGTAGGAGGCCAGGGACAGGTGGACAGGACCAGGGTAGGAGGCCTTGGAGATGGGAGAAGGGGACAGCTTCTAGATAGACTTTACAGAGTCAACAGAATTTGCTAGCTGATTAAATGCAGGATGTGAGCAAAAGAAGAGTCAAGGACAACATCAAGGCTTTCAGCTTCATTTAATCCCAAGGCCATGCCATAAAGGATGATCCAAAAGGATCATTCTTTTGTGACAGATGATGAAACTGACATTCAGAGCAGGCCGCCAACTCCACATCCCACAGTAAGTGGCAGAGCTGAGATTCAAACCCCATTTCTGTCCAGCCCCAGTGCCAGGCCTTTGCTCTCTGTGGACCCCCTCCCCCGGCCCAGGCTTGTTCGCAGCCTCCCCTGGCCTGGGAGGGAACGCGCCAGGTGCACGTGGGGACCAGCTCAGGCTTTGGCTGCAGTGAGCGATGCATGACTCCGCGGCTGGCGACCTCACGGGCTGGGTGCCTCCCTCGGTGGCATGCCCTCATTGCCTGTCACCTGAGTTGGGTAACCACGTGGCTCTGCTCGCCCATGAACTCCTACAGGGCCTGGCTAGGGCTGATTCATCGCTGTCCCTGGCGTGTCCCTGGCCTTGTCCAGCCAGCACGTGGCATGTGGTGGCCTTCATTAAGGCAACAAGTATTCATGAAGTGACTATCTTGTGCTGGGCTGAGCTGGGGTGAGCCCTGGACCCCGCCCTCCTGGGGCTGACAGTCCAGTGGGGGAGACAAAGCCACCCCAGACAGTGCCGGCCCAGGGCAGGGCTGGGATGAGTGGGCGCGGGCCAGCCACCCAGCTTGAGAAGGGGTCTAGGAGGGGTTGGTGGAGGGGACAGACCCACAAATGGACAAGTTGGCCCTGGTCTCCTCCTGCACAGACCCTTAGCTCCAGGGCGCAGGCTGACCACAGACAAGCATAAATCAGTAAGAGGATTCCAGGAAGCTAAGAACTAGAAGTGACGTAAAGCGGGTACAGGACAGAATGAGGGCAGCTCTCCTTGCTGGGGCTGTCAGGAAAAGCTGAGACCTCAGGCTTAGAAGGTGCCAGCCCAGGATGAGCCCGGGAGAGTGAGGAGAGGGCCTGCCAAGGGTGAGAAAAAGCTTCGCATAATTCAAGAAACTGAAGCCAGTGTGCCATGGGCACTGTGGGGGTGGCTAGGGGAGTAAGTAGGAGGAAGCTGAGCCCTCGCAGCTCACAGCTCATGGAGCTATAACGTGAGGTCGGCCTGCAAAGCTGGAAGCCCACGGGCTGCCCTGGGGGAGCTCTCAGCCCTGGGACCAGCGCCCAGCTTGGCCTAGGACTCCTGCAGTCAGATGTGTCTGTCACCAGCTCAGAGCCCTCCTGTGGATAAAGGACAAAGTCCTCCTGGGCCCCATGAGGCCCCACATGATCTTTCCCTATCAGCTCCCTGTCTCTGTCTTCCCCTACTCATTCTGCCCAGGATGCACTGGCTGCCACATTGATACCCTGGCAGGGCCAGCGTCTTTCTGCCTCAGGGCCTTTGCACCAGCTGTTCCTCTGCCTGGAGTACTCTGCCTGTGGCTTCTCCTTCAGACTTCTTCAGATCAAATGTTCACCCTCTGGGTGAGGTCTCCCTGATTATCCCTGTAAAAACTGCCACTGTCCTCCCCTCGGGCCCCTTCCCTGCTTTTTCAGAGTGCTTCCCAATTTTTACCCTGCTTTACATTTCTCTCATTCATTGTGTTTGCTGTCTGACCCCCTGGTTAGATTATCAGCTCTGTGAAGGCAGAGATCTCTGGCTTGCTCACAGCTGTCTCCCAGGACTGAAACCAGGGCCTGGCACATGGGAGATGCCCAAGAAATAATGGGTGAATACACGAAAAGGAAGGGGATAGAGACAGGGAAAGGGGAGGAGAACAGCAGGTCTGTGAGATCCTTAGGCTTGTCAGAACCCCCAGCTTGGAGGCAGGAGTGTTAACACTTCTCAGTGCTGGGAAACTGAGGCACAAGGCAACACTGGTTTAGGGTGCCTTGGGCAGTGGGAGCCTTGAGGGTCAGCTTAGGAGGAGAAAGTCACCAACACCACCTGCTGGAGAATGGTGTCATGACAGCCGTACCCACTCTGTTGACTTAGGGGTGCTGATGGCCCCTCGCCCCTGCGGGCATTGGGAGGGGGGAGACGGCCCAGGGGGCATCCCCGGCAGAAGTGCAGAGTCCACAGAGCCACAGCTGTAAGTCTCTTTATTCCTGGGGCCCCGTGGGCACCCCGCCCGGTCAGTGCTATGCAGGGGAGCGGGGCTGAGCCGCCCCACACCTGCCCTGCTTTGCTCTGTGCCTGGGCGCCGACCTGCCCATCACAGCCGGTGGTACCCCCACCTCTCCAGGAGGGGAGAGCTACTCCAGCTGCCACGGGGCTGCATGCACCCCACATGGGGCCTCAGAACGGCTGGGAGTCAAGGCCTGCCCCAACTCTCCAGCTGGGCCTGGGCAGTGTCTGGTCACACTAGCCAAGGCAGCAAGGCCCAGGGTTTCTGATGAGAGCTGCCTCTGTACCTAGAGGTACATCATCCGGCCAACCAGTGGTCTCACCACCCAGATGTCATCCACAATCTTCCCATCCTGCAAGGGACAAAAACAAAGGAGGTAATGAGAGCTGCAAGTCCTGACTCCAGGGCTATGGACCTGAATTTTTAATGGGCTGTGTGACCTGGGGCAAAAGGCTAGACCTCTCTGAGCCTCAGTTTTCCTCATCTGAAAAGTGGGGATGCTGGGAATATTACCTACACCATAGATGTTGTGGGGATTCAATGAGATTATTTGTAGAAGGCTTTTTTTTTTTTACTTTTTTTTTTTAAAGATTTTATTTATTTATTTGAGAGAGAGAATGAGAAAGAGAGAGAGAGCATGAGAAGAGGGAGGGTCAGAGAGAGAAGGAGACTCCCTGCCAAGCAGGGACCCCGATGTGGGACTCCATCCCGGGACTTCAGGATCATGACCTGAGCTGAAGGAAGTCGCTTAACCAACTGAGCCACCCAGGTGCCCTGTAGAGGGCTTTTTATTTATTTTTATTTTTTTTTAAAGATTTTATTTATTTATTTGACAGACAGAGATCACAAGTAGGCAGAGAGGCAGGCAGAGAGAGAGGAGGAAGCAGGCTCCCTGCTGAGCAGAGAGCCCGATGCGGGGCTCGATCCCAGGACCCTGGGATCATGACCTGAGCTGAAGGCAGAGGCTTTAACACACTGGGCCACCCAGGCACCCCTATAGAGGGCTTTTTAAAAAGGGATCCCAGGACATGGCAAGGACTGTGTAAGGTTTAAGCTGTTATTATGAGCACAGACCCTGGAGTCAGACAAACATCACTGACAGCCCAGTACAGCAGCTCTCTACGTGGCCTTAAGAGTGTTCCCAACTCTGAGCCTCACTTCCGTATTCTCTACACAGGGGAGAAATGAATGCAATAAATACACAACTTTAAAGCCTGCCTCTGGTGCGTGCCCCGCTCAGTACACTTGATCCTAGCCAAAAGGCCGAGAAGCGATTCCCAGCTCAGTAAAGGATAGTTATTTATAATAAAAAGAACATGGTCTTTGCAGTCAGATCCCAGCTCTGCCACCCTCCAGCTGTGTGACCCTTGGAAAATTACTTCCCCTCTCTGAGCCTTCGTGCTCTCGTCTGTACAAGAAAGAAAAACCATCCCATGGGATGGCTGTGGTGATTAAAATGCTACTAGATGTAAAGAGGCTAGCCCAGCATCTGATACACAACAGGTGATCAAGAAATCATAATTATTATTCTTTTAAAATGACGAAGGCAGGGGCATCTAGGTGGGGCATTCGGTTAAGTGTTCGATTCTTCATTTCAGCTCAGGTGGTAGCCTCAGGGTCATGAGATCAAGCCCCGAGTCAGGGTCTGTGCTCAGTGTAGAGCCTGTTTGAGGCTCGCTCTCTCTCTCTCTGCCCTTCTCCCACCCCTCTTAAATATATAAATAAGTCTTTAAAAAATATAATACAATTACAATGGCAAAAATAAAGCTGAACCATGATTATTTGGGTCCTTCTAGCCTTGGGCCACTTCTGCCGGCCACAAATCATACTGGTTTCCCTCCACCTGCTCCTACCACCCACCTTCTTCAGCCCCTGCTTCAGGTTGATAAGTACCTATGGAATTTACCATGCTTTGGAAACTGTTCTCAGCACTTTATGTATAACAGGTCAATCAACTATTATCATCCCCTTTAACAGACAGGAAAGCTGTGGCTCGGACAGGTGAAATAAATTGCTGGAGGTCAGCCAGCCTGTAAGTAGCCGAGGCAGGATTTGAACCCAGGATTCCCAGCTCTGGAATCCATTCTTTTAACGGATCGGCTCCAGAACCCACTGGGCCCCGTTACTCAGGCAGGCGATCAGGCACACCGCTCACTGACCTGGTCGTCCGACACCTGCTGGATGTGGAGGTGGGTCCCGTTGAGGATGTGTAGCCGCGTGTACCCGTATTCCTTCACGCGCACGGCGCTCCAGGGCCGAGGGAAGAGGGAGAAGGGGGTCAGCCGCTCCTCACAGCCCTGCCAGACAAAACCCTTTAGACCCAGGGCTGGGGTGGATGGAGAATCCAAGAGCAGCAGAAACAACTCCCAGGCCAGGACCCCGATGTTCCCGAGGAAGACGAAGTCTGTTAAGCCTTGACCTCACTAAGACTTCTAGAAAAGAGCTTGGCTGTGAGAGACTGCCCAGTGCGGCATTTTCTCTAAGAGCCCTAGGCTGGAAGGCACCCAAAGGCCCATCGTGGGGGTCAGTTAAATACGTTATGGCGCGACTGTCACAAAGCAGGGTGTCACAGAAAGGGGGCCGAGATGTACAGTAAAAGGGAAAATGCAATCTCGAAGAATAGATAGAAGTCATGGGTCTTGACACTGTCGGCATGGTAGACCCTCCAAGAAGGCTTTTTAAGTCACCAGTCCCTGGGGGAGAGCGAGTGCTCAGCCTTGCAGAAGCCACGCCAGCTGGCATGAGCAGAGAGCATGTGGGACCTTGAAAAAAAATCACCATTTTGCTGCCATCATTGTAATCATGAATGGAAGCAAGGCTTATCAGTAGATGGCCAAACTCACTGTGCAAGTCGGAGGACTAACCAGATTATGGCATAGTCCCACACGATCTCTCCAGGAGGAATACTATATTCATCATCATTCATTATATATGATACAAAAATATTATAAAATATTAATATAATAATAGCCACAGACAAATAAAATAATAAGATAAAATAGAGATTAAAACAGATGTGGTTAGGGTGCCTGGGTGGCTCAATTGATTGAGTGTCTGACTCCTGATTTCGTCTCAGGTCATGATCTCGGGGTCGTGGGATCGAGTCCTGTGTCGGGCTCCTCCCTGGGCATGGGGCCTGCTTGGGATTCTCTCTCCACTCCCCCTCCCCTCCCTGCTCACACACACCTGCTTGCACATGCGTGCTCTCTCACTCTCAAAACAAACAATATAGGGGCGCCTGGGTGGCTCAGTGGGTTAAGCCTCTGCCTTCGGCTCAGGTCATGATCCCAGGGTCCTAGGATGGAGTCCTGCATCGGGCTCTCTGCTTGGCAGGGAGCCTGCTTCCCCCTCTCCCTCTATCTGCCTCTCTGCCTACTTGTGATCTCTGTCTGTCAAATAAATAAATAAAATCTTTAAAACAAACAAACAAACAAACAAAACATCAAAAACAGATGCGGTTAAATGTTCACGTTTGGGAAACATTGGTAACATTGGGGATAGGGAAACTCCTTTTTATTTTTGCAACTTGTCTGTAAGTCTGAAATAATTTCAAAATTGGAAATTGAAGGGAAAACTCATCTGTGCTCGTTCAAGTTCAGAATAGCGATCACCTAGGGGTCTGAGGAGCCATCTGGTGCTGAAAACATTGTATTTCCTGCTCCAGGTGGCGGCTGCTCTGGACCAATGCCAGGGCCCCATTCTCAGAGATTCTGGTGTTTGTTCTGGAATGGGGTCCAGATGCTGGAGTTTTAAGACTTCCCCATGTAACGTGCACCAAGGTTGAGAACCTCCTAGGGGATGAAGCACGATCCAAGTTGTTTTTTACAAGGGGGTAGTACAGTGACACGTCTCTAGCAAGACCATTACTCCATTGCACATGCAGAGAACATTTGAAAATGCCGTCCAAGAGACAGAACCCCAGAGAGGGACGAAGAAGGGGTGTAAACTCTTGCCCTCTGCATGGTCTGAATTTTTTTTTTTTTAGATTTTATTTATTTATTTATTTATTTGACAGGCGGAGATCACAAGGAGGCAGAGAGACAGGCAGAGAGAGAGAGATGGAAGCAGGCTCCCTGCTGAGCAGAGCGCCTGATGTGGGGCTCAATCCCAGGACCCTGGGATCATGACCTGAGCGGAAGGCAGAGGCTTTAACCCACTGAGCCACCCAGGCGCCCCAGCGGTCTGAATATTTAAAAAAAAATATATATATATATTTTTAAAGATTTTATTTATTTATTTGACACACAGAGAGAGAGAGAGATCACAAGTACACAAAGAGGCAGGCAGAGAGAGAGGGGGAAGCAGGCTCCCTGCTGAGCAGAGAGCCCGATGCGGGGCTTGATCCCAGGACCCTGAGATCATGACCTGATCCGAAGGTAGAGGCTTTAACCCACTGAGCCACCCAGGCGCCCCTAAAAATATTTTTAAAGATTTTATTATTTGAGAGAGAGAGAGAGAGAGAGAGAGAGATGGATCACAGAAGGAGATGGATCACAGAAGTGGGGAGTCCATCCCAGGACCCCGGGATCATGACTTTAGCCAAAGGCAGACCCTTGACCCACTAAGCCACCCAGGCACCCTGTGCACTGTGTGAATTTTTTTTTAACTTTTTTTTCTTTTTAAGATTTTATTTATTTATTTGACAGACAGAGATCACAAGTAGGCAGAGAGGCAGACAGAGAGAGAGGAGGAAGCAGGCTCCCTGCTGAGCAGAGAGCCCGATGTGGGGCTCGATCCCAGGACTCTGAGATCACGACCTGAGCCGAAGGCAGAGGCTTTAACCCACTGAGCCACCCAGGCGCCCCACTGTGTGAATTTTTATCACAAGTGGTTCTTACTTCGATCTTACTAATTCCTGAGAACCAGCTTAAAAAATAAGCCCCCTCTCCTTGCAGAAGTAAGTGATTCCAAGGCAGAGAGGAGAGGGGTAGGAAAACGCAAGAATCTCTGCAGCACCCAATAGGGCCAAAAAATAAGAAAGAGCTCACAAAATGACAGGGGCATTCAGACCTGAAGAGTTCCCAGTGGCCCAACCTGGAGCAAAGTGATCAGTAGCGTAAATCACAATCATATTGGATTATCGCCCACAGGATACAATAATTACCCGTGAGTCCACACCAGTATAAATCAGTAACGAACTACATAGATGAGATGGAAGGGACGACTCTTCCTCACGAGAGGACTCTAATTAATCAATCCTGGAGGAATGAGGGAAACAGAAACTTCCCACTAGAACATCACAGTAATAACTGTTGCCAGCAGGACCCACAGGGGATTTGAAAATCAGTGGGTGAAAGTTGGAGGAGAGACAGGAGATTTGCAAATGGCCAGAAAGTATCTCCCTGAAGATACTTATTAATTAGAAAGGGAGATATAATAACTTTACAGTGGAGGAACCTCCTTAACCAGGTGATTCAGAGACACACAGACGGCAGGAGCCCCGGGTCCCATGCACCGAGGAGAACACAACATCACTCCTACGATCACCTTGCCCAAAATGCGTAACCTGAATCTCAGCCAAACGACACATAAACCCAGACCAGGGGGCCTGCTGCAAAACTGCTGGCCAGGAGTTTTGCAAAATGTGCAGGATGAAAGACAAGCAAAGACTCAAGAGACACAGTAACTAACTCGAATGTGGGAACTTGGAACAGAAAGCGGACATCAGGGAGAAATTTGGTGGAAAGTGAACGGAGTCTGGAGTTCAGTGGCAGTGAAGATAATAAGAAGCCCTCTGTCTTTGGATCCATCCGGTAAACCTGGGCAAGCCCTGCCCCCAACCCCTACCACTTGTTGAGCTAGGGACTGAATGAGATTTGACTGCCCAAGCCTCTGTTTCCACATCCGTACAATGGACCTGTGGCGAAGGCTACCTAAGCTCTCAGGGAGTAGGGGAGAGGTGGGGACAGCAGCTGTATAAACACCTGGCCAGTACAAGAGGCAGTTAAAATCAAGAGGCAAGAAGCCAAGCCACCCTCCCCCTGTGATGCTCACAGCAGATCCCGTGATGATGTGGACCGGGCCTCGAGGGTTGGTGTAAGGCATTTCTTGGCTGCCATTAAATACCTGGAAACAAGGGAGAGGGGCTTGTCACACCAGGCCAAGCCCTGGGTGTCCTGGGGTCCACCGACACTGACACCGGCCCTCCCTGAGCCTTACCTGGTAGTTGTAAATGGGCCACAGGCGTTCGTAGGAGTGCTCGTGAGCCCACAGCTGCAGGTCAACCCCTGAAACAGAACAAGTTGGGGTCAAGCTGCCTGATCCTAGAGAGATTGGGGGGGCGGGGCGGGGGTCCCCAGGTCACTCACCGTATTTGTAGAAAAGATCCTCCAACCCATAGAACTTGCCACGGAGGCCTTTGCGAACCTGGGCAGGTTGCATAAGGAGGGGAATGGGGGACTCAGGCTGGGCACCCCCCCCTCCTGGCTCTTGGCACCCCACCCCAGGGAGGGGTCCTCACCTTGCTTTCATGCCACGTACAGTCATCCAAATCGGCATTGGAACAGTACATGGGCCGGTGGCCCATGGTAATGATCCACGGCCGGGCTGCCCGGTTCTTATTGGCTTTCTAGAGAGAGGGTGAGGGGTGGGATGAGGGTGAGGGGCGGGGTAGGGGAGGGGGAGGGGAGGCCGGGCAGGGGTAACCACCCGTGTTACCTGGAGGTCGCTCTCCAGCCAGTGGAACTGTCTCTCTACCAGGTGGCGGCCATAATTGAGGAAGAAGTACACCTCGGTGGAGAAGGAGATGATGTGTGCAGGGCCCAGGTCCCAGCTGGAGAGGTCAAAGGGCATGGGTCAGAGGTGGGAGTCTCCCTGGCATCTTCCATCCATCCTCCAGTCCCCAGGATCCCCCAAATTACCTGTACCACAGGCCTTCATTGTTCCCTGGCATGCTGAAGCGGGCCTTGTAGTTAGAGAAGTTGCTGGATAAAAGGAAGTGAAAGGGTGAGGAGAGGGTCTGGGTTCCTCGGCCCGCTGCCCCCACCACCCCATTGCCAGGCCAGGTCTGGCTCCCAGTCCAGCCTCTGTCTCCTCTCCTCTTACTACTGCTCATGCACTGCTGTAGGTTGAGGGACTAAGGTGAGACACTCAGAAGGACATGTCTCTTTGCACTGGTCAGGCCCACACCCGCCCTGAAGCCCCGGGCCCTCACTAGCGTTCCTCGTGATTCCCAGGGCACGTCATATAGGGCAGGCTGGCAGCCACAGGCTCGATGAGCCGCATGAACTTGTCCCCGACACGAGCATTGTCCTGATCCATGTTGTAGGCGAAGTCTCCTGGGGAGCCGGGGGTTGGGGGGAGGGGAGAGTAAGGACCCAGACCCTGCTCTCCTCTCGCCAGAACCGAGAGACCTGACGGCTGCAGCCCCTGACCCCGAGCCATCCCGGTTCTCTGATCCCTACCTCACACCACCCGCCTGTGCACTTGGAGCTATTTCCTGAATAGCTCCTGAGCGCCACCCCCCACCTGCCCTGCCCACGGAGACCACACTGGTCTCCCATGCTCTGATCACACAGGCCACCATCTCTGCCCGCCTTCTTGTCAGAGGCTTTTGTCCCAGGACAAAAGCCTTAACACTGACACGATCTGGTACTGATTTTGTATCAGGCACGGTTCCAAATGCTTTACATACTTGATCACCTGAATTTTCCAAATACCCTCTGAGGTGGATGTCGTTATTACCCCACTTCAGATGGGGAAACTAAGGCCCAGAGGGGTTACGTGCTCATGCAAGGTCATGGGGCTAGTTAGTAAAGATCCAGGAATCAGGCCCTGGGAGTCTGGTTCCAGAGTGTGCAGTCGTGAACCGTATCAGCCCCAATCTCTGTCTCCCATCCATGTCCTTGTCCCCTGAAACCACAGCAGCAATGATAATGACAGGGAACACATGGCACTTACAGCATGCCAAGCAAGGTCACTCACGTAGTCATCACGACAGTCCCATGAATTCAGGACCAGCCTTAGCCCTCACTGTAGTAACGCAGAGGACAAAACCAACAAGGCACGCGGCTCTCTGTTGGAGCTGCGATTTGAACCTGGGCAGACTGGTTAACACAGACACCCTCTCCGGGGCCAGTGTCTCATCGCCTGTCCCTTGAGAACCACACTAACCACAGCCCGGTGCCCTCGATACCCCCTGGATTGCCTCCCTCCCAAGCCCCACCCCACTCCTCCAGGCGCGCCCTTGCCAATGCCTCACCCACATGCAGAACAGCATCGTACATGCCCTTCTGGGTGTCCCTGCGCAGCCGCGGGAAGGCCTTCGGGTTGTCAGCTCCCAGGTCCCCAAACACAGCCAGATGGGGGCTCCAGTGGGGACCATTCTTTAGGGCCCGGAAGCGGAACCGACGGCTCCAGCCCTGGGAACTGCCACAGCGGTAAACTGAGGGAGAGGGAAGGTCACAGTCAGCTAGGAGCACCCCTGGCTGCCTCCACCCTGCTCCCCCAACCCATCTTCAGTGGATGGGGGAAGGAAGTGGGGATTGTGGGGTTCTGACCCATGCCCTTTGGTCCACCCCGCCCCAGACCCCAGCACCTCCCATTCTCATGCCAGAGTCTCATAAGAGAGGCATTACCAGCCCCGCCTGAGCCCCCTGCCAGTGGCAGCTTCTAGTCTACACCCCACTCCTCTTCCTGTTCCCCCCTCAGCACTGGGGCCTGGGGCCCCTCTCACCATACTGGACCCCCGGCAGCAGCCCCCGCAGTGTGACCCGGTGTATGTAGAGTTTCCGTCGGAGAGCGCCCCCATCCACAAAGGGGCTGAAGGTGCCCTGGGCCCGGAGGGGCAGGGGCCCCGCAAGCTGCAGCCCGAACTGCACTTCGGAAGGGGTGGGGACCCACGTGGTCCAGGTGACCGTCATGGCGCCCGGCTCACCTGGGGAGGAAGGGCAGAGCAGGCCGGCAGTGAGGCCTGAGCTGGAGCAGGGGAGGAGGGGCGGACAGAGCAAGGGGTGAGAGCCAACAGCGGGGAACACTAGTAGTTAGGGACACGGGTGCCGGAGCTTCCCAGGTGAAAGCCCAGCCTTGCCTTTCCCAAGCTGTGCTTCCCTGGGCACCTCCCTTCACCTCTCTGCACCTCGGTTTCCTTATCCGTAAAGTGGAATAATAATGGTTTCTACTCTAAGTGTTTCTGTGAGGCTTAAACATAAGCAAAGCACTTGGGACAGTGCTGTTAGGATTCCATGAGTGAATGGACATTAGTCTTAATATCATTATTTACTGCATGCAGCCCTCGTGCCAAACGTTTTGCATACATGACATCATTAAGGGGTTATAAACTTGGATGTCTAGAAGCCTGCTAGGTCATATAAACAGGGACAAAGTCCAGCTGGAAGGAGTCAGGCCAATGAGACTGATGGAGTGTGAGGCGAACTGTAGATCTACCCTGTTTTAAAGGGGCAGCCATAGCTTGGTCTCCATGTCGGAAGCCGGCCCAGTATCCCTAAATCTGTCTTAGAGACTTCTAGAGTAAGTCTCTATACTGTGATTTTTATATATCAGGAACATAGATAGATAGAGAAATCCAAACAAAAAATACGAAAGATTTTTTTGTGTATTTCTTTGCATGGGGGGGGGCAGGGCAAAGGGAGAGGGACAAGCAGATTCCCCACTGAGTAGAGGCAGACAATGTGGGGCTTGATCCCAGGACCCTGAGATCATGACCTGAGCTGAAGCCAGATGCTTAATGGACTGAGTCCCCCAGGGGCCCCAATAAATCCAAATTTTGAAGTGATTAACTCAAAATTCTTAAATGCCAGCCACCAAATCAAGGTTTTCAACACACCACATGGTCTATAGGCTGATGTTAAGAGCATGTGTTCCTGTCCCAGGAACAGGAGAATGCATGTGCTCCAGATTCTTCATTGCAGCCCTGTTCGTAATCACAACATATTGGAAATGACCAAAATGCCCACCCATAAGAGAGGGGCTGAAGTGACTATGTAACCGCCAGACAGTGGAGCACAAGGGAGCTATCCACAGAAGGAGGACAAGTTCTAGGAATGACATCCAGGAGAGCCAGTGAAATTAACAAAGCAAGGTACACAAGAGAGTCGCCTACTCTTTATGTAAGAGGATAGACGCAGGTACGTACTCATCTGTATGGAAGAAATACAGGAAGGATCCAGCAGAAAGGAAAGACATGGGTTACTTACCTGGGGTTGATGGGAATGGGGTAGAAAAGGAGAGACAGGTACAGAGCAGGAAAGACCAGGACGGAAAACTACTACCTTTTTAGTGTAATTCTGACTCTTAGAATTATAGTCATGTTCCATATTCTCTTCACACACACCCCAAATAAACTAACAATTACAATAACAATGCGGGAAGAAGCTAGCATGGAGTATAAACACTGACTAATGGATATAACTATATTTACAAAGTAAATAAAGCACTCATGCAGAGGGGTGGGTCACCATGGGGTAGGTCTTGACTGGACGCTGTAAGACTATAGCAAAAAGTTACAAACTTCCAGTCATAAAATATAAATAAGCCACGGAGATGAAAAAAGCACAGGGAATATAGTCAAGTATATTGTACTAACGTGGCATGGTGATAGACGGTGACTACCCTCACTATCGCTATGAAACTAACATAACATTGGATGTCAACTTATACTTCAGTAATTAAAAAATGCTCTTAAAAAGACTACAGAGGAGGCAACTGGGTGGCTCAGTTGGTTAAGCACCTGCTTTCAGCTCGGGTCATGATCTTGGGGTCCTGGGATCAAGCCCCATGTTGGGCTCCCTGCTTCACAGGGAGCCTGCTTCTCCCTCTCCTTCCTACTCATGATCTCTGTCGCTATCTCTGTCTCTTTCTCTCAGATAAGTAAATAAAATCTTAAAAAAAAAACTACAGAGAAAAAGGACTGCACATACACGTTGTCACCTAGTAAATGTTCTTACAGGGAAACAGGCAAAGGGGGAGCATGGTAAGGGGACAGTGTGTGGGGGGTGCAGATGGGAAAGGGGAGCGGTCCACAGTAGATCAGATGTGGTCCAGAACAGCACAAAGGGGCTGGGAAGATGGAGAGTGAAACTGCTTTATGCCTACACTTGCATCAAACAAATACCTAAGTATACTGTAGAAGTGGGAGGTAGGTTTTGCAATGCTGGAGAAAGAACTTACAAATAAGGAAAGAAGGCGGCTAAAATAAGCCCGTGATGTTGGACTAGAATCAGAGGTATCAGTATGATCTCATGGTAAGAGCTATATACATGCAGATAGGGAACTCAAGATCTGTGCGGGTGTATGTGACACACACACACATTTGTGTAAGGGCCTGGAAACCATGATACCCCGGTAGCCACGAACACACCCAGCGCTCAGATCTTAGTTTCTAAATACCCACTCTCCAGCAAAAGAAACCAGGGCTCCTTGCAGAAGCGGTTGATTCCAAACACTGGGCAGGAAATAGACAAGATCAGCCCAGAATAACACGTGGTGCCAGAAAGTGGGGGAGTGCTCAAGAAATGACGGGGGCTTGTCAAAAGAACACAGAAGTCCATCCAAAGGAATTCCAAAGACCAAACCCGGGACAGTTCGAGTCACAAGATAAATAATGATGATATTGGATATTTAATCCAAGGAATCAAAATAAATATCTGTAAGTCAATACTGAAATATAGAAATTAATAAGTGAATGGATGGATGGAGGAAGGAAGGGACAGATTTCCTTATAGTAAAATTTCCATTAGACAGAGAGAAAGAATTAGAAAGCCACAATGTCACAATTAGGCAAACACCATGCTAATAATTGTCACAGGCAAGATCGACCGATAGACGCTAAAATCAGGGGGCAGAAGTCTCAAGAGAAACATAATTTGCATGGTCTCAAGGAATCTCCCCCAAAATATTTATTAGCCGCAAAGGGAAGAAGAAAAATCCTACGGTGGAGAAACCCAGCAGGCACCACTGTAACCACACAACAAAAGTCAACGTCACCAGTAACAGCAATGAGCTATGTCAGCACCAAGTGGGAAAACTGCTGACATCCCAACAGGGTCTGTAGTTTAGTTAATAGACTATTGTACCAATGTTAACTTCCTGTGGTTTTTTTCCTTAAGATTTTATTTATTTATTTATTTATTTGAGAGAGAGAGAGAGAGAGAGAGAGAGAGCAGGTGTGCAAGAGAACACGAGTTGGGGGGAGCAACAGAGGGAGAAGCAGGCTCCCCGCTGAGCAGGGATTCCCAACACGGAGCTCCCCATCCCAAGACCCTGAGATCGAGACCTGAGCTGAAAGCAGACGCTTACCTGACTGAACCACCCAGGTGCCCGACTTCCTGGTTTTAATAAACATATTAGGGCACCTGGGTGGCTCAGTCAGGTAAGTGTCCAACTCTTGATTTCAGCTCAGGTCATGATCTCAGGGTTGTGAGATGGAGCCGCAAGTCAGCTCCAAGCTGGGCATGGAGTCTGCTTAAGATTCTCTCCCTCCCACCCTCTCTGCCCCTCCCCTCCCCCTGCATGCATGTGCTCACTCTCTCTTAAAAAAAAAAAATTGGGGGGGTGCCTGGGTGACTCAGTGGGTTAAAGCCTCTGCCTTCGGCTCAGCTCATGATCTCGGGGTCCTGGGATCGAGCCCCTCATCGGGCTCTCTGCTCAGCGGGGAGTCTGCTTCCTCCTCCCTCTCTGCCTGCCTCTCTCCCTACTTGTGATCTCTGTCAAATAAATAAATAAAATTTAAAATTTTTTTTAAATAACTAATAAACATACTGTAATTATATAAGATGCTAACATAACAGCAGGAGAAACCGAGTGAGTGGAATGTGGGAACTCTGTAATATTTTTGTAAATTTTCTGTTAAATCTAAAATTAGTACTAAGTTCAAGTTTTAAAGTAAGTATTGTGGGCTCTTTGAGCCAGTCTGCCAGGCTTCAAATTCCTGATTCTGTGACCCGAGGTCAGACCTTCTCTATGAGCCTCAGTTTACTCTTCTGTAACAGTAGAACCTACAGCTTAATATCCAATCTGAGGCTAAGTGAGTTATCCCTCTGACACACTTAGACCAGATCTGCTATTGTTGCTGTGCAGACCTAACAAGAAATCCCTGTCATCCCACTGGATTTTCACAGCAGCGCCCACGAGATGGGTTTCACTGCCGTTGCATTTTATAGAAGTCTCCAGGCAAAGTGCCTTGTCCAAGGTCAGTTGGCCAACGGACGCCAAAGCCAGTTTATTCACCTGGTTTCAGATTCTGCACTGCAACTAACCTGTAAGAAACGATCTTCCTTCCAAGTGTCAAGCACATCAAAAAACAAGGGAAGCCTGAAGAACTGTCCCAGCTAGGAGACTAGAGGCGGCAGCGGGATGCCATGTGGGATCGTGGATCAGATTAGTGGAAAAATCGGTGAAACCCAAACAAGGTCCTTGGTCCAGTTAGAGATATGATGCCAATGTTAATTTCTTAGCTTTGATAACAGGTACATAAGACACTGGCATTAGGGGAAGCTGGGTGACGGGGATACAGGAATTCTGCATTATCTTTGCAACTTTTCCATAAGTCTAAAGTTAATTCAAAATAAAAAGCTAGGGATGCCTGGGTGGCTCAGTTGGTTAAGCGACTGCCTTCGGCTCGGGTCATGATCCTGGAGTCCTGGGATCGAGTCCCGAATCAGGCTCCCTGCTCCACAGAGAGTCTGCTTCTCCCTCTGACCCTCCCACTTCTCATGCTCTTTCTCTCTCTCATTCTCTCTCTCAAATAAATAAATAAAATCTTAAAAAAAAAAAATAAAAAGCTAAAAGTATTTGAAAGACAGAAAGGGCTGTGTTTTGAGTTTCAGTCTGGTATCAAAAAGGAATAGGGGGCACCTGGGTGGTTCAGTGGGCTAAAACCTCTGCCTTCAGCTCAGGTCATGATCTCAGGGTCCTGGGATCGAGCCCCACATCAGGCTTTCTGCTCAGCGGGGAACCAGCTTCCTCCTCTCTCTCTGCCTGCCTCTCTGCCTACTTGTGATCTCTCTCCCTGTCAAATAAATAAAATAAAAGAAAGAAAGAAAGAAAGCCACAGTCATTAAAAAAAAAAAAAAAAAAAGGAATAGGGCACAATTATTTGAAACTCCTTTTAAAATCCTCCTCCCTGTTTCAACCGGAGTATGCATGAGACCAAATTTTCTTCGTAAATATCATCCAAAGCAGCACATCGAAACAGAAAGCAGCAGAAGCAGACGTGGGGAGAATCTGGCTGCCTCCTATTAAGCCAGACATTAAAGAGACTTAAAAAGATGTAAACCAATGCCACTCTTCTCATTAGGTTTCTTTTCTTTTGTATAGTACAGTTATTTTTCATGCAAAATGCCATTTACCTTAACACAGAATGGATGTGTTACTGCTCATTTTCAATGACTTAAACGTGTTTAAATGCCTCCATTTTAGTCTCTAATATGGCAAATATTATGGATATAACTCACATAAACTAAAGCTCTTTGAGGTTCTCAATCATCTTTAGCTGTGCAAAGGGACCGAGACCAAAAAGGGACCCTGAGACAAAAAAAAAAAAACCATGGCTATACTCCATTTTGCCACTTCACAGGTAAGAGCTCTCCTTTATGAGGTCCCACTAGTACTTTCCCATTGTCCAGATGAGGAAGCTGAGACCAGAGAGGTTAAGTCACTTGCCCACAGTCACACAGCAAGTAAGTAGCAAAGCAGGGATTAAAACCCAAGAAGTTTGGGTCCAAAGCGTCCAGAGTTCAAGGCCTATGACCACCCTTGGATCAAGAATCAGGAAGCAGCTTTGTGGGGACACAATGAGCAAGGACAACAGTGGTCCCCTTTGGAGAACACTTATTACAGCCTGGACACCATAATCATTTCCCACATAGCCAGGTGCACCACTGCTTGGAACCCCCATTTAACAGAGCCAGATAACTGAGGTTCAGGAAGAGCAAGCCACCCCCCAGGGCTCCACAGCAATCTGCGTGGGATACTGAGCCCCCAACCCACTGGGCCTCCCTGGGAGATGCCCAGAAAGTGGTCCCAGAAACTTACCTGGGTAGGACAGGTGGACTTGCTCAGGGGCAGCCTTGGGAGCCACTGGGGTCCCCAGGACTCCCAAGGAGAAAACCAGGAGCAGACAGCAGCAGGACCAGTAGGGACAAAGGGGGCGCATGGTAAGGGGACAGTGTTGGGGGGGTGGGGCAGATGGGGAAGGGGAGGGGTCCACAGTAGATCAGATGCGGACCAGAATAGCACAGAGGGGCTGGGAAGATGGAGAGTGGAGGGAGATTGGGCAACGTCAGGGGCAGGAGGCAGGATGGGGGAGAGGTCTTCAAGGGGATGGTTATCCAGATGCTAGAGAGAAAACAAAAATACTGATCACTACCCAGAACCAAATGTCCTGAGACTCACTGTGTGCTAAGCACTTTGCATAGATTAACTCATGGGAGCCTCACAACATTCCTATGTGTGGTGGCTGCTATGACCATGATCGCCGTATCACAGATGAGGACAATGAGCCACAGTGATTCCCTGCACAGCTAGGACTGATGGGGCTGGGGCTGGAGCCCTGGGGTCCTGGTTCCAGAGCCCTGGCTCTTACCCACATCTCACTCTCAGCGAGAGGTTTGGGAGTGGGGTGGCGACTCCATGTAGAGAGTTGTCCTTGGCAACTCCATCGCCAGCATTCATTCCATCCTGCTCTTAGCAACCCCAGCTTCTTGGACCTATGGCCTCCTCCCCTAGCATTGCTCCCTGCTCTCAGAGCTCATCACTCTGTATTTCAGCATCCAGAATTCCATTTTGGTCTGAGTGACCCAATCCCCCACTCCATCCCCAGGTCCCCCCAGAATTTCCATCCTACCTGGAGCGGCCCCTTCCCCTCTATCCCCCCCATCGGCATCCCATCCTGCCTTGGTGACCCCCATCCCCCCAGCCCTGCCCCTGCACACCCACTCCCCTTCTCCCCAGCCCTTTTCCCCGGCTCCAGTTTGCTCTCCAGCTCCCAGAGGACCTGCGGGGGGAGGTGCCCAGCCAGCCCAGGACCGTCAGCCCGGAGGCTGGGAGAAGGGGCAGGGGACTCCCTCCCGGTCCCCGGCTCACCCTCGGGCGCCAGCTGCCCGCACGCGCGCGCACGTCTCCGGCCACCAGTGAGGAGGCGGTATTTATGAGTTTGCTGGTACCGTGGCATCCTGCCGCCCACAGCTGTCCCAGCCCCGGAAGAGCCTGCCTTCTCGAAGTGACAGGCTCCCCAGGCAACCGGGGCCCCGGGTCTCACAGGTCCGGCGGGTCCTGAGCGCCTCACGCCCACCAGCCCCCCCCCCCCGCCCCACAAGGCGGGGCGTGGGAAGGGGGATCCAGAAAGGTTTGGTACGCCGCAGCCGACACCTCCAGGCTGACCACCAACTGAGCGCCCTGACAGGTAAGGCTGAGCTCGTCCCCCAGCCACCCCACCCCGCGACTGCGGAGTCCCCAGGGCACGGACACTGGCTCCCACCCCCGGCCCTGGCAGGTCCCCCGGTAGGCAGCCGTGCCGGCAGCCAGGGCCTGCGACCCAGGGGATTCCCCTATCCCTTCCCGGCTCCTCTTCCTCGCTATTCCTTCCTCCTTCCTCCTTCTCCAAGCTTAGCCCACGGATTCCACCCCCACCACACACACACCGCCAAGAACCCCCACTCCACCCAGAGGCATACTGAAAACACAAAATCAAAATCCGGGAAAGGCAGTGCTGCTTCTGAGCTGGGCGCCCTAGGCAGGTTACTTAACCTAGCGGAGCCTCTTGGCTACTTCACCTGTAAAACGAAGGGAATAATAGTACATACCCTAAGGGCTGTTGAGAGGATTAAACCAGATGAGGCATGAAATTTCATGCTAACACTGCCACCTGGCCCAGAGTAAGGGCTGGATAAGAATCAGCTTTTTTATTATGATGAATGCATGAACTCCAGAAATTGCCCTGGGGTCTAGGCGGGAGCCAGTGAGAATTTTCCTGTAAACCTTCATGGGCTGTTTGAAGGTTGAGAGTGGCTTCCCACAAAATATGTTTGGAGGTTCCCCCAGCAGCAGGAAAAGGCTAGAGGGTCCAGGTTTTTCATTGTTCTCCCTTCCTATCAGTAGATAAAATGACCCAACCACTTGGCTTTTTTAATTCAAAGTATAGCAGTTTGGGGCACCTGGGTGACCCAGTCTGTTACAGGTCTGCCTTCTGCTCAGGTCAGGATCTCTGGGTCCTGGGACAAGTCCAGCACATGGGTATCATCGGGCTCCCTGGCGGGAGTCTGCTTCTCCCACTCCCTCTGCTGCTCCCCCTGCTTGTTTTCTTCTCTCTCTCTCTCTGTCACTGTCTCTCAAACAAACAGAACCCACAAAGTATAGCAGTTCCGCCTGTTGGGTACACAGATTTTGGACACTGACTTGGAATCCAATGCTACTGAATTATAGAAATATTTTTTATGGAAATCTTTTTTTAAGTATTTATTTAAGTACTCTTTATGCCCCAGGTGGGGCTCAAACTCATAACCCTGAGATCAAGGGTCACATCCTTTTCTGACTGAGCCAGCCAGGTGCCCCTAAAAATATTTTTTAAACAAATGTGTGTTAAAGTAAGATATGTGCTTCTTCTTTTTTTTAAAGATTTTATTTATTAATTTGACAGACAGAGATCCCAAGTAGGCAGAGAGGCAGGCAGAGAGAGAGGAGGGGAAGCTCTCTGCTGAGCAGAGAGCCCGATGTGGGGTTCCATCCCAGGACCCTGAGATCATGAGCTGAGCTGAAGGCAGAGGCTTAACCCACTGAGCCACCAAGGCGCCCCACGTGCTTCTTTCTTAATGCATTAAGCTTCGAGATCTACGCAGGCTCCAAAAATTATCGTAACTCGGAAGTTTCAGTGAGTGCACAGATGTGTGAGAGACCTACATGACTGCAGTGGGATGTGAAAGCATCTTTGACCGCTTGCTTGCTTGCTTGCTTGCTTTCATTTCAGAGAGAAAGGGAGTGTGGGGGGAGGGGCAGAGGGAGAAGGAAAGAGAATCTTAAGCAGGCTCCATGCCCAGCACAGAGCTCCCTCTCATGACCCCGAGATCACGACCTGACCTGAAATTAATAGTCGGACACTTAACTGACGGAGCCACCCAGGAACCCCTGATTCCTTCTCGTGGCAGAGCTGGAAGTCTGCAAATAGGACAGAAGGACACAGTAAATTTCAATCGTAGCAGTTGTTCTTAAATTATACCCTCTTGAAAATTATGAAGGACTCCAAAGAGGTTTTGTATATATGGGTTACATCTACTGATATTTGTCATGTAAGAAAATTAAAATGAGAAGTTTTTTAAAACACAAGAATATGCATACATACATTCCATTAGCTATCATATCAATGATGTCATGACCCATCAGGCAGCCTCGGAGAGTGAAAAGGACAAACACATTTTAGCATTATTGTGGAAAGAGTTTTGACCTCATCAAGTCCCTGGAAAAGGTCTTAAGGATTCTCAGACCACATTTTGAGGACTACTGATTTATAGGGCAGTAAAAGCAAAGAGGTCATTGGTTTTCCCAACCAAGTTCATGTAGCCCCTGAATTCCATCTACCAGCTCGGATTAAAAGCCCCACTACAATTATGGCTGTTGGTCTGTGATGCAGGGGATGAAGGCTCCCAGCTCCCTTGTGGCCCCTCCCGCCCCCTCCTGCTCAATCTCAGCCCTCCCCTACTCTCAGGACAAACTTAGAACCATTTCCTATTCCTCTTTTCAGACAGCTCTGTGTTTTAGGAAATATACTTCCAGTTCTCTTATGTCTTCTGCTTCTGGTGCTGGAGAACAGAACATCTAATCTGGGGCCAGATGGCCTGAGATTACCTCTAGCTTGAGCATTGACTAACTTTGGCAGGTTGCCATACCTCAGTTTCCCCTTTTGTTGCATGCCAATAATCATAGTAACAGGCTTCTAGTGTTGCTGTGAAGATTAAACAAGGTGACAGATATCAACAGCTGGGAACAGTGCCTCGCACAAAGCAAGTGTCGCCCACACGCTTTCCAATTATTATTACACCTTAGGCACCTGGGCTGCTCAGTGTAAGATAAGGCTGTGACGAACTCGCTTTTCCAAATCACTTAAAAATTATTTGAACCTTCTTTATTGTGAAATAGAACATACTTACAGAAAGTCCCTGAAATGTAAATAGTCTACTTAACGAATTATGACAAAGGAAACATGGGTAACCGCCATCCAAGCGAGGAAATAAATCCCACCAGCTTTCCATAAGCTTCTTCCAACCTCTGCCCAGATTCTACCTTCTCCCTCCCCGAGGAGGTACCCACCTGATTTAGGTTTTACTGGACTTAGGTTTTGCTGCCTAAGGATGCCTTCTTGTAGACTGTTTCGTTGTGCCCCTTTTCCACAGGATGTGAAGAATATGATGCTATATGACCTCTTGGGTTGTTTGTGAATTCGTCCGGGCTGGGTGGGTGAGTGCCGTCCACACCTTCTCACTGCGGAGTCGTCGTCTGTGGTGTGAAGACACCACAATACATATATATGATTATATACCAATCATATTCCATCCATATTCCAATGGATGGAAATGAAGTTGTTTCCATGTTTTACTCTTGCAAATAGCATTGCTATATATGTGTATATATGTGTATATATGTGTATATTTTGCTCTAGTATGTTCACAACATAGAGTGGACCTATACAGTTGACCCTTGAGCAACATGGCTTTGAACTACACGGGTCCACTTACACATAGACTTTTTACTGTATGGTAACCTTGTTTTCTCTTCCTTATGATTTTCTTAATAACATCTTCTTTTCTCTCACTTACTTGGTAAGGATATAGAATATATAGAATATAGTGTATATTACCTACAAAATATGTGTGAGTCGGCTCTATGCTATTGGTAGGGCTTTCAGTCAAGGGTACGCTATTCATAGTTACCGTCTGGGAGAGTCAAAAGTTATACTCAGATTTTCGACTGCATGAGGGTAGGGCTCAGTGCCCTTAACCCCTGAGTGGTTCAAGGGTGAACTTACTACACATTTCTATTGGGTGAGAACCCAGGAGTAGAATGGCTGGATCCTAAGGCATATATGTTTACGTTCAGTACATATGACCAAAGAGTTTTCCAAAGTGGTTGTAATATCTTCCTCTCCCTCCACCCATGTTGGAGCATTCCCATTGCTCCCATCCTAATCAACACTTGGCATTGTCAGGCATTTTGTTTTGAGCCATTCTGGTGGATGTATAATGGTAGCTCATTGTAGTTCTAACTCGCATTTTAATTTGCATTTCCATTGAACATCTTCTCAATTGCATATTGGCCTTTTGACTGTCCTTTTTTGTGATGTGCTTGTTCAAGTGTCTCGCCCAATTTTCTTTTTTTTTTTTTTAAAGATTTATTTTAGAGAGAGAGAGCATGGAGATGTGTGTGTATGAACAGGAAGAGGGGCAGAGGGAGAGAGAGGATCTCAAGCAGACTCCCCACTGAGCTCAGAGCCCTATATGGGCTCGATCTCATGACTCTGAGATCATGACCTGAGCTGAAATCGAGAGTCCAGAGCTCAACCTACTGAAGCAGCCAGGCGCCCCCCATCTTGCCCAATTTTCTATTGGGTTATCCATTTGTTTTAAGTGACGTTTCTTTTTTCTTTCTTGAGAGAGTGTGAATATGCCCACATATGCACCAGTGGCGGCAGGGGGAAGCAGAGGGAGAGGGAGAGAGAGAATCTCAAGCAGACTCCTTGCTGAGTGCAGAGCTGGATTTCACAACCCTGAGATCATGACCTGAGCCAAGATTGAGAGTCCGACGCTCAGTTGACTGAGCCACCTAGGCACCCCATCTTGCCCAACTTTCTCCTGGGTTGTCCATTTTTTAATTGTAATTTTAATTTTTAAAAAATTTATTTATTCATTTATTTGACAGAGAGAGGGAGAACACATGCAGGGGGAGAAGGAGAAGTAGACTCCCCGCTGAGCAAGGAGCCCGATGTGGAACTCGATCCCAGGACTCTGGGATCATGACCTAAACTGTAAGCAGATGCTTAGCCAACTGAGCCACCCAAGCACCCCTCCATTTAAAAAAAATGGTCTTTTTTTTTTTTTCTTTTGGAGGGAGAGAGAGTGCTCATGTGCTCATGAGCAGGGCGAGAAGCAGAGGGAGAGGGAGAGAGAGAATTGCAAGCAGACTCCCTCCTGAGTGTGGAGCCCAACACAGGCTGGTTCTCACAACTCTGAGATCATGACCTGAGTCGAAATCAAGAGCTGGTCAGTTAATTGCCTAAACCACCCTGGTACCTGGCTGTCCATTTTTTAAATGGATTTGTTCTTTATATGTGCTGGACACAAGCCATTTTTCAGTTGTTTGTACTATGAACATCTCCTACTGTATAGCTTGCCTTTTCATTCTCTTAATGGCACTTTTTAAATAAACAGAAGGTCTTAACTTTAGTGCAGTCCAATTCCTTGATCTTTTCCTTATGAATAGTTATTTTTATGTCTTATTTAAGAAACATTTCCATAGCTTCAAAACGTGCTGCTCTTCTCTTATGTTGTTTTACAAAAACGTTATCATTTTGCATTACATTCAGGTTGATGGTCTCTCTAGAACTGACTTTCCAGTGTGTGGTGTGAGGTAGGGTTTTTACTTTTGTTAAAATAATACACATAGCTGATAAAACTCAAATCAGTCTACTTTCCTTTTTTTTTTTTTTAAAGATTTTATTTATTTATTTGACAGACAGAGATCACAGGCAGGCAGAGAGGCAGGCAGAGAGAGAGGAAGGGAAGCAGGTTCCCTGCTGAGCAGAGAGCCCGACTTGGGGCTGGATCCCAGGACCCTGAGATCATGACCTGAGCTGAAGGCAGAGGCTTTAACCCACTGAGCCACCCAGGTGCCCCAAATCAGTCCACTCTCTTAAGGAAACTCCTTTATAGAAGAGTGATTTTCCATTATGGAAGTAAATCATCTTATCACTGAAAAGTAAGAAATCAGAGACCCAGAAAGGTTTACCAGCTCAGAGAACTGACAAACCTGGATTTGAATCCTGAAGTCTTGACCTTCAGAGTCTCAATCCCTAATGTCTACCACCGGCATAGCCGTGCCTACCTCGCAAGTGCTTGCAAAGATACAGCACGTAAAGCCTGTAATACCGGGTGTTACAGCACAAAGAAAGAGCTCAATTCATAGTAGCTGCACTGAGTAACAAACGATTTTATTTAATCATTTAGTGTCCATTTACCCCTAAGCTACCACTGGTGACAGTGGGTGCCCCTCCTTGGAGCATTTTTTTCTTAGAGATTGGATCTGGGTTGAATCATGATCATACCATAGTCCTGTATTATTTTTATGGGACTCTTCTAAACATTCTTTCATACTGGCTGCATGATATTCCAATGGATAACATATTTCACCCAGACTAAGGAGAAGCAAGATAGCATCAAGGAGTAAAAGCCAGGGCTTTGAAACCAGATGGTCTGCGTTCAAACCCCACGCAAGCTTTTAGTAGCGATAAGTCTTTTGCCTCTCTGTATCTCAAATTCTTCATCTGTGAAATGGAGATAACATACTCTACTGCATATCTGACATGTTTTAGAGGGTTGATGTGAGAACCAAGTGAGTGAGTGGAAGTAATGAACTAAGAACAGTGATAAAAACGGTGTTTGGTGCCCACTGAGTCCTCAAAGACCTTGTTAGAAATATTTCAGGATTTTGAAATTCACCGTAGGAAAATAAGATGGATTAATGGCTGGACAGAGGAATCCATAGACATGTGATGAAAGCAAGAAGAGTAAGAGGTTAATGGTAGAATCCAGGTGGTGGAAACGGGTGTGTTTCTTAGGCAGCTATCTAAATGAGAGCATTCTTCTCCGCCACTGGCATAGCTCCCTCCTTCTTTCTTTCAGGCTTTACCCAAATGTTACTTTGCAGTGAGGCTCTCCTTGACTTTCTAATATGAAATCGCAACCCACCTTCACATACCATTCCCAATCTCCTAAGCCGGGGAACTTCTTCTGCAAAGAGCAAGATGTTAAATAGTTTAGGCATTGCCGACCATATGGTCTCTGGCAGAGTTACTCAGCTCTGTGGTTATAACACAAACACAGCTATAGACAATATGTAACCCAACGAGCGTGGCCGTGTTCCAGTAAAACTTTATTTATGGACAATGACATGTGAATTTCATGCAAATTTTATGAGCCACAAAATCTTCTGTTGATTTCCTTTTCCCAACCATTAAAAGAAATAAAAAGCGCTCCTAGCTTGGGAACTGTACAAAAACAAAACAAAATAAAACAAAATGACGGGCCAGATATGATCGGAAGGCAGTGGGTTGCCAACCCTGCCCTGAGTTCACCCTGCCCAATATTTTCACATGGCACTCACCACCCTCCAACAGACTAGAATACCTGTGTTGTCTCTATTGTTTAACTTTCCCACTAGACCGTCAGGTTCAAGAAGGCCAGGATTTTTGGTCTGTCTGGCACATGGTAGGTGTACAATAAAGACGTGTTAAAGATTTTATTTATTTATTTGACAGACAGAGATCACAAGTAGGCAGAGAGGCAGGCAGAGAGAGAGGAAGGGAAGCAGGCTCCCTGCTGAGCAGAGAGCCCGATGCGGGGCTCGATCCCAGGACCCTGAGATCATGACCTGAGCCGAAGGCAGAGGCTTAACCCACTGAGCCACCCAGGCGCCCCAATAAAGACGTGTTAAATGATTGCACACATGAATGAATCTTCACAATTGGGAGCGTGGGCTCACTCTTTACATCCATACCACCTTCCTCGCCAGGGGTAACCATGGCCGTTGCCCATCCCGTAAGGCCCCGCCTCTTCAAGAGACCCAAAAGTGCTAGATCCAAGACTTTGAGATTGGGAGGAAGAGACAAGCAGAGACAATTTCCTTTCATCCCAACCTTCGCGCTCATTCCTTCATTCTGCCTATGAGGTCATAGGCAGGGGACCTGTGAGCCACCGGAGGTGAGGGGTGTGACCAGGGCACAGCTCACCTCCCGGGAGATGCCACTCTGCCTAAAATTATGCTAGGAAGGAAGTGTGACTCATCCTCTTGGATATGGAAGCTTCCTGTGATGGGCCCAGGGCAGCCCCCCTGAACACGCAGTCTCCCGCCCACCTGAGGCTTCATCCTTCTAATCATGGCCTGAGCCAGCTGGGTGCTCACTGTGTGTCAGCCACCATGAGTGTCACTGTGTAGATTCCATGCCCCTCCTCAGAGCCTCCTGCTCCAGAACGGGAAACTGAGGCTCAGAGAAGTGAACTCCCTTCCCTGAGATCACCCCACTAGTAATAAGAAGAGCTGAGATTAATTTCCAGGGCCCCCTGCCCCTGGGGCCTTCACCACCAGGCTCCCCCATCTCCATTCATCCCTCTGCCCAGAGACATCAGCCATCCCACACTGGATTTCAGGCCTCAAATCCAGTGGCATCTCCCAACACTGTCCAGTCACGGGGTAGGAGTGATGGGAATTCCATAAGATCCAGAACTGAGGTCTGGAACAGAGTAAACCCTCAGCAAATGTGAGCTCTCATCCATCTCCGCCCAACTATTTACTGTACTATTGTTTGGCTACATTTTCCATCGGAGTCATGTTGGAGGGGTGGCGGGGGATTGACTTTAAAGTCAACACATAAGAGTTAAAAACAGATGTTATTGAAAATTACCTTTTAAAAACTCTTTACATGTCCTTTAAAAAAAAAAAAAAAAGAACATTTCCAGAGTACTCAGTGGGTGCTAGGGTGTCATTCTACATGCTTTATATCACCTAAGAAAGCTGTGAGGTAGGGATTTTATTATACCCATTTCACAGATGAGGAAAGCCAAGCATAAAGTTCCTGCCTCTGGGTAAGCCACCACATAGGCGGGGCTCGATCCTAGGATCCCAGGATCATGACCTGAGCCAAAGGCAGACGCTTAATGACTGAGCCACCCAGGTGCCCCTGAAGAGCAATTTAGAAAAAGCTTGAGTAGAGGTTGAAATCTGAGAACACCGCTGAACATGGTTAACTTGCATTTGGGATCCATGATATCTTAAAAATTGTTATTATTGGGATGCCTGGGTGGCTCAATCAGGTGAGCGGCTGCCTTCAGCTCCGGTCATGGTCCCAGTGTCCTGGGATCGAGTCCCACATCGGGCTCCTTGCTCTGCAGGGAGTCTGCTTCTCCCTCTGCCTCAGCCTGCCACTCAGCCTGCCTGTGCTCTCTCTCTCTCTCTCTCTGACAAATAAATAAATAAATAAAATCTTTAAAAAAATAGGTATTATTATATACTGGAGCACAGTTACTGTGAGAAAGGTGTTTGGGCTATGAGAAGGACCTAACAGAACATTGAAACACATGCTTATTGAGAAGAATAGCCTTTAAGGATTTGGTTTTGTTTTGGAAGGGAAGATTTTCCCTGAGACCACAGAACTGAATGCCTATGACGTGTGTGTTCACTCCAGCTGGGAATGTCATTAGTGGTAGTAGATTCCTACCCAGGATTGTGTAAGATGCTACTCAAATATTGTATTACATTTCAGACAACATAGCATGGCGTATAAAACCCTTATGGTGGCGTCTGGGTCACTCGGTTGGGCATCTGTCTTCGGCTCAGGTCATGATCTCCAGGTCCTGGGATCCAGCCCCACATCGAGCCCCGTGTCGGGCTCCTGGCTGGCTCAGTGGGGAGACTGCTTCTCCCTCTCCCTCTGCCTCTCTCTGTCTCTCTCTCTGAAATGAACAAATAAAAAAAACTTTAAAGAAATGAATCTCAATAGACCTTTTAAAAAATAATAATAACAAAATAAAACCCTATGTACAGCTTAAAGAATAATAGTTTAGAAGCCTGCAAACTCATCACCTGGTAAGGAACCAGATCATTATCAGTGCCTTAGCCTCCAAGTCGCCTGTAAACATTACCATGGCCTCTGTGTTCACTTTTCTCATTCATTTATTTATTTACTTGACAGAAAGAGAGAGAGAACAAGAGCACAAGTAGGTGAGAGGGAGAAGCAGGCCCCCATTGAGCAGGGAGCCAGATGCAGGGCTCGATCCCAGGACCCTGGAATCATCACCTGAGCTGAAGGCAGAGGCTTAACAGACTGAGCCATCAAATGCCCTGGACTTTCCTCTTCACGGCACAAACACCTTTCTCATGGTAACTGTGTTCCTAGTATATAATAATTTTTATTTATCCACTATTATGGTTGAGTCTTTTAAAAATCATAAGAGAACGGAAACATGACTAGGAAACTCGGGAGCCCAGTGGCCTCTGAGGGACATGCCTGGCATCCCCTGGTGCTGGTGCTGGTGCTGGTGCTCGTGCCTGAGCCTCTCCCTGCAGCCCCTGGGCAGCTCTGTAACCACCGTGGAGCTCTCTCCCAAGCCATGGGCCAAATGGAAGCAAGAACATGTTTTGTAGGAGAAAAAAAGGGTAAAGAGAAAGAGCCCTCTATCTATGGAAACAAAGAGTAGACCAGCCCATCGTAAGCAGAGGTTCTTGGAAGAGGATGAGCTGGGCCATATCCAGGTCACAATCTGGTGGCAGCTTCCTTGAGATTCTACACAAACCCCATCTTGAGAATTCAGTGGAGGAGGGCCTGAGCAAATGCTAGAAAGCACATGGCTAACCATAAATGAGTTTTAACTGGCAGGGCCAGAATGTGGGCTGCGTCCCGCATGCCCGAGCCAGGAGGAATGTGGTCAGCCCTGGGTTTTCCACTTTTGAGATAACCCCCAAGCCTTCCACAGCTCTCGTAAGTGGGAACCAAGCAGCCCATTTACTGGGAGAGAAATGAGTCTCCTCAGTGGATCCGGCAGCCAGTAGTGGAGGGAGAGTTGTATCCTGGTCTGGGCCAAGACAAGTCAAATACAGACAAGAATGTGGTTCATGTCTACCCAGCTGTTCTCGCCTCAGGTTAAAAATCAAAAAATGAAACAAAACAGTGCAGTGGCAACTGGCATGCCGGGGATGACAGCCCTCAACATGAGCGTCCCTTGAGTCACATGGTCCTACGTGGACTGGTCGACCTCTAACCTTGATACTTGGATCCCAATTCATCCTCTTCCTTAGTGATGTTTTCATTTTGGTGGAGCACCTCCTCTAACTTCTTGAGGAAGTTTTCTCAGGGAGTGAATTTTTAAGAAAATGAAGACATTTTCAGAAAATGTCTTCAACTTCCCCTCTGGCTGAATTGATAGTTTAGCTGGTTATAGAAGGTGGTTTCCTTCAGAATTCTGAAGGCACCTCTCCCCTGTCTTCCTGTTGGCAGTGCAGTCCCAATTTAACAATGGTTTAACTTAAGATTTTTTGACTTTACAAAAGTGCAAAAACAATGCACATTCAGTAGAAAACTGTATTTCAAGTTTTGAACTTTGATCTTTTCCCGGGCTAGTTTTATGCAGTATGTGACCTTCTCGGGAGGTTGGAAAGTGGCAGCAAACAGCAGCTTCCAGTCAGCCCTGTGATCATGAGGGTAAACAACCTATACACTTAGAATCATTCTGTTTTTCACCGAGCTGTCCAGGTATCCCCAGAGTGTGGTTTTCGAAGTTTTCTGACTACAATTCAGAATCAAAAATGTACCCACATCACAACCCAGCCTGTCCACACATCTGCGTATTTATTATTTAGTTGAAAGTTTTGCATAACTTGTGTGAGATTCACAAAACAGCACTAGCTGAAATGGTCTCTTTGCTATTGTTTTGTTTTTGTTTTTGGATTCCTGTCAAATCCACTTAATCAACTTCAAGGTCTTAGCAAATCCAGTGCCTCCTTTGCTGTAACAAATGGATATTTTCAAATTTTTCTGCACAGAAATATTTTTAAATTTGTGTTTTATTCAACTTGAGTGAGACATAATTTACATTACAATTACAAGGCAACAAGCTACTTTAAGTGTGCAGTTTGATGGTTTTTGGCAATTGTATACCACCCCAATCAAGGTAAAGAACATTCCCATTGCTCCAGAAAGTTCCTTTGTGCCCCTTTGCAGTCAAACCTCTCACCACCCACCACCCACTCCCTGGGGGTAACTATTATTCTTATTTGTATCACCATAGACTAATGTTACAATAAATATTTTTAAATGCTCCTTTTACTACCCTGAAATAAAATGTATGGGTAATATAACCTACCCACATACAAACGCATTTTTTTCAAATCAAGATAATGCCCTTATTGTAACATAAAGAAAGAATAAGAGGAAAGTAATTTGTAATACAATAATGAAAGACTCAGGCCTGATTGAGCTGCAAGACATAACGATGGGGTTGGGGGTGTGTGCTAGGAGCAGAATCTTCCTGAATGTTCCCTGGAATGCCACAAACAAGACAGACACAGTACACTATATTCGCAATACAAAGAACCCAGTGGGGAACAATGAACAAACTTCCCTTGTTGTTCACCAGTATTTGCATTCCTGGAAAATGTATAACTCTGTTTATGAGTCAATGGAGCTCAGTACGGGACTTGGGTAATTATAAACAGGTTCTTTACCTCCACCAACGTCTCATGGGATGTAGTGTTGGACTGTCTGGGGCACTGTGAGAAGGGCATCCTGATGCCCGGGTGCCCTGGTCCCCTGTCTGGGAAAGGAATTGCTGGTGGCTCCCCTAATCCTTGTAAAAGAACCTTCCTCCAGTCTCCCAAACTGGAGAGGTAGCCACTCCAGAAATGATTCTCAACCACAATTCCCAGGGTGCTTGACTGGCTCAGTCAGTAGAGCATGAGACTCTTAAAAAATAAAATAAAATAAAAACCACCACCTCACACCAGTTAGAATGACTAACAAGTCAGGAAAGGACAGGCGTTGGCAAGGATGAGGAGAAAGGGGACCCCTCCTACACTGTTGGTGGGAGTGCAAGCTGGTGCAGCCACTCTGGAGAACAGTATGGAGGTTCCTCAAAAAATTTGAAAATAGAGCTACCCTACAACCCAGCAATCTCACTACTTGGTATTTACCCCAAAGATACAAATGTAGTGATCTGAAGGGACATGTATACCCCGATGTTTATAGCAGCAATGTCCATGATAGCCAATCTATGGAAAGAACCCAGATGTTCAACAACAGATGAATGGATAAAGAACATGTGGCACATATATACAATGGTATACTATGCAGCCATCAAAAACCCAATATCTTGCCATTTGCAATCACATGGATGGGAGGGAAGGTATTATGCTAAGTGAAATAAGTCAATCAGAGAAAGACAATTATCATATGATCTCACTGATATGAGGAATTTGAGAAACAAGGCAGAGGATCATAGGGGAAGGGAGGGATAATGAAACAAGATGAAACCAGAGAGGCAGACAAGCCATAAGAGACTCTTAATCTCAGGAAACAAACTGAGGGTTGCTGGTGGCGGGGAGGGATAGGGTGGCCGGGTGATGGACATTGAGGAGGGTATGTGCTATAGTGAGCACTGTGAATTGTGTAAGACTGATGAATCACAGACCTGTGCCCCTGAAACAAATAATTCATTATGTGTTAATTTAAAAAGAAGAAGAAGAAGAAAAGAAAAGAACCACAGTTCCGGGGCACCTGGGTGGCTCAGTCAGTTAAGTGTCTGCCTTCAGCTCAGGTCATGATCCTGGAGTCCCAGGATCGAATCCCACCTCAGGCTCCCCCCTCAGGCTCCCCCCTCAACAGAGACCCTGTACTGCTCCCCCTGCTTGTGTTCTCCTGCTCTCTTTGTCAAATAAATAAATAAAACATTAAAGAAAAAAGTTCAGGGGCACCTGGGTGGCTCAGTGGGTTAAAGCCTCTGCCTTCAGCTCAGGTCATGATCCCAGAGTCCGGGGATCAAGCCCTGCATTGGGCTCTCTGCTCGGCGGGGAGCCTGCATTCCCCCCTTTCTCTCTGCCTGCCTCTCTGCCTACTTGTGATCTCTGTCTGTCAAATAAATAAATAAAATATTTAAAAAAATAAAAAAGTTCACCTAAAACCTTTTTACTCTATTTACATCTATTTAATTTACTTGTTCTTAACAATTATTGTAGAGGTCGCCTTGAGACAGCAGGCGTGAGCAATGGAAACTTGACCCAGGCACAAGGGCCCACAGCGACCCCCTGACTGAATCCAGGCAGCCCCAACAGGCCACCCACCTCAAAATATCCACAGGCCCTAACTCACTGACAGGCTACTTACATATTACCAGGCCCAGTTATCAAAGAAGGGAGAATTCCAGGCATCCCCAGACGTCCAGGAAGCTGCTTTAAATATGGCTCCCACGCCTTGCTCACTGGGGAGTCTGTTTCTCCCTCTTTCTCTGCACCCACCTTGTGCTCTCTCTCTCAAATAAAATAAAATGTAAAAAAATAAAATACGGCCCTGACCCACTACCTCCTGGCAGACAGCCTCTCCTCTACTGTCCGGACGGCCTTTCCCTTGCCGGTTATTCAACAAACTTCTAGGGGCACCGGGGTGGCTCAGTGGGTTAAGCCTCTGCTTTGGCTCAGGTCATGATCTCAGGGTCACTGGATCGACCTCCATATGACAATCCCTGCTCAGCGGGGAGCCTGCTTCCCCCTCTTTGTTCTGCCCCCTGCACCACTGCTGGCCCCCCATCCCAACCTGATTGGGTCAACCCACATTTGGGGCAACTTCATCCAATCAGGAGAGACCTGATTGGAGGCTATGTGTAGACCACCCACAAAGACTTATGAGAGGGGCGCCTGGCTGGCTCAGTCGGAGGAGCGTGCAACTCTTGATCTCGGGGTCCTGAGTTCAAGCCCCACGTGGGGTGTAGAGATTACTTAAAACGTAAAAACAAAAGCTTTAGGAGACATCAGATGTCATATCAAATGCTGGTAACTCTGAAGATGATTAAAATATCTATTTTTAAGGAAGCCAAACTTGAACTAGATTTTCTTTGACAAAGATGAGCCGAGATCACATGGGACCGAAGACTAGTTGGCTTAAGTTTCTATCACATTTTTGAAAATTTTTTATGAATACTGAAGTCATGTAAGTGTTTGATTTGTCTTCCAGCCAATTAAATAGGGGTCCTTTTTCTAAATAAAGATTTTATTTATTTATTTGACAGACAGAGACCACAAGTAGGCAGAGAGGCAGGCAGAGAGGAGGAAGCAGGCTCCCCGCTGAGCAGAGAGCCCAATGTGGGGCTCGATCCCAGAACCCTGGGATCATGACCTGAGCCAAAGGCAGATGCTTAACCCACTGAGCCACCCAGGTGCCCCTAAACAGGGGTCTTTTACAAATTAATTTTGACAATACCACCCGGAGGTAGAAAATCATACACCCACAACACACACATACATACAAAGAGACACAAACATACAAACACAAACGAAGACCTTATGGCTTCCACACTCTTACGATTTCCCATTAGCTAAGGTTCCAAATGAGCTTCCCCCTTTTATTTTCCTTCTGATCAGAATCACTTCCCTGAAGTTCAGTTTCAACATTTATATCTCAAAGGCAAAGGGAAGAATGCAAGTTATAAGCCTTTTAAGGTTAATAGTGGAGGTTTTGGAATTGGGGGAGGGGATAAATGAACTTCCAACTTCCTCTAGAGCTGAATTTCTGGTTTTACAGGTTTGTGAGATAAGGACAGTTGCTCTCAGTTCCTCAAAGAATCAGGTTTGCAACTTAAAATGACCTTGTAGGTTATCCTCCTCCAAGGGCTTTAGAAGGTTTTCCTTTCCTTCTGGGTACAGAGTTTTATTTTAGCTTAGGGGAGAAGGCCTTAAAAAAATGTTTCTACCAAGCTCCACAATTTGGCTGATTTCTGACCACAGAGCTCCTTTATCGTTTTTTAGCCAGGTCCAGCAGTAAATATTTCCGGCAGTATATAACAATGCCTCGGGCTCTGGAGGTGTTCCGGAAGAGGGTACGGGGAGATTTCATTTTCCTCTTTGTTCTGCGTACTACAGACGGAGATCTGGGAGAAACGGACTCAGGCGCCAATTCTCACCCTTAGCTGCCTTCTGCCAGTCTTTCCGAATCCCATCTGTAGTTCCAATAGTTCGCAGAATTTGGCAAGGTTGTTCATTGTTAATTTCAGTTTTCCCTTGGCTGTTTAATAAGAGAATAACATAGCAGTGTATCAAAAAAATTCCTCGGAGCCCTGGTCATCTTTGGGGCCCTCCTTTTGATGCAGGCAGGCCAAGTCCAAGGACCCCAGCGTGGGGGAGGGTCCCACAGGACCAGCCAAGAGGGTCCCTTGGCCTCTCGCAGGTTGGAACTTGAACGTGAGCCTGCAGGAAGTGAGAGCAGAGTTTACTGAAGATATAGAGAGAGCAGATAAACAGACAACGTCTGTCTGCGAGACTCAAAAAGGAAAAGGAGAATGAATCTCGACTTTTCTTGGGGGTTTGGGTTTTTTATTGAGGGCAATGGTCTGGTGTGTCCTCCCAGGCATCCAGTAACTGATGGAACTAGGAGTGCTCGGGCATCTTCCATAAGTCACGTTTGCCCTGGAGGCAGGGGTCTTGGCATCAGGGTGCTTGCAGTCAATGGTCCTGGAGAATATTCATCACGACCTGGCCTGATTACCCCTTAAATGTTAGCTATGGTGCTAGAAGACGCAAAGAAATCATGAACACCTTGACCTTTACAAGGAGGACATACATTAAGGCGTGTGTAAAGTGGAGGGGCAGGTCCTCAAAAGAACAGAAGCAAGAAAAGAAGCAAAGGAAAAAAATGGCTTTTTTTCATGGGGTCCCTTCAATTTCCCTGTCTCTGAGGGTCGACAGGGCAGGATCTGTGTCAAGTTGGCCAATTTTTGTTTACAATCGAGTAAATGCAATTCGCCCAGGAGATTTACTAGAATGAGTGCTCAGATAAAGGAGGAGAGAGGGAAACAATAAGTTATGTCGGTCTTACTGTTTTTTTGTGTTGTTGTTTTTGTTTGTTTTGTTTTGTTTTAGATTTATTTATTAAAGAGAGAGAGCATGAGCGGGAGGGGCGGAGGGCGAGAGAGAATCTCAAGCTGACTCCATGCTGAGCTTGGAACCTGACGTGAAGCTCGATCCCGCAACCCTGAGATCACAACCCGAGCTGATATCAAGACTCAGTCCCTTAACCAACTGTGCCACTCAGGAGCCCTTGTTTTTTGTTTTTAGGTACCTGTCCCATCTTCAGGTTTTCATTAGTGGATCTTTTGATGAGGCCCTTTTGGAATTTTGCAGGCTCTTGGAGACCCTAGCACACCAGCTAAAATAGGTATCCCGTTCTGTTTGGCATGGAAGCCTTGCTTTTACTCGCGCTTTTGAAGTGGTCTTCCCTAATTGCAATGCTCCTCCTCACCGCTGCTGTCCTCCTAGGCTGTAATCCCTCTGAGGGGCCAGCAGCGGTTTGGTAGGACCCCAGCCACAAATGGGGTGTAGCCCACATTTCTGCCGGATCTCATTTCTGGTTCCCTGACCTGACTGTTCCCAAGCCAAGTTCTCAGAGCACAGAACAAGCTTAGTAAGATTGTGCCGCTTTTTGTAGATATGTATAGCTTCCGGGACCACAGTTGTTAGATTTAAAATAAGGAGGTGTGCTGGAATTTGGTGTGGCTAACTCTTTAGGATTTAAGGATCCCATTTTTTTTTTTTTTTCAGCTAAACCTTTGGGTTTTTCAGAGCCATCCTAATATCTAAAAGGAACGTGCTACCAGATGGGGAGGGGAGGATGTCTTATAGTGTAATTTGTAGCACAGAAGTTTTCGGTTTTTGTTTTTTTTTAAATTTATGTATTTGAGAACAAGAGAGAGAAGAGAGAGAGCACAAGCAGGGGGAGCAGCAGAGGGAGAGGGAGAAGGAGGCTCACCGCTGGGCAGGGAGCCAATGTGGGGCTTGATCCCAGGACCGGGGATCATGACCTGAGCTGAAGGCAGATGCTTACCTTACTGAGCCACCCAGGAGCCCCCAGAAGTTTCTTAAGGCCAGCAGGTGACTTAATATTGATCTTAACTCTTCCATGACCACTTATCCTAGCACAAGAGTCTTCTTAAGGTGGTGAGTGCTCTAACAGCTCTTAAATGCTTGACCCCTGCCCAGTTCTTATGCCTTTTTGACTTCTGGGGTTCCTATTAACAATTAGCCTTTATTTACACAAGGGAAGTCAAACACATGCACCTTAATATATCAGAAATAACCAAGAGATACCACTACATCCTGGCAAACAAAGGTCCTACGTGCATCACCAAATAATTCCCACCTTGGAATTGTTTCCAAGGTTCCAATGCAACCTTGAACTAGTGAAAACCCCAAGGAATGGAGAATGGAGAACTACCACCAACAGTTCCCACATGGATCTTGGGACAGAATCACCAATCAGTTGAGAATTGTGGTCTGAAATCAAGGCAAGGGGTTTGGGCTCTGCCAGAGCTGTCCACCAGCTTTAGGCTGACCTGCGTTGTATTACAAAGCCAACTAGATTGGGAGTTGTATGTGGACAAAAAGAGTGGAGCTCATATGGCCAGACCCAAGTCTGTCTGCCCAAGCAAAGCAGAGCCAGTCACTGAGACACCAGGTATGTGACAAGGAAACAGTTTATTGGAGACCCAGCCAAACTAGGATGATGAGGAGATGGGAGGGCAAGTCTCAAATCTGCTTTCCCGAAAGGGGAGAGAACAAGTTTTTTAGAATCATAGGGGGAGATGACAAACATATTGATGAGAAGGGCTGGTGAAATTATGACTAATGAGGAAAGATGGAGCAAACAGATATGTAACATACATCCCATGTTCACTTTGGGGTTGTGACTTAATATCCCAACCATGCAAAATTCAGCCCCTGACACCAAGAGGTTATCTTAGTTAGCACCAGGAGAAGAGCCTACAGGTATGCTTGGAGAGCTGGTGTAAACTGGGTGGGATCTTGGGCTCTTTATCTTGTTATCTGGGGAAAGGAATGTAGGGCCTTGCTTATTCCTAGGCTGCACTCATATTAGTCGACCTTGAGTCCCAGTTTCTGCAGAGACAGCTAGTGGATTTGTTACTGGGGTCTGAAAAGACACCTTAGCTGATCAGTGGGAAATAGTTCTCTAAAAAACAAGTTTTAGGGTGCCTGGGTGGCTCAGTGGGTTAAAGCCTCTGCCTTCGGCTCAGGTCATGATCCCAGGGTCCTGGGATCCAGCCCCACATTGAGCCCCACTTCGGGCTCTCTGCTCAGCAGGGAGCCTGCTTCCCTTCCTCTCTCTCTGCCTGCCTCTCTGCCTACTTGTGATCTCTGTCAAATAAATAAGTAAAATCTTTGAAGAAAAATTAAAATTAAAAAAAAAAAAACAAGTTTTAAAGTTTCTGCTAGCTTCAACCTCATTAACTCTGTGGGTTACATTTCACTCAGAATCAGGAGGAATTTACCTGCAGAACAATGATTCAGAAGAACTCAAAGTGTTCACAGGGTCCCATGCCTGTGTTTCTCGTCCCCCAAATACCATCGGAAGTGCCCTTCAGATCCCACTGCTGCCACCAGATACGTTAAAAAGACAAAATTCAGCTGAGTCCATTCAAATATCTAATTGGCTTTATTCAATGGTTCTTAAATCAGGCAACACCCCTGCTAGCATGGAGAAAGGCGCTCCAAAGGGTTGCAGAAAAGGGACGGTTTTTAAACACAGATAGGGAATGGGACAAAGAAGGCATAATCTTTAAAAACAGGTTTGTTCTGAGCAAGTCACCTTCCTTTGGGGGATGAAAGAGGCTATCAGGTGGATTATGTCCCTAGGGCCAACCAGGAAATTCCAGCCTGACTGGTTAAAGATTACATTCCTGCCAAGTTTGAAACTGCAGTTAGGTTAGGTGATGTGGGCTTAGCACAAGTGACTCCATTTGGAGCCTGTGTTCCTTTTTAACACCCTCTTAGGTTATCCAGCTGGGTCCTGCAAATTAATTTGGCCGAAGACAGATTAACAAGAGACGAACAGAAGTTTACCAACATGTGCAAAGCACATTGTACATCGGAGCACCCAGCGATGCATAAGCCAAGGGAGTAGTTAGTAGACCTTGGGTTTATATATCATTGGAGGCTAAAACAAAGGAAAAGGGGTTTGAGGCTTTTGGGAGGGAGAGACAAGTTAAGGGAAGGTGACCAGGGAAATCATCATAAACTGGGTTTTTTTTAGTAAGGTTTGCTATGCAGATTGAATCCTGCCTTCTTCATTGATGACACTTGTCAAGATTCCTCCCGCTCCTGGTAAGGAGTGGGGGAGACCTCTCTACAGATGGAAATTTCCTTTATAAATATACATTTCCTTTGTAAAAGGAACTCTTGTGCCCTGATTTTAGAGCTTTCCCTACACCTGCTGCTTCTTGATGGCCTTTAGCTCAAAAGAAACTATATGCCGAAGAGGCATATTAGGGTGGCCCTCAAAAGACAGGTCAAAGAAGAGATCAGCTGCCTTCATAGACAGATCTGTGTGTCACATAAACTGACATTTAGAGGAAAAGTTACAATCTCAATCCACAGGAGCAGATTTCTGTGTTTTGTTGTGTTTTGTTTTCATCCTGGACCAATACTGTGGTCCACTCAGGTGTCGTGAGTATCTTTGTTGATGGTTTTGCAAAGTTGTGTCTTATCTACGGCTTGATTGCCAAGTCAGTAGCCCACACTATTTCCCAATGTTGTAAGATTTCACCACAAGCAGCTTGCCCCATAACTTATGGTCCTAAAGGAAATCCTTTATCTTTTACTTCCTCCCTTTGTAGCTGCCAATCCACACCTCTCAAGGAAGGGGAATGAGGTAGTCATCCAGCTTGTAGGCGTTTCCCCTCATTCCTTCTTCCAGATCATTCTAGCAAACCACAAATTCTTCTTAGATTTGTGATCCTTTTTTTTTTTTTTTTTACATTTTCCTGGAACCCCCCCAGGAAACATCCCTTGGCATCCCAAGGGCACTGGGTCAAGTGCCTGTTCCTGAACCAATTATTCCCAAAGGTGATGGGTTTCACTGGTTCGACTCATCAGGACCAGCCCCTCAGACGGAATCAGGCTCCCACCACTGTGTGGTCTCCTCAGTGGACAAGGGACTGAAAGGGAGTGGGGCGGCCTCCACAGTGCCCACCACAGGTAGACCCAGTTGATAACATCTGATGTCCATGACAGCCTTTCCCACGTGCCAGTCTGTTGCATTGGACCCCAGCTGAGGTGGACGTGGGGTGGGCTTACACCATCTAGCCCACGGGAGACCAAGAACATTAGTTATGTACTTATGAGGACCATTGCACTTAAGGGGAGTTTCAGAGAGACAATAGGAATAAGAACAAGCAAGCAGACAGCCCTGATGGATCCTCATCCTTGGTCAACGGGAGGTCTGGTGTGGAATGGAGCGGAGCCTATAAATGACAGGTGACCACAGGTGACCATTTAAGTAACTGATAAAAGAATCCATTTCAGATCAATTTCAGATCCCTAAGGGTCTATTCTCCTGGTACCACTTTCAATACCAACAACTATCAGTCAGGGTCCAAATATATCCAGGTCCCAGTCTCTGGAAACTATGAATGTTACCATACATGTGAAGGGCAGCAGAATATGCCATCCCAAATTACAAGTCTTTGGCATAAGGATTATTTTGAGCTGATGATTTTGAGAGAGACCGCAGACACAGCAAAAGCTCTGAAGACAGAGTTGAAGTGACCCTTTTGTCAGGGGAATTTACATTTATAAAGGATATCTCTAGGGGTGCCTGGGTGGCTCAGGCGGTTAAGCAACAGACTCTAGCTTTCGGCTCAGGTCACGATCTCAGGGTCTTATAAGATCGAGCTCCGAGTCAGGCTCTGGGCTTAGTGGGGAGTTTGCTTGAGCTTCTCTCTCTCCCTCTCCCTCTGCCCCTCCTCTACTCACTCCCTTGCTCTCTCAAAAATGAATAAATAAATCTAAAAAAATAAATAAATAAAGGAAATCTCTATGAGTAAGAGTGTCTCCCTGTCCCAGGAAGGGAAAGACAACCGTGGGTCGTAAGAACATCTTATCACTGGAGAAAGCACCCACTGAAGTTTACACACAACCTTACCTTTGTTTACCCCACTTTGTCTGGTAACCTCCCATAACTGGCCTCCCCCCACACACACCCACAAGGTCCTTTTGTTTTTTTTGTATTTAAGGTGGTGGCTTGGGCCATCTGAAGGAGTTACTCGGTTTCCCTGGGTATTTCCCATGCAAGTCTGCGGTACGCATGTGAATATGACGCAGGCAGGCCGGGTCTGAGGACCCGGGTTGGGGGGTTTCTCGCAGGACCAGCCAAGAAGGTCCTTGACTTTGCACAGGATAGAAACCAAACGCGAGCCCAGAGGACGTGAGGGCAGAGTTTACTGAAGATCTAGAGAGAGAGCAGATACAGATGGGGCATCTCAGATGCTCAGGAAGGAAGAGGAGACCAGATGGCCTCTCGGGCATCTAGGAATCAGCCAGAAGTCCGAACGTTACAAGGGTCCAGGGGTCCTCTGCAAGTCACTCTGGCATTGACATGTCTAGTGCCAGTTGTCTGGAATGTGTGCATGATGGCCTCGCCTGGTCATTGTCACCAGGTCATTCCTTAGATATTATCTATTGTGCCAGAAGCCTCCAAAGATACCATTAACTCCTTGATGCTTGCAAGGGGGACATACATTATTTGTACTAAAAGGCATGGGGGTGGGGCGCCTGGGTGGCTCAGTGGGTTAAAGCCTCTGCCTTCGGCTCAGGTCATGGTCCCAGGGTCCTGGGATCAAGCCCCGCATCGGGCTCTCTGCTCATCAGGGAACCTGATTCCTCCTCTCTCTCTGCCTGCCTCTCTGCCTACTTGTGATCTCTGTCAAATAAATTAAAAAAAAAAAAAAAAAACCTCTTTAAAAGGCATGGGGGGGTTGCGCAGGTCAGAAAGAACAGAACCAGGAAAAGGGGCAAATAGCAAATTTTCATGGAATCCCTTCAGTTTCCCTATCTCAAGTAAACTTGTTTTCCTCTTATTAATCTGTCTTTTATTACATAGTCTAAGCCAAGGAATCAGGAGGATAAAGGGAAAATCTTTCCTCCCCTACATGTGGAAAGGGTGTCTTCTGCAGATGTGATGGGTCTTGAGATGGGGAGATTGTCCTGGATTGTCCCCATGGGCCTTCAGTGGGTCCCGGCCTGAAGTCAGGGTACCCACTCAGACAGCACTGCTGTCCTAGCTTAGAGGATTTGGGGGAAAGTGCTACGGAGTGCAACCCAGTTCCACGGGGATAGAGGTGTTTGTGCTCGGGAACCTCTGAAACACCCACTCCCCTATGTGTCTCCATCTGGTTCTTCATCCATATCCTTTATCGTCTCCTTTAAGTAACCAGGAGGTCTAAGTGTTTCGCTGGGTTCTAGATGCTGCTCTAGCATATTAACAGATGATACAGATTATTTAATACTCGGGTTGTATTCTGGCCTAAACAGTGAAGGGGTTCAGGACAGGTCCCCCAGAACGTGGTCCCCTTTTGACCTGTGGATTATTTTGAGTTGAAGGCACTTGCGACCCTGTGAGCTCAAGAGAAACTTTGGTCCCTGCTTTAACCACACAGAAGAATCCCAATCAGGGGACTTTCCCAGAATAATGGTTATTAACAGAGACAAATTTCATCTGAGGGACCCATCTGTAGGGTCAGGCATACTTCTAATTATCAAACCCATGGAGTACATTGTTTTCCTCTGAAGCGCAGACCCTACACTCTGCTCCTTACTTCAGAAGGACACAGGGACCTCATTTTGCCCGAGTGTCTTTGGAATTTCCACGTCTATGTGGATTCCCTGTTTGCGCGCCTATCAAATTTGATTTTGTCCTGCGAGGCTCTCTCATGTCAGTTTGCTTCTTTGTCCAGCCAGAAAATGACCTTTAAGGGGCCAGGAATTCTTGCTCCTGGACAGCAGGCTATTGTCTGGGAATTATGTTTAGTAAATATTGAGTAAATTGTATCTTGTGGAAGGATTTATTTAGTAAATTTGGTTTTACAATAAGGCTCTGTCCCTTCAGAGAGGACTTCTCTCCTTTCCCTGTTATCTGTGAAGATCTTTTTACTCTACCACAGAAACTGTTTTTCATGGCCTGTACCTCCTGCTTGCCCCCCAAAAAGACATGAGGCTTTCAAAGGCCACGGTCTGCTCCATAGTTGGCAGGGCTATCCAGATCCCAAGCCCGCCACAGCCTGGGCCCTTCCAGGCGATGGGCAACGAGATGCTCCCCCACCGTGTTAAGCGGTGTGCCGAGGACCTGAGTTCCCCCTTTGTGTTTTGCTTATCCTCACTGGTCGTGGTATGCGGAAGACATGGTCAAAGTTAACAGGCATTATGGCCTAAAAGGCCTAAGGAAGACCAGGTGCGAAGGTGTGTTCTACATTCCTGCTATGAAATTCCAATCAGGATCGTTCAATAGGGCCAGAAAAACTCTCACTCACATTTCCCTGCATTGGCCGGGTAGGTATTGCCTTTGGGGTCTGCATCAACCAGTAAAACCTTTGCGGGAGGGACCAGAAGCAGGTGTTCACGGCAGCACAAAGGGTGAAGCAATGTCATGAGCCAGAGTGTCACCGGAGTTAAGCAAATGGCATTAGAGATGAGCAGAGACAAGAAGAGTGAGTAATAGAAGATTGCTCCCTCTCTTGCGTGATGAAGGCTATTAGATTAGCCAGCAATGACACACCTGGCCTTGAAGAGCATCAAGGGACAGAACTTGGACCCTCATGGGCACGGGCTGAGCAGTAAGAAGATGCACAAGTACTTCTGTGCCCATTATTCTAAGTCTTTTTTTTTTTAAGATTTTATTTATTTATTTGACAGAGATCACAAGTAGGCAGAGAAGCAGGCAGAGAGAGAGGAGGAAGCGGGCTCCCTGCTGAGCAGAGAGCCCGATGCGGAGCTCAATCCCAGGACCCTGGGATCACAACCTGAGCCAAAGGCAGAGGCTTCAACCCACTGAGCTACCCAGGTGCCCCCATTATTCTAAGTCTTGGGTGGTACCTCACCACACCTCACCTGGGGCCGTGAATTTGGTGACCACATTTCTGATCATTTCTGTAGACAGGGACTCCACAAATACATGCTTGCCTGGGGAACCAATGCATCCTCTGTGTGGCCCTCGTGCCCCACACCCATTCTCAGGCAAATCTTGTCCGTTCCATTTCCAGAGCTATCCAGAAGCATCCACTTCTCCCTGCTCCCATGCCTTGGCCCCAGTCCAGTCTAATTGCCTCTCCTGACACTTTTATCATGGCACCATCCTGCCTCCCATGCCACCTATAGCCTCTTGTTCCCACAAGCATCAGAGGGCACCTGTGAACACCTAAGTCAGGTCACATCTCCCCTGCTCAGAGCTCTCTGTGTCTCCATCTTACCAGGGGAAAAGACAAAATGCCCAAAGCCTGCCCCATCACCTCTCTGGGGGCGTTTTTCAACCACTCTCCCCTTTCCTGCCTGGACTCCAGCCACATAGGCCTTCTTATTATTCCTTGGTCCTGCCACAGGGCCTTTGCACTTGCTGTTCTCCCTTCCAGGAGTAATGTAATCCTTCCCCCAGATATGGATATGATCTAATCCCTTATCCCCTTCACATCTCAGTTCAAGGGTCAACTTCTCTGTGAGAGCCCTGCCTGAAACTTCAACCTCATTCCCTGTCCTTTCTATACCCCTCCTCTTTTTTTTTCTTTTCCCATAGTACTTACCACCTCCTATATACTTCATTTATTTTCATCTTTACTTATTTGCTTTCAGCTCCAAGAGGGTAAATGCTCTGCCTGTTGCATTTGCTCCTGTGTTCCCCAGCACCTAGCCAGGAAAACAGTCAGTGCTCAATAAATGCTTGTAGAATTTGTGAATTAACTGTGGCATTTCCTCACCGGTTCACAGTTCATTTTAACTAGTTCTGCATGGGACAGAGGAGTATATGTCAGAGATGGAAGCTTGGTCTCTTCCTGAATTAAATGTGGACTATTGCTTTTACTTCTGACAGAAGACAGATGACTTGCCTAGCTCAGGAGAAGCAGTGCTGGGTCTGTCTGCTTCCAGATCTGGTGGAGGGAATTGGTGTTAGTGTGGACGCCATGGGTCTGGAGAGGTGGTTTTCTTGTGGGGATTCTAACTCTGGTGTATGAATGGGGAGGTCAGGGGCTGCCAGGATTACCCTGGGATGACGTTTGAACTTGCCTGAGCCAACATCCTACCTGCTGTGCGGGGGCCATCTGGTCAGGGTGGATACTGGATGAAGGAGTCAGGCTCAGCAAGGGTCTGGTGCTCCGGGCTCAGGTGGAGGCAGGTGCCATGAATCCGTGAACTTGGCATAGAGCCTAGAGGGATTCTGAAGCCAAGACTGGTGGGTTTCAAGTGCTGGCTTTGACAACCTAAATACTCCTCTGTGTGCCTTCCCCCTTCTCCAATCCCAACCCGCCTCTCCCGATCACATCTCCTTCTACATGTCTGTCACAAGGATTATACATATAGCATCGTTTTATGTAATTTTAAGTTCTGTGTATGGTAGATTGTGCTCACCAGCCTCCAAGGTCATGTGTACCCCGAGGACGTGCTTTTGGATTTGTCCATGAGGCAATGTGTAGAATCTTTGTTCTTTTGTGTGTCGTTAGGTAACTTGTACTTAACGCCCTTTAATAAAGTTTTATATACGTCTGCACAAAGCATTGTGTTTCTTTTGTTGGATTCATTTGGAGCCACCTCAAGGTTTTCATTGCTTTTGTAAATGGAATCTTAATATTTTTAAATGTAAAAATATTTTTATTTTTTTAAAGATTTTTAAAAATTATTTATTTATTTGACAGACACAGATCACAAGTAGGCAGAGAGAGAGAGAGAGAGGAGAAGCAGGCTCCCCACTGAGCAGAGAACCCCATGCGGGGCTCCATCCCAGGACCCTGAGATCATGACCCGAGCTGAAGGCAGAGGCTTTAACCCACTAGCCACCCAGGCGCCCCTAAAAAATATTTTTAAATGTAAAAAACTCTAAAACTCTAAAAACTCTGTAAAATGTCAAATTTGCCATCTTTTTAAAAATTTTATTTATTTTATTTGAGAAAGAGAACTTAAAAAGCGAGAGAGAGAGCAGGAGCAGGGAACAGAGGGAGAAGCAGGCTCCCCACTGAACAGGGAGCCTGATGCGGGGCTTGATCCCAGGACCCCAAGATGATGACCTAAGCTGAAGTCAGGTGCTTAACGGACTGAGCCACCCGGGTGCCCGTGAAATTTACCATCTATTCCGTTTCCAGCATACAGTTCCATGATGTCAAGTGCATTTACATTGTTGTGCAACTAACCTCCAGAACTCTTTCCCTCTTGTAAGGCTGAAACTCTGTACCCATTAAGGGTGCCTGGGTGGCTCAGTGGGTTAAAGCCTCTGCCTTCAGCTCAGGTCATGATCCCAGGGTCCTGAGATCAAGCCCCACATCAGGCTCTCTGCTCAGCGGGGAACCTGATTCCTCCTCTCTCTCTGCCTGCCTCTCTGCCTACTTCTGATCTCTGTCAAATAAATAAATAAAATCTTAAAAACAAAAAACAAAAAACCCTCTGTACCCATTAATAACTCCCCATTCCCCCCAGCTCCTGACCGCCAGCGCTCACCATTCTACTAGGTACTAGGTACCTCATAAGAGCAGAATCCTACAGTTTTTGTCTTTCTGTGACTGGTACACATTCTGTTCTAGTAGGTACTATCAAACAATTTTCCGACATGGTAGCCCCCTGTCTCCATAGGCCGTGGACAGGGTTCTAGTCCATCGCTCCACATTCCCACACTGGTTTTCCATCTTGAGTTTTTTGTGTTTTCATCATTCTAGTGGGTGTTACTGGTTTTAACTTGTTTTTCCCTGATGATTGAGGTTAGTGCAATTTGTGGTCCATCTTTTTTTAAATCTATACTTCCACCCAGCCCCCCTTCCAACTGAATTATCTTATTTCGGTTTTTTTGAGATTTTTTTTTTTCCAGTAATCTCTACACCCAACGTGGGGCTCAAATTCACAACCCCGAGACCAAGGGTCACAAACACTACGGACTGAGTCAGCCAGGCGACCCCACTGGATTATTTAAAGCACTTGGGACATCCTAGCATTACCTCCAAAAATACTTGCAGGGTGTATCTCTAAAAGATAAGGTTCTCTTCCCCTCTCTCCCCTTTTTAGCAAAACCACAATACCCTGGGCTGCAAACAGGGAAAGGGGTGGATTCCTCGCCCTCCCCACCCCCTTCAGACCACACACACACACACACACACACACACACACACACACACACCCCGCACCCCTGGCTTGCCTGACCCTATTTTTGTCAAAGGCTGCTAGGTGTGTCTTTTGATTCTTTAAAGCCTCTCATTTTGTTGGTGTGTTTAACCTTAAAAACTAGCCCTGGTCCAACTTTTCTTAAGGTCTTGATTATATCCAAGTGTGGCTTCAGTTGGGGGAATTACTTCTTGCGGGCAGAGAAGGTTTGTGGGTTGTGTGGCTCTTCTGTTCACTAGTAGATGAGCGGTTGACCCCCAAGAATGCTGGGTTGTGGGGAGAGCCTGGAGGGTTTTACACTGACACCCCGGCTTCTCCCCTGTCCTAGGGAAAATAGACATTCCAGGGAGGGCTGAATCATACTTCAAGAAAGGACTGGAATTTATTCCCAACCGCCTCTGGGAGTTGGCCTCTGTCTAGATACCTCCCCAACCATCTGAGAGCAAGGTTTACTAGTTACCTGCTCCCTCCGACCTTCCCTCCATACAAAGGGCCTATTTGCCGTCAAGTTTCTTTTCCTGGGATCAAAATACACCCAGTAGCCTCTGGACAGGAGAGGCGGGGGGCATGGAAACCAAGCTGGTGACCTTTAGATGCCCTTGGAATTAATCGCACAGCCTACCTCCCAAGACCTCAATGTTCCAGAGTTTCTACCTCTGTAAACTGGCTGGGCAGTTGTCCCCCCAGCCTCCCAAACACACCTCCAGTGGAGAGAAGCACCAGTATCCCCCCCCCCCCCCCCCCCGGCACACACACACAGGGGAGCCCTTCCCACCCTATCTCCATCAGAGCCAACTCACTGATTTTTTTTAAAGCGAGTTGCTTTTCTTTTTTCTAAAGATTGTATTTATTTATTCGACAGAGAGAGAGATCACAAGTAGGCAGAGCAGCAGGCAGGGAGAGAGGGGGAAGCAGGCTCCCCACTGAGCAGTGAGCCCAGGATCCTGAGATCATGACCAGAGCCTAAGGCAGAGGCTTAACCTTACACTGTGCCATCCAGGCGCCCTGCCAACTCCCTGATTTATGGCAAATAATTTCTCAAGCTGCCTTTATGTTTTTGAAATGAAATACTTAGCTAATGAAACCTACCTCCACAGATAATTCTTAAAATGTTCATAAAATAACTATCACATAAAGGTGAGATAAAAGGAGAGACTTAATTTTCAAAATCCCCTGATAACTTGTTATACCGACAGACCTGATGATTCAGTATCTGCATTTTTAAAAAATCTCCCTGGGGAGTTTGATGTAGCCCCAGGATATTCCTCTCTCCCTGTGGGGTCCCTGGAGCGCCCCATCAAACCCACAGCTGGCCCTGCCTAGATGAAGAGATTTTCTGGTTTTGTGAATTGGAGAATAACCATTCAAGTTCCCACCAAGCCAAGCGCAGTCTTCTGATTGACCCAGTATCGGCATCCCCTGGACAATTCCGTGTTAACCCACTTTACATTGATATGCAGAATGGAACTGTGTTCCAGGCTCAGATCAACAGGCTTTCCTCCTCCTACATCAGAATTCACGGGACACCAATTACGAGAAGGAAGGAATCCAGGACAGTTCTCTGCTGAGTGGCATTGTCTTGTGCTGGCTCCCCGCATTCCCATGGCAGCAAAATACCCCCATAACTTTCCCAAAGGGACCCTGGGGGGCTGGGTTCACCACCCCACTCCTTGGAGCCATTATTCTGTTCATCAGTGAACAGGCACTTCTTGAACCCGCTTATATTTGTTTGTTTGTTTTAACGATTTTATTTATTTATTTGAGAGAGAGAGAGAGCTAGCCAGAGAGAGCAGAGCAGGAGGGAGGGGCAGAGAGAGAGGCAGACTCCCCTCAGGGGCTCGGTCACACTCATGATCAAGATCACAGGACCCTTTGATCACGACCCAAGCCTAAGGCAAATAGATGCTTAATCAACTGAGCCACCCAGCCGCCCCCCCCCTGTTTGTTTTTTTAAGATTTTATTTTTATGTAATCTCTACACGCAAGGTGGGACTCAAACTCACAAACCCGAGGTCAAGAGTCTCGTGCTTCACCAACCCAGCCAGCCAGGCACCCCGTCTGTTTTTCTTTTTCTCAGGTGCAGCTTGGGCCCTCATTCCAAGAGTTCACAGAGATCGCCTCTGAGAAGAATTGAGAAATGGGAAGCAATCTGACTTGTCAGTGTTGCCTTCTTCTCTTATAGTTCTTAAGCTATTTTTTTAACCTTTAAAAAAAAAAAACTTTTTGGGGGCACCTGTGTGGCTCAGTGGGTTAAGCCTCTGCCTTTGGCTCAGGTCATGATCTCAGGGTCCTGGGATCAAGCCCCGCATCGGGCTCTCTGCTTGGTGGGGAGCCTGCTTCCCCCTCTCTGCCTGCCTCTCTGCCTCCTTGTGATCTCCATCAAGTTAATTAATTAATTAATTAAAAAATAGGTTTAAAAAACTTTTTTGAACTCATATACTCGGGTCATAACCAACTTTCATAACCTCATCATCAAAAAGATTTCTACAGCTGACCTCTTACGTGAAAAAGTAATTTTCATTATAGAGGGAAGGGTGTAATGTCTAAGATCTGCTTCCAGTTTTCCGCGGGGATCAAGTGGGTAGGAGCGGGGATGAAAACCGACTGGCCAGGAGGTAATCGCGGAGCTGGGTACTCCTTACACCGTTCCACTTTTGGACAGGTTTGAAAACGTCCAGAGTATATTGAAAACCTAAGTGTTGAAAAGAAATAGGCCACTGTAATAGTCACTCTTTCAAAATTAAGGTCTCCCACCCAGACTGCTTGTGCCCTATTCCCCTTCTTAGTCTCTTCCTCCACAGCTTAATTACCTTCTAACACTATGTAATTTACATGTCATGTCTCGTGTTCATCAGGCCCATACCCATTGTCCTCCGGTTTAACGCTTTAATAATAAAACTGTTCCCTTCTTTCCTGTTTATGGAGAGGTCTTCCTGGGGCTGGCAGGAGATTTTTATTTTTAATTATTTCCCCAACACGCTGTAATTTGCTTATTATGTCTTCTGTTCATCATCTAAATTCCGCACGGACAAGGATCCACGTCTGGTTTTATTTGCTGATATTTATAATTACATGTGTGGCTTACATTTTGTTTTCACTGGATACAGTTAGTATAGAGGCAGCCAGGCTGGGTTCAAATCCCAGCTCTGTCACCTACTAGCTGTGTGACCCTGGGCAGTCACTTGGCCTCTGCAGGCCTCAGTTTTCTCATCTGTGAAGGGGGCACATAGCGGTACCCGCCTCAATGGGTTTGCCGTCCTGACCGGTAGGAAGAAGCTCTGTAAACGGAGATCAGTGTTATTTCTGGTTAGAGCACTTGTTTTTGGAGTCAAATAGATACGCATTTGGCCCCTACCCCAACTGTTTTCTCCTGTGAAATGGGGTTAATGTTGCCCCATCATAAAGGTGATGGGGATTTTTTGAAGGACTGGACGGGTCTGAAGCCTCCCGCCCGGATGCCTGACCAAAATAACTGCAGTCGAAGCGATACGGGGCCTCCCGCCCAGATGCCTGACCAAAATAACGGCAGTCGCTCCTCGCCGGGCGTCTCGCGGGCGGGTGTAGACCGACCCTGGATCCCGGCGCCCCCGCCCATCCCCGGTCTGCGCAGTCAGGCCTGGTTTGATAGTCCTCCCCCCTCCCCCGGGACTACCGGGGAAGGAAGGGGTCTGGCGAATACAAGGATGGCGCCGGACGGCTGGCTGGGGGCGGGGCCGCTGGGCGACCAGAGTGATGAGAGCGCGGACACCCGCGGACCAGAGGATGGGGTGGGGGGTGGGAATGCGGGCTGTTAAAAAGGGAGGGGCTGGCGAGTAAAAGGATGGAGGAGGGGAGGGGGACGCCGGGGGACAGGAGAGCGTCTGCGGGCGAGGAGCCCTGGCTCTGATCCAAGGTAGGACTGCGGGGCTGGGCCGCTCCGGCGGGAGCGCGCAGCACCGGGTGCACCCGGCTGGCTGGATCCGCTGCTGGGAAGGACCGGTTGGGAGGCTGGGGATTTGAGCCCGGGGGCCGGAGCCGGGGCGGGGCGGGGCCGGAGCCGGGGCGGGGCGGGGCGGGGCGGGGCGGGGCCGGCGGCAGCTGCGCGCGCGCCGCGGACGCTGCTGGTCCTTGCCTCCTTGACCTTACTCTCCCGCAGTCACCGCCCGGCCTAGCGCGGGCTGGGCGGGGGACCATGGGCGTCTCGGCCTCCCGGGGCCGGCCCGCCCGGGTCCCCGCGCCGGAGTCCGAACCCGAGGAGGCGCTGGACCTGAGCCAACTGCCACCGGAGCTGCTCCTGGTGGTGCTGAGCCACGTGCCTCCGCGCACGCTGCTGGGGTGCTGCCGCCGAGTGTGCCGGGGCTGGCGCGCCCTGGTGGACGGCCAGGCCCTGTGGCTGCTCATCCTGGCCCGGGACCACGGCGCCCTGCTGCCGCTCGCCCGCAGCTGCCTGCCCCCTGCCCGCGACGGCAGGCCCTGCCTCCTGGGCCGCTTCTGCGAGCGCCGCCCGATCGGACGCAACCTCATCCGCAACCCCTGCGGCCAGGGTGGGGAAGCGCGGGGCTGGAGGTCTGGCGGTCTGGCTGGCCAGGGAGGGGCGGGGCCGGGGGGAGGTGGCCGCCGGCTGGTGGGCGGGCGAGGAACTTGGGCTCAAGCCTCTTGTATTTAACAGAAGGCCTCCGGAAATGGATGGTGCAGCACGGTGGGGACGGCTGGGTGGTGGAGGTTAACAGGTCTACGGTGCCCGGGGCCCCCTCGCAGACCTGCTTCGTGTCTTCCTTCAGGTGAATGCCCCTACCCCGCAAGGGCCAGGCCCGTTGTGAGGAAGACCTGCCTGTTCTCATTGACCTTACTCCCTCTTTCCTAGCTGGTGTCGCAAAAAGCAGGTGTTGGACCTGGAGGAGGAGGGTTTGTGGCCAGAGCTGCTAGATAGTGGCAAGATTGAGATTTGTGTCTCTGATTGGTGAGTATGATGACAGAAACAGCCCTTTGCTCAGCCCTGACCACAGGCGCTGTGACCGTTGCATGGGTGACTTCACCGGGACCGCCACTAACAACCCCTTACAGATAAAGAGATGAAGCTCAGGGATGTGAATGACTTAACCACTGAACCCCTCTTTTCACCCCTAAATGGAGCTGGATTGCAAGATGCCTGATTGGATCCCGTTACACAGGACTTGGCCCAGCTCAGTCTTGTCTGCGAATGACATGCTCCTTGCTTTAGGAGGACGCAGAGTAGGGTCGTTAGCTAAATCGACATTCTGGAGCCAGACTTGCCAAGTCCCTGGCTCTACAGCTTTGTGGCTTTGGGCAAGTCTCAGTGTGCCTCAGTTTCCCTATCTTTATGAGATAGGTTTACATGTCAAGCACATAGCCAGCGCTTCATAAGGGTGAACTCTTTTAGTTGGGTTTTTTCAGGTTTTTGTTTTTTTGTCTTGTTTTTTGAGCCTCCATCCTCTGAGAATGTATATTTCAAGGTGTCAGATTTCCAGCAGTGGAGAGGTTCAGAAAGGGGAGGAGATTAGCTCTGATGGCACAGCAAGGAATTGGTGAGACCTGAAATTAGGCTCAGACTCCTCTGCGGAGCATATCCTCTGTAGTGATGGTCTTGAAACGAGGGTTATATGTACGCGAAGACTTTCCATGGGATACATGACCCAGATCATTTCAAGGGAGGCAATGTCGTATCTTCTGCAGCTGTGTTCCCTGGTTCTAAAATTACCAGCTACACATCACATCTCTGGTGAGATGTATATGATTTGTCCTTGTCCAGTCCCTGTCTCAGAGTCCCCAGTCTTACAGAAAAGACAAGCCCCTCACTATGGTGTGTGTCCCCCACCCCCCGACGTAAAGACTACTGGAGAGTTAGGCAAAGTTAACTGCTTGAAATTGCAGCCTTACCAAATTCACTTACACTTTCGTTTTTTGTTTTTTTGTTTTTTTAAAGATTTTATTTATTTATTTGACAGATTGAGATCACAAGTAGGCAGAGAGGCAGGCAGAGAGAGGAGGAAGCAGGCTCCCTGCTGAGCAGAGATCCCGATGTGGGGCTCCATCCCAGGACCCTGGAATCATGACCTGAGCCAAAGGCAGAGGCTTTAACCCTCTGAGCCACCCAGGCGCCCTTTTGTTTTGTTTTTTAGTAGGGTCCGTGCCCGACGTGGGGCCTGAACTCATGACCCTGAGATTAAGAGTCGCATGTTCTACTGACTGAGCCAGGCAGATGCCCCCAAGTTCGTTTTTTTTTGTTTGTTTGTTTTGTTTTTTTTTTTTAAGATTTATTTATTTCTTCGAGAGAGGCTGGGGGCAGGGAGGAGGGACAGATAGAGGAGGGGAGAGAGAATCCCAAGCAGACTCCCAGCTGAGCACAGAGCGGGACGTAGGACTTAATCCCACAACCCTGGGATCATGTCCTGGCCGAAATCAGGAGTTGGATGCTTACCCAACTGAACTACCCAGGTGTCCCCAGATTCACTTTTAACTAAAGACACCCTAACTTACCCACCCTCTGCAAATCCGTCTCATTAGACCATGTGTTTTATAATAAAATTGTTTTTAATTTAATCGTCAGTTATCAAACTACTGTAACATATTTGTGCTGATTTGGCCAGCGGTGTGCCCTTTGATCGTAACAATCAGTGGTTCCCAAATGTGGCTGCACTTTATACAGGATCATTTAAAACTCCCAATGCCCAGGTCACGCCCCATCCCAGTTAAATCAGAGCACCTGCGGGAGAGAGCCAGGTCTCAGTATCTGAGAAGTTTAGAGCTGACTGCAAAGTGAGAGGGCACAGTCCCCAAGACCATCCTCCCTTTGACCCCAGCTGCAAGTTTGGGGAATTCAGAAAAACCACCCTCACCTTCTGTAATTCACTGGAAAGACTCCTAGAACTTACTGGACTGTCACATGAATACGGTTTGGTTTGGTTTGGTTTTATAATATGGGATTTTTTTTTTAAGATTTTATTTACTTATTTGACAGACAGAGATCACAAGTAGGCAGAGAGGCAGGCAGAGAGAGAGGAAGGGAAGCAGGCTCCCCACCGAGCAGAGAGCCCAATGTGGGGCTCGATCCCAGGACCCTGAGATCATGACCTAAGCTAAAGGCAGAGGCTTAACCCACTGAGCCACCCAGGTGCCCCATGAATACGGTTTATTAAAAGGAAAACGTAACAGATCAAAAATGAGCCCAGGGAAGAAGAGCTAGGGCAGCATGGAAGCACAGAACTTCTGTGGTTCACTTGCCTTGGGGTCAAGGTGCAATCCTGCCCCAGCAACCGTGTGACAATATACACGGAATATCGCTGACCTGGGAAGTGCACCTGAGCTTCATTGCCCAGAATTTCTGCTGGGGCTTCATCACCTGATTAATCTCAGACTCCTGGTCAGTTGATACCACCTGACATAGCCTAAGCACATTGTGGGGCTTTCTGGAGTGGCCAGCCCCCACGGTGAGACTATCTGGGTGGATATGGCCAGTCCCCACTGGAATCCCGTTGGTAGGCTATCCAGCATGATGCAAGCTCCCCAGGAGAACAGAGAAAACTTCCAGCAGCCATAACATTCCCAGGGTCCAGAGAGAACCTTCCATAACCTCTGGACAAGGCTAAATTCTTTCTTTCTTTTTTTTTTTTTAAGATAGAGAATATCTCAATCTTTTTTTTTTAAGTTTTTATTTATTCATTTGAGAGAGTGAGTGAGAGAGAGAGAGAGAGAGAGAGCATGAGGAGAGAGGTCAGTGGGAGAAGCAGACTCCCTGCCTAGCAGGGAGCCTGATGTGGGACTCGATCCTGGGACTCCAGGAACATGACCTGAGCCGAAGGCAGTTGCTTAACCAACTGAGCCACCCAGGCACCATAAATTCTTTGCTATACAATATCTTTTCAACATTCCAGATGATTCTAACCTGCAGCCAAGTCTGGGAGCCATTACTGAGTAATAACTCAATCCCAATGAGAAAATGTTAACACTTAGATCTTTATGATCACAGGAAAAAAATTTAATTTCTATTCATATAGGAATATTTTGGTATGTGGTTGGCAGAGCGCAGTATGGAGGGGTCAGTAGTCAGAAGAAATTAAGAAAGTGTTGCTATTCCATGAGGACAGAATTGTGTGGGAGAGGTAGAGCAGGCATCTAATTCTAAGAAGTAGAATGATGTGACGTCTCTGAAGGAAGAAACTGAATTTGTGTATTTTTTTTGTTTTTCGGGGTTTTTTTAAGATTTTATTTATTTATTTGACAGAGATCACAAGTAGAGAGGCAGGCAGAGAGGAGGAAGCAGGCTCCCTGCTGAGCAGAGAGCCCAATGCAGGGCTCAATCCCAGAACCCTGGGATCATGACCTGAGCCGAAGGCAGAGGCTTTAACCCACTGAGCCACCCAGGTGCCCCTGAATTTGTGTATTTTTATAACACATTATCCTTGAGTTAAACTTTTAACTCCTTAAAAGTTTAAAAGTTAAAGTTTTATACATCAGAATTACACATTTTTAAAGTTTACATATTTAATTATTTATTTAAAGTGTACGTATTTTAGGTACGCAGCTCTGAATTATTGCAGAGTGAGCGCATCCGTGTTACCAGCTGCTTTCCCATCACTACCCACCCAGGGGTCCACTGTCCTGAATTCTGTTACCATAGATAAGTTCCATCCGTTTTTGTACTTGAGAGAGAGAGAGGGTCCCACAGTATATGTTTGTTTGTTTCTGGCTTCTTTCAACTGCATGTTTGTAAACTGATTCCTAATTGTGCATAACTACAATAAGTTTGCTTTCTTTGCTGTACACTATTCTATTACATGAATCTACTGTAATTTATCCATTTACCATCGATGGACATTGGAAGTTGTTACGTTGCTATTGTTTTTATGTTGCTGGGTATCCCATCATGACTAAATATATTTAGAGTCCAATGATCCTTTATTTTATTTTTTTTATTTTTTAGAGATTTTATTTTTAAATAATCTCTCCACCCCACACGGGGCTCAAACTCACAATCCCGAGATTGAGTCACCTGTTCCACAAACTAAGCTGGCCAGGTGCCCCCCCCGTGGTCCTTTTCAATGACTGCTATGAAAGTTTTATTTTATTTTATTTTTTTAAGATTTTATTTATTTGACACACACAGAGAGAAATCACAAGTAGGCAGAGAGGCAGGCAGAGAGAGAGGGGGAAGCAGGCTCCCTTCTAAGCAGAGAGCCTGATGCAGGACTTGATCCCAGGACCCTGGGTTCATGACCTGAGCCAAAGGCAGAGGCTTAACCCACTGAGCCACCCAGGCGCCCCTGAAAGTTGTATTTTAAAATGTCAGCGTACCCACTGGAAATCACATCTTTGCCACTGTTTGAACAATGAGCAATTTCCATTGTCACCTTAATGGTAACAGAAGGAGGCGCCTTGAAGGGTGCTGCTCTGGGTCACTGCTTCATGTGCTTGTGGACCAGCTGGGGACCTCGTTTAATGCAGGTTCTGAGTCACTGGGTCCACAGTGGGGCCGAGCTCCCAGGTGACACGAGTCGTGCTAAGTGGAGGACTTCGTTTTGGATTTGCATACATGGGGAGGCCATTCTGGGGGAGAGGTAGGCAGACACCCAAAGAGATGAGGTGGGCATGTCCAGCCTTCAAGGCCTCCCTCCTCCACAGGTGGGGAGCCCGACACGACAGTGGCTGTATGTACCGACTCCTTGTCCAACTTCTAGATGCCAACCAGACTGTGCTGGATAAATTCTCCGCTATGCCCGTTCCCATCCAACAGTGGAACAACAATGTCTGCTTTCAGGTGAGTCTCCGCCTTCAGGTGAGTCTCTGGCAGGGACCGGGGGGAAGTGATCGGCCTGGGGAGGTTATCTGTTACTTCTTGGGGTTTCTGTAAGGAGGACGCTGCTGGGGTTGCTTCTGGTTCCCGGCTCTCGGGTAGTTGCTTCTGGACAATGGCTGGAGCCAAAGGCCTGGTGGGGTGTGTGTGTGTGTGTGTGTGTGTGTGTGTGTGTACGTGTACATCCAGCAGCTGGTGGCTTCATTTAGTCCCAGAGCTCCCATGTGGGGTCTCTCTGTGAGGGCTGGCCTGGATTTCCTCACGGCATGGCCACCTCAGGGCAGCCAGACTCCACTTACTAGTGGCTCAGGATTCCGCCAGGAAGGTTCCAGAGAAACCAACAGAAGCTGCATTGCCTTTTCTGACTTAGTTTTCAAGTCACTTGGCAGTTATGAACAAAACTGGCCCACCCAGACTCCAGGGGACAGGAATTAGGATGAGGAACCATGCGATTCCACTGAGCCAGAAGGCCCCAGGCTCAGATTTCGAGAAGGCGGCTGTGGCACGACACGCCTGATCTCTTTTCTACCTACAGGTCACCCACGTGTTCTCCAACATCAAGATGGGTGTCCGCTTTGTGTCTTTCGAACACTGGGGCCAGGACACACAGTTCTGGGCTGGTCACTATGGAGCCCGTGTGACCAACTCCAGTGTGGTCGTCCGAGCCCAGCTGTCTTAGTGGAGGGCAGTCCTTGCACAACAACCTGAGTGGTGCCTTCCAGAACTGGGGACCATTGGCCAGGACTTCTCATTAACCAAGGACGTGTACCTCCCTGGCATCCTGGGTACTCCCGGAGGGTTCTGCCAGGACCCCTCTTCAGGTTCTAGAAACTACTAGAAGGAAGTTCTTTCTTCAGAGCTTCCTGCTGCTGTTACAGGGCAGTCCTCTCCCCGGAGGCGCTCTGATTCAGCCCCAGTCCCCTCTGCCCTGTCTCCTCCCCTTTCTGCTGTCAGGGGGCTTTATCTGACCCTTTAGAGAAGGCCACTGAGCTCAAGTAGACTCTCCTCCTTATGGCTGGGAAAATTCCAGCCACCTTGGGTGGCAAACTTAACCTCCCTCAGCTTCAAGGCTGGGACCAGGTCTCGCAGCTGAAAGTCAGCCAGCTCAGAAAATGTGTGGAGATCCTCAAGGACCCCTGTGATTGTATGTTGTATAATATTTTATTTTATTTTGAAATTTTCCGTAAACATCAAGAGAATAATATATCCACAACAACTATCTGCCGATCATATGTAATAAATTTATTATTTTGCCAAAAGTGCCTCAGATCTTTGAAATAGGAAATATAACCTTATTGTCTTGTTTACTACTTGGTTTGAAAGCAACAAATTGTCCCAGTAGAGGAGGGGAAACTACAGAAGAAACTCCCAATAGAAGGGGTTTTAGTAGAAAGAATGAAGAGTGCGAACAGTATCTTTTCCCAAGCCCTAAGGAAACCATCGGTTCAGACAAAGATTATCAGACAGTGGGTGTGTGTACACCACATTAGTGACTTTTTTTTTTTTTAAGATTTTATTGTTTATTAGAGAAATAAGAGACACAGCATGAACGGAGGGAAGGGGGCAGAGAGAGAAACAGACTCCTTACCTAGCAGGGAGCCTGACATGGGGCTCGATCCCAGGACCCTGGGATCATGACCTGAGCTGAAGGCAGGTGCTTAACTGAGTGAGCCACCCAGGTGCCCCATCATTTGTGGCTTTCTAGATGGGAGCCAGTATCAGGCTGTCCTCACACCAGTCCAGGGTCATGGCTAACTCACGGCTGGTGGGTCAGTGAAATGTTCTAGGTCATCTTTTCTTTTCTTTTTTTAAAGATTTTTAAAGTAATCTTTACTCCCTGTGTGGGGCTTGAACTCACAACCCTGAGACCAAGAGTCGCACGCTCTACCGATGGAACCAGCCGAATGCCCCTGAAATGTACCATTGCCTTTGCTGTATTCCAGGATGAACTGCTCATTGGAGGGGTCAGGCCTTTGGCCTCTTTCTTGCAGTAGAAGGGAAACACAGGCAGTAAAGCAGCCAGACACACCCAGAGGTGGCATGTTTTGCCCAGGTTCTTAAAAAAGGAGTTGTGACAGGTTGAAACAGAAGAGTCATGACCAGATGGAGTATGCGGGGCTCTTGTGGGTACTGGTTTGGACAGTTCAGCTCTAGATGGCATTTTTGGGTCAACTGGGGGAATTTGGATATGAGGAATATGGGAAGCATCTAGGAAGAGAAAGGTGCAGACCACTGCCTTAAAAAAATGCAGCCATGTAATTCAATTTTGGCATATTTTTTAAAGGTTTTTTAAATTAATTTATTTGACAGACAGAGATCACAAGTAGGCAGAGAGGCAGGCAGAGAGAGAAGAGGAAGCAGGCTCCCCACAGAGCAGAGAGCCCGATGCAGGGCTCGATCCCAGGACCCCGGGATCGACCTGAGCTGAAGGCAGAGGCCTCAACCCACTGAGCCACCCAGGCGCCCCTCAGTTTTGGCATATGTTATAGTGTGTGTGTCTGTGTGTCTGTGTGTCTGGGTGCGTGCGCACGCACGCCAAAGTTAATGATACCACTTTATACACAAACGTGTATATACAATTACTTATATCCTGGGTGACCTTCTGGATATGCGTGTGTATATAGATATGTATGTATTTATATTCAGAAGAAAAAGAATATTAACCTGTAGGGGCACCTGGCTGGCTCAGTCCATAGAGCACGTGACTCTTGATGTCAGGGTCATGAGTTCAAGCCCCAGGTTGGGCGTGGAGCTTACGTAAAATAATTAAAAAATATATATATATTAGCTACAGTGTTACAGGGTTAGTGCAATGATCTCTGCTTGTGGTGATTTTGTATTTATTTTGCTTATCTCATTTTCTGGTGTGTATTGGTGTATAGAAGAGATAGAGGACAAATACATAGTATCCTCCAATGCAATTTCCCTCCTCTTCCAGAAAGAGCCACATTTCAAAGGCATCTTTGGTGACGGGTTTTCGCTTGTTTTATTTGGTTATGGAGAATTCGAAATACATAGAGAAGCAGAGAGACGAGTGTTCTAACCATGTTTCTATTCTCCAGCACCAGTCTTATCAACTTATGGCCCATCCTAAGCCCACATCCCCATTGATTCTCCCCTCTCCCATACTGTTTTTTTTTAATATGTTTTTATTTTGAAACAGTCTCAAATGTAGCAGAGACTGTGTGGGTATGGCACAAAGCTCTTCCCCCCTGAAACATGTAGTACGTTTCCAGCATCACTGCAAAATTCTTTCATGGGTATTTTCTACATCTGAGGACATTTTCCTGTATAACTACAATATAACCATCCAAATCACGATGGTCACGTCAATTCAATAACTGCCCCCAAAGGGCTAAGCTAGGTGGCCCTGCTTACAAAGGCCTCTTGAAAAGGCCCTGGGTTGGCTCAGTCGACTAAGCATCTGACTCTTGATTTCGGCTCAGGTCATGACCTCAGGGTCATGAGATCGAGCACCACGCTGGGTGTGGAGCCTGCTGAAGAGTCTCTCTCTCCCCCCACCCCTTCCCACCTCTCTCTCAGAAAGAAAGGAAAAGAAAAAAGGAAGGGAGGAAGGAAGGAAGGGAGAAAGGAAAGGAAAGGGAAAGAGGGAGGGAGGAAACAAAGAAGGAAGGGAGGGAGGGAGGGAAGAAGGAGAGAGAGAAAGAAAGGCCTGTTTGTTGGGGCACCTGAGTGGCTCAGCTGGTTAAGCATCTGCCTTCGGCTCAGGTCATGATCCCAGGGTCTGGGATTGAGCCCTGTGTCATGCTCCCTGTTCAGCAGGGAATCTGCTTCTCCCTCTCCCTCTGCCTGCCACTCCCCCTGCTTGTGCTCTCTCTTTCCCTCTAACAAGTAAATTTTAAAAATCTACAAAAAAGGCCTGTTTAGGGGTGGCTCAGTCATTAAGTGTCTGCCTTCACCTTGGGTCATGATCCCAGGGTCCTGGGATCGAGCCCCATATTGGGCTCCCTGCTCAGTGGGAAGTCTGCTTCTCCCTCTCCTACTCCCCTGCCTTGTGTTCCCTCTCTCACTGTCTTTCTCTGTCTGTCAAATAAATAAATAAAATCTTTAAAAAAAAAAGCCTATTTGCAAGGTTGGCCCTTAGATGGCATCTGGGAACTCGAATTGTGGAATGGTGGAAGTGTTCCCACCATTTCCTAACTGATATGTGGCTCTTAGACTATTTGTGTGAACAGTATGGTTTGTGCTGAACACTTGCTGTCTTCTGGGGGTCTGGAGTTTGGGTACTAGCCAGGCAGAAAGAAGGTGTCTCTAGGACTAACTGCCTGAGTTTCTGATGAGCTTCCCTGGGCATCACACACCTGTGGCTCCACTTTTGTTGCTGGGTCAAGAGTGCACTTGGCAGGACCCCTCCGAGGAGGGGGAGGACCCAAGGAACCTGTACATAACCCTCCAGTGTCTGTATCTTTGTCCCTTATGACCCAGTTGTGCGTACAACCGCACCCCTGTAGAAAATCTCAGGGGCGAGTACAACTGTGTACTGAGTTTCATGAGTCCTTCCAGCAAATATCTGAGCATGAGGTACTCCTAGGATTATACACACACAAACCCACACAGAGGTGGCAGTGGTGGGACTTCTAGAAGGATCCTGACTCAAATATGGCCACAACATGATTTGGGGTAAAGGGAGAACGGTGAGGGATGACGAGACCCTGGTGCCTGGTGGCCACGGAGTTCCGTTACCCATGGTCTGAAACAGCCCAGGTGCTGTCTTTTGCAAGAGGGAAAAGTTAGCTAGGGAATTAAAACAATAGGTCCAACCCTTGGGGACCTGGCTGACTTGGGCAGGTGCCGGCTATAGTGAGGAAAACCCTTAAGCATGGTGATGCCTTTGGTGTTTTCCACTTTCCTCCAGGCAGGAGAGGGAAAGGCACAAACATTCCCTCAAAAGTTAGGGGTCAAAGACAATAAACCTGAGTTTGTAGTGGAGTTTCTCCTCCCACCTTACTCCAGAAAGGGGCCGCATCCCCCAAAGATGGGCTTTAGTTAAACTGAAAAGTTTAAAGTTTTGCCTTGCTCTCCCCTCCAAGGGAGAAGACAGCTGGTTAAATCCATTCCCGGAGGGGATCAAAGCTTTAGATAAACCTGAGTGCGAAAGATGGGGGGCGGGAACATCTCTACAGCAAGGAGGCCACAGAACCCCCACCTAGTCTAGCTGGGATCTCTGAGCAGCCAGCATGTTAACCCTGTTGATGCCGAATTTACCTTTTTTTTTTCCTTTTAAGTAGGCTATCCAACATGGGACTTGAACTCACCACCCCAAGATCGAGAGTCATGTGCTGTACCGACTGAGCCAGCCCAGTGCCCCCGTGCTGAATTTACTTCTAGGGATCTGAGTAAACTTGTAATGAAAGGGGCAGGGGGGAAAAAGGGGAGAAATTCATAATACAACATTATCCAGCAATTATATCTCAAAGAAAAGGGAAGTTTGAAAAATGGCTTTGTATTTGATGGCCATTTCATCAAGAAGTAGGATTAAAAAAACCAGTGATCAATGTATATGTATACATGTAATACACACACACACACGCGCACACACACACACACACACACACACATATACTTGTGTGTGTGTGTGTGTGTTGGTTTGTTTTCTGTATATTACCACATGTTGAGACCTTAAAAGACCTTTTTGGGGCACCTGGGTAGCTCAATCAGTTAAGCATCTGGCTTAGGCTTAGGTCATGATACCAGGGACTTACCATGGAGTCCTGTGCATTGGGGAGTCTGCTTCTCCCTCTACCCTTACCCCCCACTCGTGATAACTCTCTTTCTCTCTCAAAGAAATAAATAAAAATCTTTAAAAAAATCTTTAAACAAACAAAAAAAAAAAAACCTTTTGGCCAGAGAGGCACTGTGCCTTTTTTAGGTTGTTTTCTTTCACTTTTAGGTTGTTTTGGAGGGTACCTGGGTGGCTCAGTGGGTTGGGCCTCTGCCTTCAGCTCAGGTCATCATCTCCGGGTCCTGGGATCGAGCCCTGCATCGGATTCTCTGCTCAGCAGGGAGTCTGCTTCCCCCTTTCCCTCTCTGCCTGCCTCTCTGCCTACTTGTGATCTCTCACTCTGTCAAACAAATAAGTAAAATCTTTAAAAAAAAAATGTGCTTTTGGTTCACCCATGTCTTTTCTTGGCCTGATAGCTCATTTCTTTTTAGCCCTACATAATATTTCATTGTCTGGATGGACCACAGTTTACTTAACCATTCACCTCCTGAAGGACCCCTTGATTGCTTCCAAGTTTAAGGAGTTATGAGTAAGGCTACTATAAACATCCGTGTGCAAGTTTTTGTGTGTGGACAGAAGTTTTCAACTCTTTGGGGTAAATGCCAAGAGGCTTGATGACAGGATCATAGGGTAAGAGCATGTTTAATTTTGTCAGAGACTACCTTCCAACGTGGCTGGACCCCAATGTGCATTCCCACCAGCAACGAATGGGAGTTCCTGTTCCTCCACACCCTTGTCAGCACGTGGCGTTGTCAGTGTTCTGGATTTGGGCTGTTCTTTTTTTTTTTTTTTTTTTTTTTTTAAGATTTTATTCATTTATTTGACAGAGAGAGATCACAAGTAGGCAGAGAGGCAGGCAGAGAGAGAGAGAGAAGAGGAAGCAGGCTCCCCACTGAGCAGAGAGCCCGATGCGGGGCTCGATCCCAGGACCCTGAGATCATGACCTGAGCCAAAGGCAGAGGCCTCAACCTACTGAGCCACCCAGGTGCCCTTGGATTTGGGCTGTTCTAATAGGTGTGTAGTTGGAAGCCCTTTTTGCTCATGGGTCCTGTCCCCATGCTTTAATCAAACTACCTTTTCTGCACCAATAATAATAGTAGGTGTGAATTAGTAGCCCATTGTTGCTTGAATTTGCATTTCCCCAATGACATACGATGTCAAGCATCTTAGATACTTATCTGCCATCTGTCTATCTTCTCTTGTTCATTTTCAAATCAGATTGTTCATTTTCTCATGGAGACTAAAGAATTCTGTATATATTTTGGATGGCAGTTGTTGATCAGAAACGTCTTTCACAAATATTTTTTTCCCAGTCCGTGGCTTGGCCTCTCACTCTCCTGAAGGAGTATGTACCTTCCCTTCGAGCAGGGCCATCTAAGCTCTAAGACTGATAAGGAAAAAAGGACTTAGGAAAGCATTTCTCATCCTCTGGACTTGGAACCAGATCTTCCGGTTCTCCCACAGAGCTTTGCTGCTGCCGAAGAGAAGCCTCTGGCTTTCCTGGATTTGGGGCATTTGCAGCTCCGAATTGCCCAGACCTGACTCTAAGCCAAAACCTGATATGGTCCACAGAGGAATGTTTCGTTCTCAGCACGAACTGTGCTCAGTGAACAAAGCTTCACTCTGGGACGTTGGCAGGTGTAAAACAGCCCTCTGTGGGACCCTAAACTGCGTGCGGTACGGACGCTGGCTGGACCACCTGGGTCACATAAGAATGCCCACAGGAAAAGGCTGCTTTCGGATGGAACCTCTAAAATCAAGCTACTGCTCAGGTCTCTATTTCTGATGTAGATCCTAACATCTAATGCAGTTCTATCTTGTGACTGCCGCTAAGCGCCGCAAGCTGGGGGAGGGCTCATCACAGGGACTGTGACCCCCTTTGGGCTCTCCTAACACGTTGGACTCTGGATCACTCTGGGGGGATGTCGCACAGCTGTGGCATTGTATTCTGTTTTCCCAATTAGTGGCAGTCTGCAACAAGGACTCATAGTCTGACTCTACTTCCGTGGTCTTTCCCCTGATACCTGCACCTCGGGAAGGCTGCTTGATGACTAAATGCCGCCGGTTCTTAGAACAGGGGTGATCTACTCCAGGCTGCTTACTGGATAAATGATCAGGACAAAAGGGGTAGGGGTTATATTAAATGATTCTGAAAATTGTTGAATATTCAGGTTTTCATCCTGACCAATTCCTGGATATGGTGTGTCTTTCTCTCTGTCACTCTCTTTTTTAAGATCTTATTTATTAATTTGACAGAGTGCAAGCAAAGAGAGCTGCAGGAAGAAGGAGGCAGACGGAGAGAGAAAAGCAGACCCCTTGCTGAGCAGGGAGCCTGACGCGGGGCTCGATCCCAGGACCCTGAGATCATGACCTGAGCTGAAGGCAGACGCTTAACCAGCTGAGCGCCCCATGGTGTGTCTTTCTCATTAACTTCTATAAAAATATTTTTCTCTTGAAAAAAAGCATAGGAAACACTAGAGAATCCCTTACTGCAGTGATAAAAGAACTAAAATCTTGTCAGGTCCAAATTAAAAATGCTACAACCGAGATGCAAACCCAGACAGATGCCATACAAACCCTTTTCTGTGAAAATGCTTTTGTCCCTTATTGCATCTAACCCTTCTGGATGAAAAGTTTGAATGAGAATTTAAAAATAGTCACTTTTTGGCTTTTTGGCTAAGATCAAGTGTGGAGAATTTTAAAATAATTCGGAATTTGAAAGCACACACACCACACACGCTTATACACACAAACTATTAGACCTAATGACTTAATAACTGAATTCAGGAAAGTTACAGGGTACAAGATCAATATAGAAATTCCACTTGAAATTTTTTTTTTTTTTTTTGCCACAGATGGCTTTTATTCTTTTTTTAAAAGATGTTATTATTTGTCAGAAAGAGAGAGAGTGAGCAAGTGCACAAGCAGGCAGAGTGGCAGGCAGAGGCAGAGAGAGAAGCAGGCTCCCCACTGAGCAAGGAGCCCGATGTGGGACTCGGTCCCAGGACCCTGGGATCATGACCTGAGCTGAAGGCAGCAGCTTAACTGACTGAGTCACCCAGGCGTCCCTTCACTTGAATTTTTATATGTTACCAATGATCATCTGAAAATGAAATTAAGAAAATAATTCTATTTACCATAGCATCAAAATGAATAAAATACATAGGAATAAATTTAACCAAGGAAATGAAAGACTTGTACACTGAAAACTACCAAACATTCCAGACAGAAATTAAAGAAGACATAAATAAATGGAAATATACCCCAGGTTCACTGATTGGAAGACAATATTGTCAAGATTACAATACTCTCCAAATTGATCTACAGATTCAATATAATCCCTATCAAAATTCCAGCTACCTTTTTTGCAGAAATGGACAAGGTTATCCTAGAATTCATATGGAATTGCAAGGGGCCCCAATTGCAAAAGTAATCTTTAAAAAGAATAAAATTATAGGATTCACACTTTCAAGTTTCAAGACTTAGTACAAAGCTATAGTAATCGAAACAGGGTGATACTGGCATAAGGATAGACATATAGATCAATGGAATAAAATTGAGAGTCCAAAAAAACCTCATCTTCAGTCAGTTGATTTCCTACAAGGGTATCAATACCATCCAATGGGAAGAGAATTGCTTTTTCAGCAAATGGTGTGGGACAACTGGATGACTGTGTAAAAGAATGAAATCGAATCCTTACCTCACACCATATACAAAAATCAACTCGCAGTGGATCAAGGACTTAAATCTAAGAGCCAAAACTATAAAGTTCTTAGAAGAAAATATAGGAGAGAATCTTTTTCACCTTGGATTTGGCGATTGATTCTTAGATATGGCACCAAAAGCACAAGCCACAGAAGGGAAAATCTAGATAAATTGGACTTCCTCCAAGTTAAAAACTGATGTGCATCAAAGGACACCATCAAGGGTGCCTGGGTGGCTCAGTGGGTTAAAGCCTCTGCCTTCGGCTCAGGTCATGATCCCAGGGTCCTGGGATCAAGTCCCGAATCGGGCCCTCTGCTCAGCAGGGAGCCTGCTTCTCGGTCTCTCTCTTCCTGCCTCTCTGTCTCTCTCTGCCTGCCTCTCTGCCTACTTGTGATCTCTGTCTGTCAAATAAATAAATAAAATCTTTAAAAAAAAAAAAAAAAGACACCATCAAGAATGTGAAAAGACAACCTACAGAATGGAAAAGAATATTTGCAAATCATTATCTGATAAAAGCCTAGTATCCAGAATATAGAAAGAACTCTCACACTCAACCAGGAAAAAATAGCCCAGTTTTTAAATGGGCAAAGGATACGAATAGATACTCCTTTCTGCAAAGAAGATATACAAGTGGTTGATAAATATACGGAAATATGTTCAACATAATTAGTCATTAGGGAATGCAAATCAAAACCACAATGAGACACCAATTTACACCCACTAAGATGACTATGAGCAAAAGCATGGGAAATAACAAATGTTGGTGGTGATGTGAAAAACTGGAACTTCAGGCACTGTGGGTCTGTAGGCATGTGAAATGGTGCAACTGCTTTGGAAAGAGTTCTTCCAAAAGTTAAACATAGAATTACCGTATGACCTGGCGATTTCATTCTTACATGTATACCTAGGAGCCTTGAAAATGTGTTTACCCAAAAACTTGTACGTGAATGTTCAGAGCAGCCTTATTTATAATAGCTAAGAAGTGGAAGCAACCCAAATGTGTATCAAATGATGAACAGATAAACCAAATGAAATAGATCCATAAAATGGAATATTATTCAGCCAGAAAAAGGATTGGAGGTGGGGAGGAATGAGATACAGAGCCACTCTATAACATGAACCCACCTTGAAAACCTTATGCTCAATGAAAGAAAGCAACATATGATATGATTCCATTTCCATAAAATGCCCGGAATAGTAAAATCCATAGGGAGAGAAAATAGACTAGTGGTTGCCAGGGGATGGGGGGGGGGGGGCGGCGGCAGGGAGAGTGCTTATTGGTAGTTTCTTTATGGAGGGATGAAATGTTCTGGAACAATATGGTGAAGATGCTTATACAATGCTGTGAGTACCCAAAGCCACTGAACTGTACATTTTTAAAGATTTTATCTATTTGAAAGAGAGAGAGGCTGAGAGAGAGAGGGAGAGAGCAGGAGCAGGGCAGAGGGAGAGGGACAAGCAGACTCCTGGCTGAGCAGGGAGCCTGGTACAGGACTCCATCCCAGGACCCCAGTATCACCACCTGAGCCGAAGGCAGTCACATAACCCACTGAGCCACCCAGGCGCCACTGAATTGAACATTTTTAAAGATTTTTTTATTTTATTTATTTGACAGAGAGAGAGAGATCACAAGTAGGCAGAAAGGCAGGCAGAGAGAGAGGGGGGAAAGCAGGCTCCCCGCCAAGCAGAGAGCCCGATGTGGGGCTCGATCCCAGGACCCTGAGATCATGACCTGAGCCGAAGGCAGAGGCTTTAACCCACTGAGCCACCCAGGCGCCCTAGAATTGAACTTTTTTTTTTTTTTAAAGAAGATTTTATTTATTTGAGAGAGAGCGCATGAAAGGGGCGAGGGGCTGAGGGAGAAGCCAGCTCCCTAATGAGCAGAGGGCCTGATGTGCGACTTGATCCCGGGACTCCAGGATCATGACCTGAGCCGAAGGCAGCTGCTTAACCAACTGAGCCACCCAGGTTCCCTAGAATTGAACATTTTTAAATGGCTAACATAGAGTACAAAGTATTACATGAATTTTACCTCCATTAAAAAAAAAGTTTGGGGGAAAAAATGTAAAGTGATGATAACCGAATGAGCCACACTGATGTTGTAACAAGAAAGGAAAAACACAAGCTTGGCCCCTGAGGAGGTACCAGAGTTGGGGGAGAGACATAGGTGGTCTGCATTTTTCAGAACTGCTCCCAGCATCGGAAGCGTTGCTGGCCTCCCCAGCTGAAAACACCAGAGGGATGCCCACTGGTTTATGTTCCTTTCCTTCTGGAATTTTGTTTCATGCTAGGAATTAGGTACATGCTACATTCAGCACAAGACACATTGTTAGGGAACAGTGGGGACACCTCCAGAAGCCAAATTCCTAGATGCCAATCAAGGGTCAACCTTGCAAGAGACCCTTCTAAAGACAGAAGCCTTGGGGTGCCTGGGTGGCTCAGTGGGTTAGGCGTTTGACTCTTGGTTTCAGCTTGCATCATGATCTCAGGGTCATGATCTCACTGTTGTGAGATCGAGCCCCACATCAGACTCCATGCTCAATCAACACGGAGTCTGCTTGAGATCCTTTCCCCTCCCTCTCCCTCCGCCTCTGCCCCTCCCCCTGCTTATGCTTGCACTCCCTTGCTCTCTCAGTCACTCTCTCAAAGAAATAAAAAATATTTATTAAATCTTTAAAATTAAACAAATACTCTATCTGTCAAATGAATAAATAAAAAAAATCTTTAAAAAAAAAATTAAATAAATAAAATAAAGACTGAAACCCCAGACCTGCTATGGTCTTTTCTTCAGAGTTCCCCATTCAGTTCTTTGTAGCCAAGCCCCCGAACCTCTTTGAGTTACCCTTCTAAAATACACGGAACCTCCTTTTTTATCTCTCTGACTCCACAGTCCAACCCTCTCTCCCCCACTGAAAGGCTGCGACCTCGAAGCCATCGGTATCAGTAATCTGGGTGTGAGGCCAGCATCTTCCATATGAAGTTTGCAGCAGGATAGCCTTCCGCTGTCTCCTGGAGACATTGTACCAAAGCTTTAGAGAACAGATCTGAATGGCAGGAGTACAGGGTGTTCTGCAAAAAAGCAGAAAGGGGCAGACTCCACACTAATGCTGAGCTATAGGCTCAGGTGAACAGTCACCTGCTAACCTCATTATCAAACAAGAGAGCTCTACAATTTTTTTTTTCCTCCTGATAGAATAAAAGTCACTGGCTTCTCATCCCGCTGTAGCTGGTCTCTGCCACCGGCAGCACCTCTTAGACTTTTATTTTTCACAACAGCACCCCACTTCTGGTATCAATTTCTAGATTAAGTCAGATGCAGACCAGCCTGCTGTAACAGCCTCTAAAACACAGCACTCCGAGTGACATGGAAGCTCATCCCCCATCTAATATTTTATAGGCTGGTGGGCAGTCCAGGAAAAGGAGATGGCTCCGATCCTTGATCTGTCCATTCTACCACCTTGAGCATATGCCCTATTTCCTAGGGGCACCTGGGTGGCTCAGTCAGTTAAGCAGAGGATTCTTGTTTTTGACTCAGGTCATGATCTCAGGGTGGTGAGATCAAGCCCTGCATGGGGCTTCACACTCAACGGGGTGTCTACCCGAGAGTCTCTCTCTTCCTCTCCTTTTGCCCTCCCCAACCCCTCCCTCTGTCTCTCTCTAAAAAAAAGATAAATAAATAAATCTTGGAACTGCTACTTTCCATCCATTGGGGAGGTAGAAGAGGGGAAGTATAGGAGATTGGCTTTGCTGTTAAGGAGGTGAATTAGAAATTGCACACGGTATGTCTCTTTACATCCCATTGGCCTGAACTTAATCACGTGGTCACATCTAGATACAGAGGAGGCTGGAAAATGTAGTCTGTGGCTGAGTGGCCAACTCAGACTCAAGGGTTTTTATTTCTAAAAGGGAAAATGGATTTTGAGAGACATGATGAATTTAGCAGTCTCTCTCATGGACAGTGTGGGATTAACTACTCGATGTCCTCCAGTGTCCCTTCCCTCCATTTCTCTGGTTACAAGTTTTCCTGGTATAAAAACCACATTTCCCAACTTCCCTTGTAGCCAAGTGCGGCCGTGTGACAAAGTTCCAGCTAATGCAATGTGAGGGAAAGTGATGTGTGCAACTTCTGACATGTGACTTTAAGGTGGGGGAAGCATGCCCTTTCCATCTCCTCTTCAACATTCCTGCTTCTGGGAAGGTAGATGTGACAGCTGGAGCTACAGGGGGCCAATGAGGACGAGAGCCACATCCTAAGGTTGGTAGAATGAGAAGCCAGGAGTAGCCTAGACCTTAGATAATGGTGGAGCCACTATGCCCAACTGAACAGCCCACAACAGAATTTTACCCAAGAGAGAAATAAACTTGTATCTCATTTAAATTACCATGATTTTGAGTATCTATAACAGCCAGCCAAAACTTCACAAATCTTCACAGCCTAATTTTCATAGAGAGTGCCATAATTCCTGGACCTTTTGCAACTTACTTTTTTTTTTTCACTCAGCATTACATTTTGTACACATATCCCTATTGGTTTAAGTATATTTGATTTTTTTTCTTTTTGCACAGTTCCTTCAGAAGTCATTCCCCTGAAACTTTTTATTTTATTGTGGCAAAATAAACAGAACATAAAATTTCCATTTTAACTCTTTTTTTTTTTTTCCTTAGTAATCTGTACACCCAACATGGGCTCAAACTTAACAACCCTGAGATCAAGAGTCGTGCGCTCTACGACTGAGTCGCCCTTTAACCGTTTTTGAGTGTACAATTCGGTGGCATTAAGTACATTCACAATGTTGGAGAAGTACCGCTATCCTTTCCAGCACTTTTTCATCATCCCAAACATTTACATTTAAGTAAGTAATTAATTTAATGTACCCATTAAACAGTAGCTTCCCCTACCTCCTCCCCAACAGCCTCTCTACCTTCTCTCTCTATAAATTTGCCTATTCTGGGCTCCTCATATAAGTAGAATCTGGCAATAGCTATCTTTTTGTGTCTGGTCTAAATCATTCACCTTAACTACTGTGTGACTTAGTATCTGTCTCCTTGTTTAGGTCACCTCGTCATCCTTTAATTAGGTCTCATCATTTATTCCAAAATGAGCTCAGACATATTTTCCTGGCATTTGATGCATCTTACTTTTTTGTGTATAAGAGAATGGACTCTTTTCTTACGAATTATACTTTCTAATTGGTCGTTGCCTTTATTATCAGAGTGCTTTTTTTTTTTTTTTGCAGGTTGGTCTTACATCTAGCTGACTTGCTAAAATTTCCTCTTGGATCTTTGCAGGGAATTTTTCTAATTAACTTTGGTATTTGTTACAGGCAGTGTCCTTATATCAGGTTGATGATTCTCCTTTCTCTCTAGTTGGGTCACAAAAGTTTTATTTTAAATGAGAGTTGAATTTTTTTTTTTTAAGATTTTATTTATTTATTTGACAGAGATCACAAGCAGGCAGAGAGAGAGGAGAGGAAGGAGGCTCCCTGCTGAGAAGAGAGCCCGATGCGGGGCTCGATCCCAGGACCCTGAGATCATGACCTGAGCCGAAGGCAGCGGCTTAACCCACTGAGCCAGCCAGGCGCCCCATAAATGAGAGTTGAATTTTATCCAATGTTTCTCCTCCTGTAATTTGTTAATATGGCATATTACATTAATAGATTTTCTTTTTTTCAAGATTTTTATTTAGTTATGACTACATTAATAGATTTTCTTTTAAATTTTTATTGTGGAGGGGCACCTGGGTGGCTCAGTGGGTTAAGCATCTGCCTTTGACTCAGGTTACAATCTCAGGGTCCTGGAATCGAGCCCCTCATTGGGCTCTCTGCTCAGTGGGGAGCCTGCTTCCTCCCCCGTCTCTCTCTCTCTCCCTGCCTCTCCTCCTACTTGTGATCTCTCTCGCTTTGTCAAATAAATAAATAAAAATAAAAATTTTTTAAAAAGCTTATTCTTTAAAAAAAATTTTTTTTTTTTTTTATTGTGGAGCAGAGCCTGTCTGGCTCAGTCAGTAGAGCATGTGATTCTTGATCTTGGGGTTTTAAGTTCAAGCCCCATGCTGGGTGTAGAGATTACATTTAAAAAAAAAGAAGCCCTTTAAAATTTTTTATCGTGGAGGGGAGCCTGGGTGCCTCAAGTCAGTTAAGCGTCTGCCTTCAGCTCAGGTCGTGATTCCAGGGTCCTGGGATCAAGTCCCGCATCGGACTCCTTGCTCGGCAGGGAGCCTGCCTCTCCCTCTGCCTGCTGTTACCCCTGCTTGTGCTCTCTTTCTCTGACAAATAAATAAATAAAATCTTTTTTAAAAAAAAGTTTATTGTGGAATTGCCCGCACCTGTTGATATTAGGTAGAAAAGTGGAGCGGACCCTCTAATATACAGCCCAGATCTCCTCTTCAGGGTGGAGGCATTCTTTCCACGGCTGCTAGTGGCTCATGGCACATGGCTTCCAGCTGAGTCTCTGTCTGGGCAAGACCGTCAGCGGTAGAGAACCATCTTGCTCAAGCTCATGCTTCTTTCCGAGGGGCAGCCCACGTTCTGCGTCTGGGCAGTAAGAGGGACAAAAGCCTGGCTCCATGCCTCAGCGAGGAGCAACCCAGAAGGGCCATTCCAGTTCCAGGTTCCCCATCAGATGGACTGAGACCCTTGTTGCAACCGTATCAGCTTTTCCCAGCACCCGCCCTGCCCCCTCTCTTCCTCACACACGTGTCCCAGAGCACTCCCGCTAACCATCCTCTCTGGCTGCAGATCCCAGCTCGGAGTCTGTCTCCCGGGAAACCCTACCAGTCAATGACTGCATATATGTATGTGTGTTTACTTCTAAACAAACATAAGGGGCATCTGGGTGGCTGAGTCCATTAAGCGTCTGCTTGGGCTCAGGTCATGATCCCAGGGTCCTGGGTTCGAGTCCGAGTGGGGCTCCCTGCTCAGTGGGGCGTCTCCCTCTCGCTCTCCAATCTCCCACTGCCAAGCATCCTCCGATCCTTTCCTACTCTTCCTCAGGTCTGCCTTGTCTCCCCATCATCCATCCAACGGGCTCACGGGGTGCTCCTGAAGCCTCCTCCAGTGGCCAGCCAAAGTCAGTAATGACAGAGTGATGCCAGACTGTGGCATTAGTAAAGAATGCTGCTGTCGCCCGGGTCCTAACACAGCAGATCTGTTACTTGCCGACCATTCCCCCTTCCTGGCTAACGGAACCCCTATCTTTCTGGTTGGGGCAGCAATGCGCCAGACATAGGAGGTGAAGTAGAGACCGCCAGCCACGGCTCACCTGTTCTCCTTTGCTGGATGCTTGCGCTCACATACTCCTGTGCAGGAAAAGTGGCCATGTGATCAGGTCTGGGCAAGGGAGCTCTGCCGGGTGGCCTTGCCCTCCCCACTTCTTCCTGTCTCTGTGAGGTTACAGTACATGCAGCGGAGGCTGTCATCCTGGAGGATAAAAGCCAAATGCTGAAGATGATGGAGGGGAAAGAGAAAGAGCCAGGCTCCTCCACTATCAACCGCAGCAGCCACAGACCCCCACCCTGGAGCTGGCTGGTGGGGATGGGGTGGGGAGGTGGGCACTCACTCACAGGCAGTCCCAGTGCAGATCCCAGATGGGAGGCGGCAGTACCCACATGTCATTTCCACCCTGCCGCAGATCCAGGCCCACCTCTGCAGGGGGATGGGTAAGAGGGGCCTACCCCCTGCAACCCCGCAGCCTACTCACTCCTGCCCTACGCTTGCACAGCGTTGCTGCCCAGCAGGGCCTGTCCCTGCCACTTTCCAGCCACTGGCTCAGCAGCCCTGCCCTTGACATCTTCTCTGAGGACATCATCATGCCTGCAGGGATCCTCAGGATTTTTAAAAAATGGAAATACATTTTTTATGTATTTCCAGCGGCTGGGTGGCTCAGTTGGTTAAGTGACTGCCCTCAGCTCAGGTCATGATCCTGGAGTCCCGATCAAGTCCCCCATTGGCTCCCTGATCAGCAAAGAGTCTGCTTCTCCCTCCGCCTGCCCCTCCCTGCCCGCCCTGTGCTTTCTCTCTCTCTGTCTCTCTCATTCTCTCTCTCTCTCAAATAAATAAAATCTTTTTTAAAAATGAAATACAGTAGGGGCGCCTGGGTGGCTCAGTGGGTTAAGCCTCTGCCTTCAGCTTAGGTCATGATCTCAGGGTCCTGGGATAGAGCCCCAAGTCAGGCTCTCTGCTCAGCAGGGAGGCTGCTTCCCTTCCTCTCTCTCTGCCTGCCTCTCTGCCCACCTGTGATCTCTGTCAAATAAATAAATAAATGAAATACAATAAAAAATTGATTTGTCAGAGTACATCACATATAGGAAGGGTAAACAGTGCTGTAAGAAATTCTGTTTACTTATATGTATACTGATTGTTATGGAAAATGTGTTCTTTTTAAGATTTTATTTATTTATTTTTGAGAGAACAAGCTGAGGCAGAGGGAGAAGCCAGCACATTGTGGCGCTCCATCCAAGGGATCTGGGATTATGATCTGAGCCGAAGGCAGACGCTTAACTGACTGAGCCACCCAGGCGCCCCTGGAGAACGTATTTCTTTCTGAGATTACGGCTACCACATTTAGGAAGACATAGCGCCCTCAAGTTCCTAGCAAGTGCCCGGAACAAACTGTTGCTGGGCCCTCACTCTCCCCCACCTCCCCACCTGCGCCTCAGGCCGCCTTCAGGAAGAGGCCCCAGTGTTCAACCAGCTGCTCCATTCCAAGCCCTTTGCCTGGTCCTGGATTTCTCTCTCTCTCCCCTTCTCCCACACCACATCCACACCAACCCAACAGCAAATCCCGCTTCTTTCCCTCAAGACATACACAGAATCTGCCTTACCTCTGGGGCCACTGGGCTCGGGGTCAGGCAGGATCACCTCTCACCTTGATTAGGACTCATCCAGCCAGCTCCTCCCCGCAGGACCCAGGCAAAGCACCCCCGCCCCTAGTAGGGGCTGCATATGGCAGGTGCTCATCTCTGCGCTATTCACTTCCTCCTCAGTCCCCTCTCGGTGAGGGTGGAAGGGGCAGGGCTGGGCTCTGAAGTCACATGGGCAGCCTCCTTCCACTGTCCTCCTCCAGCACCCTCCCCCACCCCAGCCTGTTATCTGATCTCCCACCATCTGGGCCCCTTGCTTCCGCTCCTCCTGGAGACAGGGCCTCTGGAGTTTTTGAGAAGTGGAACCCAGCAGCTCCACACCCTCCCAGCTCCCCAACCCCCACTCAATACACACACAAACACACACACACCAAGGCTGGTTGAACCCTCCCCACATTCCATGGACTCCGTTGTGAGAGCTGATTCATCCCAATCTCCAGATCCCTGATCTCCAGTCCCCAGGGGACCCTCCGGGACCTCCCTGTTCGTTTCTGGGGTCACGACCCTCCCTTTAGCCTTCTGCTCCCTGGCCGGGGCAGAGCCAGGCAAAGGGCTGATGAGTGATGCCTTCAACACACTGGCGGTCACTGAACTAGCCTCCAGGGGTTGCGGCCGGGCCAGACAGCAGGACTCAAAGCTTGTGGAGGGGGAAAGAATGCCACCCGGAGTTGGGCGGTAGACAGACCAGCTGACGCCAATCCAGCTGTGAGCAAGCCGGTAGCGGGCGCAGATTTCCTCTGATTTCACTGAGTGTGAAATTGCACACATATGAGGTCATGGTACAGCCTGACCTGGGATGGGGGCCCAAGGACCAAATCTTCACGGCCCATGAGCCCCTTTGTTATTGTAACTATTTAAAAAGGGTCCAGCATTCTGGAGTGTTCTTCTGGGGAATTTTTGTTAATTTTTTCTTTTTTTCCCCCCCTTAACTAGAAAGTTAGAGAGCTCTGTTCCAGTTCCAAACCTCTGGCCAAGAATTAACCTCACCTTGCCAGTAAAATTTTCCTTACTTACAAGTGTGTTTTAATGCCCAGCTGTAAGCAAGGCTTATAATTAAAAAAAAAGAAAGACACCTCACTGGCTCAGTCAGTAGAGTGAATAACTCTTGACCTCAAAGGTTGTGAGTTCAAGCCCTAGCTGGGTATGGAGGCCAGTTAAAAAAATATATAAAAGAAGGAAGTCAATTGAACCGACAGAATTAGTACTCCTGTGTTATATTTTTTTAAAGATTTTATTTTGGGGGCGCCTGGGTGGCTTAGTGGGTTAAGCCACTGCCTTCGGCTTGGGTCATGATCCCAGGGTTCTGGGATCGAACACCGCATCAGGCTGTCTGCTCAGCGGGGAGCCTGCTTCCCCCTCTCTGCCTGCTTCTCTGTCTACTTGTGGTCTCTGTCTGTCAAATAAATAGATAAAATCTTTAAAAAAAATTTTTTTTTATTTTGTTTATTTGAGACAGAGAGAGAGAGAGGAAGAGTGAGAAGCAGGTTTCCCGCTGAGCAGGGAGCCCAATACGGGGCTTGGGACCCTGGGATCAGGATCTGAGCCAAAGGCAGACGCTTAACCAACTGAGCCCTCCTGTGTTATGTTCAAGAGTCATCTGGGATATTTGGCGGGGTGGGGGAGAATCATCCGGGATATTCGGTATTTAAAGTATTTGTAATTGCTTAAGAGAATTTGGCATCAGCAAAAATATGACAGATTTATCCCGTAGATGTAAGTCTTCCAACGTAAAGTGCATAATTGAGTAATCCATTATTTTAGACTTGTAATTTTTCACTGGAACGTGCAAGAGAATTTTTCTAGGTGAGTCCTGGGATGTTTAAAAGATCTTGATACTCTTATAATGTATTATGAGAGTGAAGTACCTGGGAAGGTTTCACTTCTTAGGCACTTCTGTTGAGCTTCCAAAGAAAATCGAACAGTTTAAAATGTGAAAGCAAAACATTAAAGGGAAATTAATTAATAAAGATTCTAAATGGGATATGAAGCTGTTGAAACTGGGATGGGTTGACCATTCATCAAAGACCTCCCCCCAAAAGTGGTAAAATTGACCAGATTTATAAATAGAATAATATTTGGAAATAGAACTTTGAAACTTAAGGAAGACAATGTTTTTTATTGGTAGTTCTTTTGGTTTGGTTTCGTTTTTTAAGTAGGCTCCATGTCCAACATGGGGCTTGAACTCACGACCCTGAGATTGGTCACATGTTCTACCAACTGAGCCAGCCAGGGTGGGTGGGTGTTGTTTGTTACACAGAAGTAGCTGATGAACACAATAGTGATAGACTCTTAGTAGGTGTAAGACACCCCCAGAAAGAAAACCTACATTTCCCACACTCCCTTGCAGCCAGGCCTGGTCATGTGGAGTGTGGTAGTGGTGACAAGCTGGTCCAACAACCTAGACAAGACCAACACCCTGAAGGAACCAAGATCCCTGACTGATTTCATGGAGCAGAGCTATTTTATCAGCCTGGAAAGAAATAGGGAGAGCAAAATAAACTTCTGACTTGGATCTCTGTTAGAACAGCTGAATCTAGGGGAGCCTGGGTGGCTCAGTTGGTTAAGCATCTGCTTTTGGCTCAGGTCGTGATCCTGGGGTCCTGAGATCGAGTCCTGCATGGGGCTCCCTGTTCAGCGGAAAGCCTGCTTCTCCCTCTCCCTCTGCCTTTCCCCTGCCCCACTCTGCTCTCTCTCTGTGAAATAAATAAATAAAATCTTAAAAAAAAAAAAAACCTAAATCTCAGCTTTTCCCAAACCCAAACCCGAAAAGATTATGTATAATCTTTTCATTGATACCCCATTTTTAAGAAAATTGGCCTCATTCTGATCCATAAAATGATAACCCAGATCTTATAGTTTTGGTGTACTTAGCACATGCTCTTGGTTCTGCTCCCCGACATATTATAATTGTTCATAAATAGATATTCGCTCATATATATGATGGGACACCCCACTGCTTAGCACACGTGCCATCAGTCAAGCATTCATGCTGCTCTTCTTTCTTTGCCTCGGGGGAAGTATTGTTTCCGCAGGCTGGATCCATACATTTCTTTTTTAAATTTTTAAAAAGATTTTATTTATTTATTTATTTATTTATTTATTGGCAGAGAGAGAGAGCGCACAAGCACTGGGAGCAGCAGGCAGAGGGAGAGGGAGAAGCAGGCTCCCTTCTGAGCAGGGAGCCCCAGGCAGGGCTCGATTCCAGGACCCCAGGATCATGACCTGATCCCAAGGCAAGAGAATTTGAAGAGTCATACATTTCTTTCCAAGTTCTCTTCTCACAGGCCGGCAGAACCTCTAGCAACCCACGGTTCCCCGTGCCTCCGCTAGCCAGCCTGATAAAAGCTCCTGGCTGCGTTTCTTTCTAAGCCTGACTCTTCAAAGGAGATCCAGGTTTCAGACCCTTGATATCTGGCAAACAGTGCCTCGGAGAAAGCTCTGCGCAGTGTTGCCCCCGGAAGTGTGCTTTGCGTCAGCGGGACGTGAACCCACGATGTTCAGAGAGTCCCCGCCGTGTGCGGGGCCCCAAGCGGTAACCCCGAGGGCTCAGCTCTCTGATGCAGCGGGACCGCTCCTGCTGGGGTGGCCAACTTCACAAAGTGAGGGCAGGAGGAGCAAGCGGAGGGCCAACACCGCAACGAATCCATTTAAAAGATTCAGTGCACGCAAAGCCTAGGGAAAACTTCTGCCCTGGGAAGCGGGGGCCGCTGAGGGTAATCGTGGTTTTTATGCTTGTAGACAGGTCAGCTTGGGATAGCGGCCGCAGGCTCCCACGTCAGCTCCCGGCTGCTCCCCTTCTGCAGTTGTCTTGGCCTGTACATTCGGGATAACGGTGGAACCTTCCAGAACCTCAGAGGGTTGCTGGGAGCCTTACATGGGACAACATACCTAGGGCTCCTAGCCCAGCACCTGGCATTTAAGATTTCGGAGCCGGGATGTCTGGGTGGCTCTGGGGGTTAAGCATCTGCCTTTGGCTCAGGTCATGATCTCAGGGTGGCAGGATGGAGCCCCCATAGGGCTCTCTGCTCAGCAGGAAGTCTGCCTCTCCTTCTCTGTCTGCCCCTCCCCATCCCCCGCTTGTGGGTTCTCTCTCTCTCTCTCAAATAAATAAATAAAATCTTTAAAAAGAAATAATAATGAGAATAAAAAGAGGAAACTAGTGTTGGCGTGGATGTGGAGAAATCAGAGCCCTCATACGTTGCTGGTGAAGACGTAAAATAGTGCAGCCGCTGTGGAAAACACTTTGGTCCCCAAGAAGTTAAACACAGAGTTACCATATGACCCAGCCATCTGCTTCTGGGAATCTACCCCCGAAGAACTGAAAACAGGGCTGAAGCAGGGACTTGCAAGTCAATGTCTGTAACAGCTTTATGCCTAGTAGCCAAAAGGTGGACAGAAATCAGACACCTATCAACGGGTGAATGGGTTAACAAAATACAATGGAATATGACCAATCCATAGGAAGCAACAAAGGACTGATACACGCTGCCGCATGGGTGAACCTGGAAAACGCTAAGTGCAAGAAGCCAGACACAAGAGACCAACTATCACAGGACTCCACTTCCACAAAATATCTAGAAGAGACAAATTCACAGAGATAAAGAAGTAGCTTCGAGGTTGCCAGGGGCTGTGGGGAGGAGGGAGTGGGGAATTATTGCTTGATGGGTGCAGAGTTATGGTTTGAAGTGATGGCAAATTGGGGAAAGAGCGAATAGTGATGGTTGCCAAGCATCATACACTCAGCTAATGCAAAGGGCTAAATTGGCAAATCTTGTGCTATATATACATATATTTTTACCACAATAAAACCAGTGGGGTTTTCTTAAGCTGCACCAATGAGAGGCTTTGGGTGTAACTGGATAGAAATAGGTGGTGCGGGCGCCTGGGTGGCTCAGTGGTTTGGGTCTTTGCCTTCGGCTCAGGTCATGGTCTCAGGGTCCTGGGATCGAGTCCCGCATCGGGCTCTCTGCTTGGCAGAGAGCCTGCTTCCTCCTCTCTCTCTCTCTCTCTCTGCCTGCCTCTCTGTCTACTTGTGATCTCTCTCTGTCAAATAAATAAATAAAATCTTAAAAAAAAAAAAAAGAAATAGGTGGTGCTCAGAACCACGAGCTCCCAAGACCACCTGCCAGCTTGCGCTATGGGGAGAAAGGTGCTCAGGATACAGGAGACTCTGAGGGGAAAGCCTGACCCGGGCCCCGACCCAAACCCATGTGTTTGTTCAGAGCTGAACCCGTGGCCTGACCCTGAGCAATGAGCGCGTCAGAGGAGGGCTGCTGGGGCGGGCGCTCCCCGGTCTCATCACTGATCTTGAATCATTTGCCATCCTGAGACCCGTTCCACCTATACCCCAGACCTCAGCAGCGCTACTCACCCTGACTCTTCCGGGTGGCTGAGTACGCTCCAACTCCCACAGGAAACAAGAATGCAAATTGGACTCGCCATAATAAAGAAACAAATTTCAACCCATGGTGTCAGCACAGTTGTGACACGTGTCAGTGCAAGTAATTAGTTTGATCATCATTATAAGGTCACACGATGGCTTTTTGTCTGCTTGTTGGGTTCTTTACAACATCATTTGCAGACACTGATGTTAGAATGGTGAAGAGTCCAGGGTGATTGAATTTGGCAGGAGTGTTTAAGCAGTTATGGAAATCTAGCTGAGAGGAAGAACTGTTGAACAATTTTTTTTTTTTTTTTTGTCAAAGAAGAAAGAAAGATTGGGGCACCCGGGTGGCTCAGTCGGCTAAGTGTCTGCCTTTGGCTTAGGTCATGATCCCAGGGTCCTGGGATCAGGTCCTGCATCAGGTTCCTTGCTCAGTGGGGAGCCTGCTTCTCCCTCTCCCTCTGTGGCTCCCCCTGTTTGTGCCTCTCTCTCTCTCTCTGCCAAATAAATAAATAAAATCTTAAAAAAAAGAAAAAGAAAAAAGGAACAAAGATTAGTTAGTATTCCCATCTGTACACATGCCCCATGGATGGTAGGGAATCCAGAAAGAAGCATGGCAAGATGGCTGCTCTCATGCCTTACTGGTGAGTTATGGGTAATTTTGCAGTAGCTAACACAATTTTATGCACATACCTTATTTTAAGTATCACTTTTTTTAATGAGCTAGAATTCATACAACAAAAAAACTCATCATTTAAAAGTGTATGACTCGTGGTTTCTAGCCTACTGACAATGCTGTGTAGTTACCATCACTAATTCCAGAACATTCTATCACCTCATTCCCGGCGATCCCAGCAGCCCCTGGCAATCATTAAGCTACTTTCTGTTTCTATGAATTTGCCTATTCTGGTCATTCCATATAAAAAGAATCAGTACTACATAGGGTCTTTGTGTCTGGCTCTTTACTTTGTCATATGCTTTCAAGGTTCATTCATGTTGGGGACACCTGGATGGCTCACTCCGTTGAGCATCTGCCTCCAGCTTGGGTCATGATCCCAGGGTTCCTGGGATTGAGTCCCACATTAGGCTCCCTGCTCAGCAGGGAACCTAGCTTTTCCCTCTGCCTGTCCCTCCCCCTGCTTGTGTTTTTTTCTCTCTTTCTCTCAAATAAATACATTAAATCTTAAGAAAAAAAAAACTTTCGGGCACCTGGGTGGCTCAGTGGGTTAAGCCTCTGCCTCTGGCTCAGGTCATGATCTCAGGGTCCTGGGATTGAGGCCCGCATCGGGCTCTCTGCTCAGCAGGGAGCCTGCTTTCCCTCTCTGTCTCTGCCTGCCTCTCTGCCTACTTGTGACCTCTCTGTCTGTCAAGTAAATAAATAAAATCTTTAAAAAAACAACAACAAACTTTCATCTGTGTTGTAGTATGGATCACTACTGCCTCCTTTTTATGGCCAAGTAAGCCATTCCGATAATTCCACTGTATTATTCATTATTATTATTATTCATTAGTTTATGGACATTTCGTTTCCATCCTTGGGCTATTAGGGATGATCTCGTTATGAACATTTATGTGCGTGTTTTTGTGTAGACTTATGTCTGCGTTTCTCTTCAGTGTATACCTCGGAGTGGAATTGCGGGTCACGTGGTAATTCTAATGCTCAACTTTTTGAGGAACTAGCAGACTGTTTTCCAAAGCAGCTGCCCCATTTTATGTTCCCTCCAGCATTAGTGTATGAGGCTTTCGTTTTTTTCCACGACCTCAGCAACACTGTTATTGTGCCTTTAAAAATTATAGCCCTGCACATACCTCTTGACCTGGTGGTTCTATTTCTAGAAATACATACTATGTGATGTAGTACACGTCGGTAATAAATACACTAGGGGTAGCTGGGTGGCTCAAACGGTTAAGTGTCAGACTCTCGGTTTCATCTCCTAAGTTGTGAGGTGGGGCCCTGTGTCTGGCTCCCCGCTCAGGGGGCGTCTGCTTGGATATTGTCTCTCTCGGCCCCTTCCCCTCCTCGCTCTTGCTCTCTCTCTCTCTCTAAAATAAATTAATTTTTAAAAAAGGGCCCCCTTCCTTTAAAATTTTATTTTATTTTATTTTATTTTAGGTAAGGATTTCATTTATTTATTTGACAGAGAGAGATACAGCAAGAAAGGGAACACAAGCAAGGAGAGTGGGAGAGGGAGAAGCAGACTCCCCGCAGAGCAGGGAGCCCAACACGAGGCTCAATCCCAAGACCCTGGGACCATGACCTGAGCCGAAGGCAGATGCTTAACAACTAAGCCACCCAGGCGCCCCTAAAAAATTTTTTTTTAAACAATAATTTTTTTAAAAATTTATTTAACAGAGAGAGATCACAAGTAGGCAGAGAGGCAGGCAGAGAGAGAGAGAGGAGGAAGCAGGCTCCCTGCCAAGCAGAGAGCCCGATGCAGGATTGGATCCCAGAACCCTGAGATCATGACCTGAACCAAAGGCAGATGCTTAATGACAGAGCCACTCAGGCACTCCTAAAAAAATTTTTTTAAAATAGTAAATACATTAGATGACACACATCGTATTTGGCAGCAATGTCTGTAATCGAAAATTCTGGAAATATCCTATATTTCTGTCAATAAGGGACAAGAGAAAAATATTGGGTACATCCATACAATGGAGATCTACGTGGCTGTTAAACAAACAAACAAATCTATGTAACGATATGGAAAGAGCATGAAACTATACTAAATGATAAACGCAGAGTGTCGAGCAGGGAGAATGTGATTGTTTGTTGAGAGTGTGGGTATGTGAACAATCATATACATACAGAAAAGCTCTGCAAGAACAGATCAGAATCCAGGGAAAACTGAGGGAAGCTGAGGGCACTGGTAGAAGAGAGATGAGCATTGGGAAACCTCTTTCATACCTTCCAAATTGTATACAATGCAAATATATGACCCTGGTTAAAATGAAAGCTTTAAAACACTGGAAACTAGGGGTACCCGGGTGGCTCAGTCGGTTAAGCATCTCCCTTCACCTCAGGTCATGATGTCGGGGTCCTGGGTTCGAGCCCCACATCGGGCTTCCTGCCCTTCCCCCACCCCGGCTCCTGTTCTTTCTCTCTCTCTCTCTCAAATAAATAAAATCTTTAAAAAACAAAACACTGGAAGCTAAACAGAACCTCCGTGTAGGCCTGATGTAACTGGGAGGCAGTCTGCCTTGTCCATTTCAACCCTCTTCCCTAAGGGAACTGACAGCACAGTGAGACAACTAAGGGACTTCCTTGGGTCCCTCAGGAATCAGTGGTGGCACCGGGAGATACTTCTGTACCCTTGTTTGTATAAAGTAAGTGACTAAAAACAGGAAATCAACCAACCATGGCCAAGGGCTCAGGAAGGAAGCTGTGTTCACTTCCCGTTGCTACTGCAACCAATTCATAGACTTCATGGCTTTTCTGAGCTTCTAGTGCCCACCTTTCCTCCTGGGCTTTATTCCCAGCCAGACAATCCAGGATAATCTCCCCAGCTCAAGGTCCTCAACTCAATCACATCTTCACAATCCCTTTTGCCACTCAAGGGTGAGGGCATGGATATGTCTTCAGGGGGTCATTACCCAGCCAGCGCCGGGACCCTCACACCAGACAGTTTAACGCATTTCTGGTCGACAGACAGTTTAACACATTTCTGGTCGACAGATCAGGTGGAGGCTTGTGGACATGAACCAGAGTGAGGTCACTCATTGCATTCAGGAAAGAACTGCAGGGAAGAGGCAGCCAGCACGACCAGGGTTCTAGGGTAGACAAGAGTGAGAAAAGACAGCCAAGGTGAGCTCAGATGATAATCTGTCTATGCCCTCTGGACCCTGGCCTCCCTTCCTTCCCCAGGGCCCAGGCCATCCAACATTCATGTGCAGGAAAATAAGAACCAGTTCCCTAAAGAGATCCAGCTCTCCGAGAGTCTGAGATGCTAACTAGGAGGCATGCTGGCTTCCAGAAAGAGCCAGTCCTACTCCGGTGCTTGCGGAGGACGGAAGGGGCAGCCCACAGCGGTGCTCCTGGCCTCTCATTGCCCCCCCTCCCCAACCACATGTGAGGCCAGACTGAAGGCAAGCCCCACACCCAGACACAAAGCTGCCATTCATGCCCCAGCTCAGGGCAGAGCCCTGGAGGCAAACAGTCCAGCATTTATAGCAGGAAGCACAGCCCCATCGCCTACAGACACAGTCCCTCATCTGAGATTGGCAAGGAACAAGCAAGGATCACCAGACAGGACCCAGTCGAGGTGTGCACACCGTAATCACGTGGACTTTTTTGAAAAGTACTGACCAGTTCCCTGGTATAGATACCCCATTTTCAATGTCTGAATTTTTGCTGGTTATTAAATGTAGGGGTAACATCTCCCCCCCATAAGAATTCTGCATGGGTAATTTTGTGTATTTTCTAGAGTGTCACATCAAGAGACACTTGATGTCCTAGTGTCCCACTCTTGGGGATACCGTTTGATCCTTTGGTTAAGAGGGTGTCAGCCAGAAACTGCCCCCCACTAGGTAGGTACATTTTTCCCATTTGTAATGAATAAATCATCTGTTGGGTAATAATTCTGGACTGTTCTCCAACATTTTACCAATGGTTTTAGCATCCTTTGATGATCCAATTATTTTACTGGGGACCCTCGATGGTTTTGTTTGTTTTGTTTTTCTGATTTATCTACAATAAGCTGTATTATTTGTTGACATAAACTGTTTAGTGCTTCTAAACTTGCATAAACTATACAGGCTGCACCTGGCCCACAGAAGGTGTTTAATACTGCTATCGATTTAAAAAATCATCGCTACAATTCGTTATGCACAAACAAACCTGCTTCATAAATCAGGCCCCCAAACTCTTCAAGCAATCAGGCCTGACTAAACTGACATCAGGTCATTTATAACTTCTGTTCCACTAAGTATATATTCCTCTCCGTAGACGCTGCGAAGCAGAAATATCACGTGATCGTGTTGTACCATCCTGACCTTGCTGGGACTCTCGCAGTACCCTGGATAGGGTATAATCATTCTATAGCCTTCTAGAATTGGAAAAAAAAAAAAAAATCCGGACCCCAAACCATATAGCCCTAAGCCTTTCAAATAAGGGACTGTGTGTGGCTCTGTATTAAAAATACCAGCAATAATAAAATAATTTTACAACCCACAGTAGAAAATGCTTCCTAAGGAGTTGGTACAAGTGAGAGGTCACCTTTCTTTGGGGCCGTAAGCGCAGGACCTCGCACCCTCCTCACGATGGCGCTGTGGTACCTCGCTGAGGCTCCTAGCAGAGGACACCTGGGGAACCCATGCTCCAAGCCTTGCCAGTTGTGTGACCCCCAAACACGAGACTTGCAACCCGTGCAAAGACCACGTAACTCTGGGCCTCAGTTTCTCGTGAGAGGCGTCCTTGGGGTCGCGCACAGAAAGCATTTAGCGCAGCGCCTGCTAGGAGCGAGCGCCTGGGGTAACTGGGCCAGGCAACAAGGCCTGGCGTTCAGAAGTCTCGCTCTGGGGGCGCCTGGGTGGCTCAGTGGGTTAAAGCCTCTGCCTTCGGCTCAGGTCATGATTCCAGGATCCTGGGATCGAGCCCCGCATCGGGCTCTCTGCTCAGCGGGGAGCCTGCTTCCTCCTCTCTCTCTGCCTGCCTCTCTGCCTACTTGTGATCTCTCTCTGTCAAATAAATAAAAATCTTAAAAAAAAAAGAAAAAAAAAGAAGAAGTCTCGCTCTGGGACAACCCAGGTCAATCTCTTGATTGAGGTCCCTTGGGCGATCTAGGTCAATCGGAACTGGGGCGGCCCAAGAGGTCGTGATAGAAATGGGGGGGGGCATTCTTACTGATGCTAAACTTAGGATTAATTGGTTTGTCTACTGTTTAAGGGAGCGGGCGGGTTTCCAAAGTAGGGACACACGGGTTGTCGCTGCCGCTGCCGCAGACAAGTCTGTGTGGGAGAGAGGGTCCCCTTAAGAGCAGACCTGGGCTTCTGAGACTCTTTCTGCTGAGGACACAGCGCAATGCGAGAGCATCTCTGTGGATAGGCACTTGATCCAGAGTTGCAAATCGGGCCCAAGGTCGGAGTCACAGCTATGCCATTTACAGCACTGGCCAGATGGCGGGAGAGACGTTTCCAATGGCGGAGGCGGCTGCAGGCAGGAGGCCGGCACGAGAAGGAAACAAGATTTGCGGGGAGGAGGCGGCTGGGACGAGGCCCACGGCTGAAGCTCTCGGGGAGGTGGACCTCACCCCGCGGAGGTGGCTGGGGAGGGCACGAGGATAGGGTGCCAGATCACAGGGCGCCCGGCAGCAGGTGCCCACGTGGGCCAAGTGTAGGCTCTCCCAGGGGCGGGGAGCAGAGCGCGGGGGCTGCGTCTCCTCCCCGCCGGCCTCGCGGCAGCTGGGCCCTCCCCCGGCGCCCGCAGCCTCACGGATCCCGCCCCTGCCTACCTCCCGCCCGCCGCAGCCGCCTGCCGGCCGATCTCCCAGCAGCCGGCCCCCGCGTCCGCCTCGGGTCGTCAACCCCCCGCCCCCGCAGAGGACCGACTGCCCAGACCGCGTGTCTCGGGGCTCCCTGGGCGGGGCCGATCCCAGGGAGCCCCCTGACTGCCTCCCAGAGCTGGGTGGGGAAAGGGAGCTTAGCCCGCCGCCGCCTCCGAGCTGGCCGCCAGGTGAGCGCCGGGACAGGTAGGGACGCAGGTCGGGACCCGTGTCCGGTCCCCACTCACTTCCGCCCCAGACCCTGTCGGGAGGGGCGGGTCCCCGGGAGTCCCGTGCCCCAGACCCCCTCCCCGGGCCCTCCCCGGGTCCCAGGCTCCGCCAGCCAGCTGCGCCCCTTTAAGCCCAGAGTCACGCACACGTTTGAAAAGCCCCAGGTGGTAGGGAAAGGGCTTTGCTTTTAGAACGGGTCCTCTGACGCCCACGCCTTGCACCCCGTTGCTCCTCGGCGGAGGCCACCCTGGGATAACCCCCCCCCCAAAAAAAAAACCGTCCCCGATCAACACGTGTACACAGCAGCCAGTGAAAAGGCCAGACCACTTTTTACCAATTCTGGTTTCTGTCTCTTCTGGCTGGCGGCCCCTTCGCAGAATCCGTGAATCAGAAGTCTCCGAACACCGTGTCTTGATTTAGCAAGTTTGTTTTTAGCTGCGGCCGCTCTTCCCAATTTAAGTTTTGTTCTACTAAGTTAACTTTTCCAAGTGTTGAGCAGTATCTTGTGACGCTCTGTGTCCTGTTCTTTATGTCTGGATCCTTCAGCTTAGCGTCTAGTAACTAACAATCTGGAAAGACAGCGGTATTAGAAACCTACTTTTAAAATAAATAATTTTTTTAAGTGCCCCGGTATGACATAAGAACAAAAGACGAATAAGGCAGACAAAGCTCCGCATCAAGCAAAGCCCTGAAAACAGCACCCCACCCCCGCGACCCACAGTCAGTTAAAATGTTATGGGATTAAATGACTTTTCAGAAATGGCCAAAGTAATTGTGATCTGTGGTGCGTTTTTTTAAACCTTTGCTCCTTGTTATTCCTCTGGTAGTTCCTTACATCTTTAAAGCAAATTCTGGGCTGATTTCTTACTTTGTCAACTTTTAGACAATGTCCAGTAATCCCTTACTAAAAATAGATGGAGACAGCTTTCCTAGTGCCCAAGTTTCCCTCCTCCCTGGATAATCACACATTCCTTGTTGTTTCTCTGTTGGCTGCTTTTGTAACATCAAACAAACAAACAAACAAACAAAACCCACCTTTTTAAACATGTTCCTTATTCCATTAAATTTTTGTTGTTGTTGCATTAAATATTTATAGGATCTTTTGACTCCCCATTTTGTGAGGCCTAGCTGAGGAATCCGCTTTAATAATGTTTTTATATTTATTTAAATACTAATTTTTTCACCCAATGGAGTCATATATGTGGTTCACAAATAGAAATGAGTCTACCTTTTTTTTTTTCTATTATAGAAGTACTGTCTCTTTAAGAAAATGGAAAGGTCAGTGTTTTAGACATAGAAGGGTTAGGGAGACATGACTACCCTCTGCAGTGTGTGAGTCCCCAATTTTGTCAGAAAAAGCTACAAAAGACCTTTTTGAGACAATGGGGGAAGTTGTTCATGGACTGAATATTAGATAGCAGAATGGATTTCTTTGTACTGGGGTGCCTGGGTGGCTCAGTGGGTTAAAGCCTCTGCCTTCAGCTCAGGCCATAATCCCAGGGTCCTGGGATCTAGCCCCAGGAGCCCCACATCAGGCTCTCTGCTTGGCGGGGAGCCTGCCTCTTTGCTTACTTGTAATCTCTGTCAAATAAATAAATAAAATCTTTTTTAAAAAAAGAAGGAAAAGAAATGGTGTTAAGTGGTAATGTAGACCTGTAGTGCCCCCTATTCTTTCTGTTTTTATAAATTTTTTATTTAAATTCAATTTAGTTAACATACAGTGTATTATTAGTTTCAGGGCTAGAATTTAGTGATTTGTCATTTGCTTATAACACCCAGTGCTCACTACTCCTTTTTTTTTTTTTTTTAAGATTTTTTATTTGTGTATTTGACAGAGAGAGAGAGCACAAGCAGACAGAGGGAGAGGGAGAAGCAGGCTCCCTGCTGAGGAGGGAGCCCAATGCAGGGCTCGATCCCCGGACCCTGAGATCATGACCTGAGCCAAAGGCAGGCACTTAACCGACTGAGCCACCCAGGCGCCCCTACCCCTTACTCTCTCTCTCTTAGAAGATGCACCTTGAAGTATTTAAGAATTCATCAAAGGACAGAAAGCAAATATGGCAAAACGTGGAACATACGGAGATATTCATTTTACCATTCTTTCAACTTTAACATGTGATGAAACTTTTATGGTAAAATCTGGGGAAAATAAGACAAGGTAGAAACTAAGAAAGGGGGGCGCCTGGGTGGCTCAGTGGGTTAGAGCCTCTGTCCTCAGCTCAGTCATGATCCCAGGGTCCTGGGATGGAGCCCCCCCGCATCATCTCTGCTCAGCAGGGAGCCTGCTTCCCCCCTCTCTCTCTGCCTGCCTCTCTGCTTGCTTGTGAATTCTGTAAAATAAGTGAATAAAATCTTAAAAAAAAAAGAGAAACTAAGAAGGGGATCAAGACATAAATACAGCAGGAACTCTGGAGTCCTGCACACCCAGGTTCACATCCCAGCTCTGCTGCTCGCGTATCACATGACCTTGGGTCCGTGGCTCTGCCTCCCCAAGCCTCAGTTTCTCCAGCTGAAAAATGGCAGCTCCCTCTTGGAACTGTTCGTGATATTTCTTTTTTTTTTTTTTTTTAAGATTTTATTTATTTATTTGACAGAGATCACAAGTAGGCAGAGAGGCAGGCAGAGAGAGAGGAGGAAGCAGGCTCCCTGCTGAGCAGAGAGCCCGATGTGGGGCTCCATCCCAGGACCCTGGGATCATGACCTGAGCCGAAGGCAGAGGTTTTAACCCACTGAGCCACCCAGGTGCCCCTGTTCATGATATTTCTGTGAGATTTTGTAAAGCCCTCGCTTGTGTGTAGAGCAGTCATGGGCAGTTAACCACATCTATTAGTGAAGGATTTTTCTCAACTATCATAGTGTGCTATGCTAACATCATAACTACAGCTGGGCCCTTCCTTCTATTCTTTTAATCTAGAGATAGATTTTTTTTTTTTTTTAAGTAGTCTCCGTGCCTAACGCAGGACTTGAACTCAGAACCCTGGGATCGAGCCCTGAGATCAAAAGTCAGCACTCTGCTGACCGAACCAGCCAGGTGCCCTGAGATAGATTTTGAACTTGGCATTTCTTTTTCCTTTTTAAAATTCACCCAATGGCTCTGATCTTGACATTGGTCATTTTTTGCCCTGCTGTGTTTGGTCCTGACTTCCTAGGCACGGGTCCCCTGAGCCCCCATTCCTATAGCTGGGTTTCGGTGACATCATGATTCTGATAGGGAGGTGAGGTGCACGCTCCAGTCCCACAGCTGGGCATGATCTACAAACATAGTAATGATGTCTGGGGCCAGGCCTTGATTGTGCTTAATTTACCCGTAACCACAAAGAGGTGGGAATTATTGGAAGTCCACAGTATCTGACCTAAAACTTTGGGGCCTGGATGTTAGACTTTCTGAATGGGAGGCAAGCCCTGGGGAACCGATTCTGAATGTTACAGAAGACCCGTGGTGGGACTGGGGAGCGCCGTAATCAAACACACTGGTATTTTCTTCAGTTGAAATGCATGTTCACACTCAGTGAGATAATCAAATCTCACATCAGTTTGACTCCTTTCTGCCACCGAATGGGTCTGGGAACGACTTCTGGTTTTCAGACTTTTTGGCCCTGGAGAGAGGGGATGGGTACCTGCCCATTTCTCATTTTATGGAGAGGAAATTCCACTCAGAGAGGGAAGGCCATTTCCCCAAGGTCATGAACAGGAGTTTGCAGTGGGGCTGAGCCAGGGCTGACTGACCATAGAGAAGCTGCAACGTTCACCTCTCCCCAGTCCTCCACCCCCCCTCATGGCCTGTCACCAGCAATTCCCAAAAGCAATGTCCCTTGCTCGCCTTGTGATGCCTTCTCTCCCAGAAATATCACTGCTGCCTCCTGGGAATGAATGAGATGATGCACAGAAAGAATTTTCCAGAGTGCCTTGCACAAAGAAAGCCCTTGGCAAACGTGAATTGTATTTGTGCGGAGATGCGATGAGACCATTTCCTTCTTGGGTTCAGTAACATCGGTGGTGTTTATCGACAGCATTAATATTTTTTAAATTATGAAATAGAACATCCATCCGAACAGGAAAGTATATAAAACAGAGGCATACATCTGTGTACATCTGCACATTGTGAAATATGTAACCGGGGCCCAGGTCAACCGCAAGGACATTGTTAGCCCCCGGAAGCTTCCCCGGGTGCCTCTGGTTAATAGCCTTCTCCGTCCCGTGGGAGGGGACCACTACCCTGACTTCTATAATACTCATTTTGCTATTTTGCTCTTCTTTCTATGGTTTTAGCACTTGTGTGTACGTCTATAAACAATATTTGATTCGATTAGCCTGTTTGTGAACTTTCTAAAGGTAGTGCCATTAGTGTTGAGCAATTTACCATTCAAGCCAGGAAATTTTGGAAGCAATAGGGGTCACTAATTACCCTAATGACCCTGGGACAATATTTGCGGTAGATGGGGACTGCCCCAGGCAACTCAGGCTGTCTGGTTGTGCTAGAACTCACACCTTAGGTGCCTGGTCGCGTCTGGTGTCTCTCACCCCAAATGAACCTTTGGAAGCTCATCCGTATCGTTGCGAGTGTTTGTCGTTAACTCCTGTTTATTGCTACGTCACGTACCGTTCTGTGACTCCCTTAATTTACCTCTCCATCCTACAGTGGATGGGCATCTGGGTCCTTTCCAGACTGGAGGTATTAGAAACAGTCGTGTCATGAATATTCTAGTGGTGTTTGCTGCCTCTGGGGTCGAATTGCTGGGTCATGGGACAGGCGCATTTTCAACTTAGGTAAAAAAATGCCCATCTAGTTTCCACCGTGACTAGACCAGTGTATCCTCCCATCAGGACCATAGGCGAGTTCTCACTGATCGCATTTTAAGTAAACTATGGTGACAGTCTGCACTAGTCGGTTGGTTTTTTTTTTTTTTTTTTTTAAAGCATATGCTTTATGACATGTGACGTTCATTGCATTTAAGTTAAAATATACCAAAAAGCCAAAGGAAATTTACCTCCCGCTTTATGCATGGCCTTGACCCAGACGGCACTTGGGTCATGGAAGGGGTAATAATGAAATGGGGGCAGAGGGCACCTGGGTGGCTCAGTGGGTTAAAGCCTCTGCCTTCAGCTCAGGTCATGATCCCAGGGTTCTGGGATCAAGCCCCACATCAGGCTCTCTGTTCCGTAGAGAGCCTGCTTCCTCCTCTCTCTCTCTGCCTGCCTCTCTGCCTACTTGTGATCTCTGTCTGTCAAGTAAATAAATAAGATCTTAAAAAAAAAAAAAAAAAGAAAGAAAGAAAGAAAGAAATAGGGGCAGAGAAGTAGAGAGAAGGATCCAGAATCAGCTGTTAGCGTGAGCCATGAGAGACTGTACCTAGCCTTCACCCCTCCACCAATTTTTAACAATTCTACATTTTAAAGATTATTTGCGATTGACCTTTGTAACTTCAAATTTTATGCTTCACTTCTAACTTTTTTATTCTGGCAACTTTTGATTCCCAGGATGGGAAGGAGGTGAGCCAAGCCTCTCGGTCTCCCCCGCCCCCCACCTTCGTTTCCCATCTTTTGTTACTTGTACATTTATTTTCACAGTGTCAAGGTTGATAACGTCTACAGTCTGTTCTGTTACCATATTTAAGTCTTAGAGGCTTTCACTGTCGAGTTTCCAGGGTTTTTGTGACAGCTTTAGTGAGATGTAATTTACATACCATGAAAGTCAGCCCTTTAAAGTGTACAATTCGGTGATTTTTAGTGAATTTACAGGGCTGTGCAGCCATCACCAGTTTTAAAGCGTTTCTCTCACCTCCAAAATATCCCCTGTGTCTATTTGTGGTCATTTCCCTGTTCCAAGCCCAGCCCCAGGCGACTACTAATCTTTCTGTAACTTTAGATATGTCATTTTTGGGCAGTTCATATAAATACATCATACAGTATGTATTGGCTCTTTGGGTCGGGCTTTTTTCACTTAGCATGCTGTCTGGGGGTTCATTCATATTGTCGTGTGTACCAGAACTCCATTCTTCTTCTTGCTGACCAATGTTCCATTGTATGGATGGACCACATTTTGTTTATCCATTCATCAGTTGATGGACCTTTAGATTGTTTCCAGTAGATAATGCTGCTATGAACGTATGCACAAGTCTTTGCGTGGACGTGTGTTTTTGCTTCCCCTGGTTGTTTTTTTTTTTTTTTTAAAGCATATTCTTTATGACATGTATATGTATATGACAGTATAATGGTAGAATTGCTGGGTTTCATGGGAAGCTTATGTTTAACCTTTTTTTTTTTTTTTTTATTTTCGTGTTTTAAAGAATCTGCCCCCACTGTTTTCCAAAGTGGTTGTACCATTTTACATTCCAGCCAACAACATGTGGCGGTCCCGGTTTCTCCAGGTACTTGCCAATCTTTTGAACAATAGCCATTCTGGTGGGCATGAGATGGTGTCTCATTGTGATTTTAATTTGCATTTCCTTGATGACTAATGACGTTGAGCATCTAGTCATACGTTTATCTTTGGCAAAATGTTTCTTCGGATTTTTTGTCTATTTTTAAATTGGTTTGTTTGTCTTACTGTTGAATTTTAAGTGTTCTTTATATATTGTGGATATGAGTCCTTTATCAGGTATATGACTTGAAGGCATAGTCTGCCAATCTATAGCTTCTCTTTCCATTTTCTCAATGGTGCCTTTTGAAGTGTAAAAGTTTTCAACTTTGGAGATGTTTTATTAATCAGTTTTTTCCTTACATGGATCACACTTTTGGGCTCATAGCTAAGAAGTCTTTGCTTAACCCAAGATCATGAGATTTTTCTCTTATTTTCTTCTAAAAATGTTATGGTTTTAACTCTTACATTCAGGTGTATGGCTTATTTTGAGTTATTTGTATATGGTATGAGGTAGAGGCCTAAGCTCATCTTTTTCCATGCAGATTTCCTATCACCAATGTTGAGAAGACAATCTTTATGCTAAGAGACCGGATCTTAAATGTTCTTACCACAAAAAAGAAATGATAATTAAGTGACATGATTAGAGGTGTTAGCTACTGCTGAAGTGGTAATCACACTGCAGTATATAAATGTATCAAATCAACACATACACCTTAAATTTACGCAATGTTATATGTCTGGTGTATTTATATACATAGATACAATCTTTTTCTCCTGAAAAACCAATAAACAGTTCTATCTAAGGTGAACACCCCTAGCCTCCAGGTCAAATAGATTCTTTTTTTCTTGCCCTTTATCAAACGAACATAACATGGATACAATTAATGTATAGCATATTTGGACCATGACTTTCTTTTTTTCTTTTTTTTAAGATTTTATTTATTTGAGAGACAGAGATCACAAGTAGGCAGAGAGCAGGCAGAGAGAGGAGGAAGCAGGCTCCCCGCTGAGCAGAGAGCCCGATGCGGGGCTCGATCCCAGGACCCTGAGATCATGACCTGAGCCAAAGGCAGAGGCTTTAACCCACTGAGCCACCCAGGTGCCCCGGACCATGACTTCCTTAAGCAGTTTTTTGTTTTTCCTGAAGTTTGTCATAGCTTTAATTTTTTCTTTTCTTTTCTTTTTTTTTTAAGATTTTTTTTTTAAAGTAATCTCTATACCAAATGTGGTGCTCGAACTCACCACCTAAGATTGAGAGTCTCATGCTCTACTCACTGAACCAGCCAGGCAACCCTTTAGTTTTTCCCTTTTGAGAAAAGTATTTTCAAAAAAAAAAAAAAGAGAGAAGTATTTTCCTGTTTCTAACTTATCCAATCTATTTTTGGGAAATTTTTTTCTTCTAGAAGACATTCTTCCTTTTATAATATCCTATTCTTACTGTGTTTTGAATATCTTCTCTAATCTAAGTGTATTCAGGGCCAGCTACATAATTTGCAGGGCCCAGTGCAAAGTGCATATGTGGGCCCCTTGTTTAAAAACAATTGAAAATATCTCATTGACAACAGCAGAGCATTACAGCAAGCATGGAACCCCTGCAGTGCAAGGCCATGGTTGACTGTGTAGGTCACATCCCTGTGAAGCCTAAAGCCAGCCTTGTGTACTAATTTCTTTATGTCTTCCTTTGGCCCTCTGAACTGCTGTCTTTCCTCTGGGGTTCACTATAGTTCTGCCTGTTTACCGTAATACTTCTCTCTCAGGCTGCTATTTTTCTTCAAGCATCTGGTGATCCTTGCTTGTCCAATCACATTTTCAGACAAACAAGGGGCTTTTTCAAAGTCACTGGTATGATGGGGCACCCGGCTGGTTCAGGTGGTAAAGCATGTGACTCTTTTTTTTTTTTTTTTTTAAGCAGGCTCCCTGCCGAGCAGAGAGCCCGATGCGGGGCTTGATCCCAGGACTCTGGGATCATGACCTGAGCCGAAGGCAGAGGCTTTAACCCACTGAGCCACCCAGGTGCCCCAAAGCATGTGACTCTTGATCTTGGGGTTGTGAGTTCAAGCTCCGCATTGGATGTAGAGATTACTTAACAAAACAAAAAAAAATTTTTTTTTAAGTAACTGGTATGAAATTTGGGGCTGTTATAAATATAGTCCTGATTTCCCACTGGCCTCTTTGTCCAGATGACCGAGAACTCTATGTTTTGAGACAGCTCTTATTAGTGTTAGCATGGAGGAAGCCAGTCTCTGCTGGGAGCTCAGTCCCAGGTGCCAGGATGGGAAGGGCTACACTCGGGGACACCAGCAGCCTGGGCACATCTCAGAGGCTTCATCCAGTTCCTTTAGAGAACTGTCATCCCGTATGGTTTTGTTTTTCTTGGGTGTGAATGTTGGGCAGCCTGAGATCTGTGTGGCAAAACATGAAGGTGGGAAGAGAGGGAGCAGGGAGCCCCAAGGCACAGTTTTTTTCAAAGATGGACTAACCTCTGTCCTCACTCTGCCCTCTCACTCCTGACCTGAATGCCTACCCTAGCCTGCCCACCCCCTGCCTTGGGACCCCTGACTGTGGGTCCAAAGCCTCTGGAGGTCCTTGAGGCTTCCTTTTCCCCACTTTGAGTTCAGTCCTAGGCCTGACACTTCTGTATGCTTTCTGTCTTTCTGAAATGTAGTGACATTTCTTTCTGGTTGATGGGCTCCCTTCCGTTCACTTTGTTTTTTCATGCCTTTGCTGTCCCTAGAGAGGATACCCTTTGAGAGGGAGATCAGACTGCCCAGATTCCAATCCCCACTCCACTTCTGACTTCTATGTGGCCTTATGTGAGTCATTTTGCCTCCCTGGGCCTCAGTTTCCTCATGGTATGAAGATCAGCTGGGATAAGACAGAAGTCACAAAAAGGCCACACTCATTCAATTCCTGAGTATGCAGATCAGTCTTCTCTGGGCCATACTGTGCTTTCATTTTTCTTCTTTTATGCATTGCTAACATTGAAAAACTGGGTGAATCACATAAAAACCGGGATTTCCAGTTTCTATTGAAAAACTGCAAGATGTGGCCAAAGTGGGCCCATCTTCCTACTTGGTGGTAAATTCGCCAGAGCACAGCCTTCAGGCTCGCTGCACCCTCTGATTCGCCGGCTTCCACCACTCCCTGTTTTCTTCCACCCAGTGGCCTCATTTAGGATTGTCGTAGCATTTGAACTTGGTATTCCTGGGATGCTATTGACAGAGCCTCTAGCACAGGACCAGGCACAATATGACTGTTACTATGAGGCCAGCCAGGGCTAGTGGTGTGAGTGGGGGCTCAAACCCAGCCCTTGTTCTGATTGCCAGGCTAAGCTACCCCAGAGCCACATTCATCCAGCAGGGATGGTTTAAAAAAAAAAAAAGAAAAATCTACCCCAAACTGGGTCACCTGGGTGGCTCAGTCCATTGAGTGCCAGACTCTTGGTCTCAGCTCAGGGGTTGTGAGATCGAGCCCCAGTTCAGCCCAGCGGGGAGTCTGCTTCTTCCTCTCCCAGTGCCCCTCCCGCTGCTCATGCTTGCCTGCCTGAGTTCTCGCTCTGAAATAAATTAAAAATTTTAAAAAATCTACCTAAGGGGTGCCTGGGTGGCTCAGTGGGTTAAGCTTCTGCCTTCGTTCAGCTCAGGTCATGATCCTAGGGTGCTGGGATCCAGCCCGAATCTGGCTCTCTGCTCAGCAGAGAGTCTGCTTCCCCCATCTCGCACCCTGCCCCCCACACCCCGGCCTGCCTCTCTGCCTACTTGTGATCTCTGTCTGTCAAATAAATAAAATCTTTAAAAAAGAAAAAAAATTCTACAGAGACTAATAAAAGCTAATACAGGCCCTGGTTATCAATAGCTCGGTCTGCCTGCTTGAAGGGGAAGCCACACTCAATCTTTGAACATGCAAATAATTCTAAAGAGCAAAGAATTTTGATCTTGTCTGACTGCTGATTCTTATGTAACCCATATGTTGCAGGTTAGAAACCACAGCAGCAGCACAATTCAAGAGCAGAGGCTTAAAATTAATAAGGGAAAATGTCAGGTAGAGGAAACTCTCCCGAAGGCATTATAAACAAGCCATTCTGTCAAAAATTAAAAAGACAGTTGACATAGCAGGTGCTGGCAACGGCATGTCTCCTCCATTGTTGATGGGAAGGCAAATGGCACAACTGTGCTGAAAAAAACTACTGCGTGTTTTCTTGTAAAGTGAAATATACACTTACTCTATGGTCCAACAATTTCAGTCCTAGGTAGTTACTCACGAAAAATGAAAACATATGTCCACACAAAAGCTTGTACATGAATGTTCATTGCAGTTTTATATATATTTTTTAGATTTTGTTTATTTATTTGACACAGCAAGAATATAAGCAGAGGGAGAGGGAGAAGCAGGCTCCCCCCCCAACCCCGGCACGGAGCCCCGATCCCAGGACCCTGAGATCATGACCTGAGCTGAAGGCAGACATTTAACTGACTGAGCCACCCAGGCGTCCCAACAGCTTTATTCATAGTAGCCCCAAGCGGGAAACAACCCAGTGTCCATCATGGTGAATGGATAAACAGCTTGTGGTTTACCTGTTCAATGGAAGAGTACTCAGCAATAAAAAGGATCAAACTCCTGGGCATCTGGGTGGCTCAGTGGGTTAAGCCTCTGCCTTTGGCTTGGGTCATGATCTCAGGGTCATGGGATCGAGTCCCATGTCGGGATCTCTGCTCAGCAGGGAGTCTGCTTCCCTTCTCTCTCTTCATACTTGTGATCTCTCTCTCTCTGTGTCAAATAAATAAAAATATTTTTTAAAAGATTTTATTTATTTATTTGACAGAGAGAGATCACAAGTAGGCAGAGAGGCAGGCAGAGAGAGAGAGAGGAGGAAGCAGGCTCCCTGCCGAGCAGAGAGCCCGATGCGGGGCTCAATCCCAGGACCCTGAGATCATGACCCGATCCGAAGGCAGAGGCTTAACCCACCGTGCCACCCAGGCGCCCCATATTTTTTAAAAAATAATAAAAAATTTAAAAAGGATCAAACTCCTGATTGATAAGTGCAACAGTGCGGGGGATCACACAGACGTTACCCAGAAGGAGAGAAGACACAGGAGCCTCGACTATATGTATCAGAATCCAATCAGGAGACCAGAACCACGTAGTAATTTGGAGGGAGAATATTTAATATACAGAATTATTTTTCTTAAAGATTTTATTTATTTATTTGACAGACAAAGATCACAAGGAGGCAGAGAGGCAGGCAGAGAGAGAGGGGGAAGCAGGCTCCCCACTGAGCAGACAGCCTGATGTGGGGCTCTATCCCAGGACCTTAAGATCACGACCTGAGCCAAAGGCAGGGGCTTTAACCCACTGAGCCACCAACGTGCCCCAAATATACAGAATTGTTAATTATAGCAGGGAAACAGCCACTAAGAAATAGAGAATGCTAAAGAATATGGAAATAGGAAACATAAGGAGCAACAGAGCTTGAGGAAGATGACAGTCCCAGACCCTGACCTCGTTTGAGCACTCTTGGAGGAGGCTCACAAAGGGCAAAGGAGGCCCTCTGGTGCTGCACCTTGAACTTGATGGAAATGCACCCGCTGGAACTTGCCAGAAGTCCATCCTCTGGGATGCTGGGGAAGCTAGTACATAAGGAAGGGTCTCTCTCCAGGCTCTAGGAAATCGCCTGAGCTGGATGCAGCAAGGGGCTGGCTGCGGGGTGCCTCTGACTGCGGGGCACTGGAGAGGCCTGCACACTGCAGGAGGGGGGCCTGAGAAGCTTTCTGCCCTGGGGGAACCAAGGAACCAAATTTGGAAGCTGAAACAAACAAACAAAAATATCTTCTTGTAATGTTCCTCTGGCTCCCTCTACTGGAAAAACTCAACATGTCAGCCGGCACAGGAAAAAGATTTAAAAGGCCAAACTCCGCAGTTTGGCAACTTGGAGCTGTCAGGCAGACTATTGACGATTGGCACATTATAGAATTCCACTTATTCCATATTCCATCTATCCCAGAAAAGAATGATTACAGTGACAGAGAGCAGATTAGCGGTGGCACTGGGGTGGAAATCGGTGGGTAGGAGGGACAGGGAAGGTGTATCAGGCTAAAAAAAATATGTGTGGGTATTGTCACTGCCCCTCTTAGGAGTTAGGGTCTCTGTGTAATTATTTCAACTTTGAAAATTTTCATTATACAGTCCCAGGGAGATAAAAGACCCACCTGTGGAAGATTCCGTGTCTGTAAAGCCTATCAGAACCCATTTGTGGAGGGCAAGGAACCTCTGAGGGTTTTCAGGACGTGGGTCTGCTGCCCCCAGCAGGACAGGTGGTGATCAGGCGCTCCCACTAAAGGCAGATGATCTGGGTTCAAATGCTGATTCTGCTCCTTCCTGGGTATATTGTTTGCCTGATTCTGAAGTATCACTCCTCATAGTAAGTCTTCCGTGTTCAGTCTTCCATCTTCATAAAAGAAGTTAGTGAAATGACAAGTCAAGTACAAAAATGTATCCGTATCACAGCAAGTGAAAACATACGTTGATAAATATATACGGGTTACCCGTAAGTTAGTCTAATAGACTATGAGCTGATAAAATCAATAAAATTGTTTTTTTCCCATCAACTAAAAACTGCTAAAATTAATAAAGATGAAAACCCATACAAATTAAGTCATAAAATCAATGAAGCCCAAACACCGTATACAATGAAGACCATGTAATGAATCAGGAACCTTGAAGATGACATTCTACTATTTCGTCTGTGTCAGAAGTGTGCTGTAGCTGGAGAGACCGTTTGGATAGAGAGAAGAGCCTGCGGACCGAGCCCCAGCTGTGCAGGCCCCCGGCTGAGTCTTCCGGACCCAAGAGCTGGGGGCCGACCCCACCCCACCACTGCTTGAGGCCAAGTGCACGCAAGCCCCAGAGAATGCTGACCCGTGTGCCCGGCAATTCCCAGAGCCAGAAGAAAAAAAAAATCATAAAATAATGGTTATTGTGAGTGTACTCCAGCAAAACACCGTGTCAATGGTATCATCACTGAGTCATGGAAATATTTTGGGGCAAAGTTTTCCAGTCACTATGGAAAGGTCTCTGGTCCTACACAATTTGAGGAACTGCTGGAGAGAGAGATAAGCTAGCTTACTCGTTTCCAGGGGTGCCTTTATTTTGAATAGAGCCGAATTTTGTTTGAGAACTCTGGGGAGGGCTTTCTGGACATCTTTTTGTTCCTTTCCATGGATTCCCATCTCTTTTTATTGTTACTGTTTTTGACTAAACCTTTTACAGAGAGTACCTAAGCTGTACAGCCTGATGAATATTAACAAGTAAATACACACATATAGTCAGCCCTCAGGTCAGGAAAGAGAAACAAAAGTGCTTTCTACATGAGTATACCTCTGCCTGGTTAGATTTTTTAAAAGATTTTGTTTATTATTTATTTGACAGAGAGAGAGAGCACAAGCAGGGGGAGAGGCAGGGAGAGGGAGAAGCAGGCTCCCTGTGGAGCAAAGAGCCCGATATGGGACTCAATCCCATGACCCTGTGGTCATGACCTGAGCAGAAGGCAGATGCTTAACCGACTGAGCCACCCAGGAATTTTTTTAAATAAATAATAGATAAATAGACTGAGCATCCCTAGAATTTTTTAATAGATTTTTTTCCCTTAAGATTTCATTTATTTATTTGAGAGCGAGCATGGGAGAGGGGAGGGACAGAGGGAGAGGGAGACGAAAACTCCCCACTGAGCCCCAACTCGGGGCTTATCCCAGGACCCCGGGATCATGACCTGAACCAAAGGCAAATGCTTAACCGACTGAGCCACGCAGGTACCCTGTGCTTGGTTAGAATTTTTAATGCTGCCTGAAATTCTCTTGGCAGAGAATTTTTTTTAAGATTTTATTTTTAAGTTATCTCTACACCCAATGCGAGGCTTGAGCTCACAACCCTGAGATCAAAAGTCACACGCTCCAACTGAGCCACGTGGTCACCATGAAATAAGTCATCAAGTCATCGACCACAATCTCAAGATGCAAAAGATGCCAGAGATTTAAATAATACCAAAGAAATGTATTACACCAACAAAAATACCTATAGTCGGAATATCTGTAACATGGAAGACATCCATGTCCATCAGCAGATAAATGAATAAGCAAAATGGAATATTATTCAGCCTCAAAAAGGAAGGGAATTCCGACACGGGTTACAGCAGGGATGAACCTTGAGGACATTACGCTAAGCGAATAGGCCAATCAAAAAAAGACAAATGCCGTATGATTATTCCTATTCTGTGAGTTACTTAGAGTAGCCCAACTCCTACAGACAGAAAGGAGAAGCGTGGTTATTGGGGGCAGGTGGGGAGGGGCGTGGGGAATGACTGATTTACTAGGTTGAAAAGAGTTTTGGGGATGGATGGTGCTGATGGTGCAGATGAATATATATATATTTTTAAAGATTTTATTTATTTGACAGAGATCACAAGTAGGCAGAGAGGCAGGCAGCGGCAGGGGGGGCGGGAGCAGGCTCCCTGCTGAGCAGAGAGCCCAATGCAGGGCTTGATCCCAGGATTCCGAGATCATGAACCTGAGCCGAAGGCAGAGGCTTAACCCACGGAGCCACCCAGGTGCCCCGCAGATGAATATATTTAAAACCACTGAACAGTACACTTAGAATGCTTACGATGGTAAATTTTTTTTTATGGTTTTTTTTTTTTAAGATTTTATTTATTTATTTGTCAGAGAGAGAGAGGGAGAGAGAGCGAGCACAGGCAGACAGAATGGCAGGCAGAGGCAGAGGGAGAAGCAGGCTCCCTGACGAGCAAGGAGCCCGATGTGGGACTCGATCCCAGGACGCTGGGATCATGACCTGAGCCGAAGGCAGCTGCTCAACCAACGGAGCCACCCAGGCGTCCCAACGATGGTAAATTTTTAAAAAAGATTTTATTTATTTACTTGAGAGAGAGAGAGAGAGAGCACACACAAGCAGGGGGAGGGGTAGGGAGCAGGGAGCCCACCCCAGGGCTTCATCCGAGGAGCCTGAGCCGAAGGCAGATGCTTAACCAACTGAGCCACCCAGGGGCCCCTTAGGATAATAAAAATCTTATGTTATGTGAATTTTACCACCCAAAAAAAAAAAAAAAAAAATGGAGATAAAGAATTAGCCTTATGGAACAGGCAACAAATAAAAATAAAGTCGATTTTGGAATTTAAAAGTAATAATAAACCAGTAGTCAGTACTTAAAAGTGGCATGGTTTTAAAACAAACAATCAAAGAAACCAAAGAAACGCTATTCCTGAATTACATTTCCTACGTTCAAAGGAGATAAATACATTTCCTAGGCAGGATGTGGGTAGTCAGGATTTGAACCCAGATTGGTCTGCACCTGCAGTCAGGACACCCACTGTTTCTCCTCGGGGGCTCTTTTGGGATTTGGGGCAGGAGCGTGCCCTGTGGAAGGTACCCATCCCACGACATGCAGGTCGCAGAGCCTGTCCCTTTTAGCTAGTGCTGCCTCACAGACTACTCAAAACACAGCAACCTAAAACTATAACCTTTATTTTATTATTTCATGCCTCTGGGGAATGGCTGGGCTCAGCTTTGCAGTTCTTAGGGGCTTGTGTGCAGCGCCGTCTGACTGTGGCTGGGGCTGGGTCATCAGAAGGCTTATCCCCCACTGTGTCTAGCCCCTAGAATGGGACTCGAACAGCTGGGGCTCCCCAGGCACTTCTCTGCCTTCCCTGGGTCTCTTCAGACTTCAGACTCAGCCAGACTTCAGCGGTGACTGGGGCTGGGGTGTATGTGGTGTGCGGTTTGCTTGGGCTTCTGAGAGCAGACTGTGGGCAGCTCTCCAGCTCCTCGGTTCAGGGACTTGACGTTGGTAGCTTGTGATCAGTCACAGTAGGTGTATTTACCTAGATGTCAGCCAATGCTACGAACCCAGAATCTTTTTTTCTCCTGGAGAGCGAGCTGTTAAATGTTGAGCAGCACTCCACTGGACTCAGGGCTCCCATGGCACACGTCCCGAGAGAGTCAGGTGGTGGCTGTTGGCTGTATCTTCTTCTATGACCCAGCCTTGGAAATCCCTTAGCCATGTCACATCTATGGCACTCTGAAAGTTGAAGCGGTCACAGAGGTCTGCCGGCGTCAAGGAGAAGGGTGTGGGCAGTGGAGAGTGGTCAAGTCCTAGCAGACCATGTCAGATAAGCTATCTTATTATGGCTGCTTTGGTCGGCATAGCATTGTGGGTCCTAGAAACTGTATATCATTAGCACACCCAGTCACTGTGCCAGCCACCAACATAGCTGCCCCCCAAACACACACAGTCCCAGACACTCGGACAGCAGGGCATGTCATGCCTTACCTGTCCCATACTGACCCAGCCAGTGGTCGGCATTAAGCCATGTGGACGTGGTGGCCATGAGGCTTCTTATGGCCCTCAGCGGAGCATCTCAAACAAGGATTTTGTATATTCACGGCTCATAAGGTCCTTGTTCCTTGGTGAAGCCTGTCTGCTCTCATTTTGTAAGGGGGCCACCCCAGCTCCAGAGATCCCTTGTTTGCCAGAAACCAGCACAGTCTTAAGGCAAGCCAAGCAAGGGAACCACACTCTGGTGAGTTTCATGTCCATGACAGGCAAACTGGTGGACTTACTATTAAATGGCAGCTAATTCCTAAGGCAATTAAGAACCACTTGGGGGGAAAAAATTACACCCTGTTTCTTAAAGCCTGTCTTATAACCAGTCACTCTGCATCAGGGTAAAGGGGGTGTTCTGACGTTTTGCCATGTCCGTGGATCACTAGCCTGATACAAGTTTCTTTCTTCCTTCCTTCCTTCCTTCCTTCCTTTCTTTCTTTCTTTCTTTCTTTCTTTCTTTCTTTCTTTCTTTCTTTCTTTCTTCCTTCCTTCCTTCCTTCCTTCCTTCCTTCCTTCCTTTCTTTCTTTCTTTCTTTTTCTTTCTTTCTTTTTCTTTCTTAGATTTATTTATTTATTTGAGAGAGAGAGAGCAAAAGCAGGAGGGGCGGAGGGAGAAAGAATCTCAAGTAGACTCCATTCTGAGAGCAGATCCCCGACACAGGGCTCGATCTCACGACCCTGAGATCATGACCTGAGCCAAAACCAAGGGACAGATGCTTAACTGACTGCGCCACCCAGGCGCCCCTTAACAAAACCTTATTCAGCTTATTTAAAAATAATAACAACTGTCATGAGTTGAGCATTTACAGACATTAGACAGCATAACAAGCATTAGATCATTGAAGTCTCTTAACCCAGGGCAGCCTCCTGTGATGGTTTTGCCCATTAAACAAGATGATGGGATTCCACGAGATGCCCCAGCTCTAATGGTTAGCCCAGTGGCTTCATAAAGGCCCAATAAATGTCACCAGATGAAAACACTGTAGCTAAATGCTGTTCATCATTCTTTTATGATGTGTAATAATAATAGCAACTAACATAATTTAGTGTTCAATATTAATATCCCTCTTATTTCTGAGGCACCAGCGATTTTTAAGTGCTTTACAAATATTAACCCATTTTGTCCTTAAAACAACCCCGTGCAGTAGGTACTGTTAATATCCTCGTTCTCAGAACACGGAGAGATTAAGGGACACGCCCTTGGTCAAAGAACTAGCTAGAGGCAGGGCGGGAACTCGAACCCAAGCCGGCAGCATCCAGCCATGAGGCATTCATTGCCAGGCTGTTCCACCCCAGTGGGGAAGATGAAATGAGTTTCTCACTAGGTCTGAGCCTAGTCACTCAGTTCTCCTTAAATAAAGATGTTTCACCTTCCTGTGCCTCAGTTTTCTCATCTGTGGAATGGGTTTCTGAAGTGATGATTTGTTGGTTCATTCACTTAACATCTCTTCATTGCACACTTATTATGTGTCAGACACTGGTGTGGACACTGGTACCCAGTATGCAAAGCAAGCAACAGACGTGCCCTCATGGTGAGCAAGGTATAAAGTAAGCACCCTGCTGGCTCAGTCAGTAGAGCGTTTGACTCTTGATTCTTGGGGTCGTGAGTTTGAACCCCATGTTGGGTGTAGAGATTACTTTAAAATAAAATATTTTTTAGGGGCGCCTGGGTGGCTCAGTGGGTTAAGCCTCTGCCTTCGGCTCAGGTCATGATCTCAGGGTCCTGGGATCGAGCCCCACATCAGGATCTCTGCTCAGTGGGGAGCCTGCTGCCCCCCTCTCTCTGCCTGCCTCTGCCTACTTGTGATCTCTCTCTCTGTCCAATAAATAAATAAAATCTTTAATAAAATATATTTTTTAAAAAGGTATTAAGTAAATTACATATACTTATGTGTGTGATGTATTAAGAGGTGATGAGAGCTTTAGGGAAATATACAATAAGGAAAAGGGAAGGGGGAGTAGGGGGTGGTCATGAGGCCCTGAAATAGGGTGGTTAAAGATGGTCTCATGGAGAAGCTGACATCTGAACAAAGACTTGAAGTGTGGAGGCGAGCATAGAAATCCTCTGAATCCAAGTGGAGGGAAGAGCCTGTACAAAGGGCCTGAGGTGTGCAGGCTCGTATGGCTGGACAGAGCGGGTGATGGGGAGATTAGGGCAAGCAGGTGATGGGGACAGACTGTGTGGGGCCTTGTGGGCCACAGTGAGGACTCTGCCTTTATCCAGAGTGGGATGGCAGCCCCCCCGGGGTGGGGGGTTTCCGAGCAACACAGGGACAAGACCTGACTCAGGTGCTCATACTAGTGAGTTACTAGTGAGTTACTAGTGGCTGCTAGTGAGTTACAGACGACTGGGGAAAGAAGCAGAAAGACAGTGATGGGCCAGGAGGGAGGTGTATGAATGGGTGAGATCCCCAAGGGAGTGAGTAGTGGTGGAGAATACAGGAAGTTTAAACACCAGTCTCTCACATTGCCAGATCAGACGGAGGGTGAACAGCCAGAAACTCACTAGGAGCCACCAGGCGAATGGAAGGGGTCCAGAGTGTATCGTGGCTTGGAGCTAAGTGAAGTGGGAGTAAACTCAGTGTGTCAGTGTCAAAGTGAGGACTGAACCCTGACTTTGACTTAGCACCTAAAGGGTCATTGGTGACCTTGACATTTCAGGGCAGGGGGCAGAGCCTGATTAGAGAAGGTTTAAGAGAGAACAGAAGGAGAAAATTTGGAGGCAGAGACTGGTGACAACTTTTTTGAGAAGTTTTACCGTAAAGAGGAGCAAAGAAAATGGGGCCATAGCCGGAAGGGGAGGTGAAGTCAAGAGAGAGTTTGTTTTCACAGGAGGGGGATGATACTGTGTGGGCGGCTGAGAATGATCGAGTTCGGAGGTGGAATCCAAGGCGCAGGAGACAGCGAGAACCGTGAGACTGTGACCTGGAGTGGGCGGAAGGGGTGCGAGCAGGTCACACAGAGGGCTGACGTTTTCAGCGCAGTCATCGTGGGAAAGCACAAGGCCCCAAGGCAGGTGGGTGGTAGACAGAGTGGGCACCTGTGAAAGTTCACTTCTCATCGCTTCTAATTTTTTTTTTTTCTGCAAAATAAGAAGCAAAAGGAGAATGAAGAGGTGGAAGGAGGTGTGATGAGCTAGGGGTTGGGGGAGAAGGTGTGAAGGAGTTATCTAGAGAGAGGAGGAGCCCGTGGATAACACATGTTACCTGATTGCCACAGAGCATTCCCAGCTTGAGGGTCAAGTTCACAATCTGATAGGGAGACCAGCCAATGGAATTGTGTGTTCTTCAGTCACCTCAAACTGGGTACTGGGCTGGATTGAACCAGGGTCATGTGTGGGAGGAAGCCAGTCTGGGGCACTAGAAGAAAGGAGCTGGAGAGAAAAGGGGTGAGGAGTGGAGAGTGAGCTAGTTGCCTGAGACTGAGTTTCTCGAAGAGTCTGTGGTCACCAAGAAAAAGTCTAGGTGTGACCATGGAAGGGAAAGGCTGAGAGGAGAGCAGGTCAGGGAGCAGAGAAGCAGGTGGCAGAAGGAAGGATCATCTGTCTGGATGTGGAATGTTGAGAAGAGCAGCCTGAGTGGCTGGAGGCCTAGAACTAAAATCATGAAGTGAGTAGTGAGCTGAATCAGCCCGTGATGCACAAGGCAGGGCAGTAACCCATCTACTCTGAGGACACAGCGATCACAGCTGGGGGAGTTTGGGGGAGGAGGGAAGAATGGTCTGGAGGCAGTACCAAGGAGCAAAGATTTAACCACTTGGAAGGGCGGGGAGGGGGGGAGGAGGGCGTGGAACAGGACTGGGTTTTGGTTAAAGTGACAAGAATGTTCAGTGAAGAGATTTCATGAACTGAAGACAGTTCATGAATTCCAAGGCCTGAGAGGTTGGGACAGGCTGGGGTATGGAGCGGTTTTTTTCTGTGCTCACGGTCATATGTGTAGAGTGCTTAGCCTGACACAAGTGTACCGGCCTGATATGGAAGCCAGGGGTTAGCAGTCCCCGGGGAGTCGTGGTTGGACCAGGGCCCCTCTGCTCGAGGGGGTAAGGTGAGAAGCCAGTCGCCTTCAGAGCCAACTGGCAGTAACTCGGTGCCCAGTTTTCACGGGCCGTGGTAGTCCCGCGGTCCCCACTGGAGCTGGTGGGGCCATGGTCAAGTCCCAGGGACCTTGTGTCCTGGGAGAGGTGAGGGAGGCCTAACTGCCCTGATCTGGTGACCCCTCTCAACCCGCAGGTCTCTGGCGGCCCGAGATGGGCGCCCGGCCCTCGCGGCGGCGGCTGCCCGCGGACCCGCCCCTAGCCCTGGACGCGCTGCCCCCGGAGCTGCTGGTGCAGGTGCTAAGCCACGTGCCGCCGCGCGCCCTGGTGACGCGCTGCCGCGCAGTGTGCCGCGCCTGGCGTGACGTGGTGGACGGGCCCACCGTGTGGCTGCTGCAGCTGGCCCGCGACCGCAGCGCCGAGGGCCGCGCACTCTACGCGGTGGCCCAGCGCTGCCCGCCCAAAGGCGAGGACGAGGAGCTCCCGCTCTGCGCCCTGGCGCGCTACTGCCTGCGCTCGCCCCTCGGCCGCAACCTCATCTTCAACTCCTGCGGAGAGCGTGCGTACGGGGGCGGGGCCGGGTAGACCGAAGTGTTGTGTGGGATGGGGCGTCGGGCCAGGCAGAGTGGGCGTGGTCTGGATGCACGAGACGGGGCGGGGCCAGGGCAGGAACCAAGGGGGCGTGGCCGAGGGAAGAGGCTCCTGTGAAACTTGCCCGCGGGTCTGGGAAAGAGATGGAGTGGGTGGGCGGGGCCAGGTGCTGTGGGCTGTGGAGGACGACGACGTGGATGGGCGACCCAGAGCTGGACGAGCCAAGGGCCCTGGCAGGAATGACTCAGACTGGGACTGTAGACTCAGTGAGCCGGGCTAAGGAGGGAGGAGTCAGGAAAGGTTGAGGAAAAGCTGAGCAGGCGCTGGCGGGGGCGGAGCTTGCATAGAACTATAAAGTTGCCCTGAGGGCCGGTGAGGAGGGAGAAACCGAGCGATTGAGCGGGCCCAGGGCGGGAGACAGAGGGCTTTGGTAGGAGGGGGTGGGGCCATGATGTCACAAGCCCGGGGCGGGGCCAAGGAGAAGCCGAGCAGATGGAGGGAGCTGAAGAGAGAGCTGGGGGCGGGGTCGAGTGGAGCTGAGGAGAAGCTGAGTGGATGAGCAGGGCTGAGTGACGTGGGTGTGGGGTGGGACGAGGAGTGCCGGCGGCCGGGAGGCGGGGCCTGGGGGGGGGTGGAGAAACCGGGGGTGGAGCGCGAGTGGGAGGAGTTTGTGGGCGGGGCAAGCTGGATGGTGGCGGTCTGTCCGCTGGGCGAGCTGCAGGTGAATGCCTCGTTTTCCGACGTGTTGTTATCCCAGAGGGTTTCAGAGGCTGGGAGGTGGAGCACGGCGGGAACGGCTGGGCCGTGGAGAAGAACCTAACGCTGGTGCCGGGGGCTCCTTCCCAGACCTGCTTTGTGACTTCTTTCCAGTGAGTTGCCCTTGAGCCCTGGGGCAAGGGCCGGGAGGAGGGAGAGGGACCCTACCCTCCGTCCTCATCCTCACCCTCACTCACTTTCATCCTCTCCTTCCCTCATTCATTTATTCAGTGAGTCAGATAGTTGTCAAATATCTGTTGAGGGCCTGCCAGCTAGCAGGCACTGTTTTATATGCCAGAGATACAGGGAAAATTCAGAAATGGGGAATTCCGAAAGGGGCGGGGCGAGACATTAAACACATAAACAGTAAAATAATGATGACAACAAAACAACAAACCTTTAGAGGACTTACATATAACTGCTTTACGTATAACTCTTTGAATCCTGGCAACAGCCCTGTGACATGGACAGCCTTATCTCCATTTGTTAATAGGAAACAGGCACAAAGGGTAGCCAACACCAATAAATGGTGGCGCTGGGATTTGAACCCAGGTAATCTGGCTCCAGAGCTACTGACTGCGACAAATTCCACGAAGACATCAGAACAGCTGACGGATTGATTTATTCTCTTTATTCTCACACTCCATACCCATCGTCCTCCCTCCCTCCCTGTTCAACCTATACCCATTGTCCTCGCTCCCCCCCCCCCCCCCGTGTTCAACCATTCCCCTGTGGCATTATCCAACTTTCTAGTAGTTGCAGTATATTAGGAGTGGAAGTGATGTCTCACTGATGTTTTAATTTGCATGTTTCGATTTACTAATAATAAAGCATCTCTTCGCGTGCTTGTTAGCTTTTTGCATTCCCTCTTTTGGAAATCGCCCATTCATATTTTCAAATTAGGGTTGATGTCTCATTCTTGCTGATATACAAGAACCCCTTGTGTATCTTAGATGTTAGCCCCTTGTCCATCCTGGAATCTCTGCCTCTACCATCTGTATTAACTGTGTCCATGGTGTTCTTCGTCATTTTCCTATGATCAAATTCTTCTTTGCTTTAAAGACTGTTTTTGAAATTCTGCATGAAAAAATCCTTCCCTACCCTTAGATCCTAACAGTATTCTCTCATAATCTCTTCCAGTAACTTCACAGTTTTATCCTTCACATTTAGATCTTTAGATGGCATATTCAAATCAGGGGATTTGAATCCACTGTTTACAAAAGTGAGGGCAGACCATAAGGGATACTCCATGAACCCCAGGCTAGCAACGGAGAGGGAAAGGGTCATTACTGGCTGGAGACCTGACAAGGATAAGGGGTGGAAGCAGTTCCTGAACCATAGACAGGGAAGGCTGTGAGGAGAAGGGCACACGGACCTGTGCCCTTTCGTGGGGAGACACAGCAGTCCTACACTGATCCCTTGGAGGGAGCTGGGAGGCTAAATAACCCGGTTTTACTCTCCTCTCGCCCTTCGCTCTCCTGTTAGCGCTCCCATTGGCTGACCCAGCAGGAAGGGGAGGGTAGGGGAAACTACAGGCAGTTCAACCTTAGCCTTTGGGCCTCTGCACTTTATTAGGAGGCTCCAGAACTCCCTGCTCAGTGTGGGCCTCCATTTGTACTCATGTTCCAGTCCCCACAAATACTAGAGACATACAAGTCAGCCTTCTGGAGCCCAGAGCCTGGTGGAGAATGGGGGAGGGATGGAAGAGGCCAGTGGGCATGCCCGGCCCATCCTACATCTTGTCCAGTAGAGCAAACCCTGAGGGGCTGCTGCTTCAGACAGGGTTGTGGAGGGAGGGGGGCTTCTTGGAGGATGTGATTTCTGGGCTGTGGCTTTCTGCCTTATCCCTATACCATCTTCCCCTTCCCAGATGGTGCTTCAAGAGGCAGCTTGTAGACTTGGTGATGGAGGGGGTGTGGCAGGAGCTGCTGGACAGCGCCCAGATCGAGATCTGTGTGGCCGACTGGTGAGTCAATAATGGCAGCCCGCCCCCAGCACCGTCAAGGGCCGGCAGCCGTGCTGCACAAGGGGTTCCTCCGTGCCCTCATCAACCCCCTGGCCTGGCCACAGCTACTGTGTGGTGAGGCTGACGGGGGAGGGGATGCTCTCAGTTGTAGAAGCTGGGAGGGCAGAGCCTTGATGAACCCAGAGGCCCCCGCTCTGCACTCTTCCCTCTCTCCCTTTAGCAGACCCCAGGGCTGCTGACATGGAGGCCACTGACTGGCTTGGTCTGAAACAAGGCACCCCATCTCACCCACGCCACCCTCATCACCCACACTCAGCATGGAGCCTAAGGGCCTGTGGACACCCAAGTCCTCAGGAAGGGTTGGAGCACTGTGCCCTGAGAACTGGGACTCAGAGGGGCAGAGTTGGCACCAGGCACTGGTTCCAGAGCACCTGGTTCCTTCACAAAGCGCTCAGCCTCCTCCTTCAAGCTCTTACTGCTCCACAAAAAGTCCAGTTTCTTCCTGGGGGCTCTGGCTCCTCCACCAAGATACCCAGCCTCCTCCTCTTCCAGTTTGTGGTTCCTCCCCAGACACCATCCTCCTCCCCCTCCATACACACACATCCAAGCCCAAGCCCCTAGAAGCCACCCCAGGAGCACCCAGTCTCCTCCCCACAAATTCCCAGGCCCTGACTTCTCCATACACAGTGTGGGGTGTGTGACCCGCATCAAAGTAAGGGAGGCTTGGCCCTCAGCCTTCCTCCTCCCACCCCCATGACCGGGTGGGTGGCGAGGGCATCAGGGCTCACCACTACCTGGCAGGTGGGGTGCCCGAGAAAACTGTGGCTGCATCTACCGTCTCCGGGTCCGCCTCCTGGATGTGTATGAAAACGAAGTGGTCAAGTTCTCGGCCTCACCCAACCCGGTTCTTCAGTGGACGGAGAGAGGCTGCCGACAGGTGGGTCCATCCAGCCTGTCTTCCAGACCAGCCCCAACCCGCGCAAAGACACACCCCACCTTCCACCAGCTCGGATTCCCTTCTTAGCCCTCCTCACGGCTGGAGGTCTCTAACAATAACCACTAACAATCACGGAGCCCTTACTTCACTCAGGGTGCTCTTCCGAGAGATTTCACCAGCTAATTCATTTCATTAGCGGAGCACCTACCATGTGCTGGGCACTGCCCTAAGGGCTTGGGATGCAGTGGTAAGTCAAAGTCCTTGCCTCTGTCCCCATTCTAGAGTCGAGGAAACTGAGGCATACAAACTTAAGTGCTGGCCTCAAGTCCCACTAAAGCACACGGGGGCCTGTGCTGTGAGTCATCACCCCTGTTATCAAAGTCACCTTTGTGGGGCACTTGTGGGGCTCCGTCAGTTAAGTGTCTGACTTGATTTGAGCTTGGGTCATGATGTCAGGCTCCTGATGGAGTCTGCTGTTGGAGCCTGCTTATGATTCTCTCTCTCTCCGCCCTCCCTGCCTCCCGCTTGGGAGTGATCTCTTTAAAAAAAAAAAAAAAAAAAATCAAACCTTTGAGGTGGCTTCCTTGTTTCTTCTCCTGATCTCCTTCTCTCTATCCCTCCCTCCCCACCCAACACACATCCAGAAAGATCCCATTGAAAAGTGAGTCAGATCACAAGACTCCCTTGCTTGGAACCCTCCTAGGGCTACATCTCAGAGGAAAAGCCAAAGTTTTACCAGGCAGCTATAAAAAGGGATGAAATGCGAATCCATGTTCCAACATGGATGAACTCTGACAATGGGATGCTAAGTGAAAAGAGGCTAGGCACAAAAGGCTACACACTGTAGGACTGCATTTATGGGAAATGTCCAGAAGCAGCAAAGACAGAGAGAGAAAAAGCAGATAGAGGGGTGGTTGTTAAGGCTAGGGGGAGGGAAGAATTGGAAGTGACAGCTAATGGATATGAGGCTTTTTTCTGGGGTGATGGAAATGTTCCAGAATTAGAGAGTCGGTCATAGTTGCATGACATTGTGAAAATACTAAAAACCATGAAGTTGTACAGTTTTAAATGGTGCATTTTTTAGGTGAATATTATCTCAATTTAAAAAAAAATGTTGCAAAGGATAAGAAAAGCCAGAAGCCAAAGTCCTTCCATGGCCCACAAGGCCCCACATCATCTGCCTTTTACCTCCTAGACACTGCCTTCTGTTCTCATCTCTGCTCCAGGCACACTTCTACCTCAGGGCCTTTGCACTGGCCGCTTCTCTGTTCTGTTTTTTTGTTTTTTTTGTTTTTTTTTTTTAAAGAGAGAAAGTTTTTGTTTGTTTTTTAAAGATTTTATTTATTTGTCAGAGAGAGAGAGCAAGCACAAGCAGGGGGAGGGGTTGAGGGAGAAGGAGGCTCCCTGCCAAGCAGAGAGCCTGACATGGGGCTCCATCCCAGGACCCCGGGATCATGACCTAAGCTGAAGGCAGATGCTTTACCAGCTGAGCCCCCCAGAGGTCCTAAGACTTCCTCTGTTTGGAACACTCTTCATCCCGATCCCCACATGGCTTCCTCCCCGCACTCAGGTCTGTGCTCAAATGTTGCCTCAGTGGTGCCCTTGTTCACTTACTGTACAACCCCACCCCCTTACCCCTTACCCCCCCAAACTGTCTTCAGTGTCTGAATCCCCTGCTAGAGCAGCAGCTTCCCCTGGCCAGGGCCTTTCTGCTTTCCTCACTGCTGTATTCCCAGTGCCTAGAGCAAGGCCTGGTACCTCACTGGTCCTTGGGGAGTGCCTGTTGAGGGGGTGGAGGAAGGGAAGAGCCCACAGGCCCTCACCCTCCCACTCTCTCTTCCCATGCAGGTGTCGCATGTCTTCACCAACTTTGGCAAGGGCATCCGCTACGTGTCTTTTGAGCAGTATGGGAGGGACACACGTTCCTGGGTAGGGCACTATGGCGCCCTGGTGACCCACTCTAGTGTCAGGGTCAGGATCCGCCTGTCCTAGCCAACTGATCCAGCCTTCCAGAAAGTACTGCTGTCTGCTGGGCATCATCAGTCAAGGGCAGTTTTGAGGTTGGGAGCCTGGCCGGGAGCCGGGTGCCCATGGACAAGTTGGGGTCCCATGTGGCCCCTTCCCGGCGGCCCTCCAGAGAACTGCTCTCACTGCTCTTTCGGCATGGTGCCCACGTGCTGTGCAAGAAACCATGGATCCAACCAGGCTGCTCACCACTTCCCCAGCTTCCCAGGGTGGGAGAAGTTACTCCCAGAGTAACTCAGAGATGTTTACTTTGCTTGCAAATTGTTTTCTTACACATGTGGATGTCAATTGGCGGACCGAGTCACAAGACAAAGGCCAAACCAGGATTTGTAACCGTGGGGGAAAGTCACTGACCACCCAGGACGGTGACTCCTGACCACATGTTTGTGGGGTAAGCTGGCAGGGAGCAGAGCTGTCCTTGAGGACAGACTGTCCCGCCTAAGGTCTGCTCCCTGAGGTCACCAACAGGGGCGTCAAAGGGGAACCGTTTCCTTAGTCTTCGGAGTCTCTGGGACTCAGCTGTGGGGCCTGTGTGACCTGCTCCAGCACCACCCATCAGGCCTGCTTTTTGGGCCTGGTTGATGCCGTTTCTATCAGAATTCCCAAGTCCCTGCTGATCTGCAAACCACGTCCCTATCCCACCTCCTGTCCCTACCTCATGGGAAGCTCCCCTCCTGCTGGCCAACAGATTCCTTTTCTCCACGCCCTTGCATTCAGGCTCCAAGAGCAAGGCGTGCCACAGGGGAAAGCACTCGGGCCTGCCTCCCTAGTGTCTCCTGCTCTCTCCCTGGCTGGGCACGGCCAACCAACTAGCTCAATAAATATATCCAAAGTTGCAGAACAAAGAGGGAGAGTCGGGATTCAGACCCAGGTGTGTGTGGGTCTGAAAATAACTGAGAGGAGCAGCTCCCAGGTGGCCAGCAGCGCACCCCCTCTGAGCCTCCCAACACCCCCAGCACAGATGAAGAAGCCGGACAGCCGGGCTGTCCTTGCCCAGATCCTGGGCCTGTGGGAAAGGGAAAAGGGCCTCAGAGCCGCCTAGCAGACTCCAGAGCTCCCCCACAGAGTAGCCATTGGCAGGTGTTCTGTACTTAGGGCCTCGGATTTCATCTTCACCAAACCCAACAAGGGGGATATTGTGAGGAGGGCTATTTTCTGGAGCAAACAGGCCCATCGGGGATGTCCGTGGCTAATACCACGCAGAGGACAAATACAGGAAGGGTCACACCACAACCAGGGGAGTGGGAGGCGGTCTGTGTGTTTATTGCCACCCCTTCCCAGCAGATGGGAATACAGGGCCCTGTCCCAGCAGAAGAGGTCCTCCGAGCCCACGCTCTACACACAGAAGGCAAGGGTGTGGACAGAGGGGGGCTTTTACTAACTCCACCCAGAAGCCCTGCGGGCAAGCGGTGTTCTGGATGGAAGAGGCAAAGGCAGGATTTGCACCCAGGACCAGGTACTTCCAGAGCTGGAAGAGCTTCCCAAGGATACCGCAGGCACCCAGAGAGGAAGGTTCTGGTTCCGGGGGAACCCCAGCCTGCCGCGGCCCTGCCAGTCACTTCTTCTTCTGCACATGGCCACAGTCGTACTTGCCACGCACAACAGTCAGCTTCACGCCGGGCAGGTCCTGGGTGCGGCCACCCTGTACCAGCACGACGTGGTGCTCCTGCAGGCTGTGGCCCTCCCCGGGGATGAAGCACACGGCCTCTCGGCCGCTGCTGAGCCGCACGCGGCAGCACTTGCGGTTGGCTGAGTTGGGTTTCTTGGGCTTTCGGATGAACGTGCGCAACACCACTCCCTTCAGCTGCGGCCGGCCGGCTGTGGGGCCTAGAGGTGGAGGCGGCCTCTTGGGAAGCCCTCGGCGGTGCATCTGGTTCAGGGTGGCCATGGGCCGGGTGGCCAGGGCTAGGCCTGGAGACACACAACCGGGAGGGGAGGCTGTTACCCCAGCAAATGGGTAAGAGTTCTAGGCACAGTTCCAAGCACTTTCCCAGGATGTACTTGTTTCCGTCTGGGGGTAGTCACAAATAAGAGTAATAACACCTACGTGTCAGGTTCTGTTTTAAACATTTAATGTGAATTAGCTCCTTTTATTCTGCAAGGAAGGCACTGACTTTAGGGCTGTTTGCAAACAATAAAAGCGAACAGATTCACACCACGTCATGGACTGGTCTATGCCCTGTACCTATGTGAACTCGCGTCATCCCTACAGCAACCCAATGGGGTGTTCGGGGGAGGTGTCCCTCCTCTAACCCCCATGAGCAGATGACGTCCCCCAAACTGTTACGGACCCTCTCCTCCCTGCTCCACTGCATCCCTTTGGTCCTGTCCAGCCTCGTCTACTGAGCCCTCCTTCTCCCTCCTATAGTCTGGTCCCCACATCCAGCCAGAGGGACCCTGTGGACACGGGGGTCAGATCAGTACCCCCCTTCCCTGCTCAGAGCCCTCTCTCCTACGGTGCCATCTGACTCGGAAAAGCCAAAGTCCTTTCCGTGGCCCAGGAGGCCCCAGGTGCTCTGCCCCATCACTTCCCTGACCTCCTCTCCCTACTTGCCCCCTTGCTCATCATGCTCCAGCTGGTGTCCCCAGACACACCCAACAGAAAGGGGACCAGTGTGGCTGCAGTGGAGTAAGAAGGACAGTTCAGGGAGGGAATATATTTCCAAGGCAGACTGACAGATTTGCTCACGGATAGGATGTTAAGAAGATGCCACCATAACCAGCTTCTCTTGAGCAAACATTTACCGAATACCTACCATCTTGGCCCCAATAATGGAGGCACGACGGTGACAGAGATGGCCCTGGACATACCCTCTTGGAGCTTCCAATTCAAGACTCTAGGTTCATCCCTTTCCTGTCACTAGCACAGATGCCCTTTTACACCCAAACTTTACACTCCCTCCCTATCCGGGGGGGCCTGGCTCTATTATCCATTTTCGTGTTACCTTACATGTCAAGTTACACAGAATCCTCAAAGGGGTGAGATGTTGCTAGAAGCCTCTTCCTAGTGGTATGCCCTTGAGCAAGACTCTGCCTCAGTGCCTCAGGGTCCTCACCACATCACAGGCACCAGAGTCACACCTCCGCCTTGAGTATGGTGTACGAGAGGTTACAGTGAGAGATGCGTGTCAAGCTAGCCCAGAATTCCCTGGCAGAGCGCAAGCCTGTCACGGGATCCTTAGTGAGTGGCAACCAGAAAGTGCTTAATAAAATCTGCAGAGTGAGTGACTGAGATACTTCGCAAAGGATCTGGCCATGAGAAGCCTATGTCTGCAGAGCCCATAAGAACAAATAAAGCATCCCTCTCCTTGTCTGGCGCACACTAAGACCAACCCTTTGCTTGGATGTCTCACCCACGGGAGATTATTAAGTATTTGCTGAAGAAATCAGAAACTGAACCAAACTCCCGGTACCCACCTGACGATGCATAGTCGCCCCCAAGGCAACGACTTCCCACCTCTTGCCCTTGCAGCCCGAGCTCCGCTAAAACCCACCGTGCATCCGTGCCTCCCAAACTTAAAACCCCGATTCCCCCCAGGGCTGCGGCAGAGGAACACAAGTCCCATAGGGAATAACCCTCGTACAGCGGCGTCTCTGCAGCTCAAGTCCCCAACTTACCATAATTTAGGGACGTGCTGAGGCCACGGAGAAGGCCGGACCAGAACATCCCGCCGCCTGAAGGGTCCCTGTGTTAGGGGATGAGAGAATCAGGAAGGAAAAGGGGAAAATGGCCGGAGTCGGGGAAGGGCCCCAATTCTCCCCATCCCGTCCTCAGAGCCTGCGGATTAAGTCCAAGGAATTTCCTCTGATAGTTTGACTACAATCCATGCTGCGGACAGAAATTCTCCCCGTAAATTTAGTTTCGCTCTGAGTAGGCTCTCGGGCACCTAGCAACCTCCCTCCCCCACCCCCGACATACAGGAGGAGAAAAGAAACTGAGGACAGGGCCAGGGAGATTTCGGGAACCCGAGGATTTCATATCAACTTCACCGACCCTAGCAGGGTCCGCAGACACGCTGAACCGGCTTCAAGCCACTTCCGGAGGTCATCCCGGCAGGGATTGGCTGGATCTGCCTCTCTTGCACTGAAGGGGCGGGACACAAACAACGATTGGTCAAAGACACAGTCAATCTCGGTCAATTTTTCTAGTCGGACTGTGTTTGAGGCACGAGAGGCGCGGCTGCTTTGCAATTGGTCTAAACGCGGAGTGGGCGGGACGAAGGGTGCGTAACTCCTTGTCCCCGGTCCAAGATGGCTGTGTCCATGGTGCGGCGTTTGGGGTCTTTGGTGGCTGGTTGGGGTCTTCGGCCCCGGAGAGGCTGCGTCTGCAGCCATAACCCTAGGAGAACTTTTGCCACGGAGAGACGAGACCGGAATCTTCTGTACGAGCACGCGCGCGAGGGTTACAGTGCACTCCCTCAGCTGGACATGGAGTCGCTGTGCGCATGCCCGGAAGAGGCTGCGCGCGCCCTGCAGCTCCGCAAGGGGGAGCTACGGCCAGAAGACCTGCCGGCGATCGTGAGTGCGCTTGCGTGGGCCATTGGCTGCGGAGCCCAACTGGGCTTGCAAGATACCTCCAGCAGGGGGCGACCTATTACGGGAATTTTAGTTCCTTCCCCAGTTATTAGCCGACGTGTGCTTGGCAGGCATACGTGTGCCAGTTATCCACGGAGTGCTAGGGCCCTGCTATCTACACACCCATTATGCGTTCCATAAAGCGTGGTGAGTACCTCCTCTGCGCTTAGGAACTTACTCCAACCTCATGCCAGGCTTAAGATGACAAAAGAAAATGGGGGGAGGGGGAAGAAACTAGGGGACAGGGAGGTGAGTCAGACGAGGGTGGAGGGGTTTGGCTTTGGAGAGTAAGAGATCGAGTCCTGCCGCTGCCCGACAAGTAGCAGGCAGTTAAATAGGGTTCTCGAATGAATGAATGGTTCTATTGAACGGTTATTTAAGGAGCATCTACTATGTCGCAGGTGTTGAGAATAAGTTGATAAATAATATACTACTACATGCTAGGGACCGAGAACCAGAGTCACCATATTGCTAGACCTTGTTGGATGCTGAGGATGGTCTGTTCTAAGTGCTGTGTGCATACATGCCTCGTTTCAGTTTCACAACCGCGGTGTGAGGTGGGTGTCCCCATTTCATCAGAGGAAAAACTAAGGCTCAGGAAAATTAAGAAGGGTGGTGGTTGGGTGCCTGGGTGGCTCAGTCCTTAAGCATCTGCCTTCGGCTCAGGTCATGATCTCAGGGTCCTGGGATCGAGCCCTGCATCAGGCTCCCTGCTGGCTGGGAAGCCTGCTTCTTCCTCTCCCTCTCCCCCTGCTTCTGTTCCCTCTCTTGCTGTGGGGCAACTGGGTGGCTCAGGCCTTAAGCCTTTGCCTTTGGTTCAGTTCGTGATCCCAGCGTTGTGGGATTGAGCCCCACATCAGGCTCCCTGCTCAGTGGGAGGCCTGTTTCTCCCTCTCCAACTTCCCCTGCTTCTGTTCCCTCTCTCACTCTCTCTCTCTCTCTCTCTCTCTGTCAAATAAATAAATAAATAAAATCTTTAAAAGGAAAAAAAAAAAAGAAGGGTAGTGGTTCCTCAAAAAAATTAAACATGGAATTACCATATGATCAGGCCATAGCAGCATTACTTACAGTAGCCAAAAGATGGAAGGAACCTGAGTGCCCGTGGATGGGTGAATAGATAAACAAAATGTGGTATATATGGACAGTGGGATACAATTCAGCCTTGAAAAGGGAAGGAAATTGTGATGCAGCCTACAACCTGAATGAACCTTGAGGACCTTATGCCAAGTGACATGAGGCTATCACAAAAAGACAGAACTGGGGGCACCTGGCTCAGTGGGTTAAGCCTTTGCCTTTGGCTCAGGTCATGGTCTTAGGGTCCTGGGATCAAGTCCCGTGTCGGGCTCTCTGCTCAGCAGGGAGCCTGCTTCCCCCTCTCTTTCTCTCTGCCTCTCTCTCTCTGCCTACTTGTGATCTCTCTCTGTCAAATAAATAAATAAAATATTTAAAAAAAAAAAAAAAGAACTGTATGATTCCATTCATACAAGGTGCCTAGAGTAGTTAGATTCATAAAGACAGAAAATAGAAGGGTGGTTGCCAGGAGCTGGGAATGGGAAGAGACTGTTTAATGGGTGTACAGTTTCCATTTGGAAAGATAAAATTCTGGCGATGGATGGTGGGGAAGGCTGCACGACCATGTGAAGGTACTTAATGCCACTGAACTGTACACTTTAAAATAGTTAAAATGGCAAATTTTATGCATAGTTTACCATAGCCTTTTATATAAATATTTTATTTCTTCATTAGAGAGAGAGAGAGCACAAACTGCGGGAGGGGCAGAGGGGGAGGGAGAAGCAGACTCCTCAGTGAGCACAGAGCCTGAACAGGGCTGGATCCCAGGACCCCGAGAACATGACCTGATTCAAAGTCAGACATTTAATGGACTGAGCCACACAGGTGTCCCCATCCCTATCTTTTAAAGAGCTTGTTTAAAGATCCTAAATTATTTATAAGCTGCTAATGGATCACATCCCAAAGCTTGAAAAACACGTCTTTAGGGCATGAAGTGTGAAGAGGAATATGGCATGTGGCTTTCTGGGCAGTAACAAGGCATGTGAATTGTTCCTAGGAGCCCTGGGGAGCTGTGGGTGCTCTCGGGTGGGAGAGGGTTTGTGTCAGAACTCTGGCTGGAGGAGGATAGCCTGCAGGCTGGGAGGCTGGCACAGGGGTCCTTGCAGGAGAGGACAGGCTCTGGATGGGGGCAGGAGTTGGGGAATGGGAGGAGGACAGACCTGACGGATGTTCCTGGGGCAGAAGGGTCCGGGTAGCATCCAGTAGGGGGCTCAGGGCTCTGGGTTGCGGGATGGGAGTTTGTGGGGCTGTGCCTGAGGAGGAAGAGCAGATCTGGGGGGAGAGATGCTTGTCCTCGAGTCACTCTTGCACAGAGTGAGCATGAAGTGTCCAGGAGACATCCAGGGGGAGCCACCTTGTGGCTTGCCCTCCGCTTCCTGCTTTCAGCCCCCGAGAGGGAGGATGGTGTCCTTTGTGCCATTTAGCCAAAGGGAGAACTGCAGCCTGGGAGGTGAGGGGGTTTGCCCGGGAACGTGGGCTCACAGAGGGACCGCACAGCAGTAGGGGTCCCCATGAAGGAGAGCTGAGCCTGCCGTTTTGGGGGACAGGCTTGGCGCAGCAGCCCCATAGGACAGTGGCTGTCTCTCTCTTCTGCAAGACTCCGAGGTGAGCACTGGCAGGGTCCCTGCCCCTTGGCACCTGGGTCCCCTCACCTTCTCGCTCCGCATCCCTGAGGATGTTGTCCAGTTTGACTCTCCTCAGAGTCCGTCATCCAGGCCAAGGGGAGTGAGAGACAGAAAGTCCGACATGGGGGCTTATCTCTAAGGAGACGACCCAGAGTCCCACTGCCACTTCTCCTCCTGTCCACTGGTTGAACTTGGACACAGGAGCACACGGAGCTGTGAGGGAGGCTGGGAGATGCCTCTTCATTCTGGGCAGCCATGGACTTCACGTCAGGGAGGTCTAGTGCGGGAGGGATAGAGGGGACACTGGCTGCTGGGGTCCAGGTGGCCAGAGGCCGAGGCTCCAGCGAGAGGGGGCAGGAGACGGTGGCTACTTCATGCCGTCCCCTCCTGTGTCCACCCCCAGATCGCCACCTGGCAGGAGCTGAGGCAGCTTCGGGAGCAGATCCGGAGTCTGGAGGAGGAGAAGGGGGCTGTGGCTGAGGCAGTCCGGGCCCTTCTGGTGAGCATCGGGTCCTGTGTGGGTGGAGCTTCACCGTCTTGATCCGACCTGTTCGCACTCTCACAGTCCCCAACGGCTGGTGTACCACCCGCATCTCTTTGCATAACTCTGTCCGAGGCAGAAAACAGGACTTCTGGGGCTCGCCTGCCCTTTCTCCAGAGCAGAGAGACCTTTCCTGAAGCCCCCAGCAGAGTCCCCTCATGCCTTCTGAGCCCAGACACCCCCACACCCACACCTGTCATCAGCAGGAGGGACGGAATTACTGCAGTGGGAGTAGGGCTCCCGGAAAAGGAGCCCCCGGGCTCAGCCCGCATTCCCGCAACCACAGGCCGCCCAGGGAGGGGGAACTGAGTCAGGTGTCTGCGGGAAGGGAGGAGGGAGAGCAAACAGTCGTGGGTTAGACAGCTGATAGCACCTGCCGCAGGGGGCGGGAAGGTGACCACGAAGTCAACAGCAGACATTTACGTAGCTGCCAGTGTGGGCCAGACACCCTTCTGGGTGCAGCCCTCACAACACATGAGACAGGAACAGTCCAAACCCAACTTACCGGGGCCCCAGGAGGTTAAAAATGTACCTCAGCGTCATAGCCAGAAAGTGGGGGAGGCAGGATTCACACCCAGGCCCGCAGGCTGCTTTCCACCCCTCCAGTCGAAGGCCAGTCACAAGACTAGCTGCATTTCTCCATGACCCCAGTACGGAAGTGCTAGGCCCCAGGCTACGTGTGTCCCAGGCGGGCAGCCAGTGCAGATGACAGAAGTGATCACAGTTAATATTCAGCGAGTGCTAACCCATCTTTTCAGGGAAGCCATGCGCCAGCCCTGCTGGGGAGCTCCTGTGAGCCCATTTCCCAGATGGGAATACTGAGGCTTGGAGAAGGGACGGGATATGCCCAAGGACACGCAGCTGGGAGGCACCCCACGTTCAGACCCGGGTCTGCCTGCTTCCCCTCCGCTGCTCCGGATCATAGAAGGTCACAAGTCCACAGACTTTACCTGTCCAAGTCACAGTTTTGTCATTTACGAAATGGGGAGCACAGTGAGGCCCACATCACGGAGTAGGTTATGGAGAAACAGGACGGTGTGAGAGCCCTCTGCGGAGACAGGCCTGAGGTAGCTCTCAGTGGAAGGTGCAGGTGTGATTACTGTCCGTTATCTTGCTTCCTCCTGGCTTTACTGAGAGAGAAATTGAGGCACAGAGTGGAGGAAGGTCTGTCCGGCCAGGCACCCGCAAAGCAAGGAATTCAGAACCCCTTCCCCACCCCCACCCCACACCCCCAGCCCTGTTTGACCTTTCGCCCCTCCATTTTTCCCTTTCCCAGCCCCAACTTAAGGAACCTAAATCACCCTCTCCATCTCTCTTCTACCAGGTAAACCAGGACAATGGTCAAGTGCAGCAGGTAGTACACGGGAGTGATGTCCGTCCCTGGTGGGAGTGGGCAGGGGCTGCGTGAGTCCTGATTACTGCCATGTGACCGGAGACAACACACAGGACTATTGATCCAAGTGAATGTGCTGATTCACAAGACGAAAGACCGGCTCCGGGTCCTGGCTCCATATTTGGCTCTGCTTCCCTCTCATTCCCAGACCAACCTTTTCCCCTTAGAGAAAGGGGAGCCAGGGTGGGGCACAAAGAGGACCACTTCCCTGAGAGCTACACCCATAGTCCTGGGGTTTGGGTCATGTGCCTGTCTTTGAGCCAGTCACTGTGGCCAAGGCCGTGGAATGTTCTGGAAGGCCAGGCCTGAGTCATGACCCTCTGGACAGGCCACATGGTGGTGAGGTGAAGGGAGGGAATTTCCCAAAAGGAAATTCAGGATGTCGGGCCAAAGGGACAGTGAGTATCCTCCACAGAGGTTCTGCCAGCAAGGCTCAAGGTCAGACTGGTTCGAGGGACCCCTGCCCTTTTCTGGGCCAACCCCACCTGCCCCTGTCCCCAGGACCCCCAGTATCAGAGCCTGCGGGCACGTGGCCGGGAGATCCGCAAGCTGCTCATGGTCCTATACCCCAAGGAGACCCAGCTTGAGGAGGATTTCTTCCTGCGGGCACTGAGGCTGCCCAACCGGACCCACCCAGACGTGGTGAGCACTGTGCTGGGTGCTCAGGGGGCCCGGGGGCCCTTGAGACCACCTCCCCTGTGACTCCTGCTGTGTCTCTGCAGCCCGTCGGGGACGAGAGCCAGGCCCGAGTGCTCCACGTGGTCGGAGACAAGCCAGGTGGGGCACCCCACCGGCTCTGGGAACCCCAGTCTAGGGTGGGGCCTGCAGGGTCTGGGATGCAGCTGGGGCCTGTAGAGGTCCTGTGTGCCCCTCCTCCGGCCTCCCATCCTGTCTCTGTGTCCATGGCAGTCTGTCCCTGCCCCGCATTGGCCCCTGATTCCCTTGGGTTTTCCTCCCCAACTCCCGTCTGGCTCTGGCTCTCTGCCCCCCTCCCTCTTCCTTGCTTCTTCCTAATGTTTTCTTCCCTTTGCCCTCTCTCTCCTTTTCCACCTCTGCTTCCTGTGTTTCTCCATCTCTCTCGCCCTTTGCTAGTCCTGTCTCTGCCGCCACCCGGTTCCCTTTCTCTCCCTGCCTGTCTTTCTGCTGCTCATTCCTGCGTCTCTCTAATCCTCTCTCTGTCCCTGTTCCATGTCTCTCCCCACAACCCTTACCCCCCTGCTTTTCATCCTGATCCAGCTTTCTCCTTCCAACCCCGGGGCCACCTGGAAATCGCAGAGAAACTCGACATCATCCGTCAGAAGTGAGTCCCGCCCGCCGGCCCCTCCAGCCCACCCTCCACGCCCCAGCAGCTGCTTAACACTGTGTCCGGGGCCTCACTTCGCATGAATGTTTGATGCCCATTCCCCCGCCTGGCAGCTGGCCTCTGCCCTGGGGGTGCAGAAGAACTGCCCTCGTCCCCCACCAGCCCCAGCCCACATGCACCCGCCTGTCTGCCCATCTGTCTCAGGCGCCTGTCCCACGTATCCGGCCACCGCTCCTACTACCTCCGAGGGGCTGGAGCCCTCCTGCAGCACAGCCTGGTCAACTTCACACTCAACAAGCTTATCCAGCGGGTATGGGCTGGGATGGGAGGGCTGCCTGGAGGGGGTGATGTGGACGCTGACGGAGAGGCTCAAGGTGGGGAGGTGGGGCAGGGGGGGTCACCTTTGCTCTAGCTGCTGTTTACAGAGCTTTACATAAAATTAACACATTTAGTTCTTAGAGCAGGGGTAGGAGGTAGATGCCATTGTTATCCCCACTTCAGAGATGGAGAAATTAAGGCTTGGAGAGGGCGTAACTAGCCCAGGATCTCGGGGCTGCTGCCTGGGGCTGGCCCTAGAGCCTGTGTCCACCACCTCACCGCCTGCCTGTAGCATAAAGGGAGTGTCGGGGAAATGTGGTGTTGCTGAACTGGGAGGGGTTGGCAGGGGCTGGAGGCATGGGGTGTGGGCGGCGGTGAGGGACTTGGACATTTCCCAGGGGCACTGGAGAGCCACAGAAAGCTGTCACTACACCTCCCGCTACCCTGTGTGGGCTGAACTGAGCGAGGAAACTGTGAAGCCCCAGCAGAGAGGGCCCAGTGACAGGGACACCAGGGTTCCGGAGCCAGCGCCAAGCCCACCGCTCAGACCTTCCTCAGTTTCCTTGGAGGTGGGCTGGGCTTTGGAAGGACAGGCGGGAGCCATTGGCCCACTCTGCAGTGCCACTTCTTCTAGTCTGAGCTTGGGCCCGGGTGGGGGTCCTGGCTGTGCCCCTCACCCCACCCCTTTCCTCTTCACAGGGCTTCACTCCCATGACGGTGCCAGACCTTCTCCGAGGAGCTGTGTTTGTGAGTGCTCCCCATGCTCAGCTGTGTGCCCTGTTCTGGGCCCATCTCCCCCACAGAGGCCGCCCTGGGACTGGGTTGAGGATGTCAGGCCAGAACAGGGAGACCAGGGCAATTCCAGAAGCTTCCTGGGGAGGAGCAGCGGTTGTGACTACAAAATGGAGCTGGAGGTCCTCTGTCCTCTGACCTCTGTGGCTTGGCCTCTTCCCCAGGAAGGCTGTGGGATGACACCAAATGCCAACCCATCCCAGATTTACAACATTGACCCCTCCCGCTTTGAAGACCTCAACCTGGCTGGGACAGCAGAGGTGGGACTGGCTGGTAAGCACCTGCTGGGAGGCAACAACAGGGGTGAGGTTACATGCAGCATCCTCAGAGCAACAGGGATTGTAGGGAGACACCAAGGAGCACCCTAGGGGTGACGGCTCTCTGCTGAGGATGTCTCAGTGACCCCAGGCTCAACATGTACAGTTGTGTAGGTTGTTGACTGTACAACAGTGCAGTGAGGATCCAGCCATGTGCCCCGCCATGAGGTTGTGTCCACCAGAGGGGACCCCTTTTCTCAGTCTCACAGAGGTTTCCTGTGGATGAGCAGTTGCCCCTGGCTGACCCATCATGTTCCCCTTTCCTCCCAGGCTACTTCATGGACCACTCCGTGGCCTTCAGGGACCTGCCCATCAGGTGATACTCAGTTCCTTTAGATCTTGTCCCCACCTGTGACATTCCCTCTCCCCTCCCTGACTCCACCTCCCCTGCTCCCCCCCAGGATGGTTTGTTCTAGTACCTGCTACCGGGCCGAGACAGACACAGGGAAGGAGCCACGGGGACTGTATCGAGTACACCACTTCACCAAGGTCAGTGTGGCCAGGACCAGGGAGGAGGGCCACTCCAGGGACCCCGGGCCTCCTGACTCCTGTGCCTGCTGCACTGCCCCAGGTGGAGATGTTTGGGGTGACAGGCCCTGGGCTGGAGCAGAGCTCGCGGCTGCTGGAGGAGTTCCTGTCCCTGCAGATGGAGATCCTGATGGAGCTGGGCCTGCACTTCCGGTGCGGGGTGGGGTGGGGGCACGGGAGGAGGGACGGGCTGGCTAGGTGCTCCCTAATCATGAACAGCCTCACCTCACCCCTCCCCTTGCCCCTTTTCCCCATGTCTGGAATATGTACAGGGTCTGTCCATCTGTAAAATCCTGTGTAGGACCACGGGACAGGGCCAGCGGCCTGAGCAGCATGGGGCACCCCAGTGTGGGGGCCCAGACCCCTTCTCTCTTGTGGCTCCCATCCTGGGTGCTGCCCCACCTGCAGCCCCTCCATGCGGCTCCTCAGCACCCCAGGCAGAGTGGAGATGGGGGCACAGCCCTTCCCTTTCAGGCAGGACCTACAGGCAGCCCCACACCACCCCCACCCCGGCCATCACAGGCTTCCAGAGAGGCCCGGGGATGTGGCCTTTTGGCCTGGGGACCCACTACAATCCCAGTAGCCCTTGCTTTCTCCTCCCCGCCCTCCTCTCCATCCACTTCTCTTCCGCCACGCCCACTGCCACAGCTGCTGCCACCTCCTTGTGCCTCTACCTCTCACCTGCTGACCTTCACCATGACCTTCTTTCTCTTCTACCGCAGCGTCCTAGACATGCCCACCCAGGAATTGGGCCTTCCCGCCTACCGCAAGTTCGATATCGAGGCCTGGATGCCAGGCCGCGGCCGCTTTGGTGAGGTGAGCCTCCAGTGCAGTGGGGATGGGGGGGGACAGGACCCCTCCACTTCCAGCTGGTCCCCTCAGCCCACCCTGCGCCCTCGCCCAGGTCTCCAGTGCGTCCAACTGCACGGACTTCCAGAGCCGCCGGCTTCACATCATGTTCCAGGAGGAGGCCGGGGAGCTGCAGTTCGCCCACACGGTGAGCACCCGCACCCCCCCCCGCCCTCCCCAGAGCCTCCGCCCTCCTAGGGACGTGCCACCTCAGCCTCTCCCGGGCCAGCAGAGGCCGTCAGGTGGACGCGGGCATGCCTCTCTCCCAGGTGAACGCCACGGCCTGTGCGGTCCCCCGCCTCCTCATCGCCCTCCTGGAGAGCAATCAGCAGGAGGTGAGGGCTGGAAGGATCGCGCTGGGGGAGGCAGAGGGTGGAGGCCTGGGGCCATGGCAGCAACCTGTGGCCCGCTCTGTCCCCAGGATGGCTCGGTCCTTGTGCCCCCTGCCCTCCAGCCCTACCTTGGCACCGAGCGGATCACGGCCCCCACCCATGTGCCTCTCCAGTACATCGGCCCCAACCAGCCCCAGAAGCCCAGGCGCCTGAGCCGGCCTGTTTCGAGCTGAGGAGTCACCCTCATCCATCCGCAGGGCTGTGGCTGCTTCCTGGAGCTCAGGGGACTCTGAAAGCCTGGGACCTATTTTCCTGAGCACATCCTGACATCTGCATTCTCTGTGTCAGCTCTGTGCCTGGGCCCCTTCCTTACTCCCCTACTTCCCCAGAATCAGCCAGTGACCCCGTCGCCACTGATGGTCCCAACCTGCACCAGAAAGCAGGGCATCTGGGGACTTGAAGGTTGTAGGGATGGGGGGGAGGAGAAGAAGCCTCCAACCTTTTTTCCTTCCCTCTGTCAGTACTTAGCAGAAGTCCCCAATAAATGGTCAGAACCAAGGCCTTTGTGGATCTGTGAGCAAGGGTTTAGACCCTGGTCGCCTTACCGGGGGTGCCGGGCAGCTGGGCAGAGGTGCGAACCCTTCACGGGGTTGTGGCTGGAGGGACCATGGCCGGGAATGGCCAGCAACCTCCCGAGCACATGGAGGGCAACCTGCGGCCACTGCCGGAACCAAGAGGATGCTGAGTCCTCTCCCCTTGCTCTAGGACAAGGGACACCTGGCCCTCATCTCCACCTCTCGCAGCAGGGAGGGGTCCAGGAGACGGCACAGCCTCAGCGAAGGCAGAACTCACTCTGCCCTTCGCAGTACACGGTACCATCTTCCCAGCTCCTCTAGCCACAGCCCGTCCAGTGACCCTCAACTCTCACGCCGTCAGTCCTTCCTTCAGCAGACCCCAGCCACTCCTTCAGAATATCTCCAGAAGCCTCCAGAGGCCCTTACTTTCTCCTTCCTGCTCCGTCCCTGTCCTGTCCACCGTGACTGACCAGCCTCTTCACTGCCTGCTGCTGCCTGGGCCCCACACGAAGCCAGAGTGACGCTGTGGACCCCCTTATCCGGTCACATCCCTCCCTTGCTTGGAACCCTCCTGTCACTCCCTCTCACTTAGGGAAAGGATAGAGCGGTCCCCGGGATCCACAAAGTGATTATCTGCCCTCTGCCTTCCTCCTCAACCGACCTCTTGTCATGCTCTAGGTCTGCCTGTTCGAACTCTGCAGACTCAGTCTTGACTCAGACCTTTGCCCTCGCCGGTCCCTTCCCTGGCTACCCTTTCCCTCCAGCTGGCATGGCTGCCTCCATTTTATCACTCCGGCCTTCACCCAAATAATCCTTTTCCAAGAGGATCTCTCTGACCAGCCAGAGTAAAAGCCCCTAGCACTCTTGTGATGCGGGAGTCTGCGGTCATTTCCTCCTTTCTGATGCCTATGTGAGTGTTGCGTGTGTCCCTTCTCAAAGGTCTGCGCCAAGAGCACAGGGAAGTTTGCCAGCGTGTCCCCTACTGGAGCCCCAGGCTCTATAAGATGGCTGGGCATAGAGTAGGTGCTCAGTAAAAATTCCCGGATGGAAAGGGCTGGGACCTGTGTCGCTCCCAGTGCCTGGCACTGTCTAAATGACCATGTGCACTCCTCACCTACCGCCATGCCTTCCCTGTGGAGTCACTGGCCCCATTTCACAAAGGATGGAACCGACACTAGAGTCGGCAAAACCCTCAGCAGTTTTCCCTGGGTCTGCACAGCCGGTAGTGGTGGAGCTGGGATTCAGGCAGAGCCCAGCCACAATCTTTGGGGAAATAGGTTTAGGAGACCCAAATTTCGAGATGCAGGAAATGCCCAAGGAAAAGTTGTTGCCTGAGGTCTATCTGCAAGTGGCTGCCACTGGATTCGAACCCTGATGGGCCTCCCAGAACAGTGTTAAGCTCAACAGACTGTTTGTCTGGGGGACGCACCCTCCCTCCGTGCAGGTGCTCAGGGGCCATTAGCTGGAGGGGACCAGGTGCAGGACGTGGGTCTCCATGAATAATTGAGGATCTCGGGCAGGTGGCCGCCCCACAGCTGTCACCTGGCCGCAGGCAGGGAAGGGGCAGTGGTGATGTCACTTCCTCCCCTGCGGGGCCAGGGACACGGGTTATAAGCAGCTGCCGCACCGTCCAGTGCAGCCGCTGAGCACTCTGGTCAGGACGCCCCAGCATGCAGCACCGCGGGCCCACCTCTGTGCTGCTGTTGCTGCCGTTGCCCCTGCTGTTGGCGCTGCTGCTGGGGGCAGGTGAGTGCCAGAAACTAGACGGGACTTTCTCGGCCAGCTCAGGGACCAGGGACTTGAGGGACCAGGGGCCGGAATGGTGCACCCAATGGGGTTGGACTAGAGACTTTGCTGGCTGAGCTATCCAGGTGGGGATGGTGCACCGGGTAGGTAGGCTGGGGGAGGGGACGAGTGAGTAACAGGATGCACTTGAACCTGGAATCAGCACCAAGGACAGCATGGGGTGGGGGCTGTCCGAGCCCAGCACCCATCTCCTTCCTCTACAGCCACCGCTGCTCCCTTGGCGCCAAGATCCTCCAAGGAAGAGGTGAGGAGTGTGGACCCCTTGCCCTGCCTCATCTTCCCCACACCCTGGCCCTCTGACCAGCCTGCATGATCATCTCCTCTCCACACCCCCAACTGTTCTCATTCCCCCATCCGCCCTGCCCTCAATCTCCCCTCTGTCCCTTCACCAGCTGACTCGCTGTCTGGCTGAGGTGGTCACGGAAGTGCTGGCGCTGGGCCAGGCCCAGAGAAGCCCCTGCACAGCTCTCCTCCACAAAGGTAAGCAGGCCCCAGTTCCTCCTGGGAGCCCCCACCCCACCCTGGGTTTTGGTCAGGGCTTCCTGGAGGACGGGGTGTCTCCTCCAGGCCCCCTTGCCCAGGTTGGCATACCACTGCGCAGTGTCCACCTGGCCTCCGGCTCCACCCGTGGGGTTCCCTGCAGAGGTGTGGGATGGCGGCACAGAATGTACCCCGGACTTGACCCTCCTCTCCCAGTTTTGGGCAGCCCCCCTGTGGGACCTTGGGTTCACCCCAGAACTCCAGGTCTCAGTTTCCCGATTTGCAGCACAGAGAGCGTCCTCTCTCTTTCTGCCAGAAATGTGTCAGACAGAGCCTTATGGCTGTGTGTCTGCCAAAGAGAAAGACCTACTGCTTGGGGATTTCAAGAAGCAAGAGGCTGGGAAGACGAGGTCCAGCCAGGAAGTGAGGGAAGAGGAAGAGGAGGCAGAGAGGGACCACAAGTCTAAGGTGCGGGAACAGACCATCCACGAGCAGCTCCACAGCCGACTCCGCCAGGACGAGGAGAACGAGGAGGAGGAGGAGGAGGAGGAGGAGGAGGCAGAGGAGGAGGAGAAAAGGAAGAAGAGGGGGCCCATGGAATCCTTCGAAGGTGAAGGCCTGTGGAGGCATCACCTAGAGGGCAGAGGGGGCCCCCAGAAGCGAGTGGCAGAGCAGGCCAGTGACGAGGAGACAGCACAGTTCGAGGCGGAGGAGAAGGGCCTGCAGGTGCTAGGCGAGGGCGGCGGCCTGTGGCGGGGAGCCGAGGGGGGTGGAGGAGAGGGACACGAGGACTCGCCGCACCGCCACCACCCCCACCAGCCAGAAGCTGAGCCCACGCAGGAGGAGAAGGAAGAGGCTTCGGAGAGGGAGGTGAGTGGAGAAGGCGATGGGCCAGTGGGGTGGGATTCTGACCAAACATGTACCAGCATTGAGCCATAAATAGCCAATATCCACCACAAATGGAGCCTAGTGATGGCGACTGAGAGCAGGAAAGGCAGTAACAGCCAGGCAAGATCAAGGTCGGACCAAGGTGGTCAAGAGGGCTGAGATGACAGTGACTGAGATGGCCACGTACGGCGAACTGAGTCGGTCAGCACTGTGGTCTGTGGTGAGCAGTGTGGCCGCGTGGAAAGAGGCTGTCATGCTTGGTCCAGTGGACCGGGAATGGATGCCACTGCTGAGTCACGGAAAGTAGGCTGTCCCCACGACTGGTGGCAGTAGCCACAACGGCCGGCACCTCAAAAAGGGGTCCTGGCCTCCAAGCCTGGCACCTTTCCTGGTCCTCTCTGCTACCGTGGGCGAGGCAGTCAACATGGACCGCGCAGCCGGTCACGTCAGCCATCCCCCTCTGGCCCCCATCGAGGTCCATGGGGACTAGGGTGACCCCTGCTGGCTGCTGTTGTGCAAACTGGCACAGGCCACATTCACCGGTGACTCTTGGGGTGGCCCGCCCTTGAAGGTGGCTGCTGATCAACCCCTTTCTGACCACCCCCCCAGGAGCATGACATGGAGCGGCTGGAGCACGTGAGAAAGGAGCTGAAGAAGGCAACCGAGATTCTGGGGGAGGAGATCAGGAGGGAGGGATGACTCCTGACACCCCCTATGGCCTAGGACCATGGACCCCCAAAGCTCACCTCACAGCCCACTCCGTCCCCCGGCCTGCAGGCATGGGGGAAGGGTGGGCTGTGCGACCGGGCCCAGGGCCTGAACCTGAGCTGGGCAGAGGAGCTGGGCTCACTGACTCAGGACACACCCGGCCCCCCGTGTCACCCCCTCCGACCCCTCCGTGTGAATAAAGCACAAAGAAAACCACTGAGGTTTGTGTGGTGCTTGATTTTGGACAGATAGGGACCCAGGACAGACAGGGACCAGGACAGACAGGGACCAAGGAATAAACTGAAAGACTGGGAAGGCGACCGTCAGTCTAGTCTCTAGTTATCAGAAGCGGGATTTTATTAAACTGGAAACTCTATTAACAATGAGGTCAGATGGGGTCATCAGGGAGAAGTTTATTAAACTGGAAACTCTATAAACAATGAGGTCAGACAGGGTCATCAGGGAGAGGTTTTGAGGCTGGGGTGGGAGGTAGCCGGTTTGGGCTCTGGCCACTGTGGACCACGATGTCGTCGTATTCATCCTGGGGGCAGAGGGGGGGCAGGCACGGGCTCAGGCGGCTATCACCCTGCCAACTGTCCGTTTCTCCCACCCACCCTGGCAACTGGGTCTTGCCTGGAAAAGCCCAAGTTCCCCCCCATTCAAATCCCCTGCTCCTGGTTTGCCACCCACCATGTTCAAGGTCACCCATGTTCTCCCACAGCCTGCCCGCTGCTCAGGCTCCAGCTCTGCTGCTTTGCTGGACCTTCGGCAGCCGCAGCCCCTGGGGCTGCCCCTCCTCGGGCCCCTCCCTCTGCCTCTACCCAGACTCCTCGCCCCCCAGCCCCAGGCTTGTCCCCCGCCCTTCCCTCCCCCCACCGGGGTAGTGTCTCTGCTGCCTGGATTCCCCAAAACAACCTCCTCACTGCTGGCTCAGGTCTTTCCCCTCTGTCACCAGTGTTGGGATCACTGCTGCCTGAGGTCAGGTTCCCGCCGCCTGAGTTCTCCAACTCTTCCTCCGCACAGTCACTCCCTATGCTGTCAGCCACTGCTGCCAACCACTGCCATTACGGGTCACTCCGACCGACGTCTTTTCTCTAACTCTGCCTGAGTTCTCATTCTGGCTTTGCCTTAGGTTTCTCAAGCACCACTCCCCGCCTGCTCCCCGCCAGCCCTGTCCAGGGCTCCCCGGACTGCTGACAGCCCTGGTACCGCTGCCTGAGTTCTCTGACCGCAGCGGCCTGAGGTCAGTCTCACTATGCTGCCTTCTCCCTGCTTCCCACCTGCCCGTTTACCCTGACCTCCCAGCTGGGCCACCCAGTCTTTCCTCCTGACTCACGCCCTCGTCCCCGCTGTCACTGTCGCTACTGCTGCTGCAGGGGCCAGGCCTGTCGTCCTCATCCTCGGGCTCAGGGGCTCCATGTGCACGGAGAAGGCGGGCGAGGATGGGGTTGGGCCGGAGCATGGCGCTGCCCAGTGGGGTACGGCCGCCGTACATGCGGGTAGCGGGGTCGGCACCTGCGCTCAGGAGGAGCTCCAGCACATCGGCGGCTTGGGCCTCCACTGCCAAGTGTAGGGGGCTCCGGCCACAAGTGGGCTCCTGTGAGGAGCAGCAGAGAGGTCAGAGGGGCCCTGGCCTGCTCTGGGGGACAATCTGCCCTGCCACTCCTTCTCCCTAGGGCAGCTCACCGGTTTGTTGAGGTCTGCTCCAGCCTCCCGGAGCAGCCGAACCATCTCGGCATCTTTGTGGATGACAGCCACGTGAAGCGGGGTACGGCCTGGGGACAGAGTGACAGGTGTCAGACAATGGGGGTGGGCCCGGGCCCCAAATGCCAAGGTCCTAGGGGAGGGCTTCTTGGCCTGAGTTTGGGGTCCAGCTCCTGAATTCCTGGGTAAGTCAAAGAGGCAAGGGCACCCCCCACTGCCTAAGTCTTGGTGGTCTAGAACTTGCTGGCGACGCCAGTGCCTGGCTTTGGAATGTCTGGGACTTATAGGTGAAGAGCCTGGGGGCTTTGGACAGTTAGCCTGGATCTTGGGACTGGGACACTGAGTCTCTGGTCTTTATTTTACAAAGGACCTGGACCCCAGGAAGATGGGCTCTTTTTTCCCAGGAGGCCTGGCTGAGGGCTGTCCCGGAACCCAGTATAAATCTCTGGGAACCTGGGCCTTGAGTTCCCTCATCCTGCATAGACTAGGACCTATGGTTTTGGTGGCAGGGGGAGAGGTCTGGAGTGAGCTGTGCCTTCCAGCTGGGGAACCTGGGCCCAACAATAGGATCTTAGTAGTTCTAGGCCTATGGGTGATGGGTCTGAATCCTAAGTGGTCTTGGGCCTCCACGTGGTCCAGATCCTGAATCCCATAAGACTGACTGTCAGTAATCTGGAGCCTCAGGGGGAGCCTTTCCCCCTGCCTGGGTCCCTGAAGCCTCAGTATTATTTCCCAAGGGGCTGGGTCTTGAGTCAGGAGAACCAAGCCCAGTGCCCAGCACTCTCACTCTGCTCAGGAGCCCAGGCCCTGCCCAGTGACTGGGAACCCTCACCCTCATAGTTCTCAGCCTCCAACTGCAGCTTCCAATCCTCCTCACTCTCTTCATCTTCCTTCTCCGAGTCGGGTTCGGGGTACAAGGTGACAGGTGGGCGGTTGGCATCAGAGGTGCGGTCAGGGCCATGAGCGAGGTAGGTGTTGGGGGCTCCCCTGGCGCACCGGGGACGGGGCTGGAGAAGCACGCGAGCACAGGCATGTGCCCTCATGCGGCAGGCCAGGTGCAGTGCTGTGTGTCCCCCACGCTCTGCCACGTGCAACCCGGCACCCGCCGCGTACAACTTCTCCACTGTGGACGCCTCCCCCAGGATGGCTGCCAGGTGAAGGGCTGTCTGCAGGGGCAGAGGGCAGGGGTTAGGGGTTGCACTGAGAGCCCAGCCCCAAGCCCTGTACTGGCCCTGGGTGGCTCACCTGGCCCAGGTCATTCTGCAGGTCTAGGTACTCGGTGCCAGCTGCGAAGCCTAGGAGGAAATCCAGGAAGGGCTCGTGCTGATGAATCACCGCCAAGTGCAGTGCCCTGAAGACAAAGACGGGGAGCAGAGGACAGAGGTGAAGTACCCTGGGGCACCTGGATGGCACAGTTGGTCAAGCATCATGGTTTCGGCTTGATTGGTTTCGGCTCAGGTCATGATCTCAGGGGTCGTTGAGATCAAGCCCCACGTCGGGCTCCACACTCAGTGCAGCGTCTGCTTGAGATCCTCTCTGCCTCTCCTTCTGCCCCCCTACTTGTGCTCCTTTGCTCCACCGGCTAAGCCAGCCAGGCGCCCCCGAAAGGACAATTTTAAAATGAAAAGAACATCAGTGAGCTATGGGACAACTTCAAGCAGCCTGATAATATTTGAAACTTAAGTCCTTAAATGGAGGTGGGGGATAGAAAAAAACATTTGAAGAAATAACGTCTGGGAAATTTGCCAAATTTGATGAAAACTATAAACTCATATATCCAAGAATGAGAAATATTTAAAAAAAACTACGCCAATGGGACACCTGAGTGGCTCAGTCTGTTAAGCGTCTGCCTTCAGCTCAGGTCATGATCCCAGGGTACTGGGATCGAGTCCCACATCGGGCTCCTTGTTCAGCAGGGAACCTGCTTCTCCCTCTGCCTCTGCCTGCAGCTCTGCCTGCTTGTTCTCTCCCTCTCTGACAAATAAATTAAAAAATAAAATCTTAAAAAAAAACAAAACTATGCCAAGGCCCAACATAAAAATCCTGTTCAAAACCAATGATGAAGACAAAAATCTCAGGGGCACCTGGGCGGCTCAGTTGGTTAAGCGCCCAACTCTTGGTTTCAGCTCAGGTCACAATCTCAGGATCGTAAAATTGAGTCCCTCATCAGGCTCCTCACTCAGCATGGAGTCTGCTTGAGACTCCCTGTCTCTCCCTCTCCCTCTGCACCCCTCCCCACCCAGCACTTGCTCGTTCACTCTCTTTCTAAAATAAAATCTAAAAAAAAAAAAAAAAAAGACAAAAATCTCAAAAGCAGCCAGAGAAAGAGATACTTCAAATCAGAAAAATAAAAATAAGGATGATAGCAGATGTCCTATAAGAAATGAGGCAAGGGAACACACTGGAGCAACCTCTTTCAAGTATTCAAACGCAGTCAACCTAGGATTCTGATTTTTTTTTAAGATTTTATTTATTTATTTGACAGAGATCACAAGTAGGCAGAGAGAGAGGAAGGGAAGCAGGGTCCCTGCTGAGCAGAGATCCCCATGCGGGGCTCAATCCCAGGACCCTGAGATCATGACCCGAGCCAAAGGCAGAGGCTTTAACCCACTGAGCCATCCAGGCGCCCCGGATTCTGATTTTTTTAAGTAGACTCCATACCCCGTGTGGACCCCAACTTGGGGCTTGAACTCATGACCCTGAGATCAGGACCTGAGCTGAGATCCACAGTTGGGTGTTTCACTGACTAAGCCATGCAGGCGCTCCTCAACCTAGATTTTTTTTTTTTTTAAGATTTTATTTACTTGAGAGAAAGAGAGTTGAGTGAGAGAGAGAACAGGAGTAGGGATAGGGATAGAAGGAGAGGGAGAAGCAGACTCCTTGCTGAGCAGGGAGCCTAACACGGGGCTTGATCCCAGGACCCTGGGGATCGTGACCTGAGCCAAAGGCAGATGCTTACCTGACTGAGCCACCCAGGCGCCCCGACCTAGAATTCTTTAACCCAGCAAAAATATCTTTTAAAAAGATAAATAATGGTGTTTTCAGGTATACAAAAGCCGAAGGAACTTATTGCCAGCAGACCCACATCACCAAAGAAAGGTCAAAGGAAATCTGCGAGCAAAAGGAAAATGACATGACACAGCAATAAGGGCCTACACAAAAGAAAAATGAACATGAAAATAGTAACTTTTTGGGTAAATATGGAAGGTTTTTTCCTCATTATGTAAGTCTCTTTTTTTTTTTTTAATGTAAGTGACTTTAGAAGGTAATTTGAAAAAAATACTTGAGTGTTTAAACAAAACTACTAACAATGTACAGTGGAGTTTATCACACACACGTAAGTAAAATGTAGGACAATAACATAAAGGCCAGGGCAGGACAAATGGAAATACACTCTTCTAAGTTTCTTTTAGCTTTTACCCTATGCGAGGTGACACAGTGTCACTTCTAGGCAGAACATAATAAGTTGAAGCCGTACAGTATATGCCACAAAGCAGAGGTCAGCAAACTTTTTCTGTAAAGCACCAGATAAAGATGTTAGGCTTTGTGGATCCTACAGTCTCTTTTACCTACTCAGCTCTGCCACTGTGATGCAAAAGCAGCCACTGGCAGTGTGTACATGAATGAGCAGGGCTGTATGCAAAACCATTTGTGGAGTCTGAAAGGTGAATTTCATGTCACTTTCAGCTGCTGCAAATATTCTTTGCTTTATTCCCAGCCATTTAAAAATGTAAAAACCGTCCATAGCTTACAGCCATACAAAAGCAGATGGCTGGCTAGATTTTTGCCTGGAAGCCAGTTTGCCAACCATTTAAACAACAGAACAAAGAGTTAAAGCTAATAAAGCCAGGGACTCCTGGCTGGCTCTGTCGTGTGACTCTTGAGCTCGGGGTTGTGAGTTAGAGCCCCATGATGGGTGCAGAGATTAATGTAAAAACAGTATTGTAAGGGGCGCCTGGGTGGCTCAGTCAGTTAAGTGTCAGACTCTTGATTTTGGCTCAAGTCATCATCTCAGGGTTGTAAGATCACACCCTGCATGGGACCCTACCCTCAGTGGGGAGTCTGCTTGAGATTCTCTCCCTCCTTTCCCTACCCCGCTAAAATAAATAAAATAAAAATAAACAAAATCTTTAAATAAATAAAGCGAAAATGAGCTAATGAAAGAATACAACGTGACAAAACTTACAGGTTCCAAAAGAAGGCAGAAAAAGAAGAAAAGGTAAACAAAGAAGAGGTATTAAGTAGAAAATTAGCAGTAAGATGATAAACTTAGGCATAACTGTATCAATAATTAAATTAAATGTAAGTGGTCTAAACATTCCAATTAAAAGGCAGAAATTGGGGGCGCCTGGGTGGTTTTGTGGATTAAAGCCTCTGCCTTCAGCTCAGGTCATGATCCCAGGGTACTGGGATTGAGCCCCACATCAGACTCTCTGCTCAGCAGGGAGCCTGCTTCCCTTCCCCTCTCTCTCTGCCTGCCTCTGCCTACTTGTGATCTGTGTCAAATAAATAAATAAAATCTTTTTTTAAAAAAAGGCAGAAATTGTTAGACTGAATAAAAAAGCAAAACCCAACTATATATGCTCCCTATAAGTAACACCCTTTAAATATAAGTATTAACAGACGGGTTAAAAATAAAAGGGTAGGGGGGCGCCTGGGTGGCTCAGTGGGTTGGGCCTCTACCTTCAGCTCAGGTCATGATCTCGGGTCCTGGGATCGAGCCCCGCATCGGGCTCTCTGCTAGGTGCGGAGCCTGCTTCCCACCCGCCCCCCACCTGCCTCTCTCTCTACTTGTGATCTCTCTCTGTCAAATAAACAAATAAAATCTTTTTAAAAAACTAAAATAAACAAATAAATTAAAGGGCGGGAAAAGATATACCATGCTAATACCAGTCAGTCAAAAGAAGGCAGGAGTATTTTAATATCAGACTAGATTTTAAAGCAAGGAATATTACCAGGTATAGAGATGCCTGGTATCTCTATCATAATGATAGAAAGGTCAATTAAGCAAGAGAACACATATGCCCTAATAACAGAGCATCAAATTACACAAAGCAAAACCTGATGGAACAACAGCGAAACAGACAAATCCACAATGACTGCTGGAGATTTCAATGCCCCCCTTCAATAACTAATAGAACAAGAAGACAGAAATCATCGGCAAGGATATATAAAACCACAGCAAAGCTATACACCAATAGGACCTCTAATGGACATTTGAGAACACTACAGCCCACAACAGCGGAATATCCATTCTTTTCAAGTGCACACATAATGTTCGCACTGTAGAACAATTCACAATAAATTTAAGAGGATTCAAGTCATACCAAGTATGTTCTCGGTCTACAATGGAATTAAATTAAAAATCAATAAAAGAAAGACATTTGGAGGACTTTCTAAGTATCTGGAAGCTAAATAACATATTTCTCTCTCTCTTTTTTTTAAAGATTTTATTTATGTATTTGACAGACAGAGATCACAAGTAGGCAGAGAGGCAGGCAGAGAGAGGGAGAAGCAGGCTCCCCGCTGAGCAGAGCCCGATGTGGGGCTCGATTCCAGGACCCTGAGATCATGACCTGAGCTGAAGGCAGAGACTTGACCCACTGAGCCACCAAGATGCCCCTCTTTTTTTTTTTTTTTTTTTGTCTTGTTTTGTTTTAAGATTGATTTAGGGGCATCTGGGTGGCACAGCTGGTCAGGCAACCAACTCTTGGTTTCAGCTTGGGTCATGATCTCAGGGTCATGGGATCGAGTCCCATGTCATGCTCCATGCAGAGCCTGCTTGGGTGCTTCTCGCTCCCTCTTCTCTGCCCCTATAGCCCTCCAAATAAATAAATAAATCTTAAAAAAAAAGATTATTTATTTTGTAGAGAAAGAGAGCACAAACAGGAGGGGTAAAAGCAGAGGGAGAGAGAATCCCAGGCAGACTCCACACTGAGCACAGAGCCCAGTGGCGGGCGGGTGGGGGGCTCATCCCAGGACCCCGAGATCACAACCTGAGCCAAAACTAAGAGTCTGACACTCAGTCAACTGCGCCACCCAGGTGCCCCTAAATAACATATTTCTAAATAATCCACTGGCCAAAGAAGAAATCAAAAGAGAAATTACAAAGGATCTTGAATTAAATGAACATGAAAACACAGCACATCAGAATTTGTGAGAGACTGGCTAAAGCACTACTATGAGAAATTTATAGCATGAAACATCTATATTAGAAAAGAAAGTCTCAAAATGATCTCAGCTGCCACCTTAGGAAACTAAAAAAAAGAATAAATTAAACCCAAAGTAAGCAGACGAGGGCAATAATGAAAATCCGAACAGAGATCAATGAAATAGAAAGCAAAAAAAATTAAAGAAAATTAATGAAACCTAAATGGGGTCTTTGAAAAGATCAATATTTCCTGAGTGCATCTTATAGGTCAAACACTGTTTAGTCACTGTGGATAGAACAGTAAACGTAATACACAAAAAACCCCAGTGCAATCCCTCATCGGCCTTTACATGTCTTGTTCCTTCTACCCAGAGAGCTAATCCACTCCCCCCAGCTAATCTGCGGGTCCCGTTTTGGTGCTTTATTCCTTCCCCCAAAGAACTTACTACCTTCAGACACACCATTTTTCTGCCTTTCTTATATGATGTTTTTCATTTTTCTTTGTTTCTTCTTTTCCTTTATCTACCCTCTCACTTTGTGTCTGTGTCTTCTTTCTTTCCTTCTCTGCCCCTTTCTCGCATTCCTTGTCTCTTCTTTTTTTCCTACCCTCCATTCCTTCCCGTCTGGCAGTCTCTCTGTCCTTCTGTCTTTATACCCACTCTAGAATGTAAACTCTACAAGGGTGTAAGTTTTTGTCTGTTTTCTTCACTGCTTTATCACAGCACCTAAGACAGGTGGTAGTGTTCAATAAGTATCAAACAGCTATTAGTCCCTGCTATCCTGGAGCTTACATTTTCTCTTTGAATGTAAGATCTGACGATCAGTGCTCAGAGGGTAGAATCTTAGAGTCAAGGCCAAGTATTAATTTTGGAAATCTAAGTTCAAGGTGCATAAACCAGGAGCTAAGGATCAAAGATCCTATTGGGAGGTAGGAGGTCAAGAGGGGCCTGTCTGAACCACAGCTCTAACAAAAGTCTCAGGACTAGGGCCAAGGAGATCAAATCGAGTTTTGGGATCAACGGATAGGGAGCTCTCCGAAACAGTTCAAGAAAGGAAGGTCAGAGAAATTAAAGGTTTAGGGGCAAAGTTGGATAGGAAATTGGTTTTACTAAAGGTTAGGATTGGGGGTTAGAGATCAGAAAGCCGAGCATAAGAAGTTAGATTTAGAAGTGAAAGGTTAGGAAGCTGGGATCAGAGACTAATAGGGAATCAGACGTCGGATCCTAGAGCCCGGTTTGGCAGCCCAAGTTTCACTCACGTGTCCCCATCCTCAGTGACGTAGCCGAAGACGAGGGGCGCCCACGACAGACCCGGGCCCAGCTCGGCGCCCAACCCCGAACCTCCGGGTGCTGATGCGTCCGGGCCCAGAGAGCCCAGGCCGCTGTCGCACCATTCGTCGGCCTCCGGAGCTTTCCCCAAGCACGCGACCCCGGCCATGGCCCCCCAAGCCTCAGGGGCCCCAGCGGCCGCCGGCCTGTAGCTAGGCTCTGCCTGGAGCCCCGGCGCTTCCGCCCTACGGGGAATTCCCCCAACACTCCCCCTTGACTCACCCAATCAAAGTGAGCCAAAGAGTACATGCCCCGCCCGCTTACCACACTGTGACAAATCAGAGTATTCAGATGGACTGCAGCTCTCTACCCATTCACACATTTTCCGGCCGCCCTTTACCAACATGGCTGCCTGCGCGGAGCACTCTGGGACTCGTAGTCCGGCCCTCGCTTGTCTTCCTAACCTAAGAGCGGCCTGCGCCAGTCGCTTCGAAAGCCTGTACGCCTCCTCGATGATTTCTGGGAGTTGTAGTTCTTTGCCCTGTCTCTGCCCCTCCTGTTTCCGGTGCCGTCACGGGACAGAGCAGTCGGTGACAGCCCCGAGGGCCCCCGCCCCGCGCCCATGGCCGAGCCGGATCGTGAGTCGGGGGCCCCGGTGGGAGGGTAGGGCCGGGCCGCGCCGGGGCCTGGCTGAGGGCTGCAGGCCCCGGGGCCCGAGGACGGGCATGGTGGGGCTGAAGACTGGGGCCGCATGGAGGGGAGTGGGATTCGGGGCAAGGTTGGGGGGGGGTGTCGTTGCTAAGTGATCCATCTTGCTTGGTTGGTGGGTTTCTGGGCGCGAGCTTTTAAGTGTCCGTTTGCCACGTCCCCCAAGTTCCTAATGATCGCGTGTTTCTCGCACCTTGGTTGCTGAGGACCCTCGTTGCTAAGGACTTAGATTGCCTTGGACCCGGTTGCTAAGGGTACCTGGTTGTTAGGGGGAACTGTATGATGCTAGGGAACCTTGGTGCCCCCCTCCTATCTCTTCCCTCTAGTTCCTGTGCCCCTCCTGAACATGCCATCCCCACTGCGCCTCCTCTCCCAAACTTGTCTCTACTCAGAGTATTTTCTTATCTCCTCTATTCCTTTTTAAACTTTCCCTCTGTTAGTAAACCTAACCCTCCCTGCACACATACACACAAACACTATTTCCTTCCTCACTTCTAAGTCTTTCTCCATGTCCCGTATGCTTTGCTTTCTCCTGCCTCTCTTAAACCTTCCAGTCCCAGCCTCCTTGTCCCTCACTGACCACTTCTGACAGCACTGTTTACTCTAACGCGGTCTGCTTTCCCCCATGCCTTCCCTCCCTCCCAACCCAGTGTAATTAGCTTGATGGGCCTTCTTGCTCCCTGCCCCTCTGCTTTGAAGACCTTCATTCCCACTTAACCATGCCCCCCACTGTAACCACATCTGCTCCCCCTCCTCCCCCAGCCTCTGACCCTCTGGAGACCCAGGCAGGGAAGGTGCAGGAGGCTCAGGTGAGATTTGGGGAAGGGTGGAGGGAAGGAGAGAGATGGACTTGTTCCCACACCTCACACGGGGTGGGGGGGGTGGCAGAGGGGAGACAGTCACCCCAGGGCCCTAAGCTCACTGCCCCAGTCCCTTGCCCCAACTCCTGGTTCGGTCTCCTGGGGAATGGTGGATTCTGGGGACTGTCGGGGAAGGGTGTGCAGCTTCAACTTCAGGCCTGCCTTCCCAAACTCTTCTCTTTCCTTGCTCCCTCCCCGTATCCTTTCTGAACCTCATTGATGCTGGGCATGGAAGAGAGGGGCATCCGATTTGGTCCCTGAATGCGCAGATCTCACGGACAAGTGACTAGAAATGACCCTCCAGGGTGATTACGAAAGTAGCTCAAGGCAGAGTAAACTCTGTGGGGTCACAGACGCTCCCGCCAATCTGTTCCCTGAGCAAATCCACAGGCTGACCTAGGAGTCAGACTGTGGTGCAGACAACTCACAGTAAGTGAAGAATGACTTAGAATTGTCTTACGCAGTGTGACGAATGGTGTTCCATGCAGAGTGTACAGGTTGTGTGAAGACTGGAGGGCACAAAGGGTATGGTGTGGTCAGTAGCCTGGTGGCTGGGGGTGGTTAGCTAATTGTAGCTGAGGTTAGCATTTATTGAGTACTTATTCCAGCCAGCTCCTCTGCTCGGGTCTCTGTGTACATTTCATTTCATCTTCCCAGAATCCCTTGCAGGGGGCAAGGTCTACTGGGGCCATTTTACAGATGAGGAATCTAAGGCAGAGCTTTTAGGTAACTTGTCCTCTATCTTCCTCACCTCCCGTGCCCCTGCTAGAAGAGCAGGGACTGCTTTGCAACCCAGGGCACTCTGCAGGTTGCCTTCCAGAAACTTCAGGAAGAGGCAGCCAGGCCGCCTCACAGAGACCTGAAGGCCCCACCAGATCCCGCTATAGCCAAGTTGCTCCCACATGCTGGGCAGGGGCCTCAGGTCCTTCCACAGAGCCTCACTGTCTGCAATCTGAAAGGATGCCAACCCCCCCCCGAGACGCGAGATCGCCATTCAGATGTAGGGCAGCGTGGAAGCTGAGAGGAAGGCCCCTGACAGGTGCACAGCAGGGCCACCCTGAGGGTCTGAAAGCTCCCTTTCGGGCTGGGGTTTCTCCCTCGCCTGGCTCCGAAGGTCAGCCACTGTCACAGAGAAAGGTTTAATGTTTAAAAGGGATCCTCAGTCCCAGAAAGAGAGATTTGAGGGTGTAAATTGCAGCATTGTCTGTGATAGGGCAACACTGGAAACAGCCCAAGTGGCTGTCAGTAGGCCGGTTAAATGAACTATGGCTCATCCTTACAATGTAACACTACAGCCTTACAATATAACACTATGTAGCTTTTTTAAAGGAGGAGGTAGATCTATAGTATATTGTTCTGCGGAAGAGGCAAGGTGCAGCGTTGTACTGTGGCACGGGCCCATTTCTGGAAAATGAATGAGTTTTATATGCAGAGAAAAATTCTAGAGTCCTTACCACTGTACTGTGAATGGTGGTTATCGTGACTGGGGTGGGTGAGGGAACTAGAGGCAAGTGCCTCAAGTCACACATGGTCTCATGGTCAAAGTTTTTACAAAGCCTATGGAAGAGCAATTAAAAATATTTAAATATGATTGGAAGGGTGGTTCCTATTCCAAAAGGCTTGAAACCAGAGCAGAGAATAATTTGGGGGAGGAGTCTTAAGCAGTAGACTGCATTGGTCAGAATTGTGTTTTTGTGAGGTCCACTGCAGGGCCCAGCCCTGGTGTAGTGCACAGCGAGTATCCATTCATTCAGTGGTGGATGGTTCTGGAGCTCCTGCCGGGGCCAGGCCCTGTTTCCGGCATGGGGCGTCCACTGGTAAACACGAAAACTCTCCGCCATCTTGGAGCTGACATCATGGCGGACTCCATACCCAGTGGTGATCCGACGGTTATAGACTGGAGAAGCCAGTGAGAAGGGTGCTTGGAGCAGAGGGCAGGGTGGGCTGACAAAGCCAGGCAGTCACCCGGAGGGTGGTAACATCCATTGGGGTGGAGGCTGAGGCTGGGAGCTTAGGGAGGAGGCCAGGACAGGGCCCCCAGAGGGAGGACTGGCTGGACCAGTTAGAGCTCTGTGGAGGAGACACATTAGGGCAGGAGGTCAGGTGAGGGAGACAAAGACTGGGGGACAGAAGCCACACTGAGATAAGACCTACGAGGAAGGACAGGTTTAGGAGAGATGCTACGACCAAGATTGAGATGTGGTGGGAGAGGGAGGCCAGGGGTCACTTCAGCGGAGTATCCAGGAGGCTGCAGGAACCCCAGATCTGGGGCTAGGAGGTGGCATTATCAATGCCTAGCCCAAGACCATTGGCACAGATGAGGCAGCTAGCCCAGGAAAAGTGGACAGAAGAAGTGGGAGGGGGAGCGCAGCACAGAGTCTCAGATCTGCAATCTGGGAGCCTGGCCGAGGGGAAGAGTAGATAATGACACGGAGGGGTTGGAAAGGTGGAGCCCGGGGCTTCAGGAAGGAGGGCTGAGGGCCCCAGGGTGAGGACTGAGGCATTTCCACTGGCGTTATTCACAGAAGTGACTTTGATGAGGAGGGCGGCAGGCCCATACTACAGGGGACAGGTGGGGATGCAAGGCAAGGACACGGGGACACCAGGCACTTCTGACACTTATCCCACTGGGTGCTCCTCGGAGCACCTCCCATAGGTTAATGCTTCATGTCAGAGAGCCCTCTGAGGCAGTGCCATGTCCTCTGAGCTCCATTTCCAAGTTGAGGGCCATCAAACTCAAAACAGCAAAGAATATGAGCGCCTCAGGAGCAGTGGGACCAGGTGTCCAACCCATGCAGCCCATCCCAGAGCCTGCACACTGTCCCCCGACCACCCCTCTCTTCCTTGGGCCCACTTCCAGCCAGAGCCTTTCCCCCCAAACCCGGGTGCCATCCTCCCCTCTCTTCCCTCGCTAACCCCACTTCTGGGGCCTGGCCATCCCACCCCAACCCCTTCCAGGACTCAGATTCAGACTCTGAGGAAGGAGCTGCTGGCGGCGAAGCAGAGAGTGAGTATCTTCCCTGGGAGTGGGGTTCTGGGGGAGCAATTTAGGGCAGGGATGTATTTGCTACCCCTCACCTCCACTGAGGGTGACTTTCTAAGTGTGTCTGTTGGGTGCAATGCCAGCACCTAGAGGACCCTGGCTGTGGGAGGGTGGGGGAATCCCAGGGCGGACGGGGGCACTGAGGGCCCCGGGGCTCCCGGGCTGAACACCCACCCTGCTGTTCTCTCTTTGCTTTTTGGCCAGTGGACTTCCTGCGGAACTTCTTCTCCCAGACACTGGGCCTGGGCACCCAAAAGGAGCGTTTGCTGGACGACCTGACCCTGGAAGGGGTGACCCGCTACATGCAGAGTGAGCGCTGTAAGTCCCCGCCCTGCCTTTCGCCACCTGCCCTGCTCCTGGCCCCACGTGACTTCTCAGCTGCCACCACTTGAACCATCACAACTTTTGCTTCCAAGTAACAAGAAACCCAACTCCTACTGGCTTAGGCCAAAAAGAGAGCATTGACCCTGTAACTAAAATCCAGCATTAAGCATGGCTGGATTCAGAAGCTTCCGTGTTGTCAAAGATCTTAACCCCCTCTGGCGCGGGTTTTCTGCGTGGAGGTGGAGGAGGCTCCTGGCCGTACCGCATGTCAGTTCCACCAGCCTAGTATCTCCTTCCAGGGGTTCAAGCGAAGGGGCAGAGATCGCGCGCGCCCCAATTGGGCCAGGTTGGGTCACACTCTACCGCAAACCAATCACCTTATCTGTCCCTGATTGGCCAGACGTGGGTCACACCTCCATTGCTGATTGGCCAGGCCTGTTTGACAGACTAAAGACGCTACCAATAATAATTACCCCAGAACGTGCCTAGCGGGTGCAACCCAGGAACAGAGAGGGAAATGTCTGGAGAGGTCCGGGAGGAGAGCAAGAGCCACGTGCCCTGGGACAACTATTACCGGAAGTGTGTTTCGGGGTGCTGTGTAGGTGCCTCTCTACTAGGTCACCATGTTATTTCTATTTCTTGCTGAAAGTTGAGGTCACCAGAGTCTGAGAAACCGGGCCCTCGGCAGTCCTCAAGTAGAACAATCGACCCTTTGAGGGTCCTGAACAGCCTTTTGTTGAGGACGTCTTCTCCCGTTTCCCTGTCCTCCAGCTGCTGCCGGCTCCCTGCTCAGGCGTCCAGGCTTGCTGCCCTGAGCCTCCCCCTCTCCCAGGCCAGGCCGGGCAGCTGTCTGCAGACATCTCCTCCCCAAAGAGAGCACAGGCAATGGCCGCAAAGCTCTGGTTCTTTCCGTCCTCCCACGCTTGGGTTTTAGGACAGTTGGCTCACGAGGCTGCCTGTGAGGGGCACAGCGAAGAACGACAGCTAACTGAGCCCTCACCATTTGCCAGGTGCTGGGCTAGGCTAGATGTCCTCTCCTTCAACCTTCACACTGTACCTATGAGATTATCACAGGAGTGATGTGGACAGAGGAGGAAGCCGAGGCACAGAGAGGTTGGGACTCCATGCAGGGTCACACAGCTGGCAGGAGGCAGTCAGGACTCCACCCCAGGCTCCCACGAATCCAGAGCACACGCTGCCTCCTGTGTGGCCCCAGCTAGCTCCAGCTGGGCCTAGCCCAATGGCAACCCCAAGACAAAGCCGAGGGCTTCATCCCCCTTGCTGTCCTCCTTCGCACGGGATGCCCCAGAGGTCCCCAGTTCAGGGGCTTCACACCTGTGGCTGACCATCAGCTGATGGGCAGATGCCCGGGTCCCGCGTGGCCAAGCTGCCCAGCAGGCACTGATAAGACAACAGAGCTATTTCTGCACAGCCCCGAATGTTTGCAAAGTGATTCGACTCCTGCCACACCTTCCCATCCTTTTTTCTGAAAGCCAGGAGAAAAGCAGAGGAACAAAGTGCTTATACACGTACAAACCCTGGGTCTCAAGAGGTACAATTGCCTCAGAAAATAATAGCAGACACATACGTAGTGTTTGTTCTGTGCCGGGCGCTGATCTAAGATTTACACGAATGAATTCATTCTCTCGACAGCCCCATGAAGCCAGTACTGTAATTATGCCCTTCAACAGAGCAGGAAGCTGGAACCCAGAGGGGAGAGCTGAACTAAGACACCCCCCACGCCCCCATCCGCCAGCCCCAGCTGGTGAGCAGGAGAGCTAGGATCCGAAGCCCTCTTATCTACCGGCTTTCACTGGGTGAGAGCCAAGAGGGGCAAATCTTTGGTCTTCACCAGAAAATGATCAGACTTCCAGTGGCTTGTGTGTGTTTGATTATAGAGGAAAGGAATATGCTGAAGGAACACGCTAGAAATAGATGGTCATTCAAGATTGTGTCCAAAAGGTGAGGCGAAGACAGAGATTTTTCCCAATGACCTGTAGCTCTTCCGGAGGGGACCCCCACCACCACTGCCCAGCCTTCTCACTAAGAGCTCATGTGTTTTTATATAGGTCTAGGAGGGGAAACTTCTCTCCAAGTGGCCTTTTCTCAAATCTGTCCAAGTTGGTATAATTTGAAACTGTCGATTCCTCGTCCCCATGCTGGCTCAGCCACCAGTTGACTGCATGATCCTTCCCCTGTCTGAGCCTTGGTTTTCTCATCTGTAAAGTGGGGGTGTTGACTTCCCCTTCCCCCTGAGATGATTGGGAAGACCATTCATGCATCTGAAATGCTGGCACTGAGGAAACGACATCGGGGGCTGTGATGGGTGCTGTTATTTTGGGGCCGAGCATACTGTCACGTGATGCAGAAACTCCTCTCCTCCAGGTCGCAGGGTCATCTGTTTGGTAGGAGCTGGGATCTCCACATGTAAGTGCCTCCCCTCCCCGCTCATAGCCACTCCCATGTTGGGGGACCCCGTTCCAGGGACTGGAGGGAGCCGTGTCTGGGCCTTTGATGGGGAGGGATTGATAGGGTATAGATGGAGGTCCCTGACCCATTGCTCTACACCCCACCCCCCGGCCCACAGCCGCCGGCATCCCTGACTTCCGCTCCCCATCCACCGGCCTCTACGCCAACCTGGAGAAGTACCATCTTCCTTACCCGGAGGCCATCTTTGAGATTGGCTACTTTAAGGTATGTGCTCCCCAGGCAGGAAGGTCTGTAATGGGGAGGGGGTGGGATCGCCTGACTCCAGCTCTCAACTCACCAGGGGCATCTGGGTGCCCACCTGCCCTCTGGTTCTCTCTCCCACAGAAACACCCAGAGCCTTTCTTTGCTCTTGCCAAGGAACTCTATCCTGGGCAGTTCAAGGTGAGCTCTTTCTTGCCGGGCACTCAGGAAAGCTTGGGGGGCAGCAGGCATGGGAAAGGCTTCTTCTGGGGCCCTTCAGACAAATGTCCCATGATCATAAAGGACATGGGCTCCGGGCCACGTGGGTCCATGTCCTGGTCGCTCATTTCCTGCTCTTGTGACCTTGAGCCTCAGTTTTCCCATCTGTGAAATGGGGCCAGTGATGCTCCCGAGGCCAGTGTGATGAGTCCATGAGGTAAAAAAGCCAGAGTGTCTGGAACAGTTCCTGGCATGAGGCAACGTGCAGCAAATGGGCTCTGTCACGATGGGCGCTGTTCCGCCTGCCCCCCCTCCAGCCGACCGTCTGCCACTACTTCATCCGCCTGCTGAAGGAGAAGGGGCTGCTGCTGCGCTGCTACACGCAGGTAGGCGGCCGCGGTCCCCGGGGGTTGGGGGAGGGGCTGACCTCGTGCGTCCTGGCACCTCAGGGCCCGAGAGCCCGGGCTGCTGTGTTCTTGCTGCATGACCTGCAGGGAGCCCCTGCACCTCCCCTCAGCCTCAGTTTCCCCTTCTGTAAAGCAGTGGCCAGAACAGTTTGGCCCTTTAGGGCCGCATGTCTGAGGGGCTACACTCGCACAGCAGATTTCCGGGTTGGTTAGGGCTTTTAGCAGATGGCCATGGGGTAACTGGCTCTGACAAAATCAGTACACCACGCCCGTTTCCCAGCAGGCAGACGGAGAGTCTCAAGGAAGGGGCATCTTTTTGATATTATGCAAAGGGCTCGCGTGTGCCACGGGCCATGGCTCATACATGTCAGGAGCTGAGCCGAGGGCCTTGCCCTGGGGCTCTCTGGCAAGGACAGCTCACATCATGGGTTTCTGGACTAGCCGGCAAGACGTTTTCAGCATCTCATACCCCTCACTGTAAAAGCAGTCGGTGCCCCTACCTTTGTTTTAGCAATGTGTTTTTTTTGAATGCGGGTGAATACATGAAATTGAAATTACAAGGCGTCAGTAACAGCGACATCGTGCTGTTAATGATCCCTCAGGGCGCGCCTGGGGGGGCCCAGTCAGTTGAGTGCCTGACTCTTGATTTCTACTCAGGTCATGGTCTCAGGGTGGTGAGATCGAGCCCCACATCAGGCTCCATGCTCAGAGGGAAGTCTGCTTGAAATTCTTTCTCTCCCTCTGCCTCCGCCCTTCTCCTCCCTGTGTGCTTGCACTCGCTCTCTCTCTCTCTCTCTCTAAAAGAAATAAATGTTTTTTAAATGATACCTTAGAACCCAAAATTAAAAAAGAGAGAATACTTGACTGTAACTGGGCGTTCTAACATTTTCTTCCTGCGCCTGGCAATTTGGAGCCTGCCAGCCTGGGAAGCCGCCACCAGGGGGAGGATGAATTTCTTTCTAAGTCCTGATTTCTCAAATGGGGGCAGGAGTCCACTGCCTAGGACTGGCGGTGGTGGCCTGCGAAAGGACAGCCTCTTCTTTCCAGGAGGAGCTCCTGCTGAGGATAAACCTGACCTTTCTTCCCAGAGGCCATTTTATCCACAGGACGTGGCTCAGACATGATAAACACAGCTTTCTCCAAGCCAAGGGCTCCCCTGTGCTTGATTCCATGAAATCCACACCGTAGCCCTGCTACCGTCATCTTCTGTCACAAGTGTTTACCCAGTGTAGACCCTGTGCCAGGCCCTGCTGGTGGCGACATCCCTGCCCTCCTAGAGCTGACAGTCTGCTGTGGGGAGAGAGAGACAGTGGACATGATGGGTAGGAAGCAGAGCTAGGGGGTCATGATTAAGCAGGAGAGGGAATTAGAAGTGTTGTGGGGGAGTGCTGTTGTCAACAGGTATCAGGGAAGTTCTCAATGAGAGGTGTGCGTTTAGACAAAGACCTCCAAGAGAGGACAGAGGGAGCCACGGTATCATCTAGGGGGAGAGTGTGTTCCAGGCAAAAGGAACAGCCAGGGCAGAGGTCCTGAGGTGAGACTGTATTTGGCTCGAGTGAACAGAGAGGACAGCAGGAGAGAATAGGGGGGCGCGGGGACAGGGACTCACCATGTGGGATCTTGGGGCCGCAGGAAGGGCTGAGTGAGAGGGAGCCACAGGAGGGCTCTGAGCAGGGTGGAACGTGACCTGACCCAGGGGTCCCCCTGGCTGCATGTCAGGGACCTACTGGGAGTGGTGAGGAGGGGGCACAGAGACCAAGGAGGAGACTGCCCTGACGGTGGAAGCAGACGGGTCACTCTTCTGGGAAGCGAGTGTCCCCTCCTGGCAACAGTGACTGTGCAGCTTTAACTGCACACGCATCAGCAAAACGGCTGATTACAGAAAACAGACAACCGTGGGGCGGGGGGGGGGGGAAGCATTCCCCTCTCATGTTTCAAGAGCCCATTTTGTTTTGTTTTCTCCAAACTTGTCACCTTCTCTGTCAACCTCAGTCACTTTTTGAGTCACTGACCCAGTTTTCTGGAACACCCTGTCTTCACCTCTTTCTGGATTTTGATGGTGTTGCACTTCTGGGGCCGTGTCAAGAACTGTTTTTATCCCCAGATGCAAGTCTCTGTCCAAACACGCGAATAATTGCCCTGTTCGCTCAAGCCCCTGCGATCTCCACAGCAAAGCGGCTTCTAAATATATTCATGGCATTTAGCCTACACGTGGGGCTTGTACTTGACTTTCTTCCACTTAACTCCCTGTGTGGAAGACCCTTCCATATCCACACCCACATAGCAGCTTCCTGACCTCCCTCCTTCCCTTCTTGCCTGCCTGCCTTCCTTCCTCTCTTTCTTCTTTTTTTTTCCTTTTCTTTTCTTGATTTTAAGTAACCTCTCCACCCAAAGTGGGACTCGAACTCCCAACCTCGAGATCAAGAATCGCACGCTCTAGGGAGTGAGCCAGCCAGGCACCCCCAACTTCATACTTTTTCAAAGCTGCTGTTGCCTTTGTGTCCATCAGGGAGACACTGTGTTTTGAAACAAAAAGGGAGCCAAGGTTTAAAAAGCAAGAGATTTCCGTTTACAATCGGGCTTCAGGCTCCTCCTGCAGCTTGAGAAGAACTGCCTGCCCTCCTACCCCCCACCCCAGTCGGGGGGTAGGAGGGCAGTGAGCACTGGGCCGGAGCCGGCCAGTGCCCACCCTCACCTTGCCCCACTTGCTGCCACACACCCAGGCAACATGTCACTCAGCCTGTACCACCCTGCATTCATCACGGCCTGTCCTCTAGGAGAGAACATCCTGGGGCCATGCTCCCCAGCCCCCAGCTTCCCTCCCTAGAAGCCCATGCTATTGCTGGCTTCTCCTATCACCTTTATTTTTGTTTTAAAAATTTTATTTCTTTTTTTGACAGACAGAGAGCACAAGCAGGGAGGAGGGGCAGAGGGAGAGGGACAAGCAGACCCACGAAGCAGGGAGCCAGATGTGGGGCTTGATCCCAGGACCCCAGGATCATGACCTGAGCCGAAGGCAGACGCTTAACCAATGAGCCACTCAGGCATCCTGTGTATCGCCTTTCAAAATAGTGTATACACCGGCAAACAAATACACACCTTCATATATAGCTTTCCCACCACCTTTGTTCTCCTGTGCCTTTTAATCTCTTGAAGGGATCATTTCCATATCGGGACATGCAGGACAGCCTCATTCTTTTCCCATTCGAGGTTTTTTAAATCAGAAGTGGCCTCAGAACAACAGAGGCGGCTCAGTAGGTTTTTTTTTTTTACACTCTATTTAATTATTTGCATGCACACTGCTTCCTCACATGTGAGCGGGGCCATAGACTGAGTCAAGTAACAAAGGCAAAACTAATGCGGGGTTGGGGGGAGAGGAAGAGCTCCAGAGAGAGTCTGGGAACAGTGGCTCTTGTCTGTATGTTTGGGGAACAAGCTGATTGCTGGCAGGGAGCGGAGACAAGTGCTTGGGGCCATCTGCCCCTGAAAGAGAACCCTTTTGGTTGTGCATGGAGTCTCAGGGAGGCTGTGCCAGATCAGCTGTGGGCTGCACATGACCCGCCATCTCGGGGTGGCGTCTGGCCGTGTGCTGCGGGCTCCGTCAGCTCCATCAGCACCTGTCTCTGCAGCATGCCTCACAGGCAAACAAAAGCTGCTCCCAAGGGGCTGCGTGCTTTAAGAAAAATGAGAGAGCACATATGTCAATGTGGAAGGGAAGAATAGTCCTGCTGGTTTAATGAGGAATCTATCCGTGTCTTAAAAGAATGCCAGTGAATGTGCCGTCTGTGAAAACAGACCACAGTAAGACACCCAACTGCTGATTACGAAAACAGTGATTGAAACCAAATAAACCCTCCCGATTCACTTATTTCTGTTACAGCTCAGCCAGGGGTGCCACAGACAGCTGTGCAGGTTGGTTACTGCACAAGGATGCCACATCTGAGGGCGCTCTTATTTCCAACAGAGACATTATAGGCTTCCCCATCAGTGCCAACAAAATTTCTGGCAGGTGGCTCTAACGTCATGTGGTCCTAACAAAAACAAATTTTCTGAGAAATGGAAACAAAGTGGCCCAACTATGCAGAAACACTCCATCTGGGCTGACAGTGGCAGTGGGCCTGGGCTCACAGACGTATGACTTTGGGCCCCACCTTTAACCATCTGTGACTTTTCCACTTCGTCGGCCCCCCTGAGAGTGAGCGGAGGGGTTTATAGGCACACCCGGCCCCCTTGCTTCTCCCTCCCTCCCTTGTCCCTCTCTCCCCTTTGCTTCTCTTCGCAGGGCCCTGCTCTGCCTTCTGTCCCGGGGGAGGGAGGTTGCCTCACTCCTGAGCCTTCTGTGTCTCCCCGCCAGAACATAGACACCCTGGAGCGAGTGGCGGGGCTGGAGCCCGAGGACCTGGTGGAGGCCCACGGCACCTTCTACACCTCGCACTGCATCAGCCCCCTCTGCCGGCGGGAGTACTCGCTTAGCTGGATGAAGGGTGAGGCGCCCGAGGTCATCCATGGTCATCCACGAGGGCAGGCCTTGTGGGTGCCCCGTGTCTGCTCCCTGGGGCCTCCAGGTGGTGGGCACCCGTTCCGTCCCACTCTGCGGCTCTTTTTAGCTGCTGACGGCAGCCCCCTGGAGACCTGAGGCAGCGGGCAGGTTTCACTGCTCTGACACCACCTCCCAGCCAGGGTATAATGGAACCAGGTCCCACACCCCGTCCAGCCACACACAGAGACGTGTGTTGACATAGAGGCCACCAGAGCATCCCACAGTCTGTTCTGTGAGGTCGTAAGGCCCCAGCTCTTAATCCTGTGAGGGGCTCTGACCTTACCTTACACAAGGGGGCCCGCAAGGGCAAACCCAACGACCTTCGAATCCAGATGTGTGCTGTCCAGTATGGCGGCCACGACCGCGTATGGCTCTCGGGCACTGACAGATGTGCCCAACGGTACCAAGGACCCGAATTTGTAATTTTACACCATTTTTAGTAATTTCAATGTTAAAAGCCACACATGGCTGGGACCACCAGATTGGACAGGACTGCGTGACAGCCACGGAGTCCAAAGGCCCATGAGTCAGAGTCCATGGAATGTGAAACTGGACACGGGCCTGGTTCGGGGACGAAGGCTGGGGGCCGTCCCTAGGGGTGCAGACAACAGGGCTTGTTAGAGTCAGTGTCTCGGTTCACGGAAGGGCAGAGAGTCCAGAAAAGGGGGGAAAAGAAAAGTCAGCCAGTTTTTTCTCAGAGGCCAATGAGAGGCTTGTCTGACATCCACTGTGCTGCTCGGAAGCCCCGTGTTTCACCCCGGCAGGCCATTCCTGACATTCTTTGTGCCGATCTCACAAAGCCTCCGGTGTCCGGTGTCTGGTGTCCGGTGTCCGTGTGAGACAGGGACAGCTGCGGCGTTTGCGGTGGGGCCCCCGGGGGGTGGGGGGTGGCCTTTCTGCTCAGATGCCAGCTGACCGCGGCTGGGAGAGGCTTCCAGAATAGCTCAAGGGCGCACAGCTGGGGGGAACGGACCACGAACACCACCCCATTGTGTGCCCCTCCCAGTGACAGCGCGTGCAGCCACCATACACTCTCCACCACTGTCAATGCCGTCAGGTTTTTAAGGACATTACAGATGGCACAACGGGGCTCTGTACGTGTCTGCTGAAGGAATGAATGAAGAGTTGAAAAAATGAGCTCATATTCTGTGGGTTGGTTGCCAGAAACAGAATGCTTTTCAAGATTCCTTAATCAATAAGCAATAAGGAGTGTGATTGTCATAAGGCCAGGGGTGTGTGTGTGTGTGTGTGTGTGTGTGTGTGTGTGTGTGTGTAGGTGTCTGTCCCAGAACCCAAGAATGGGAAGCAGCTAGGCCTGCGAATGTATCCCAGGATCATCTGCAGAGTCTTCCCTCTCTCTAACACCCGGCCTGGGACTTACCAGGCCTCTCCCCCACAATAAAATAGAGTCATCCTGCAAGACCCACTGGGAGAACTTTCCTGCCCAGGTCAGGGGTTGCCGAGATCCAGTTATCCCTGCAAAGGGCAAACGCTTACTCATTCACCTGTTCTTTTGTTTATTCTTTAAGTCAATAGCCGTAGCCTTGTGCTCGAAGCCACCCCTGGAATCCTGGGGAGGTCGGGGGGAGAGGGAGGACAGCTTTCCAAGAAGGGCGAGCAGGGCAAACACCCCAGGAGGCTCCCCGGTGACTGAGGCGTGTTTGTGGACAACGAAGGCTGGCCGCAGCCCCAGGCCCCAGCCCAGAGTCACTTATCTTCTTCTCTCCCTTCCCCTTCCCCATGCCCAGAGAAGATCTTCTCCGAGGTGACTCCCAAGTGTGAGAAATGTCACAACGTGGTGAAGCCTGGTGAGCCTCGGGGCCAGGGGCCCAACCCAGAGAGATTTGGGCTGGGACTCCCACCCCTCCACGAGCCCCTTCCCAAGAAGGCTACCCTCCCTCCCTGACCAGTGCCCCAAATCTGTCCCCACTGCTCCACTGCTCCCAGCCCTCAGGCCTGCCTCTGCTCCTGCCCTGTCTCTCTCTCTCTCTCTGACCTTGCCTCTACCACCTCCATTTCACCTTCTCTTTCTGTCTCTGTGTCTGTCTGTCCCCCTGCCTCAGACATCGTGTTCTTCGGCGAGAACCTCCCAGCGAGGTTCTTCTCCTGCATGCAGTCAGTAAGTGGCCCCGGGCTCCCCCACGTGGGGGCAGATGGCCTCCCCAATTAGCTGCAGATGGGGTGTTGGGGGGAAGCAGCCCAGCCCCCACCGAGCCCCTGGAGCCCTCACTGGCCACGCCCCCCTCACAGGACTTCCTGAAGGTGGATCTCCTCCTCATCATGGGCACGTCCCTACAAGTGCAGCCCTTCGCGTCCCTCATCAGCAAGTAGGTTGGGACGGGGCGGGGGCGGGGGCTGGGGACCGGGAGAGCCAGCACAGGTCCTCACCGTCGAGCTCGCCATCCCTCAGGGCACCCCTCTCCACCCCACGCCTGCTCATCAACAAGGAGAAGACTGGGCAGGTGAGTTGGCTTTTATTTGATCCCCCCTCTGATTTTCCCTCCTCCTCCTCCTCACAGGGGTCCCACATTGCCTTTCACTGGGACCCCCAGCTCAGAACCAAGAGTTCTAGAATCCAGATTCCAGGTCACCTGGACTCTGGTTCTACAGACATCTGGGTCACTTGGGACCCTTCTGAGCAAGGGACAGAACCCCAACTCGAAGCGACTTAAGCCAGGATCGGAATGCTGTGCCTCGCGCAAGGGAAGAGTCGGGGCAAGCTGGACCCAGGGCCCGCAGTCCAGCATCGGGAGGCGCCCACTCCTGCTTTCGGCTCTTTTCCTGAGGTGGCCTCACCCCCTCATCCCTGGGGAGGGATGGTTCCTCGAACAGGCCAAACATGCCATGGGCCAGGCACTGTTCCAAGCACTTTGTTTTATTTATTTATTTTATTATTTTAAGTAGGCTTCACGCCCAGCATGGGGCTTGAACTCGCAACCCTGAGATTAAAGAGTCACGTGCTCTACTGACTGAGACGGCAGGCGCCCCAAAGCACTTTCTAAGTATTCACCCACTGATAGTACCCTGTTAGGAACAGTTTGGTGATAGCCCCCCACTCTACAGATAAGGAAACTGAGGTTCAGGGAGGCCAGGTCACTTGAGTAAAGTCACAGAGCAGGGAACAGAGCCAGGCCACCTGGTCCAGGGTCTGTGTTCTGAGCTGTCCCCGCCCCCCCCCCCCCCCCCCCCAGACTGACCCTTTCCTGGGGATGATGATGGGCCTCGGAGGAGGCATGGACTTCGACTCCAAGAAGGCCTACAGGTGAGTCCTGGGCCTGCGAGGGTCTCAGCCGAGGTGGGAGGGAAGGCGGGAAGGCACACTGACTGGGAAGGGCAGGCAGGGGCCGGGGACAAGCCCAGGAGCTCTGACTCTCCCACCCACAGAGACGTAGCCTGGCTGGGTGACTGTGACCAGGGCTGCCTGGCTCTTGCCGACCTCCTCGGATGGAAGGTAAGGAGTCTGGGCCACCCCATCCCACCTGGAGCCCCACCCCTAGACCCCTGACCCTCAGATCCTCTGACTCCATGATGCATGGTGACCTCTGACCTCTGTGAACTTTGCCCCCTGCAGAAGGAGCTGGAGGACCTCGTCCGGAAGGAGCATGCCAGCATTGACTCCCAGGCAGGATCGGGGAGCCCCAGCCCCAACCCCAACACTTCAGCTTCTCCCAGGAAGTCTCCACCTCCCGCCAAGGAGGAGGCCAGGACCGCAGAGGGAGAGCGGCCCCAGTGACAGCTGTGGTTCCTGGGCAGAACTCCTGGGCAGAACTCTCGCAGAGCCCCTCCAGCCCTGGCCCCCTCTAACTTGCAGCTCTTGTCTGGGGAGCTCAGAACATTGCCCTAGTCTCTTAACCACCCCCTCTCAAAACTGAGGTCCCGCCCCCTGACCCTGGCAAACCTCTAACAGCACCCAGGAGCTGAGGCCTGGGCAGCCCGGCTGTAACAGCCCGGAGTCTCTAACCACCTGCGGGGACGGGGATCAACCTCCGCTAATCTCTAACTGCTCCCAGGGCCAGGACTGCCTCTAAACTTCTAACTGTTCCTGACAGGGGCCCCAGGCCTCCCCAGGGCTCTCCATGTCCTCTGCCGCTCCTAGGGGCCTGTGCCCAGGTTGGCCAAGTCTAACGTACCCTGGTGGAGTGTGGACCCTCCAAACCTAACACCCTCTGTGGGGAGCTGAGCCTGAAGGCCTCCCAAGTCTGGGCCTCCCACTCCCAAAGTGGGTGCTGGACCCGTTCCCTCTGGGACCCTCTTCCCCTGCCGGGAGGGGCTGACAATGTTGCTCATTGGAGACAAATTAAAAACAAAAACAACTAACAATCAACTGTCCAGCCTCCCTGTTCCTTTCTGTGGGCACACAGGGAAGCAGCTGGAGGGAGGGGGTCCAGGAAACCAGAACACCAAGCTCTTAGGAGAGAAAGCCAAGGGTGTTGACAGGGGACTCTGGGGGCTGCAGGAGAGCCCCACAGCTCTTACCCCCAGACTCCCAGACTGCCAGAGTTCCTTCCTCCAAAGCCCAGTCACCTAAATCCTGAGCCCCCCGAAAGAGAGGAAGGTCGATTTCAAATACCCCCCAGCCCCGCCTCTCCCCCCCCCCCCCCCCCCCCCCCCGGCCCGCCCAGCTTCCTCTCTCTATGAGGAACACTTTCACTTCCTGCTCCTCCCGGCCTCCCTTCAGAGAACAGGTAGGGGTCCCCAGGGACCTAGCGGCTGGTATTGTCACCCCCACTGCCTCCCTTTGGTACCAGGCTGCTGCCCCCCCCCCCCCCCCCCCCGCATCCACCGGGCGCCCAGGCAAGCGTCCCCCCCCCTGCCCCCCCCCCCCCTGCATGCTCTGGGCAGGGCACCTGCTCACCGTCCCCACCCTTCCTAAAACCCTGGGTTTCTAGGCAGCGGGCTGATTGATCTGTTCAGCTGTTGGTTACCCATCTCCTATATCACCCCGCGAAGGCAGGTGCCCGTTCTTTCCACAGGACACCCAGTCAGGGCCTCTCCTTATTAAGAATCTGTCGTTTGGTGCACAGATGAATGGACCCAGGGGTCCTACTCCTGGCATTGCTGGCAGGGAAAATACTCAAAAAGGCCCACCTTGAGAGAGAACTCATGCTAGCTAGGACTGTGTACTAGTTGAAGAGTTGAGGTCCAACGGACAGAGGGACAGATGCGTTATAAAGCAAAAAAGAAAATGCTAGCAGTAACATCTTGGTAGCGGATATACAATGTTACCCGTCAAATTCTGGTTTTCTGGATGTTTGAAAATGTCCCGTGTGAAACGTTGAGGAGGGAATATTTGAGGTCCCCCCCTGTGGTCTGGGAAGGGAGGAAGAGAGGATGTTGCATAAGATAGGTCACATTGACAACTCCTTCTGTGGGCTGAGCATCCGTTCCGGTGCTGGGTTCTGGCAAGGGCTGGTATCCAACTGGTCCCCGTCTGTATTATGGCAGCACTGGTTGTCAAAAGCTGAAATATTTCTGCATCTCTCGGTAAATAGCTGTCCATCTGGGTCCTTTTCTTTCCCCCCTCCCTGCCAAGACCCACTGGCTTCCCTCCTGGGATCCCCAGATCTCGCCCACCCTCCTGAGACTAAAGAATTAACACCCGCCATAGCAAGGGGCCTTGGGTCCATTCTGATTGGTCAGGGTTTCTGCCATATTGGTTGTAAGTCTGTTGACGATTACCCCTGGATTGGAGCCACCTTGAGCCTTATCTTCCTCCCTGCCAGAGGCCAGGCCATGGCTTGCTGGCCTCCTGCATCCTGAGGATGGCCCAGCTGGAAGACGAGGCCTCTGCAGTCCCCATCAACGGGGAGAGGTGAGGGCTGCTGGGGTTGGGGTCTCCAACTCCTGCCCTAGCTTCAGAAACCCCTTCCATCCAATGCCCACCACCCCCCAGAAGACCCTGAATGCCATCTCATCCCTTGGCTGCCCCTTCCTGCACCTTTGACCCCCACCTCAGTGTCCCACTGCCCACCTCTAATCCTTTGTCTCCTGGACTCTGCATGTCCCAGATGGGTTCCATCACAGGTGAATGGAGCAGGTGAGACCCCCATAGGGGTCCCTGGGACCCCAGAGCCACTCCTTCGCCTCTGGAGGACGTGGGGGGTGTGGCAGATCCCAGAGCTGGATATCCAGGATGCAGAAGCCCTTCTTGAGCTGTGGCCTCTGGGGGTGAGTACTCACAGCCAGGGACCTTCTCTGACCCTCCCCGGGTCACCACAAACCAGTCAGGACTCTGCTGATTCCTGGCAACAAACACCACAAACCAGAAAAACTGAAAAGACTACTTACTGATTCCAGGGACCAAAAAACCCAGAAGTGAAGGGAATTTCAGGAATGTCTGGACCTGAGCATTAGACAACTTATAAATCTCTCCCCATCCCATTTCTGGGCTTTGCTTCAACTGTGGGGAAAGCCCAAAGAACAAACACTTATTCTACAGTAGCTTAGGCAAATAGGCTTTTATCTTTCTGACATATCCAGAAAGGCGGCCACAGGCTCTGTCCAGCAGCCCTAGAAACATCAAGGCCAGATTCTCTGCCATTCTCTTGGATGCCCCTCACTGTTGCCAGGTGGCTGCCCGCCCCAGGTCCAAATACATGTATGCGCTCCAGGCAGGAGGAAGAAAACAAAGGAAATACCAATTGCACCAGGAAAACCAAAAGTCTTTACAATAGATTCAAAATACATGGATGGGGCCCATGTGGAAATATTTTTTTTAAACTCACACGGGAGTTATAAACCCAGAAGTGAGAAACACTGCCTACATCATCATCCACCTTCTCTGGCTGGGCAGATTATGCCAGAACAAGGCTATAATTCTACAAGGGATAGGGATGGACTTGGATAAGGCAACTAGCTGGTCTACACAGCTTCCTTCACAGGGAGGCTCTGTCCTTGTGGTGCCAGAGATGACTGTCCCCAGCTCGTGGCCACATCCCACAGGTTTAGCCATCCCAGTGTAAAAAGAGGTTCCCTTCCAAAGAGCTCAGCAAAAATCTTGTGGAAGATTTCCCTTGACTAGCCTTGACTCACATTCCCATCTCTGAAGCAATCACAGTGATGAGAAAGTACTGTCATCCTATTGGCTAGGTCAGGTCACAGGACCATCCCTAGGGCTTGGAGGGAGTTAGTCCAACCCACAGGGACGAAGGGAGGGAGAGGGTTTCTTTGAAAGAAATTTGGGGTATGGAATCTAAAATAAGGGAAATGGACACTGGGTAGGCAAAAGTAACAGATATTTGCACAAATCCCTTTCAAGATGACCTTTGCCTGGGGGGGGGGGCTGGTTGGCTCAGTGGGAAGAACGGGCAACTCTTGATCTCAGGATTGTGAGTTCGAGTCCCACACTGGGAGTAGAGATTACTTAAATGAAACTTAAAAAAAAAAAAAAGATGACCTTTGCCTCCATTCCCCCCACCCCACCCCAGAGCTTCCTGGTCACAGGACATGACCCCAGTCAGGTCCTGGTGTTGAGGACAGGAGCTTCACCAGGAGAAATCCACACCTACCAGATCCAGAAGCTTCCTGGCGGTGAGGAGCCTACCCCTAGATTCCAGCCCACAGTAAATTTAATCAGCTTTGCTTCCAAAATATCTCCCAAATGCTATTTGGTGCCATAAGTGGGATGCAAACATAAAGTCACAGGAAAAGACGGGAACTCCAAAGGGTAGAAATTTCCCTGTTTTGAAGATTTTGGGGGAGATTACAGGACTGAGGAAGAGAGAGTCCCAGGGAAAATGAGGCTGCCATCCTTAACTTTTTTCTTCCTTGCCCCTTGTTGCCCCCTCCCCCCAGGTGTGTCTCTGGAATATTCTAACCTCTGCATGCCAGACCTGCCCCATCTCCTGGCCTTCCTATCAGCCAGCAGGTACAGGTTCCCCATAAGAAGGGCTAAGGGGGTTCCATCCCTAAGACATCCCATCCACACTGCAGCTCCCTCTTACCTTTTCTCAGGGATGTTTTGCCCAGAACACTGCTCTTGCCCCCTCCCACTCTAAGGCCTGGAGACCAACACACAGGTGAGGGATGGCTCCCTAAGGGAGGGGGAAGCCACTTTCCAGGCTCCTTGGTCCAGCAGGATGGCCCTTCAGGAACCAGACTACTGGGTTTGTGGGAGAATAAAATGGAGGTGAGGGAGCTATGGGAGATTTGACTCCTGGGCCTGACTGACAAGGGGCCAGGGACCAAGCCAGTAATGAGCCTGGAAATTAAGTCTCCCAGTGCCCTGAAGGAAGCAGGGCTGGGTTCTTGGACATCTGGGACACCTCAGTTATGCTGGTCCCCAGGTCCCCCACAGACTGGCAGTGTCCACCTCAATGTCCCGGAAAGGGTGCTCTCCATGGTGAACAAGCTCTACCTGGAGACTCACGGAGGGTGGGGGAAGGAGCAGATCCCCCCAGAGACACCTCCAGAAACTGCAGAAAGACACAGTTCCGGTGAGCTGGGCTGGACAGGGCCCTGGGCCCCTGAGGGACAAGGGAGCTGCTGCTGCTGTTCTGTGGGGCCCAACTCTCTCCTCACATCCAGCCCCCAGGAACCCTGCTCCTCACCGGGTCTCCTGGGTGGAAGGCCCACTCAGCCCGGAAGTACACCATCCTGGGCCAGCCCTGGCCAGCGTGGTGGAGGAGAAAGAGAAGGAGGACGAGGACAAGGATGAAAATGCGGATGACTACAAAGATGAAGAGAATGGCCCCGAGGATGTGCTCACCCATCACATTCAAGCTCTGGCCAGGGCCCGGGGCAACTACGTGGGCAGGCAGTTCCAGAGCCTTCGGGCGCGCCTCACCTCAAATGCCAGGGGCCCCCTCAGGCCTGGGGACCCTGCCACAGAGCTGCTTCAGGATGTGCGCCACCTCCTTACTGACCTCCAGGACCACTTATCAAAGGACCCCGATGTCAGGGCTGTTTTTGGGAGCAGGGGGCCTGCGGTCCCCCAGAAGGACGATGATCTTGGTAATAAGGAGGGCTGGAAGGGAATTTATGGCCATTCCCTGACCCCACTCGGGTTCTCGTGTGCCATCCCTTGGCGCTACCTGTGTGTCCACACCCAACTTCTTTCTCTCCATCTCCGTGCACCTGTTTGCCTAGCCACTCACATGCCTTTTCCTACATAGAGTAACTCCTGTTCCATTCACCACTGCTCCGTCTCTCGCATGTGTGACACCCGCACTCCCTCTTCCATGAGCGTGTTCACACCCAGGCTCCCTCTTCCACATGTGTTCTCTCACCCGTGTCTACACTTGTGGGGGGTCAGAGGCCAGAGCGGGGTGGTACTCAGGCCTCGGGGCGGGGGTCAGCCCTTCAGCCCTTCGCTCACCCACCCCAACCCCTCGCAGGCGCTGCGGTGGAGGCGGCCTTGTGCCGGGCGGTGCTGGCGCCGTTGAAGCCTGCCCTGTGGGCGCGACTCCGCAAACTCCGAGCCCAGGAACTGCGGCGACTGAGGCAGCGACAAATAGCCCTGCGGGTGGGGGCGGGGCCTCCGGGATGCCAGGGGGCGGGGCTTGAGGGGCCCCCGGCCCCAGCCCTGCGCAGCCGCATCCACGCGCGCCTGGAGCACCTCCACGCTGCCTGCGCTCCACGCCGCAAGGTGGCGCTGCTGCTGGCGGTGTGCACTGACGTTTACGCAGGCCTGGCTCAGGGCGAGAACCAAGGTAAAGGAGGTTCACCTGCGTTCACCTGGATGTGCGGTAGCTTGCCGGGTGGGAGGTGCCTGTGTGCACGTCGAGGGGAGAGGGTGGCACGCTCTAGCGGGAGACGTCTGGTGATCTGGTTAGAGGCCTGGTGATCGGGTAGGAGGCGTTTGCATGCCTAACAAGGTGGAAGGGCAGCCAGCACCCATGTCCCGGGGATCCGCTTCAAAGCCTGTCCTCCCGCTCCGCCAGAGCCCCTGGGGGCCGACGCCTTCCTGCCCGCACTGACGGAAGAACTGATCTGGAGTCCGCACATTGGGGAGACGCAGCTGGACGTGGAGTTTCTAATGGAGCTGCTGGATCCGGAGGAGCTACGGGGAGAAGGTGAGTCCCCACCCCAGAAACGCCGGGAACTAACAGGGGGCGCCCTAGGGGCCCAACAGCCTCGTCCTGCGGCGTCGGACAAGGTGGACAAGCCGCAGGGAGACCTGGGGGGACCAGGGTTGCCAGAGAGCTGCACTGACCGCCCCGTCCTGTCCCTAGCCGGGTACTACCTGACCACGTGGTTTGGGGCGCTGTACCACATCGCTCACTACCAGCCGGATGCGGGCCGCGCACCCCAGGGGCTCAGCTCTGAGGCTCGTGCCTCCCTGCGCCAGTGGCACAGCCGGCGGACACTGCACAGACAGGACAGGCAAGACCACGCCAGAGCCCAGGTGATCGTCCCTCCCGACTGCGGGTGAAGAGGAGCGCTGTACCCATTGCCTTTCTCACCTAGCCTCCTGCCCCTCCCCACAGGTCAGCCTGCCCTTTGAGGAACCTTGGGCAAGAGACCCTGTGCCCAGAGACCAATGATGGCGAGGGGTCTCAAACCCTCCTGCTCCTCAGGCAAGATTCCAGGGGCCCCAGGATGGCACCAACTTCTAACCCCTGTTGGCTTAGGTGCAGGGAGAAGGAAGGGTTCCCAGGAACAGAACCCCCTCTGGTTTGCCCCTTCCCCCTGCCCAAGATGGCTCCTTCCTAATCCCCAGAATCTGTAAACATGGTCAAAGCGACTTTACCCATGTGACTAAATCAAGGATCTTGACATGGGGAGATTATTCTGGATCATTCTGGGGCCCCAGTATAATCTCTCTGAGTCCTTGCAAGAGGGAGGCTGGAGGGGCAGAGTCGGAGAAAGAGACGGGATTTTGTAAGCAGAGGGTGGAGTGATATGGCTGGGAACCAAAGCAGGCACCCTCTAGAAGCTGAAACAGACAAGTGGATTTTCCCCTGGAACCTACCGAAGACTCGGCCTTTGATTTTAGGCGGGAAGAGCTATTTTGAACTCCTGACCTTTAGAACTGCAAAATAATAAATTTGTGGGTTTTTTGACCTGGTAAGTTTGTGGTAATTTGTTAACAGAAGCAACAGGAAGCAAATACACTCTCTTACCCTGAACTTTATTTTCCATAGAAATTATCACTTCCAGGGCGCCTGGGTGACTCAGTGGGTTAAGCCTCTGCTTTCGGCTGAGGTGGTGATCTCAGGGTCCTGGGATCGAGCCCCACATTGGGCTCTCTGCTCAGCGGGGAGCCTGCTTCCTCTCTCTCTCTGCCTGCCTCTCTCTGCCTACTTGTGATCTCTGTCTAATAAATAAACAAAAACATCTAAAAATTTTTTCTAAAAATAAAATAAAATAATCACTTCTTAACATACCATAATATGTACTTATTTATTGTGGCAACTGTCCGTAGGCTCCCTCCCCTTAGGTCACCCAACAGAAATACAATGCAAGGGGTGCCTGGGTGGCTCAGTGGGTTAAAGCCTCTGCCTTCGGCTCAGGTCATGATCCCAGGGTCCTAGGATCAAGCCCTGAATCGGGCTCTCTGCTCAGCAGGGAGCCTTCTTCCCCCCCCCCTTCTCTGCCTACTTGTGATCTCTGTCTGTCAAATAAATAAATAAAATCTTAAAAAAAAAGATACAATGCAAGCTATATACGTAATTATAAGTATTCCAATAACTCCATTACAAGAAACTAAAAAGAAGCAAGTGAAATTAATTTTAACAGCCTACCTGATTGAACCCAATATGTCCCAAAGATTATCACTTCAACCTGTAATCAACATCTGAAAATTAGGAGCACCTGGCCAGCTCAGTCGGTGGAGCATGTGACTCTTAATCTCAGGGTTGTGAATTGAGCCCCACATTGGGTGTAGAGATTACGGAAAAATTAAGAAGAAATCCTTTAAAAAATCCAAAAATTATTGTGCTGTGTAACGTTTTTTTGCGTATGTGCACAATATTCAAAATCCAGTGTGTGTTTTATATTACAGCACATCTCAGCTGGGACCAGTCCCATTGCAAGTTCTCAGTAGCCACCACACAGGGCTTGGAGCTACCATTTTGGAGGGTGGCCTTGGAATGTCAGCTCCAGGAGGTAGCGGCTTCTGTCTTGGGCACAGCTCTATTTTCAGTGCCTAGACAAATCCCTGGCACCCAGCAGGTGTTCAGTAAATACTGGCTTAATGATTCAGTGACAGAGTTTCTGTGGAAGGCTGAAGATAGCTGCCCAAAAGCTATTCCTGTCCTAATCTCTGGAATCCATGAACATTACCTTATTTGGAAAAGGGTCTTTGGCCCGGTTTTTAAATGAAGGATCTTAAAATGGGGAGACTGTTCTGGATGATCTGGGGGAGGGCTCTAAATGCAATACACGTGTCCCTAGAGAAGGAAAGCAGAGGGAGATTTGACACTAACAGGAGAAGGTGATGGAAAGACAAGCAGATAGAGATTTGAAGATGCCGGCCTGGAAGGTTGGAGAGTTGGTGATCACAAGGCAAGGAAAGCCATCAGGGTGGCACCTGGGCAGCGGTCAGTTAAGCATCAGGGTTTTGGTTTTGGCTCAGGTCGTGATCTCAGGGACGTGAGATGGAGACCTGCATCAGGCTCTGAGGTCAGTGGGGAGCCTGCTTAAGATTCTAGCTCTGTCTCCCTCTGCCCCTCCCACTCATGTCCTCATGCTCTCGCCCTCTCTCACTCAAGGAAAAGTAAATAAATCTTGAAAGAAAGAAAGAAAGAAAGAAAGAAAGAAAGAAAGAGTGGTCAGCTACCAGATGCTGGGAGAAGCCCAGACAGGATGCTCTCCTAGCACCTCCAGAAGGCAGGGGTGGGGGGCATCCACACCTTGATTTCACCCCAGTGATACTGATTTCAGACTTCTAGCCTCCAGAACAGTAGAAGACATTTCTGTCATCTTAAGCCACTGAGTCCGTAGTCATTTGTCACAGCAACCACAGGAAATTCAACAGTTATTCAGCACTTAATATGAAAAAGAGAAAAATGGAGTAGAATTAATACCCAGCCCAGTCTCACTCCCGCAACAAGGGATATGCATCTACTGATGCAGGAATTAACTAGAAAAGTAGAAAAATCCCCTCACTCCACTTCACAGAGAGAGAGACAGATTGCCATTACAATTGACATTTTGCATTTCATAACGACCAAAATTCTGTAATTTTAGACGTCATCCAAAAAATGTGCCAGGAAAGGGTTTTTTGGCGATTGTTTTTAAAAACCAAAAAGCTCAAAATGGCTGCAGCGGGCAGTGAGTCAGCAAGCAGGGATGGGGGAACGACAGGATGTGGCCTCTGGTCTTAGGTTCATACAGAACTAAGTGAGGGAGCTGAATCCCAGGAGACAGAGGGGACCATCATCTCCCTTTTCAAGAACCTTCAGAGCAAGCAGGGCACCAAGAATTTCATTGTGTTTACTTATTATGTATTTTTTAAAAGATTTTATTTACTTATTAGACAGACAGACAGAGCCCAAGCAGTCAGAGGGAGAAGCAGACTCCCCACTGATCAAGGAGCCCGATGAGGGGTTTGATCCCAGAATGCCAGGACTGTGACCTGAGCCAAACGTGAATGCTTAACTGACTGAGCCACCCAGGTGCCCTGATTTATTATGCATTTATGTAGATATGTATTTTTTATAATTGTAGTAAAAATCATATAATACCAAATTTACCCTCTTAACTATTTTTAGGTGTTAATTAGAGTTATAATAGTGTTAACTGTATTCACTATTTTTTGGTGTTAGTGTTATATTAGTGTTAACTGTATTTACACTGCTATGATAGTGTTAATATATACACATGGTTGTGTAACAGATTTCTGAAAGTCTTCGTCTTGTAAATCTGAAACTATGCCCATCAATCACAACTCCCATTTCCCCTTCCCCCGCCCCTGGTAACCACCATTCTCCCTTCTGTTAGCATGGTTTTCATGATTCTTAGATGTCTCATTTAAGTGGAATCGTACAGTCTCTCAGTTAACTGGCTTATTTCACTAAAGCAGTATGTCCTCGGGGCGCCTGGGTGGCTCAGTCGGCTAAGCGGCTTCACCATGCTTTGTTCTCTTCTTGGGTAGGTCTTGCGGGCAGTCCCAGTTTCTGGATTTCCTCATTATTAGATTCCAGCCCTGCTTCCAGTACACCCTGGAAGTAGGCTGCGTCCTTCTCAGGACATCCCCTAGGGGGCCCCCTGATGGGCAGGGCTAACTACTGGTGGAGTGAAGAACTGTATTGGTCGGATCAACGCGCCGTAATAAAAAAGCACAGATGGGGCGGTTAAAGCGCAGAAATGCGGTTTCTCACAGTGCTGGAGGCTGGAAGTCCAAGATCAAGGCCTTGGCAGGTTTGGTCTCCTCTGATGCTTCTCTCCTTGGCTTGATGATGGCCATTTTCTCCTTTTGTCTTCACCTGGCCTTCCCTTTGGCCCGGTTACATTAGTTCCCAATCTCTTCCTATAAGCACGCCATTCATATCGCCCTGGGCTACCCATACGACTTCATTTTAAATTAATAACTTAATCACCTTTTACAAAAAGATTTTATTTATTTATGTGAATGAGAGAGAGCCACATAGAGAAGTGGCGGGGGTTGGGGGGAGAGAAGCAGACCCCCCCATCAAGCAGGGAGCCAGACTCTAGGCTCGATCCCAAGACCCTGGGATCATGACCTGAACCCAAAGACAGACACTTAACTGACTGAGCCCCCCAGGCGCCTCTAAATTAATCACCTCTTTAAAGGCTCTTGCTCCAAACACAGTTGCATTCTGGGGAACTTTGGGTTAGGACTTCAACATATGAATTTGGAAGGGAGGGTCACAATTCTGCTGGTGGTGGGAAGTGACTGCCAGATCTCTGCCTCTCTGAGTTATGTCATCTGTGGGTGGGACCCTGGGACCCTGCGAAGGACCTGTCCCCAATAGCCTTTCACCCAATGCTTGTAGCACCTCTCCTTGGTTCTTGCTGAGTCATTGGATTTATTCCTACTGCTATATTCTATTTATAGCTGGTGATACTGCTTTTCCACCTCCTAGAGTGGAATGACATTTCCTGTTTTTTTTTCAAGATTATTTATTTATTTATTTGAGAGAGAGAGAGAGAGAGCAAGCATGCAGGCACATGAACTGGGTGGCAGGGGGGCAGAGCAGGCAGAGGGAGAAGCAGCCTCCCCATTGAGCAAGGAGCCCAATGTGGGGCTTGATCCCAGGACCCTGGGACTATGACCTGAGCCGAAGGCAGACACTTACTGAGCCACCCAGGCACCCCTAACATTTCCTGTCTAAATAGAGGTGTTGAATTAAAAAAAAAAATCTGAGTAGATTTCAAGAAAACTATCCAGTAGCTAAGTACATGGGTGATGCATGGATACGTGGCAAGGTATAGGAAAGTGAAATGCCAAAGATGGGCATTTGGGCTATCGCTGGTTGAGGACTATGGGGTCACACCCAGTATTTTGTTCCCTCTGGAGCTCGGGGGAGCTCGGAGCTTTGTGCTGGATGCCTCCTCTTGCGGTCCCACTCCCATGGTGTCCCAAACTGGCCACAGCATCTCCCCCACACCTGCTCCTCCTCCTAGTACCCATTACAGGGGGCCATCATGGTCCTCCCCAGTCCCTAGGCTAGAGCCCTGAGTCCCATCCTGGTCACCTCCCTTGCCCCTCCCATGCCCCTCCACCATCCTCCCATTCCATGGCCCTATCCTGGTCCAGCCCGGCCTCCACTGCCTCCCAGCTTCCAGTCCAGGGGATGCCCTCCAGTCCATGCCCACACGGTGGCCAGAAGGAAATTTAATTTAATTTGATTTGATTTATTTATGTTATGTTATTTTAAAAATATGTTATTTATTTATTTTTAAATCAGAGAGAGAAGGAGCACAAGCAGGGGGAGTGGCAGGCAGAAGGAAAAGCAGGCTCCCCGCTGAGCAGAGAGCCCGATGTGGGACTCGATCCCAGGACCCTGGGATCATGACCTGAGCAGAAGGCGGCCACGTCACCGGCTGAGCCACCCAGGTGTCCTAGTGTTATGTTATTTTTAAGATTTTAAGTAATCTCTATAGCCAACATGGGGCTCAAACTCACAACCCTGAGATCAAGAGTCGCCCGCTCTTCTGACTGAGTCAGCCAGGCATCCCACATTTTTCATTTTGATGTAGTCTAATTTAGTTTTTCTTTTGTTGCCTGTCCTTTTGGTATCATATCCAAGAAATCACTGCCAAATCCTGTGTCATGCAGCTTCTCCCCTCTGTTTTCTTCTAAGGGTCTTAGAGTTTGACTTCTTACAGTTAGGTCTTTGATTCATTTTAGGTTCGTTTCTGTATATGGTATTGTGTAACGGTCCTACTTGACTCTTTTGCATGCAGATATCCATCCCAGTTTTCCCAGCACCATCAGCTTAAAAGACTGTCTTTTCCCATTGAATGAGCTGGGCACCCTTGTCAAAAATCATTTGACCTGGGTGGCGCCATCCGTGAAGGGACCAACTGTTGGTTGTCGGCCTGGGTCATGATCTCAGGATCTTGAGATCAAGCCCCACTTGGAGCTCCCCACTCAGTGTGGAGTCTGCTTGGGATTCATTCTCCCTCTCCCTCTGCCCCCCCGCTAATGCTCCCTCCCTCTCTCTCTCTATCTCAAATAAATAAATGAACTTAAAAAAAACATTTGACCTCATATGCAAGGGTTTATTTTTAGAATTTGTGTTTTTAACAAGTTGCTGCTAAAAATCACTGATATATATATATATCATATATATATATGATATGATATATATATATATGATATGATACTATATATATATATATATAGTATCAGATTAAAAATAAAACAGGAAGAGAGGTTATACTTTTGGAGAAGTCGCAGTGAGGGTGACACCTGAGCAAAACCTTGTCAGAAGCAAGAGTCACAGGCACGAGAGTCAGAGGCACGCATCTGGGGAGGATGTTCCAGGCAGAGAAAAGCCGTGCAAAGGCCCTGCGGTGGGCATGTGCCCTGCAGGTACCAGGAACATTGAGGAGGCAAGAATTCTTGAGAAGTCTTTGGTACAAAAAGATGGTTTTATAAAAGCAAGGGGACAGGACATGTGGGCAGAAAGAGCTGCACTTGGGGTCCTGAGGAGTGGCCCGCTATATATTTTCAAGTTGGGAGGGGGTTGGGGTTAGCACAAACCTCCAAGATAGTTTGGAAACAAGGTTTCCAGGACCCTGAGGGGGCCGGCTATTGCTAGGAAAAGATTCTTTATTACTGTTTAATAAAAACTCAGTCATGAGACTCTTCAGATGTATATCAATGGGTCAGAGGCTTGGAGGATGATTGTGTGATTGCGAACATGTATCTTGAGAGGTAGAGATAAAGGAAGTTTCCAAAGGAATTTGTATATGTTAAAGGAGATTAAAAGAGACCGGGATTGGTGGGGGCGGGGGGCGGTGGAGACTTATAGCATCCTGGGGGGTTGGGATAACGTTAAACCAAGATTGCCTTTTGCCCTTAACTAAGTATTAGCATCAAGGCAGCTGGGATCCTAGAGGAAGGTCACTCTGCCTGTTTCAAGGACTTGTCAGTGGGCTGTGTGTAGTACGGAAATTTAATTTTTTTTTCTTTTGCCTTGTTTCCCACATCAATAATGAGCCACCACATCACACCCATTGAGGAACACTGTATGTTTTGCCTACATATTATCCAGCTCTCCCAACATCCTAATAGCTAATGCTTCGTGGCTTCCTAGCCTGTTTTTAGGAGGTCATCAAAAGGATGTGACCACCAGCTGACCCACAAGCGGGACTCAGGCAATCAGAGGCGCCTCACTCCTTCCCCTGACCATGGAATATCCTTCTGCCCACTGCCCCCACAGTGGGAGCTATCCCAGGCACATAGCCTTGCCCGAGCAAGGTGTCGTTGAGACCATCTGGCCTTTACATAAACTTTAAGATTCTGGTAGGTGGATGGGAGACCTACTCATCTTGCGGCGCCTAAGACAACCCTCGGAAGTACCTTCCCTTGCTTGTTAAACCAACCACCCACCCATCTGGAGCGATCTGCCTCTTTCTTTGGTCTTCCTTGTCCTCTGTGTTATGGGGCCAGTTTGCAAACCAACAATTACCAAATCAAGCCAGGAGCCTAAAGAAATGGGCCCTGGGAAAGGGATGTCTGCAGGGAAACTCTCCGGTTGGCCATCGATGTCTGTGCGGGGAGGAGTGGCCCCATGTGTTAGATGCTTGTGGACCACTGCACGAGAACGGGGGACGCCCCCCAAAATGCTGGCCATTGCACACTGTGGCAGGCAGGGAAGCGCGAGCCTACCGAGGGGGGCTGGCCTCTACTGCCTGCAGTTTGGCCCCCAGAGCCTGAAGCTTGCGCTAGAGACTGGGAAGAAGAGCTGAATTCAGGAAAAGGACATGTGGCTCTCCATACTCTGCTAGCTTCAGGGCTCACAGCACTGTGGGAGAGCAAAATAATAAGTTGCAGACCTTAGCAGGCCGTTTTGCAAAGCTAGGAGGGTGCAAAGTGTCCCAGATGAAGAGCTGAGCACATGTACAAAGCCTGATTAGGACACTAAGAGGTACGGTCCCTGGGAAAGTGACAAGGATCTCCTGGTGCCTGACAATGAGATGGACCACGTGCCCCATGCTATCAGAGCCTTACTGCAAAGGAAAAATTTATATAGAGATCGTTCTGGACTGCTGATAATGGAGAAATATGTCCCAAAACTCTGAGGGGAAAACTCGCATCTCTCTGTCCCTTGAAGATGTAAATCTGAACATGCCTTTGAAATATGAACACTGCCCAGAGACTGAGGGCCAAAAGGAGGCGGGAGGAGGCTTTTCAAAATACAGACTGCTGGGCCACCTGGCTGGTTTGCCCAGTGGGGCATGGGACTCTTGATCTTGTGGTTATAGGTTCAGGCCCCACCTTGGGTATAGAGATTACTCAAAAATAAAATCTTAGGGGCGCCTAGGTGGCTCGGCCAGTTAAGCAACTGCCTTTAGCTCAGGTCAGGATCCCAGTGTCCTGGGATCAGCCCTGCATCGGGCTCCTTGCTCAGTGGCAGCCTCCTCCTCCCTCTCCCTCTGCTGCTACCCCTGCTTGTGCTCTCTCTCTCTCTCAAATAAATAAATAAAGCCTTAAAAAAATCTTAAAAAATAAAATAAAATAAAACAGAGACTGCTATAGAAGCTCCCTGGCCAAAAATCTAGTCCACAGCCTCCAGAAGATGACTCGTCGGGGCACCTGGGTGGCTCAGTGGGTTAAGCCTCTGCCTTCAGCTCGGGTCATGATCTCAGGGTCCTGGGATCGAGCCCCGCATCGGGCTCTCTGCTCAGCGGGGAGCCTGCTTCCCCCTCTCTCTCTGCCTGCCTCTCTGCCTACTTGTGATCTCTCTCTGTCAAATAAATAAATAAAATCTTAAAAAAAAAAAAAAAAAAAGAAGATGACTCGTCAAGGGCTAAAGCTTTGGAATAAAAGCTTTGGGGTTTCTGCATCTGTCTGTATGTTTATGCACATCTGCAGACGGATGTTATGTACATGTGATATTTTCCCACCTCTGGGGAGTATTGCCAAAATTAATTTGTAAAAGGGTTCTATTTAATTGGCTTAAAGAAAAATAAGCTTTAGGATCAATACTGTACTTACGGAAAAGTAAAGTGTCATTTTCTTTCATCTGCTAAAAGGACAGTTTTCCTGGACTGTTGGTCTGCTCTTGATGAGATTATGAAAGGCTCTTCTTGACGTAGGTAATCTGCCTAGAAAATAGATTCTGTTTTATCAAAATAAACTCCTGTGCTCCCTGTTGTCTTTATCAGGTATTTGATTACTTAAGAAAGTAATCACTTTCTTAATTACTTAAGAAAGTAATCAAACTGGGGCACCTGGGTGGCTCAGTGGGTTAAGCCTCTGCTTCCGGCTCAGGTCATGATCTTGGAGGCATCGGGCTCTCTGCTCAGCGGGGAGCCTGCTTCCCCCTCTCTCTGCCTGCCTCTCTGCCTACTTGTGATCTCTCTCTGTCAAATAAATAAATAAAATCTTAAAAAAAAAAAAGAAAACTGATTCTTCTCTATTAAGTGAGCTAAGTATTTTGACAACTCCGCAACTATTTTTGCCTGCGAAGTCTTTCATTTTCCTTTCGGTTAAATGATTAAGGATTCTTTCGCAGTGACCTATGATCCTAGTTAATCAAGTTTGTTATTTTTGACAAACTTCCCCCAAGTCATATCTAAATCAAGGCTTGTTAACCTCAAACTATGGGACTTTCCAGAGAAAATATCGAAAGATGTGTTCTCTGTCCTTATAGAAGAAAGATATTAAACTAATTGAGTTTATTTTATGTTCTAAATTACATGGGAGAGGGACCTGGCTGGCTCTGTCCATCAAGCATGTGACTCTTGATCTTGGGGTTGAACTTGGTGTAGAGGTCACTTAAAAATAAAATCTTTAGGGGCACCTGGGTGGTACGGTCAGTTAAGTGTCTGACTCTTGATTTTGGCTCAGGTCATGATCTCGGTCCTGGGATCGAGCCCTGCATCAGGCTCCGTGCTCAGCAGAGACCCCTCCCTCCCCTCTCTGGCATGCTTTCTCTCTCAAAAGATTTTTTAAATCTTTTAAAAAATAAAAATAAATTACATGGGAAACAGTGAAGATAGGAAGTGATGTTAAACTTTCTTTATATTTGTATGGAATTTCTAAAAATCTGGTATGTTCTGGTATGGTGTTGTCAGTCGATTTTAAAATGTATGTCACAGGGGCGCCTCGGTGGCTTGGTCGGTTATGCATCTGCCTTCAGCTCAGGTCATGATCTCAGGGTCCTGGGATCGAGCCCACATTGGGCTCCCTGCTCAACGGGGAGTCTAATTCTTTCTCTCTCCCCTCTGCTTATGCGCTCTCTCTCTCTCTCTAATAAATAAAATCTTTTAAAAAATAAAATAAAATGTATAGGGGTGCCTGAGTGACTCAGTGGGTTAAGCCTCTGCCTTCAGCGCGGGTCATGATCTCAGGGTCCTGGGATTGAACCCCACATTGGGCTCTCTGCTCGGCAGGGAGCCTGCTTCCCCCTCTCTCTCTGCCTGCCTCTCTGCCTACTTGTGATCTGTCAAATAAATAAAATCTTTAAAAAAATAATAATAAAATAAAATGTATATGTCATAGAAATAACCAAATTTCCTTGTCAATTGCATTATAACTGTGATCAGATCTTTAACAATGGCTAGTTTAAAGTCTTTTCTCATTTACAGTTTCTGTTCTGCTCTGATGCTTTTGCAGAAGTGTTCATGCAAAAATACTTGTTTTCGAGGACATTCTTTGGAAAGACTCTGCCAAGTACAGTTTGGTTGTTTTTTTTTTAAAAGATTTTATTTATCTATTTGACAGAGAGACAGCTAGAGTGGGTACTCAAGTAGGGGGAGTAGGAGACGGAGAAGCAGGCTTCCTGCTGAGCAGGGAGCCCAATGCGGGGACCCCTTCCAGGACCCTGGGATCATGACCCAAGCCGAAGGCAGACACTTAACTGACTGAGCCACCCAGGTGCCCAAGCACAGGGTTTTTTTTGTTGTTGTTTGTTTTATTAGGTAGGTTCCACACAGAACACAGAACATGAACTCACAACCCTGAGATCAAGACTTGAGCTGAGATGTTCGTCTGCCAGAGCCACCCAGGCGTCCCAGCCAGTGCAGGTTTCTGGTAACTATGCTCAGTTTGTCTTCATAATGGGAGGGGCAACACTGGACCTTTCTAGCACCTCCCCAAAGCTCCCTGCATAGCCCCAAAATATGTCATGGGATGATAGCCAGAGATCTGTTCCCATCCTCCACCACATCAGGAAAATAGGCCTGTGATAACAGAATGGTAGCACAGGAAGTCTTGTCTCTGCAGCAGGACTCTGTATAGCATTTGCTAGAACATCTGCAAGGGAGAGGAACCCATAGAAAATTCAATATGGGGCAGTCCAACAGCCTATTAGATTACTAACAGATAAAACCACCCTGGCTGGGTGGACTAAAATACTCTCCCAGGCTTTAATACATTTGCCTTTTTTAAAAAGATTTATTTATTTTTATTTGAAAGAGAGAGAGAGAGAGAGAGCATGAGCTGGGGGGAAGGGCAGAGGAAGAGGGAGAGAAAGAATCTCAAGCAGGCTCCATGCCCAGCACGGAGCCCGATGGAGGGCTTGATCCCAGGACCCTAAGAACGTGGAATCAAGAGTTGGATGTGTAACCAACTGAGCCACCCAGGCAGCCCCTACCTGTGAATGATCACCTGGGAGGACTTGTTGTGCCATATGCCAGTCTGAACACCCCCTCGGAGACGCCCAACACCAGAAGGGCATGGAAGTCATGTCCCAACTCTCACTGCAGATCAACGTGCTTTGCTACTGAGAACCCTAAGCCCCAACGCACCTGAGATAGGCATTATCTGTTGGCATCTGCGGTGACTCATCACACCGTGATGGGGGCGTTACTTTGCACCCCTGAACGAGGGGCAACTACTCCATCTCCACTGGGTCCCGCTGTCCTGCAGCAAGCTGGACTTGTCGAAATCCATCATACCGGGAATGGAACACGCAACGTTCACTGAGAGAGGGGAGAAGGCGGGAGTCCTGGTCCGGCATGTCCAGCCCCCAGCCCCCAGTCCATCTCCTCCCACCCGACAGTGCCACCTCCACTGGTCAGCATGGAGGGTCCATTCAGCCAGGTCAAGTTCCTGAAACTGCCAGCCTCCCTCTCCTCAAGGCCAAGTGGACACAGTCTTGCCATGGGCCCCATCGTTTGGCTATAGCTTTGTTCCCCTGTTGGCCGGGGGGGACATTAGGGTCTATACCAAAACCCTTACTCAGGTCACCCAGCAAGCCTTAAATGATAGGCAACAAAGCCTGTCTTTACACCACAAAATAGATGAGGAGAGCGGTCCCCCCAAATAGAATGGCTTTGGATATTATCACTACTTTGCAAGGAGACACATGTGTCATTATCCAAACACAAGGTTGTGTGCTCCTGCCTGATGAGGCAGCTAAGGCATTGTCTCTATTTAATCATATGGGGACACAAGTGAACACTTTCAGCAATGCGCCCCTCCCCCCCAGCCGAGGGGACTTAACAAACCAGTGGTCAGAATCATGGAACTCTTGATGGAAAAACTGTTAGTTATGTTAGGAATCATCGTCTTCATCCGGGTTTTCTCTTCCACATGCCCGTATCCACCTTCCTCCAAAAAGCTTCCCAACGAGCCACCTCCATGCTAGTGGAACTCCGTGCTGGCCACTCAGGGTGCATTGTGCAGGGGGGGGGGGGTGTCCAATCGTAAGAGCTGGCCATGAGGGGTGGAGTACTGGGGGAGGTCATCCAGAAGACATGACCGCCGGCTGACCCACAAGCTGGACTCAGGCAATCAGAGGCCTCCCTCCCTCCCCTGACTGTGGAATGTCCTTCTGCCCACCATGCCCACAGTGGGAGCTGTCCCAAGGACAGAGCCTTGCCCGAGTAAGGTGTTGTTGAGACCATCTGGCTCTATATAATCTTTAAGATGCTGGTGGGTGGGTGGGGAGACCTACCTCATCTTGCAGTGCCCAAGACAAGCCTTGTGAGCGCGTTCCTTGCTTATTAAACCAGCGGTCTGCCTCTTTTTTTGGTCTCTTCTTGTTCTCTGTGTACAGGGAGGCCAGTTCGCAAACCAACAATGACACAGCCTTACACAGTCAAGATTGCATGATCCACAGGGCCAGTCTCAGAGCGAAGAGACCTTGCCCAAGGCCACAGAGCTCGGAAAGGGAGGAGTCAGGATTTGGACCCAGGCCATCCGTCTCCTGAGCACCTGTGTGCTCCCAGCCTCTGAACCGTATCACCCGTGCTGGGAGAGGATCGAAGTCAAAAGTCAGCCTCCTCTCTCTCTCTGACAAATAAATAAATAAAAAATCTTTAAAAAAAAAAAAGTCAGCCTCCCGTTGATGGGATTTTTGCGACCCTTGGTCACGGCTGAATTCCCAGTGCCTAGAACAGGGCCTGGCACAGAGTAGTGCCCAATAAATACTCGTTAAATGAAAGAGTGAACAAATTAGAGACTCAATTTTCAACCAGTTTTTAAAAATAATAATAATAATAATTATTATTATTATGAAATAAGTGACATATGGTACAACTATTTTTGGAAAATAGCTTGGCAGTTTTTTAAACTTTTTTTAAAGATTTATTTATTTCAGGGAGAGTGAGTGCGGGGGTGGAGGAGAAGCGGTGGGGGGGAACCCAAGCAGACTCCACCCTGAGCACTGAGCACAGAGCTCTAAGTGGGGTTTGATCTCACGACCCATGAGACCATGGCCCAAGCTGAAAACAAGAGTCAGGCAGCCAACCAACTGGGCCACCCAGGTGCCCCTTTAATTTTTTTTTTAATTTAAATGATCTCTACACCTAACATGGGGCTCGAACTCACGACCCTTAGATCAAGAGTCACATGCTCTACCAACTGAGCCAACCAGGTGCCCCGAGCTTGGCAGCCTCTTAAAAATTCAAATACAAGGGGGCTTTGGGTGGCTCAGTTGATCAAGAGTCATCTGACTCTTGGGGCACCTGGGTGGCTCAGTGGGTTAGGCCTCTGCTTTCGGCTCAGGTCATGATCTCAGGGTCCTGGGATCGAGCCCCACACCGGGCTCTCTGCTCAGCGGGGAGCCTGCTTCCCCCTCTCTCTCTGCCTGCCTCTCTGCCTACTTATAATCTCTCTGTCAGATAAATAAATAAAATCTTTAAAAATTAAAAAAAAAAGTCATCTGACTCTTGATTTCAGCTTGGGTCATGATATCAGGGTCCTGGGATCAAGCCCAGTGTCAGGTTCCCTACTCAGTGGGGAGTCTGCTTGTCTCCCTGACCCTCTGCCCCTCCCCACACTCTCTCTCTCAAATAAATCTTTTTTTTTTTAAAAGTTAAATATATACCTACCAAGTATGATTCAGGAATTCCACTCCTAGGTGTGTACCCTAGAGAAATGAAAGCGTATGTTCACATGAAGACTTGTACACCAGTGTTCACAGCACTTCTATCTGTAATTGCCAAAAACTAGAAAGAAGGCAAAGGTCCACCAAGAGGTGACTTGATAAACCAATCGTGGCGACTTGATAAACTGTCCCCTGCAATGGCCTAGCTCGACACGCATGAAGCACAAAACGGTGATGTCGAGTGAAAAAAGCCAGACACGAAAATCCACACTGTATCATTTCATTCTGGAAGATGCCAACTAACAAATAGTGACAGAAACCAAGCAGATCAGTGTCTGTGCAAGGGGATGAGGGATGGAGGGGCGAGGGACGGTGGGTTTGATGAAGAAATTCAGGAATGATGCCTACGTTCATTCTCACCGCCATGATCTTGGTTGCAGTGGTGGCTTCCCAGGTTTACAGAAGCCGAAATTCCTCAACTTGTATACTTTTATTATGTCATTTGTACCTCAATAGACTTGGGGGGAGGGGGCGTCCCAGCTATGGAATGCAATGGAGACTTTTCCTCCTCCAGGACTGGCTTAACACACAGGCCCCTGAGGGCATCTGAACTTTCATTCTGACACTCAATAGACGGTGAAGCTATTTCCGCTTAGAGTCCTAAAGAGGCTTTGAAAAGAAAAGAAAGCTGGCCTATTACTGCGCTCAGACCTTTCACTTTTCTCTCCTGAGACCCCGAGCCCACAGGGGATCCCTTTCTTGAATGGAGGAAGAGAAAAATGAGAATATGCATGGGGGAAAAAAAGGAAGCGCAGCAGATGGGAACAGGGCTGGCTACTCACCTCCCCCCACCCCAACCCCAGGCACAAGGGAGAAGGTTGGAGGGGGAGGTAACGATGCAGGAGGGGGGTGGACGTGGTGAGAAGGTGACTGTGATTCTCTCAAGAAGGAGGTCACTGCTGGGAGTGAAGAGGAGGAAGGAGCTCTTGGAGGTTTGAAGAGAAGGTCTGATATGTCATCTGGGAGGATCAAGGGACCAAGGACACCAGCAAAGTTGCTGAGCAGTGCTGTGGTCCATGACCAGTCGGTGGGCGTGAAGTTAAGGCGGGGCCTGGGTGTGTATTTTTCTCTGCCCACATTCGGCTGCACAGGTGCAGGCATGTGATAGTAGGGGAAACTTGGATTTTATAAGGACTGTGGTATTGCCAGATGAGTACGGTGAGATGGGGGGGTGTGCAGTGAACGTGTGAGCGGGTGATCCTAATGGTTGGTGGAGGAATTTGATCTGTGTGAAGACACGAGGGGGCTGAGGGGTAGAGGAATGGTATTGGAGGAAATTGTTGGGAGTTGAGGTTTTCAAGGGAATGAACTAGAAAGGCAGGATACAAGGCATGGAGAGTGAGATGCTTGAAGCTGAGGTTCTAAGAGGCCGTGGAGGTGGAGGTGTACCCACTGAAGGGAGGGACTGAGAGGAAGACAAGTTCGCCGGAGAAGAGGAGGTCTAGGAGCCCAGAGGATGGCCCGAGGGTCGTCTACCTGGGTATGGAAGTCGCTGAGGATGGTGAGAGAGGCACAACGAGAGACAGTGAGCCAGGAGCTGAGAGTCCTGGAGTGAGCAGTAGCGATCGTCAACCCATGAAGACAAATGCGCTATGTCCATGCAGAGGGAATATTATTTGACAACAAAAATGAGTGAAGGACATCCCATACCTTGGATGACCCCTGAACACTGCTGGTCACGTGTTTAGGATCCCATTGATAGGAAATGCCCAGAAGGGGCAAATCCATAGAGACTGAAAGTAGCTTAAGGGTTGCTGGGGGTTGAAGGAGATGGAGTTTCTTTTAGGGGTGGTAAGAAAGTTCTGGAATTAGACAGTGGTGACTGTCCCACAACCTTGTGAATAAAACCCACTAAGTTGTATACTCTAAAAGGATGAATATATCTCAATAAAGATGTTACTTAAAAAAAAAATCTGGGGGGCACCTGGGTGGCTCAGTGGGTTAGAGCCCCTGCCTTCGGCTCAGGTCATGATCCCGGAGTCCTGGGATCGAGCCCCGCATCAGGCTCTCTGCTCAGCGGGGAGCCTGCTTCCTCCTCTCTCTCTGCCTGCCTCTCTGCCTACTTGTGATCTCTCTCTCTCTCTCTCTCTCTCTCTCTCTGTTAAATAAATAAATAAATAAAATCTTTAAAAAAAAAATCTGGGACGTCCAGGTGGTTCAGTTGGTTAAGCATTGGCCTTTGGCTCCGGTCATGATCCCGGGGTTCCAAGATCGAGCCCCACATCAGGCTCCCTGCTCAGCAGGGAGTCAGCTTCTCCCTCTCCCTCTGCCCCTCATATGTACTCGCTCTCGCTCTCTCTTTCGCATACACGCTCTATCTCAAATAAGTAAAATCTTTTTAAAAAATAAAAATTATCATCACCTGCGTGGTTCAGCCAGTTAAATGTCTGCCTTCAGCTCAGGTCATGATCCCAGGGTCCTGGGATCGAGTCCCACTTGGGCTCCATGCTCAGCGGGGAGTTAGCTTCTCCCTCTGACCCTCCCCCCTCGTATGCTTTCTCTTTCTCAAATAAATAAATAAAAACTTTTTTTTTTTTTTTAAAGCAGCCTCTCATAGTGGATAGAGCACCAAAAAGAGCTGGGGACCTTAGCCACCACCATGGGCCCTGCAGCTGGGATTTTGAATCATGGGGAGCTTTCACCCCTCAGCCTGTCTTATGGGCTCTACTTCCAAAACATCCACAACTCGCCCACTTCAACCCCTCCATGGCCCCCATTCTTTCTCCAGACTGTTCCCCTGAATCAGCCTCCGGACTGCTCTCCTGGCTCCCGCCAAACCTCCTACAGTCTGTTTCTCACACCCACACCGTGCTGTGAATACTTGAGCCAGATCAGGGTCCGCTCCCCCCCCAAGCCTTCAAGGGCTCCACCTCAGATGGAGAAGTCAAACTCCTCCCCCAGCTTCCACTAGGACTGGACTGACCCTTTTCCCATCTCCAGCAGCATTGCTTACAGTTTACCAGCCCCCTTGTTCAACTCCACCCACCCAGTTCCTGGAACACACCAAGCACATTTTCACCTCAGGGCCTTTGCATTGGCTGTTCCCTCTGCTTGGAATGGTTGTCCTCCGGTAGCCACCTGACTTCCTCTCTCCCCTCCTTCAGGTCTTTGTGAGAAGGTCACCTTCTCAGTGAGGCTTCCTCTGAATATCTTTTCCAGCAAGCTGCCCTCATACATCCCTCATCTGTTTGGGTGGGCGTGTTTTTTTTTGTTTTTAATTTTTTTTTTTAAGATTTTCTTTATTTGAGAGAGAGAGAGAGCACAGCAGGGGGGTGGGGCGGGAGAGAAGAAGCAGACTCCCTGCTGAGCAGGGAGCCAGACTTGGGGCTCAGGGCTCCATCCCAGGACCCTAGGATCATGACCTGAGTGGAAGGCAGACACTTAACTGACCGAGCCACCCAGGTGCCCTGTTTGAATTTCTAAATAGCAGCTTTCACCATTTGATACAATATGTTTTACTTAAGTGTTTCCCTAGAATATAAGTATTTTGCTAGAAATTTTCCATATCTTGTTCCCCATTTTGTCCCAGGTGCCCCCACTAGTGTTGGCTCAATAAACATCCGTTGGAATGAATAAATGACCCTAGGGTAGATCCTTAAAGTCATTAAAACATACCTACTTCCGAGCCCAAAAGAACCCAGATTCTAGCGAAGAGGCAGAAATTAAATAAATAACTAGATGTTTTGGGGCGCCTGGGTGGCTCAGTGGGTTAAAGCCTCTGCCTTCAGCTCAGGTCATGATCCCAGGGTCCTGGGATCGAGCCCCACAGCTGGCTCTCTGCTCAGTGGGGAGCCCGCTTCCCCCTCTCTCTCTGCCTGCTACTCTGCCTACTTGTAATCTCTGTCAAGTAAATAAATAAAATCTTTAAAAAAATAAATAAGTAAATAACTAGATGTTTTCACCTGGCAGGAAGAGCAAAGAGGGAGACAAATGGGGAGCCATGATTATATAACTGTATGGGGGTAACTAGGCTGGGATTGTCAGGAAGTGACATTTGAGTCATGGCCTATCTGAGGAGGAGCAAAGATCTGGGAGAAAATTCTAGGCAGAGGGAGGAGCCAGTGCAAAGTCAGGCATGGACTCTGGACTTTTGATGCAAGGAGAAAAGTCATTGTGCCATGCATGTCACAAACAGGTGGAAGAGGGGCAGGCATGGATGGGCCTACAAGGGTCAGAGTATGTATTGGGAGGGGAGCGACTAAGTCTTCTTGTGGTGTATTTCAACTGGGTTTTCCCTTCTCTGGGCCTCAACTTTACCTCATCTGCGAAATGGGGGTAGGCCTAAGGTCCCCTCTGCTTCCAGTCTTAGCATCTCTCAAGACCACCCTAGAAGTCAGGTGCTATTACCATTCTCCTATTGGAGGAGGGAAAAAGAGGCCCAAAAAGACTAACTCACCTTCCAAGGCCACAGAGCTAGTGCGTGCAAGCTCCCTACTTGAACTCGGTGGTCTGGCCCCAGAGCCTGTGCTCTTGGAACCCGCACCGCACACTGCAGACCCCACAACCACAAGTACTGCAGTGCGGTGCCTATACGTCTTCAGCTGCGGACAAATCCCTCTCTCCGGCCACTTACAAGCTGGGGGATCCAGCATTAGCCGCTTGCCCCGAGCCCATTTCCGCCTCCGTACAATGTGCGCCCCGACATTAACCTCAACTAACACAACACTTGGCTGACCAGGAGGAATGAGGCGTGACTGCCAAACAACTGCGTGACTTTCCGAGATGGAAGGGGGGTGGTGGGTGGAATGAGGGATTGGGGTGTTTGAGGAAAAGGGACGCGGAGCCCTAACGCAACGGTGCATCAGTCTTTCCCTGCCTTTCTGGCATTGTTTCCTCCATTCAACCGCGGAGCAACTTTCAATCTCTCCCCCCACCCCACCCCCTATTTTTTTTTCCAGGCTGAAAAGAGGTCGTGGTCCCTTTAAGGCCCGCCCCTCCCTCCCCCAAAACTTCCCAGTGTCTGCTCTCTTTTCGATCCCGGACGGCCGGCCAGGCTCGCCGCCGAGCTGGTAGGGGCTGGGGGCGAGGGGTCGGGGAGGGGTGCGGGGGGGGGGTGGAAGGCGCCGCCCGCCGCCCGAGCGCCGGGGTGGGGGAGGGGCGGAGGCCGGGAGCGCGGTGGTGCAGATTACGCGACGACCCGGCCGCCTGCTGGGGCTACGAGCCGGGTGGCGAGCGAGCCAGAACGCGCCGCGCCGAGGACGGTTCCGCCGCGTCCCCGCAGCGCGCGTCGGCGCGAGGGGCGTACGGGCCGGGCGCGGGGGCGGGGAGGGGAGGGGCCCCCCTCCCCCCTCCCCCCACCGCATTCCTCTGACGTAGGGACCTTGCGACCCCGCCCTTCTATGGGACGCGCCCCGCCTCTCTCCGTCGCACCGATCACGTGTTGAAGGCGCTGCGCCGCTTCCCATGTGTGTACCACCTTCTTTTTCGGGTCTTCCCTGTGTGATCCGGAACTGATTTAGATCCCCGTCGGCCCGTTCCCAACTTTCTTTTCTCCCTAAATCTGCGAACCCAGCAGTCCTGTCCCACTGTCTTAACGCCACTGACCCCATTTCAAACTTAGTTTCCACGAGGGCTCCTATTTCGGGAACGCCCCGTCACCAGTGGGAAGATTACGAAGCATGTTTGGGGGAGTCGACCCTGTTTCCCACGACTCTGGCCTCTCTAAGCGCAGTGTCTTACCTCTCACCCCCAAGAGGCAGCCCCATAATGCGGGGTCCTGCCTCGGGCCGGCCCCGCCCCTAGGTTCCAGCTATTGGGCTTCCTTGGACTTTAGAGACTGAGGGAGGGCGTTATCTTCAGGGTCGCCCTACCCCAAGGAAGTCAGGGCCCCCGACACTTAGAGACTTTTTTTTTTTTTTAAAGATTTATTTGAGAGAATACGAAAGAGCGAGAGCGAGTGAGCATTGTGGGGGAGGGTCAGAGGGAGAAGCAGACTCCCTGCTGAGCAGAGAGCCCGATGGGGGACTCGATCCTGGGATTCCAGGATCATGACCTGAGCTGAAGGCAGTCACTTAACCAACTGAGCCACCCAAGCACCCCCGCTGGACACTTAGAACACCAGGACTCCCCTTTGCAGAGCCCGAACGCTGTGCCGGGTGCTGTACCTGGTGCTTGGTAAGAGACCAGCCTCTCTAAGACTTAGGCAGGGACCACCGCTCCCTTACCCACACAGGACTCCCCCACTGGAAAAGGGACAGTCACCAGACTGTGACAAGCCACGGAGGTCAGGGCTATCGCCTGAAAACCACTGGCCTGAGTGGCCTGAGTAGGCAGGCTCGGGTCGGGACTGGTTGGGACAAGGGATGCGCTTTTCAGAGTGGAGACGCTGCACGGACAAGAGGAGTGATTCCTCCGGCAGGAGAGGCGGTAGACAAAGGGTTCTAGATGGGAGGGCCTCCACGGGCAAAGGTCGAAAAATGCGTGTACCTTCCCTTTGTGCAAACTGAAAAGTGCTCTTTTGGCTGAATTTAGAGGTGGAGCGGAGCGGGGAAAGGACGCCGGCTAACTTGACTGGGTCCGAAGACCGTGGGCAGGGCGAAATGGTTTTCTACGTAAAGGGTTAAGTTTGGGTTTTTAAAATTCCCCCGGCGTTGTGGGGACTCGAGGTGGAGAGGAATAAGGGATAGCGGCGGGGACAGAGCCACTGGCAGCTACCCCTCTGTCTCGGTCTACCTTTAGGCACCACACACAGAATGTCAATAACTACTTGAGGTACGCCAGGCCTTCGCTGGTTTAGAGGGTCGCCCCGCCTCCTGGGACGCCTGAAAGCCTGTGCGCGCTTGCGCTCTCGCCTCCGATCCCTTCCTAGACTGAGCCAGAGAGCGCCTGCCGGCATGGGGAGGGCTTTCCTTTTTCACCCAATCAGAGACCACCAGTGGTCCTACGACCCTTTCCACTCTTCATTGACTAATCGGGTAGAGACGAAGAAGATGGGCATCTGCAGCAACCACTGGAGAGAGGCAAAAGGGAGGAGGTTTCCTTTTCTCCTTGCGGTGTGGCGCGGGAAGGCAGTCGTTTTGACTGGAACGCTAACAATTTTCGGTTTGATGGATTAGTGAGGGAGCCAATAAAAGTGGGAAGAAGGCGGGCCTTCTCCGGCGAGGGGGAGCGTCGTTCCTATCAGGTGCTCCAAGGGAGGCCAGGCTGTGCCAGAAATCCGACCTATCAAATTGGAGTTTATTTTAAGGCGGCGGGGTCAGCCAGATGACTGGCAGAAAGCACTCGCCTATAAGGAGTGTCTCAGACAAACGAGGGCGAGCCCATCTGAAGAACGGCGTGCGCTATACCCAATAGGCACGCAAGGCGTGCGGAGGCTTCCCCTCCCCCCTTGGCGGGACCAGTGGCTCCCCCTATCGGGTGGGGGCGGCGGGTGACGGGCGTGTCCCTCCCCCAATGAGAGGCGGGGGGAGGCGGGTTCTGTGCCGCCATGTCGCGGAGGCTGCTGCCCCGGGCGGAGAAGCGGCGTCGGCGGCTGGAGCAGAGGCAGCAGCCGGACGAGCAGCGGAGGCGGTCGGGAGCGATGGTGAAGATGGCGGCGGCGGGCGGCGGAGGCGGCGGTGGCCGCTACTACGGCGGCGGCAGTGAGGGCGGCCGAGCCCCTAAGCGGCTCAAGACGGACAACGCTGGCGACCAGCACGGAGGCGGTGGCGGCGGCGGTGGAGGAGCCGGGGCGGCGGGCGGCGGCGGCGGGGTGAGGCCAGGGCCTTAGGGGCCGGGAAGGGACGGAAAAATTTCCACCTTGAGGGTATTCATTTGGGGGGGCTCCTCTGCGCACGCGCCCGGGCCCTCACGCCGTGACGGGGTGGGGGAGGGGCAGGCGTTGGGCAAACGGCGGGGTTTGCGCGAGGACAGCAGCTTGCGCGTGCGCCATATCCAGAACGGGGTGGGGGGGATGGTGTGGGAGGCGGAGGAAGGAGGTTGCGCTGCTGGTGGCGCAGTGCGCAGGCGCCGCGGGCTGGAGTGTGGGGGGCCGGGCACGCGGCCGGGCCGTTTTTTTTTTTCCTTTATCGTTTAAGTCACTGCCCTCGCGCAAGCGCACTTCTTCTTGGGCCTCGTGGGCGGGGGAGGGGGGGTGGGTAACACCGCGTGAGCGGGAACGGGTGGGCGGTGGCCTTTTCCGCGCCTGAGTAGGGAATTCTGGTTGATCGCTGTTTAATCTTTAACATCATGGTTTGTGTTGATACAGTAGTTGATTTGCTTTGAGGATATTCCCCCGCAACAGAATATGTCCCCATTTTTTGTGGGCTTTGAAAACCGGAAGAAAGGGGCTTGTGAAAGGTCCTTTTTGCCATTTGGGAATTGAACTAAGCTGTGGAACCATCACAAGTTTGTTTCCGTTTCGTGGGGTTAACTGGATGGAGTTGGTTTGGTAAACCAAAATGTTCTCTGAGGGTGGGCATTTTCTAAGGCATTCGCCGTCGTTCGTTGGTCTCCTAGTCGGAAAGGACCACCGTTTGTCCTTCCTGACTTGGAGCTGATTTCTTCCTCCCTCCCAAGTTCGTGAAGTCCTCTCCCCTTCAGCCATTTGTAGGATTTTCCAGGGTTTGGTGGTGACGTGTAGCAGTAATTTCTACTGTTTTAACTTGCGGCAGGCCTTGTTAGACTCATTTTAAAACTACTTGAACTAAATCTTCCAACAGTTTGTATGAGATACAGGATGGTATTACAAGTGGGGACTTGTAGAGCTGAGGTAAATTTGTGTAGATCCCATAGCTAGTGATGGGGGAGGGGCTGGGATTAGAATTTATGGGCTGTGGAACTCCAAACCGCTGAGCTGGTAACCATCAGGCTGGTGTGCCTCCTGTGGTTTGTGTGGTTCATTCCTGAAATAGAATCCAATTCTGCCCCGTTGTATGGGCTTCTGCTTGGTGGCTCTCAAACAGGAGGTTGGGCCCAGAGCCCAGGAGACATGGAGAAAGTTACTTTCCTACTGATTCCCAGAGGCTTCTGTGTGGGTGGATAGATACTTCTTGTGAAGGAATCGTGTTGGTTTTTAGTGATGTGGGTTGGAGTGAGTTTCTTTCTTTCTTTCTTTCTTTCTTTTTTTTTTAAGGACCTTTCTCATCTTATTTTCCATAATCTAGCCTAGGCAGTATTTTTTACCACTGATTTTGGTGGGTGGTTAAAGACTAGAAGTGGCTTTCACAGCTTTGGGGGCAGGGATGTTTTAATGTGACTGATCCTGGGGGTTGGGTAGTGGGGACAGTAATGCTTGGCTGGGTTTGTTGCACAGGGGAAAGGGGAAAGAAACATGCCAAGAGAACGTTGTGATTCAGGCTGCAACAAAACTGTTTGAGCCCTTCCTGCCAGTGCTGTCCTGTTTCCATCCCAGTCTTTTCCCCCATTTTCTTGACCAGTGGGAAGAGAAAAATTCTAGCAGGAATGTAAGATGTGGGGCATGCCTTGTCTTCCATTCTGCTTTCCTCAGAAGCTACAGCAAGAGGTATAGGCAAGGGCCATCCACTTGGGGCCTGAGCTCTGCTGGCCCAAAATCTTTGAGGGTGATTGCTTTGTGTTGCCATCCCTTGTTGTCTGCCCTGTGTGATGCCTAAGTGTCTTATCTGATTGGGTCTCCCAACAGCACAGAGGTTAGTGGGCCACCATCTTGTACAGCAGGAAATGAAGTTACATTCTTTCTTCCTTTTTCAGGAGAACTACGATGACCCACATAAAACCCCTGCCTCCCCAGTTGTCCATATCAGGGGCCTGATTGACGGCGTGGTGGAAGCTGACCTTGTGGAGGCCTTGCAGGAATTTGGACCCATCAGGTACTCCTCAGAGGCTATGGGTTGGATGTAGAAGTCTGCTTCTTGGTGTCCTGTGTGTCCTTAGTTTCTGGTGGGAAGTGACATAGCCAGTTTGGCCCAGGGTTCTTTGGTTAGGTCCTGGGACTCCGCCACTCTTGGGTTTAGCCCTCATACTTTGGGTCAGGTTATAGCAAGTTTCCTGTCTCTTTCTCTCTCTCTCTTTTTTTTTTTTTCCCCCTCTTCAGTTTTTTTTTCTTCTTCTAGCTTTTAATCTGGATTCTCTTGTTTAGTGAGTATTTTTGTCACATGGTAGGTACTGGGACTAGAGTAGAAATACAATAGAAATGAAACTTTGGGGCTCCTCCAACAGTTGCCCTTCCAGAGCAATCAGCACTGTGATAGGAAAGCCTAGGAGCCTTCAGGAGGCATCTGGCTCAGGGGAAGAGGATTCAGGAAGGAAGACTTCCCAGTGGAGGTGATGTCATAGCTATATCTCTTTTGCCTATTGTGCCACTTAGGGTACAGGGTGTTCAAGTCAGGAAACCAGGGTGGAGGTACAGAGGAGTCCAGAGAGCTCAGTCCATTCAGGGAAAGTTGAATGTCATCCTTTTGTCTATGTTCCCTTGAGAGGACTGAAACATGTGTTTTTTTCTGCCAGCTATGTGGTAGTAATGCCTAAAAAGAGACAGGCGTTGGTGGAGTTTGAAGACGTGTTGGGGGCTTGCAACGCTGTGAACTACGCCGCCGACAACCAGATCTACATTGCTGGCCACCCAGCTTTTGTCAATTACTCTACCAGCCAGAAGATCTCCCGCCCTGGGGACTCGGATGACTCCCGGAGCGTCAACAGTGTGCTTCTCTTTACCATCCTGAACCCGATCTATTCCATTACCACGGTGCGTGCCCAACAGGCTTTCTTTTAGATGCTTTTGTGAGCTCTCTCTTCCTCCTGTCCTCTCCCCTGAGCCAGATTGACCTACCAGTGCCCTTTCATCTTGCCTGTGTGCTTTTTACAGGATGTTCTTTACACTATCTGCAACCCTTGTGGTCCTGTCCAGAGAATTGTTATTTTCCGGAAGAATGGAGTCCAGGCCATGGTGGAATATCCTTTGCTGGGAAAGGGGAATTCTTTGAGGTGGGGGCTCTCACAAGGCTCAGCAGGGGTCTGTCCTTTCAACCAGCACGGGCTCCTGATGGCTGCCAGGTACCAGATCCTTTCCTAGAGCCCCCAGTCTGATGGGAGGGGTCATTAATGAACACACTGGTGTGTAGCGTGAAAGCTCGGAGTCTAAATTGCTGCGAAGGGGAGGCGCGCCCAGCACATCTGGTGGGGTGGTGCTCTGTTGCCATGACGTAGGAGCTCGTATCTGGGCAGAAGAACTGGTCTCTGTAAAGGTTCTCAGGTGGGCAGCAGCTGAGTGTTAGAGAAAGCAAACGGCTTGACCACTTACGAGGGGGAGAGGGTTCACTGCAGGCTTTGGAAGCAGTGAGCAGGGCATCCGAGGCAGTGCTGTGAAACATGGGTCAGGGTGCATTGGGGAGCCACTGACAGGGCTCCGCAGGAACCTCACCTGGTTGATGTTTCAGAGATTGTCCGGGCTTCGTTAAAGCACACAGCACGAGAGGGAGAGGAATGGGCAGAGGGAAAGTGGCTTGGCCTGGGGTGGTAGCAGAGGGAGTTGCTGCCACCTCTGGGCTGGTGGGGTTGGGAGTGCAGGTGAGAGAGGAACTCTGGACAGTGACTGCCTGCCCGGAGCCACACTCTAGCCCTTTCTGTGTAAGCAGCTAGTGACTCTGGGTGAGGAGCTCACCCCAGAACTGACATGCAGTGTGGTCTTTGGGGTGTTCCCTCATCCTCATCCCTTTCTGGGACCACTTAAAGCCCTTTCCAAAGAGCGCCTGTCTCAGGGCTTTCCTTAACTTTACCCACATTTGATTCTGTGCAGAGTGCCCAGCGGGCCAAAGCCTCGCTCAATGGGGCTGACATTTACTCGGGCTGTTGCACTCTGAAGATTGAATACGCGAAGGTGGGTCTAGGAAATGACTGCCCCTTGTCAGCTTCCAGGTGAGCTGGGGGGCCTGGCTAATTTCAAGCTTTGTCTTGTCCCTGCAGCCCACACGCTTGAATGTGTTCAAGAATGATCAGGATACTTGGGACTACACAAACCCCAATCTCAGTGGACAAGGTAATCCTGATGGCAACTTTGTTCTAAACACACCCGCCTTGCCTTCACTCGACTAGTGCACTTCATAGACCCGGGCTCAGGGTTATGTAATGCCATTGGGCTCCCTGTGGACATGGGAGGGTCTGGGGGGTGTTGCGCGGTCAGCTCTTGGAAAAGATGCTCCAGTGGGAGAGGGTGAATGAGGGGGCCTCTAGGTTGTAGCTGCTGCTGGGGGCCCTTTAACGTGGCTAAGGGTGTAAAGCCAGGGCAGAGGCTTGGACGGGTTTGGGGAGCAGGGAGGGCCTCGTTGAGCACAGGACGTGGCAATGGCTTATAAACCAGTAGCAGCTCCCAGATGGATTCTGCTGTTGCCCTTCTAGGAGCCTGCCTAGGGTCACTGACTCTCCATTCTCAACTGGGCCCGGAATGGTTCTCTTGCTCGTCACTATCAAGAGGGTCTGCTGGGGGAGGGGAGGGGCAGACTGGGAAGGTGATGAGGGCGCCCAGACCCTTGGAGCAGAGCCTTTGAGCAAGTTGACCTTGTGGAGGTGACACCCTGGATTGGAGCAGGGCGGACACGCCTCACCTCCCTTGTAGCGGGGACTCAACATCTCTGCGGGGGGCCCAAACGGACAACCCCCTTCTTAGACTCTGTCAAGAATGGTTTGCCTTGGATAGGAGGGAGAGGTGGAGGATTGCCTTTGGAAAAGCAGCGGCACCCCCTCAGCAAGACCGTCCATCTCTGTCTGTCTTGGTCTGATACGTCGGACTAGGCCACGGGCTGAGGGAGGGGGCCGGTTGCTGACCTCTCACAGGCCCTGGGAGGCCAAAGGCCCCCATTCCTAGGCGGGCCTGTCTTGCTCGCCCTCGCAGCTGGGAAGCAGTGGGCAGGGTGGGCTAGACTCTCCCCAGGACCCTCACGGTGGGCGCTGTGGGCCTGGCCGCCCCTCCAGAGGTCAGAGGCAAATTGGTGACCGAGTGAATGTACCAGAGCGGGCAATGGCATTACATGACCGCTAACAGAAACATGGCAACCAACCATTTCTTCTCCAAGGAACATAAATAGAAGATGTGCAGACCGGCAGGGGCTAGTGGCAGGGGCTGGCTGTGCATTGGTTTTGATGCCTCTCAGCTCTGGCCGCCCCAAGACTGGGGGGCAAAAACGAGAGCTGAGGAGGTGGCCTGGAGTGAGGGCGGTGCTTCGCCACCCCTCGGGAACCATACTTCAGCGGCTCTGCCTCTGCACATTGCTCACCAACACACAGGGTAGAAACCACTAGCTCTTCCTGGAGAGAACAGAACACGCAGCCTGCACCACGTCCCCAGAAACAGCCGCAGACTTGAGCTCACTACATCAAGAACACCACACCGCGCTCCAAGGAACAGCTACAAGCACAGAGACAGAGGCAGACAGAGACAAAGAGAGAAAGAGACGCAACATGGCAGCAGACACTGCTTTTTTATTAAACATTAAAAAAAAGTCAAAATCCAAGCAAACTCGAACCCGAAAATGTACACAGAAGTAGGAAACACAGAGAACAGAGCTCTCCCAGCCAGCCAGCGGCGCTCTTTTCGGAGAATGTTTCATAGACCGAAGTAGATTCCATGGGCCTCCAAGACAATAGGATCCTCTCTCCATTCCTCGCCATATGGGTTGTTTTTTTGTTTTTTGCTTTTAAGTCCTTTGGTTTGGGGAGGGCCTTTTTTTTGTTCTTTTCTGTTTTGATATTTTTATTTTTTCCGCAGTCATCGGCTGCCAACATAATCTGCACCAACTGGAGCTCAGAAACCAAAAAAAAAAAAAAAACTTAAACCACAACAACCAAAAAAAAAAAAAAAAAAAAAAAAAAAACCAAAACAGACCTAAAACCAGACAGCCAAACAGCTCAGAGGTACACAGTTACCTGCTGGCGGGTAACCAGGCGCGCTCCCAAGGCCAAAAGCGCGGGCATAGTGGGGCCACTGGCACACCTCATACCCAGGAGACACGCACACGGAGCGCTACACAGCCAGAAGCACCGCACTGCAGCACACAGTGTGAGGAGCTGACAACACGGAGGGACACTACCCACCTCATACACCTTTATTTGCCACTTTTCTGGTATCTTCTGAGGACAGAACATCTGTGAGCCATTTTTGATTTAATCAAAAACATTGACTTTTAAGACAATTCTTTAAAAAAAAAAAATTGTATCGGGTGTGTACCGTGACTTGTATTTATGACTGTAAAACCATGTGATGCAGGGCCGCAGTGTATGTTTGATGGGACGCCATCTTTCAGAACTGTGCTAACTCACTGTTGAAGCGTCCAATGGTAAGAGAAAATACAGATTTGTTTTTTGTGACAAATGGACATTGTACTCTGTACTTCTGCTGTAAGTAGCCCTTTTCCATCTTTGTAATGACTGATTGTTGGAAACAAAACCCAGGCCGGGTGGCAGGAAAGGGCAGTGGTCTCGAACCCTGGGTTTTGGAGTCAGCCAGACCTGGGTTCAGATCCTGGCTCGGCCGCTAACTTTTGCTTTGTGACCTTGGGCCAAAGTGTCTTTTAACTGGTCAGTTAAAAGTTGAGTGCTCAGGTTCCTTATCTGTAAAACGGGGCAAAAATAGTACCTACCTCATAGGGTTGTTGTGAGGAATTTCCGAAGCGGTGATGTCTGTAAAGCGCTTTGCACAGTGTCTGCCACTCAAGCGCTAAATTCGTGTAGCGACTATGAATTACAGTTGGGGTCTTGGGTGGATCTGCGCCATTGTCGGGGTCTGAGAATGTCGATGCCTTGTATATGACTGTTCAATTGAATTGGTTCTGATGTTGCCCTGCTTGTCCTTTCCCACAGTCCCTCTCCTCTGGTTGGGTGTGACGATGGGGGGTGGCAGGGAGGATCAGGGTTGAGAAGGAAGGGACCTAGAGAGTAGGGCCTAGAGCTCCTAGAACTTTGGAAGTATGGGGACCAGATTTTATCATCTTTCTGCCCTGCCTTTCCTTGGTGGTTTTCCTGCTCTTATCTCCTCTCCCATTATCGGTAGGAGTTTGAGGAATCTGTTCTTGGCCTCCGTAACAACGTCTGTAGCATCTGCAGGTTCCCCAGAGGGCCTGAGAATTGGGCTTCCCATTTGCGCCCAGGGCAGAAGGGGGAGAGAGAGAGAGCCCAGAAGCTGGCCTCATCCTTCCCAGAGAAAGGAGACCAGCTGCTTCGCACCAGCAGGGGAAGGGGAGTGGGCTCCAGTCCTGAGGCTTGGGCTTCATGCCCACCACGGGTCAGGCCATAGGAAGGAGGCCCTAGCAGCTCTGGTGAGGAAGGGGGGTTTGTCTAGGCACGCAGGAACCGAAGGTCTTCGAGATTAGCCTCTAGTCAGGAGGGTGATCCCCCTTTGTTCCTGGGTGGCCTCTGACTGTCTTTTCTGTCCTCAGGTGATCCTGGCAGCAACCCTAATAAACGCCAGAGACAGCCCCCTCTCCTGGGAGATCATCCCGCAGAATATGGTGAGGGCAGGGGGTTCCCCTCCGTGGACTCCCGTGGCTCATGTGCCCCTGCCCGCCGCCCGCCGCGCAAATTCTCACCCGTCCTCCCTCTCTTTCCTTCCCACCCCCCAGGAGGGCCCCACGGTGGGTACCACAGCCATTACCATGATGAGGGCTACGGGCCCCCCCCACCTCACTACGAAGGGAGAAGGATGGGCCCACCAGTGGGGGGTCACCGTCGGGGCCCAAGTCGCTACGGCCCCCAGTATGGGCACCCCCCACCCCCTCCCCCACCACCCGAGTATGGCCCCCACGCCGACAGCCCTGTGCTCATGGTCTATGGCTTGGATCAATCTAAGATGAACTGTGATCGGGTCTTCAATGTCTTCTGCTTGTATGGCAATGTGGAGAAGGTGAGTCTCTCTCAGGTCCGTTGCTACCCTTGCAGCCCGAGTGGGCCGAGCCTCATGCATCAACAGTGGGGGAAGGAGCCTGGCTGACAGCAGGCTGGTTCCAAGAGGGTGACTCATTGAAGCAGGCAGCCAGCTGCGGACATTATGTTTGGTCCTCACCATGGCTGTTTTGTCGCCTCTTAATCGCGTGTGTTAACCAGGACTTCATGAAAGTACGAATGCTTAACGTCATACTTACATCTGTGATTTATAAGACTCAGTTTTTGTGGCTGAAGATCATCATGTGAGGATTTTTTCAGAAAACTGAAAGATGATCTGGCAACCCTGGGCCTTCCTGCCTTGCCTGTGGGACAGGTGGCTGTTCGCCCCTGACCAGGTGGCTTGTTTCTCTGGAACCCAGCTGAGTCCTGGGAGCCTCTGCGCTCGCAGCCCCTGGCTTAGCCGGGGAGTCCTAGCAGCGGCAGCCATAGCGTGGGTTAAGCCTGCCTTCTGCACATTGGGCGCTGTGGATAGGACTGGACGTGTGGCAACTTGCTTGTTACTAGAGTCCTTGATGAGACCAGTCGGGGCAGTGAAGGCACGGAGGGTAAATTACTTGCCCAGGTTCCCAGACCTTTATGTGGAAGCAGGACCTCATGCTAGAGAGATTGGCTTTGGTGCCTTTGTCACGGGCGTTCGCTGCCTTCGGTCCTAATGCCCACAGCAGTGTTTCCCGTCGTGACTCGCTCTGGACCATGTGCGTCTGTGTGCTCACTGACAGACGTTAGTGGCAGTATCTGCTTTGTTTCCTTACTGTGCCGCTGCCCGCTTTTTGTTGCGCTTCATTAAGTGATGCACTCAGGGCTCGTGCCCTGAGGTGAGAAAGACTGGCCAGTGCGCGGAGCCCTGCCTGGGGGCCGCACACACTGCTCTGCTCCTGATGTCTTGTTCCCTGGAGGGGGGAGGACGGAAGCCTTGCTCTAGAGCCAGGAGTTCCTTGCTTTTCACTAGCTCAGAAAGGGTGGAGGAAGGGTCCCTAGCAGCTGGGCTGTGGCACTGATCACAGTCCCTCTCCTGAAGGTGAAATTCATGAAAAGCAAGCCGGGGGCCGCCATGGTGGAGATGGCTGATGGCTATGCTGTGGACCGGGCCATTACTCACCTCAACAACAACTTCATGTTCGGGCAGAAGCTGAATGTCTGGTAGGTCCTTAGTCTCCTCGGGCTTGGGAGTGTTGGAGAGGAGCTGAGGGAAGAAGGGAAGTAGAATGGGGCCGCTCTGGAAAGCACCCAGCAGAGGAGCACGGGCGAGCCTGGGTTCTTATTCGGGCAGGAGTAGGGGGTGGTGGGTCGTGCCCCGGCGCACAGCTGAAGCGGTGGGGAAACTGTCGGTCTCGCCTGAGCTGTGGAGCAGAGCCCCCTGAGGCACACAGCATCTTCAGACAGGAGCCAGGCCGCCGTGGAGGGCTTGGGGTCTGACACAGAGCTCCCCTTCTCTGGTACAGTGTCTCCAAGCAACCAGCCATCATGCCCGGGCAGTCCTACGGGCTAGAAGACGGGTCGTGCAGTTACAAAGACTTCAGCGAATCCAGGAACAATCGGTTCTCTACCCCAGAGCAGGCAGCCAAGAACCGCATCCAGCACCCGAGCAACGTGCTGCACTTCTTCAACGCCCCTCTGGAGGTGACTGAGGAGAACTTCTTCGAGGTGGGTGCTGTGGAACTGGTCCCTCACCGCGCCATCTGAATGAGCCATGTGTTGTAGGCTTTTCTAGTACTTGTTGAGCCACAGCTCCTCCAGGCCCTGAGCTGGGTCCGGGGATGCAGCAGGAACCAGAACGGACAGGCTGAGAACAGCACCAAAGGCCTAGCCACGGTGGAGGTCGGCTGTCCTGTTTGCGTTGTTGACAGACTGGGGTGGCTGCTGTTTGCCGAAAAAGGTTTCTCCCAGTCTGGGTGAGAGAGTGGCGGTTATTAGAGTCCAGTGTCAAAGCATCCACGTAGTCGGGACCTTCCGTGCCTCGATAATAACAGAAGGGAGGCTCCTGTTCAGGTCTGGTCAGAGGAGACTGGGGCATTGAGTGGGAGGAGGGCTGACTGGCAGGGTTGGACTTCAGCCCTTGCTTGGGCCTGAGGTGTTGCTTGTCACTTTGGCAAACATTTGCTTAGTGCCAGTACACCCAGGTGGGAATTTTAAGAAAAAACAGTTTTTGCTGTAATGATGATAGTTAAAGGTAGTGGAAACAGTTAAGAGCAGTGTTTCTAAGCCTTTGTTGGGTCATGGGGGGGGGTGCCTTAGAGTATGTTGTGTGATCAAAGATCAGAAATCCCAGAAAAATGTCATTACTCTGTCACGAGCTGCTTGAATCCTGCCACGTGGTACCGCTGTTTCTGAATCCTTTCTGTGTCCTGCAGATCTGCGACGAGCTGGGAGTGAAACGGCCATCTTCGGTGAAAGTATTCTCAGGCAAAAGTGAGTGAACTGCTACCGCCTTCTTTCCCGGTTCCTTGGCTGTAGGCGGGTGGACCCGATTCCTGCTCAGGTCCGCCTGAAACAAACTTGGTGTTCTGATCAGGTGAACGCAGCTCCTCTGGGCTGCTGGAGTGGGAATCCAAGAGTGATGCCCTGGAGACTTTGGGCTTCCTGAATCATTACCAGATGAAAAACCCAAGTGAGTATCTGTGTGTCCTGTAGTCCTCACCCTTGTGGCCTGATGCTGGGCTGGCTTCAGGCCAGAGCCGGCCTCCCTGCCATCAACATAGGGCCCCAGAGATCGCTTCACTGGTGCCGACATGGGCAGGCGGGACCTGGTCACCAGGAGATTAGCCTGATGGTCCCTGTGGGAGGGAGATCCAGCCTGGCTGCTTGCCGCCGCCTGCTCTGCCAGCCTCAGGGTTCCTAAGACTCGTCCTCCAGGCACTGGTGTTCCGTGCGTCAGAAGCTGCCAGTAAACACTGAGCACTGTCTGTCGCACAGGCTGGCTCGGAGGGTACCCAGGAAAAGGGCTGATCTGGCCATCGGGGAACATCTGCCCACTTGCAACCTGGGCCAGCTGGGGAGCTGGGAATGGATTCCCCGTGGAATCGAAGGCGGGGGCGGGGAAGTCCCTTCAGTATTGGGCTTGATTGTAAGTCTCACGTTGGGCAGTGACTAGTTAGATCCCTGCAGCCGAACAGCAGAAATGGAGGAGGGGCCGGGTGGTCGGCACCTGCAGAGGAGGAGGGGTGCAGCCAAACCTGTCTTCTTTGCAGATGGTCCATATCCTTACACTCTGAAGTTGTGTTTCTCCACCGCTCAGCACGCCTCCTAATAGGTGATCCAGAAGAGTCCCATCTGAGCAGGAAAACGTTTCTCTTTCCTTTATGCTGTTTGTTTTGTTTTGTTTCTGGGTTTTGTTTTGTTTTTTTCCGTTTTCCTTTTTTTTTTTTTTTTTTTGGCAAAAGTTCCTGTATTCCTTTTTTTAAATGCTAGGTTAGTGGGCTTAACCATAACGGAAATGCTGGAAGTCTGGAGGGGGAGGGGAAGGGGACCTGATATCTCCCAAGATTAACGTTCACTTTTTAAGAAATTATTGTACGTGTGATTTTTTTTTTTTTTCCTGTTCATATATTTGTGCTGCCCATGTACTCTTGGCACATTTCAATAAAATTGTTTGGAAAATAAACATTGCGCTTACTACGATTCCAGGGTGTGTCTGTTTCCCTCCCACCTGGTCTCCTGCCTAAGAGCAGGCAGGCTGGGACACAGCTATGGGCCGTTGGGAGCTGCCGGCCCAGCCCAGGAATGCGGCAAGGAATTAAAAGGAATCTGGTGAGGAAAATCTGGGAGGGCTGGTGTCATTCTTCATGGGCCCTGCTCAAGGAAGCTAAATCTAGTTGGAGAGTCCTCTTTTAAGAAGTAAATGGTGTTGGGACGCCTGGGTGGCTTAGTGGGTTAAGCCGCTGCCTTCGGCTCAGGTCATGATCTCACGGTCCTGGGATCAAGTCCCGCATCGGACTCTCCGCTCAGCAGGGAGCCTGCTTCCCTCTCTCTCTGCCTGCTTCTCTACTTGTGATCTCTTTCTGTCAAATAAATAAATAAAAATCTTAAAAAAAAAAAAAAAAGAAGTAAATGGTGCTACAAATTTCAAGAGTTAAAAGAAAAAGAGCGCTTTCATCCTGCCAAGTAAGTACTTGGTTTTTATGAGATTGGAAAATAAAATCTCAGGTAAAAGTGAAGGTCTGCTCCCCAGTCCCTTTAACAGTTTTTGACGTCTTTCCCCACCCATGTAAATTGTTTTTTTTCTTTTAACAAAATGCTTTATGCTGTGCACTGTTCTGTATCATATCCCATACATAGCTTCCTTCCGCAGTATCTCATGGGGAATGTCATTTCCCTTTCCCCGGTCTTAAAAGTAAAATCTAGTTTCTTGGCTACTGTAAACAGTACTGCTATGCATGCAAATGCCTCAAGCCAACTTCCCTGATAACTGATCTGGAGGTAAATTCCTAGTAGTGGAATTGCTGAGTTAAAAGATAATTCAGGGTCGAGCGCCTGGGTGGCTCAGTGGGTTAAGCCGCTGCCTTCAGCTCAGGTCATGATCTCGGGGTACTGGGATCGAGTCCCGCATGGGGTTCTCTGCTCAGCGGGGAGCCTGTTTCCCTCTCTGCCTGCTTGTGATCTCTGCCTGTCAAATAAAATCTTTAAAAAATAATAATTCAGGGTGTCTGATGATTTGGGGCATCTGGTTAAGACACCAAGAAGCCTTGATCTCAAGTCTTGGTCTCAGGGTTGTGAGTTAAAGCCCAGTGTTGGGTTCCATGCTGGGGGGTTCCCTGGTGGCTCAGTCTCCCTTCAGCTCTGGTCGTGATCTCACAGTCTTGGGATCAGCCCTCTGTATCAGGCTACCTGCTTGGCAGGAAGCCGGCTTCTCCCTCTCCCATTGCCCCTGCTTGTGTTCCCTCTCCAGCCTGCTCCCTCTCACACACCCCCCCCACCTTGTGTTCCTTTCTCCCAGTGTCTGTCAAATAAAAAATTAAAAACCAAAAAACTTTACAATGTAATACTCTGCAATTGTGGTAGATGGAAACTTGTGTATATGGGGTGGGGCATGGGGACCTGTAGGTGGAAGGAGCCTGCTTTAAGAACCTTGACTCAGGCTGGAAAAAAGCAGCAGTCTGCTGCAAGAGAACAAGTGAGGACCGTTGACTGTGCCTTGTTCGTGCATGTGCACCTGAAAACTCACTGGGACACATGGCTGGCTCAGTCCGTGGAGCGGGTGATTTGAGCTCTGGGTTGTGAGTTTGATGTCCACATTGGGTGTAGAGAGATCTTTTTTTTTTTTTTTTTTTTTTTTTTAAGATTTTATTGATCGATTTGACAGAGACAGAGAGAGGGAACAGAAGCAGGGGGAGTGGGAGAGGGAGAAGCGGGCTTCCCACCAAGCAGGGAGCCCGATGTGGGGCTCCATCCCAGGTGGCTGGGATCATGACCTGAGCCAAAGGCAGACACTCAATGACTCAGCCACCCAGGCGGCCCTGGCGTAGAGATTTCTTAAGCTCAGTTTGTTAAGGGTCTGTCTTCTGCTTGGGTAATGATCCCAGCCAGGATCAAGCTCCTCATCAGGCTCTCTGCTCAGTGGGGAGTCTGCTTCTCCCTCTGCCCCTCACCCTGCTCTTGTGCTCTCTCTCTTTCTCTCAAATAAATAAATTTTTAAAAATCTTAGAAAAGGGGGCACCTGGGTGGCTCAGTGGGTTAAGCCTCTGCCTTCAGCTCAGATCATGATCTCAGGTTCCTGGGATTGAGCCCTGCATTGGGCTCTGCTCAGTGGGGAGCCTGCTCCCCACCTCCCCGCCCCTGCCTGTCTCTCTGCCTACTTATGATTTCTGTCAAATAAAATCTTAAAAAAAAAAAATCTTAGAAAAAACCCACTTGAATTTATTGTGAAGTTTTTGAACTCAGATTATTCACATCTGAAGTCACATGGCATGTATGGAATGAAGAAACTGCTTCACCAGGGTAAGTTTCAAACAACCTCTGGAAAGGAGAAACAAGAGTTGCCTTACAGCCATAAACCTCTGAATCCTCTAGGATTTGTTTTCAGGCCAGTCATGGGCGTAAGAAAATATTCCAATTTTTGCCTCCCAGCACCCAGTTTTCATCCCTTGTCAGCAGTTTTGAATCTCCTTCCAGATATCCTCTATGTATATACTATATTCTATGCACACACAGCCATATGTAACCATCTTTTTTACACCAACAGATCATGCTAAATGTACATCCTTCACTTCTCTTTGGGCACCTGGCTGTCTTAACTGGTAGAGAGTGTGACTTTGGATCTTGGGGTTGTGAGTTTGAGAAATTTAAAATTGTTCCTCTCGTGTGTTGGTGTCTGCACAGTGGCTTCAGAGCTTCCCATTGTATGGATAACTAAAAACAGCTCTCTGTCAATGTAAGTCACTGGGTCTTTTCCAGGAGGCCTCTGTTCACCTTGGTGCACTTCTCCCTGAAGAGCATACTTAAGCAATTTTATGGCACTTTCAATGCTCTTGGGTTAACTGGCTTTTTCCAACATAGTTTTATTTTTAAAAGAAATTATTTTAAGAACGTGAACTTCAGAGCCACAGAAATCCCTTCTTCAGCACCCCTGAAGCCCAGATAACCTTGAGCTAATGACTCCCTCCCCCAAGCTCCAGTTTCCTCTGGGCAAAATAAAATATAGTACGACCTCTTGGTGGTGTGAGAATTCAAACAGATTACACAGAGAGCGCTCAATGTTAGCTCCTCTATATTTTCATTGCCTTACAGGGGTAAACTCAGTACTGAAGAATTTTTTTCTTTTCCGTTAACAAGGTATAAGTGCATGTGACAAAATTGCAAGGTTGCAGTAATTCTGCCATTATATTTTTGAGCATTTCAGCTGTCTCCAATTTTTCCACCATTATAAAACAGCGCTGTGACGAAATGTCCCGCAGCAATAATGGGCACGTTCCTACTGGGGCAAAAGGCACAATGTTAAGCCGCGGTCTGCGGACCAGGAAGGGCATTTCCGGTTACCCTTAGTAAAGATGGCGGAAAGACGGGCGTCACCGCTATCAAGCTGCGGCGTCCGTGCCCTCGCCAAACATGGTGGCGTCGTGCCCGCCCCCTTGGCTTCTTCCTGTCTCTTGGGTTAGTCACCTTAGCTACTAGTTTGCGATGGCGGCATCCGTGGCGGTGTCTCGTTGTCTGCGGAGCCTGCTGATACGACGTGAGTCACCTCGACCTCTGGAAGTCCATTGCTCTGTAGTGCTGTCATAGCCACCTTAGGATGGGGAGGCCTGTCCCAGGACCCGGTCTGACCACCTTAACACTAGGGTGCATATGCTTCCAACCAAAGAACTCCCTAATTTTGTAAGCCTGTGTCTTACAGTTGGGTTGCTGACAGCTTAGTGTTCCCAGTGTGGGGTCAGCCCCATGATCAAGGGTCTGAAGGTGTCTTCACACTGAGGCCACTGATAAGTGCACTCCTAATCTGAAAGCTTATATCCCCCCTAACCTGAGATTTCCTAGGGACCTGCGTTCCCCAGTCTAACATCAGTGAGGGGAAATGTGTGTGCCTTCAGCTCTTGAAAGCACTGTGTCCCCTACCTGGGGTCATCAAAGGCTCTTTCCTCTGTCTCCCCAGGAGTGATGGCTCCCACCCCCCTAGGTCTCAGCCTTAGGCTTTGCCCCATGAGCTCCATTGCTCAAGATGAGACCTCCACAGCAGCCCCCAGAGATGCGCCAGACTACAACTATGAGTCCCTTCGGGTGACAGAGGCTCAGAAACACATCCTGCATGTGCAGCTAAACCGGCCTGAGAAGAGGAATGCCATGAACAAAGCCTTCTGGAGGTAGGGCCTGCAGATCACGGAGGACTGCCTGCAGGAGGAGGCAGGGGCTGAGAGAATGGGTAGGGGTGGAGTGTGGGGGGTAGGTGACACGAGGGCAGGGGATACCCTTCCAAAACACAGCCTTTCTCTTCTTGCCCCTCCCAGAGAGATGGTGGAGTGCTTCAACAAGATAGCACAAGACCCCGACTGTCGGGCTGTGGTGATCTCTGGTGCAGGAAAATTGTTCAGTGCAGGTACTGGGTACTCTCCACCCCCGCCTCTACTAGTCTCCCCCATTTCCTGGAAATAGAGCAATGCTTCTTAACTAGGGTTTCAACCAGCTTCTAACTTCCACTTTTATCTTTTTTTTTTTTTTTTTTAATTTAAAACATTTAAATACCAAAGTGCGTCCAACAGAACATTACAGGATGATGGACTTTAAAGTCTGGTCCATGGTCTTGGCCAAGGCCCTTAACCTCTCAGTCTGTTTTTTTGTTTTTTTGGTGTTTTTTTTTTTTAAAGATTTTATTTGTTTGAGATAGAGAAGGCACAGAGGAAGAGGGAGAAACAGCCTCTCTGGTGAGCAGAGAGCCCGAAGTGGGGCTCGATCATGGCCCGAGCCAAAGACAGATGCTTAACTGGCTGAGCCACCCAGGCGCCCCTGTTTTGTTTTGTTTTTAAATGTCACTAAAGTGGGGCGCCTGGGTGGCTCAGTGGGTTAAAGCCTCTACCTTCGGCTCAGGTCGTGATCTGAGGGTCCTGGGATGGAGCCCCACATCGGGCTCTCTGCTCAGCGGGGAGCCTGCTTTCCCCTTTCTCTCTACCTGCCTCTCTGCCTACTTGTGATCTCTGTCTGTCAAATAAATAAAATTTTAAAAAATAAATAAATAAAATAAATGTCACTAAAGTGTACTAAAATAACGTGCTTTCATATAATTACTCAACACGCACAAACTGATTTCCAGTTACATGACTGTTTGAACTTTTAATTGTCCCACAGATCTGTTCTTCAGACTGGATCATTTCCATTGACCACATTCACTGAATCCTTTGTCATCTCTATGCTGCTTGGAAGCCCATCTAGCGATTTTTAAAATTTCAGATACTGTAGCTTTTGTTTCTCAAATTTCCACTTGGTTCTTTTTTTGTATTTGCCATTTCTCTCCTGAAGTTCCATGGCTTGTTATGTATCACGAGCATATTTCTCTTTGCATCTTTGTTCTAACCACTGCTTTAAAACTTTTGCCTCCTGATTCCAACGTCTGGGTGACCTTGGGGTCAGTCTCGGTGCATTATCTTTTCTCTTGAAAGACTGAGCCTCATTCTTCTGTTTGTTTGCATTTGGAATAAATTTGGACTGTATCCCGGTTATTAGGATATGGAAAGATGCTGTGGAAACTCTGGGTCCTATGCTGTACCTCCAAAGAATGTTGAGTTTCCTGTTTTAGCAGCTTAGTTGGAATCAGTTGTTTTTGTGGTTTTTTTTTTAAGATTTTATTTATTTATTGGACAGAGATCACAAGCAGGCAGAGAGGCAGGCAGAGGGGAGGGGGGAGGGAAGCAGGCTCCTTGCTGAGCAGAGAGCCCAACGTGGGGCTTGATCCCAGGACCCTGGGATCATGACCCGACCCGAAGGCAGAGGCTCAACCCACTGAGCCACCCATACGCCACTTGAGTCAGTTTTTTGGTTTTTTTTTTTTAAGATTTTATTTACTTATTTGACAGAGAGAGAGATCTTCAAACACAACTTCCAGCCTCCTCTCAATCTAGAAATTTTAAAAACAGCCAACTTACAGGGCGCTTGGGTGGCACCGTCCATTAAGGGTCTGACTCTCGGTTTCAGCTCTGGTAGTGATCTCAGGGTCATAAGATTGAGTCCCATGTTGGGGCTCCAAGCTCAATACAGAGTCTGCTTGAGATTTCTTTCTGCCTCTCTCTTTGCCCTTGAGCTCATGCCCTTTCTCCACCCCCGCCCAAGATAAATAAATGAATCTTTTTTTCTTAAGATTTTCTTCATTTATTTGCAAGAGAGAGTGAGCAAGAGAGAGCATCAGCTGGGGGAGAGCCAGAGGGAGAGGACTCAGTGGTGACTGAGGCAGCCCCAGGCCCTGGCGTCATGGAGGTTGTCAGCCCAGTGGGGAAGACAGAGAGTAAACAATCTGTTTCTGGTTGTTTCCCCTGTTAACTTCTTTACGTGTCCCGTGTTTACTTTCTTTTTTTAAAGATTTTATTTATTTATTTCACAGACAGAGATCACAAGTACACAGAGAGGCAGGCAGAGAGAGGGGGGAAGCAGGCTCCCCACTGAGCAAAGAGCCTGATGTGGGGCTCGATCCCAGGACCCTGGGATCATAACCTGAGCTGAAGGCAGAGGCTTTAACCCACTGAGCCCCCCATGTTTACTTTCTACCCCCTCTCCATTCTCCTTTTGTTGATTTTGTTCCTTTGGGCCAGAAACACTCCAGTGCTAGCCCCTTTCTGAGTGCCAGTGACCTAGAAAACAGGCAAGTGGGCCCTGGTTCTCGGCCCTCATCCTCATGGCACTTATGCCTGAGAAGCGAAAGATGGGGTTACAATGGTGGCGGTGCCAGGCCTGGGGCCCTCACCTTTCTAGCTCCCAGCTGACCATAGCTGTCTGGTTCCATTTCCAGCAGCAAGGCTCTCAAGGCCAGAAAGAAGAAACTCAATGTAATTAGTAGTTCCAACGATAGAACGGAACCATTAATTAAGGAAAAAAAAAAAAAGAGGGAAGTAGCCCACAGTTATTTAATATCTGCAGAGTGTCTGGACATGGTTCACATATTAATTAATTCTCCCCGGATCCCTTCCAGACAAGTGCAATTATCATCCCCTATTTTATGTGTGAAGAAACTTGCCCGGTTCTCACAGATGGGAAATGGCAGAGCTGAGATTTTTTTTTTTTTTTGGTGAGAGAGAGAGAATGCTTGTGAGAACAGAAGCAGAACAGAGGGAGTGAGAGAGAATCTCAAGCAGACTCCCCACTGAGCACAGAGCCCAGTGTGGGGCTCGATCTCACTACCCTGAGATCATGACCTGAGCTGAAATCAAGAGTCAGATGCTTAACCTACTGAGCCCCCCAAGTGCCCCTGAAACGTGTAGGACTTTTGTTGATGTAGCTGTTACTATTTAGAATAGTGACTAACGGGACTAGGATTATGAATGAGATCTGGAGTATTTAGAGGTTCCCAGGGGAGCCAGATGGGGGACTTTTTTTTTCTTTATTTATTTGAGAGAGATGGAGAAAAAGTGCACAAGCATGGGGAGCAGCGGGCAGAGGGCGAAGCAGACTCCCTGCTGAGCAAGGAGCCTAATGTGGGGCTCAATCCCAGGACCCTGAGATCATGACCTGAGCCGAACAAAAGCAGAGAGATGCTTAAGTGATGAAGCCACCTGAAGTGAGCAGTTCTTACCTGGGAGAGAGGACACCTAGGACCACAGTCTGGTCCCTTATCTCAAGGGGTTGCAAAAGCTGGGTGTGTGCAGGGATGGGTAGGGTGGGTAAACCGGAAAAGCCAGTGAAAGGAGGTGTCACAAGGTGCCTCGCTGGGTTCTGGGAGCCCCACCACCACCGTGGGTTCCACTGAGTCACACAGGCTTCACAAACGTGCTGTGGAAGCTGGCAGATGCTGGTGGGCAGATCCGGGTGGTTCTGGCCTCCGTTGAAATGGGGCGCATAGCAACAGTAACTGTGACGCCAGGACATGACAGGCACGGAGAGAAGGGCCTCTGGGGCTCTGTCTCCTCCAGTCCTTGCATCTCCATCGGCTCTCAGGAGGGTTTTGCCCTCATTTTCTGGAGAAGAAACTCAAGGCCCAGAGGATGAAGTGGTCTGGCCAAGGTCACACAGAGGAGTTCTGTCTTACCGATATTTACTTCATTGAAATTCAGCTCTACCCTGAGCCAGAATTCCTCAGGTCTCTCTTACTTAAACAAGCTGTGGAGGCCGGGGAGCCCCAGAAGACTGGGGTGTGGCCACATATGGGAATGGTTTTTCAGGTTTGCCAGATAGCATTGTTCAGAGGCAAAAGGATAACAATGATTAACCCCAGGAGGAAGAAGATGATGGATGATTCTGCTCAGAACCCTCTCATAGCAAGATCTCCCTCAGAGTAAAAGCCAAAGTCCACCCCCTGGAACATGAGGCCCCACACGGTCTGCCTGGTCATCTAGGTCCCCGCCTCCTCCGTGTTCCTCACACGGACTAGGGGCATTCCTACCACAGGGCCTTTGCACTGGCTCTTCCTGACATTTGGAACTCTCTGATCCCAGATATCCCTATAGCTCCCTCCCTCTCCTTCTTCAGATCTTTACTCAAAACTCACTTTTTCAGGTGTGCCTGAGTGGCTCAGTCAGTTAAGCATCCAACTCTCAGATTTGGCTTAGGTCATGATCTTAGGGTTGTGAGATGGGGGCCCCCTCATCAGGCACCATGCTAAGTATGGAGCCTGCTTAAGATTCTCTCCCTCTCCTTCTGCCCCTCTACCTCTCCCATCCCACCCACCCCTGCTCATGCACACACTCTCTCTTTAAAAAAAGTCACTTTTTCAGGGAGATGGCCCCTGACCACCCCATTTATTTATTTATTTTTAAGATTGATTTGTTTATTTTAGAGAGAGAGCAAGGAGGAGGGGCAGAAGGAGAGACAGTCCCAAGCAGATTCCATGCTCAGCACCCAGCCCAGCCCAGGGTGGAATCATAAGACCCTTAGATCTTGACCTGAGCCGAAACCATGAGTCAGTCCCTCAACTGCCTGAGCCCCCCAAATGCCCTCCTGACCACCCCATTTAATACCACAACAGCCATCGCTACACCTACACACCCCAACACACTCCACTCCCTGCTGTAATTTTCTTCCAGCACTTGTCACCACCAGACAAACACTAGGCTCTGTTTAGGCACTGGGGATGCAGTAGTGGACAGAGAGCCAGAACTCCACTCTGATGATTAGGAATGAGACCTGGAGCATTTAGAGGTATGGAGAGAGAGCACATGTTTAGAGATATTTAGAGCACATAGAGAGAGCTCACATTCTAGAGGGGGAGACAGGCACTAAATGAGTTAAGCACATTATATGATAAGGAGAGGGCAGTGACCAAGATAAACACAGAGGGAGATAGAGGGTGATGGGGCTGCTCCTCAGCCGTGGTAGCCTGAGTGGGCCTCCCCAAGGAGGTGACCTTTGAGCTGTGGCCTGATGGATCAGTCTTCTTCTTTTTTTTTTTTAAGATTTTATTTATTTATTTATTTATTTATTTGACAGAGAGAGAGAGCACAAGCAGGTGGGGAGGGGTGGGGGGAGAGGGAAAAGCAGACTCCCCACTGAGCAGGGAGCCTGATGCAGGGCTTGAACCCAGGACCCTGAGATCATGACCTGAGCTGAAGGCAGACGCTTAAGCTGAAGGCAGCCCCCCAGGTGCCCCTGGAGTCAGTCTTCTGACCACTACTGGGGGAGGGACTGTTCTAGGCAGAGAGCTGTAGGTAGAAAAACAAAGCCCTGGGAAGGGACTGTGTGGTCGTGTTGGCACAAAAGTTGGAAGCCTGTGTGCCCAAAGCAATAGTCTGGGAATGGTGTTCATGAGGGCTGGTAAGGTTTTGGCACACATCTTGTATCTTCTTCCAAGTGAGTGAGATGGGAGGGAAGAGAAGGAGGCCCTGACGTGCTCACCAGTTTGTTTGCCTGCATATGGGGACCAGTCAGGGCAGGGCTGGGAGCAGGGAGACCACGGGAAACTATTTCAGCCAGAGTACAGATTCCTGGAGAATGATTCGTGGAGGAAAGGTTAGATTTGAGATCGTCTTGCAGTTGGAGCCCACAGAAATTGCTCCATCTCCAGTCTTCCTGACTAAATGTTACCACCACGGACTCATGCCCAGACACTTGTCTCCTCTGCCGCCTGGTGTGATGGTGAAAAGCATGACCTCTGGAGCCAGTGCATGGTTCTGGGCTTAAAGTCCCAGTGCCAGTGCTCCCAAGCCAGTGTGACCTTATTGAGCAAGTAACTTAAGTGTCACATGCCTCAGTTTACCCCCAGTAAAATGGAGATAGTAATAGGACCCACCTCATAGGCCTGTTGGGAGGATAAAGTGAGTAATGACCCTGTAAATGTTAGCTTTTGTTGATTTCACACCCCATATGCTATCCCTTGCTAGATCCTGCGTGAGCACCCTTCTCCACTGTGGTGGTTTGGGGGTTCGAATCTGCTAAGTCTGAGTTCTGACCTCTAATTGGGGCAATGAGGGCGGCAGGGGAAGGGGGTGCCTGGGAGGCTATGTGAACCTCCTCATGCCTCCCCACCAGGTATCGACCTTATGGACATGGCTTCGGAAATCCTACAGCCCCAAGATGACGTAGCCCGCACCAGCTGGTACCTCCGTAGCCTCATCAGCAAATACCAAGAGACCTTCAGTGTCATCGAGAAGGTTCTCTGGGGGACTATTGGGGCACACACCCCCCCGAACCCTGTCCATCCTTCCTGGACCAGCTCTGACCCCACCCTTCCTGCCCCCTCTTGCAGTGTCCAAAGCCCGTGATCGCCGCCATCCATGGGGCCTGCGTTGGTGCAGGTGAGTCTGAGCAACCCACCACCCATCCAGGCACCTGGTGTAGCTGGGTGCCTGTTGGCTGGCTGCTGCCTGTCCGACTCAGCCAGGGACCTCCAGCCTCAGATCAGCTGCTAGTTAAACCCTGCCCAGAGGCACAACCCCATCTTCTGGGAGGAGGGGCTGGTCCTTGTGGTTGGTCAATGCCCCTGACCTCCCCCTTGCAGGCGTGGACCTCATCACTGCTTGTGACATCCGGTACTGTGTCCAGGATGCTTTCTTCCAGGTGAAGGTGAGCCCTCCTCCTGCGCTCCTTCCTCAGATCCTGCTTAGAGGTGGGCGATGCGTGGCAGGTCGGGGGGAGTAGAGCTGCAAAAGAACAGGTTAAGGGGGTGGGGGTGAGAGTGAATGTGAGAAGCAAGGGCCTCATGGAAGAGTTAGTCAGAATTGAGCCTTAAAAAGTAACACTTTGGGGGTGCCTGTGGGGGGCTCAGTTGGTTAAGCATCCAACTTGATTTTGGCTCAGGGTCATGAGATCGAGCCATGCATCGGGCTCCACATTCAGTGGGGGGAGTCTGCTTGGGATTCTCCCTCTCCCCGTGCCATTCCCCCTGCTCTCTCTCTCTCTCAAATAAATAAATACATCTTAAAAAAAAAAAAAAGGCACTTTGGCCATGAAGGAAGGGAAGGGGAGGCCGTGCAGTCCACGTGGGGTTTGGAGTGAGTAAAGGTATGGGGGTGAGGAGGAAGTTGGGGTTGCTGCTGGGATCAGTGATGGGGAGGACCCAAGGCAGGATGGAGCCTGTAGAGGCAGTGGGGGTCAGACAGGGAGGGCTGCAGGGCTTCCCTCAGGAGATGTGACTGACCTCAAGGAGTTGGGAAGGCAGAGGAATTGGGAGGTGGGCTGTGTTCTGGGCTGAAGGATGACAACGAAATGGGGTGTTTGAGGGGCAGTCTCTGAGGTGGGAGTGGGGTCGCTGCAGGAGATGCTAGATTTCATTGGCACTGAGGTTGCATGGTGGGAGGCAGTATTAGGCACAAACTGAATCCTGACATCATGGCTCCTCCCAGGAGGTGGACATAGGTTTGGCGGCTGACGTAGGAACGCTGCAGAGACTGCCCAAAGTCATCGGAAACCAGAGGTGGGTGGAGGAGCCGGGGAGGGGACTGCAGCGCATCTCCTGGATCCAGGATGACTGCGGTCCCCTGACCCGCCCTTCCCTCTTGCAGCCTGGTCAACGAGCTGGCCTTCACTTGCCGCAAGATGATGGCTGATGAGGCCCTGGGCAGTGGGCTGGTCAGGTAGGAGACGCGGCCTGTGCTGTTCAGAGTTCAGGGGTAACCTGGGCTGGGCTTTTTGGGTCCGGGTGTACCCTCACGGGATTACATGGGGGCTGACTTTATCTGGGTGGTCAACTCTTCAAGCTGCAGTCCAGTGCCCTGCTCTGATTGGCTCATTTCACTGGGCGAAATCACTGCTTTCTGCTGTGATTGGCCACTTACTCATGGCGGGTGGTGAGACTCCTTGGCAGACGGCCGCCTCCCCGCTCTCCCCCACGACGGATTCCCTTCATCCGCAGCCGGGTGTTCCCAGACGAGGTGCGGATGCTTGATGCGGCCTTCGCCCTGGCGGCTGAGATTTCCACCAAGAGCCCCGTGGCGGTACAGAGCACCAAGATCAACCTGGTCTACTCCCGCAACCATTCGGTGGCCGAGGGCCTCAATTACATGGTAAGGCTTTGCCACCAGCCAATCACAGCCCTTCTCTGGTGCCAGAGCGGCCAATCAGGGCCCAGAAACCCTCTGCAAGCCTTGTCCTCTGATTGGTGCGCTGCTTTCTCTTCTCTGTTTTTCATTGGCCCAGTCCCAACCTTTCCCCGCCCCTGCCATTGCTCTCCATTCTCTTCATCCAGGCCACCTGGAATATGAGCATGCTGCAAACCCAGGACATCGTTAAGTCTGTCCAGGCTGCAGTGGAGAAGCAGGAACTGAAGAACGTCACCTTCTCCAAGCTCTGAGAGCCACCGAGGCCCAGGGTCTGGCTGCCTCCCACCTCACTCCCATTTCCTCATCCCCAGAGAAGGAGAGTTAGTAAAGATGGTCGCTGGTGCCTTCTCCCTCGATCTCCCAGTTTCTAACCTAACTCTGATTTCCTCATGCCCAGGGCCTTATCTTCACCCGAACAATAAAGCAACTTAATGAACCCGGTGTCTTCATTGAAAAGAGCAGAGGCAGAAAGGAGCTGCGACGTCCTTGGGGCGGGGCCGGGGGGGGGGGGGTCCCAGGACCGCAGCTGCACAGAAGGTTGGGGATGGAGATTTGACCAATGAGCACCGGAGCCGTGCAGGCGACGCCCATTCAGAGCTGGCGGTGGACGGGTCAGGGCCCATAAAAAGTCTGGCAGCTGCCTCCTGGCCGGAAGGCTCCAGATGGTCTTCCTGCCTGCCCCAGGCGTAAGGGCGGTGTTCACCCTGCCTGGCACCCACTCACTGCACAGCCTGGTGGGAGCTGACGCCCGAGTCTGGCTAGAGTTCCGCTGCTACCCAGTCTTGGGCCAACTGCCTCATTTCTTTTTCTTTTCTTTTTTAAATAGGCTCCAGGCTCAAGGTGGGGCTTGAACTCACCACCCTGAGATTAAGGGGTCACGTGCTCTACCAGTTGAGCCAGCCAGGCACCCCTGCTTCATGTCTTTAAACTTCAGGTTTTCATGTCCATCTATAATCCGAACCTCCTGGGCTTATGTTTGGAATGAGTGCAAGAGGCCAAGGATTAATTTAGTGCCTTCTGTACGCCAAGTCCTGTTCTGAGCATTTATTATCTTAGTGCTTCCTTTCCAGGCCTCTATGAGGTTGATACTACTAGAATCCCCATTTTTCAGAAGGGCAAATGGGGAAATTGAGGCTAAGGTACTGAGCTAAGACGAAACAGCCAGGAAGTGGTCGAGGCAATATTTGAACCCAGAACCTCTGGCTCCAGAAATGATGACCTAAACCACTATACCTACAATCTAATGTACGTGGATTGGGCATGTAGTGGGCATGCAATAAGTGTAAGCCCTTTCCCAGTTCCTAGGGCTGTCCAGAGCACCTGTCCCTCCCTGCTTTCACTTCCTTCCTTTGCCCATCTGTCATGGGCCACTCCTGCAGCCTTGCCCTGCCCAGCCCTCCTGGTCGTACCCTCCCTCTGTTAACAAAGGCCTGGGCAGGATTTTATGGGCTCTGATAAGGCCCTGGCAGGGCCAAAGTTCACTAGCACTAACTCTTTGCAGAAGGACCTAAAGTGTAGCCCCCTCCCCACAGCCGCCCTCACCTCCCAGCATAGCCGAGAGGATCTGGGTTCTAACTGGTGGCCAGGGAGGCTAGCAACAGAAGGGACACAAGCGGCTGCCCTAGAAAAATATGTGAGCCTCGGATGCCCAGAAGAGGAACCCATGGACCCTTCCCTGCCAGCCACTCCCTGTCCCTCAGGTATAAGAGCCGCCACTGCCTCCCATCTGCTGACATTGCCCGCCGCCGCATCTCTTCCTGGACGAGCCTACAGCCCAGCCTCTCAAGATGGCCTATGTCCCTGCACCTGGCTACCAGCCCACTTACAATCCGGTAAGATGGTGACCCAGGACCCAACCATGGATCCCAGCTTAGCTCCACCCTGAACCTCACACACCAATTTACTCTCACCCTGATCCTGAGAAGCCCCACCCCCACCCTGGGGTCTCACTTAGCCAATACTCACCCCGAAGCCTGACTTGCTCCCATCCTGACCCTTGCGCTATTTATGTGCATCCCTGACTCTTGGCCATCTTCATCTTCACGCTGACCCTTCACCCCTGGCGTCTTCTCCTCGATAATAAGAGTTGGGGGCTCCTCAATGAGGGGGAAAGGCTCACCAGTCCCTTTTCACAGACTCTGCCCTACAACAAGCCCATCCCGGGTGGTCTCAGTGTGGGAATGTCTGTGTACATCCAAGGAGTGGCCGCTGAGCACATGAAGAGGTAAGGCGCTCCCCCCACTCCAGACAAGGCAGGGGCGGGGGCCACAAAGAGGGGCTCCCATCCCTAATGCAGGAGGCCTTCTTCCCTTCCTCCACTCTACTGGGGGATGGCAGCTCTGGGCCACTGTACCTAGTGGCCAAAGACCAGCCTGAGCCTGGGACATCCAGGGCTTGGTGACCAGGAGCAGGGGAGCTTGGGGGCTGGGGGTGGGGGGGGAAGGGCAGTCAGGGAGATCACCACCAGAAGCAGCCCAAGAGTTGGGATGTCAGATTGGAAATGATGGGTGTGATAGCACGAATTCAGATCAGAGCTCAGAGCCGGCCAGTTGTGTGACTGTGCAATTGCGTGAGTGGGAAAACCTCTCTGTGCTTTCTTTTCCCATATGTAAGATGGCACTGTTTCAGGGATTCAATGTGTAAAACATGTAGAACTGGAAAGTAAGCATTAAAATTAAGTCTTAGCATTTTTTTATGGCCTTAAGGTGGTGATGACAATTGAACTGACCTCAAGGCACTGTTGAGGTTTTTGTTTTGTTTTCTTTTCTTTTTTCTTGCTTTTTTTTTTTTAAGATTTTATTTATTTATTTGAGAGAGAAAGATAGAGAGAGCACAAGCAGCGGGGAGGGGCAGTGGGAGAGGGAGAAGCAGACTCCCTGTGGAACAGGGAGCCTGATTCAGGGCTCAATCCTAGAACCCCAGGATCACGATCTGAGCCACAGGCGTACACTTAACGGACTGAGCCACCCAGGCTTCCTCTGGCACTGCCATTTCTTTATTCATTGTTTTTTTTGCTTACTTAGGGCCCACTATGTGCCCAGCCCCTGGGGACAGAGCAGTCACCAGGGCAAAGCTCTCTGCCCACATGGAGTTGACAACCTAGTAGAGAGGAGAGATGAAAGATAAAAATCAAATAGACAGGGTCCGGTGGTGCTAAGTGCTATGGAGACAAATAAATAGGGCAAGGAGATGGGGAATGGATGCAGGCAAGGTAGGGGTGTAGCACTGTCCCTTTAAATAGGGTAGACCGGGGGTACCTGGGTGGCTCAGTGGGTTGAGCCTCTGCCCTTGGCTCTGATCGTGATCTCGGGGTCCTGGGATGGAGCCCCGCATCCAGCTCTCTGCTCAGTGGGGAGCCTGCTTCCTCCTCTCTCTGCCTGCCTCTGCCTACTCGTGATCTCTGTCAAATGAATAATAAATAAAATCTTTTTAAAATAAATAAATAAATAAGGTAGACCGCGAAGGCCTCTCTGGGAAGCAAACACTTCAGCAAAGACCCAGGGGAGGGGAGGGGAGGGGAAGGAGTCTGGGAGTAGAGGCTGGTAGCAAGAACAGCCAGTGCAAAGGCCCTGAGGCAGGTGTGTATTTACCCAGTTAGAATAACTTCAGGGTTGCTGGCTTTAGGGGGAGGCATGGGTGGTGCTCAGATTTGGCTGTTCCTTAGGTCCCTCTGGCTACAAGTGGGGAGTGGCCTGCGGCTCAGGGTGGCAGCAGAGTGACCTGACCAGATACCTGTAGGGTTCCTAGGACCGCGTCTGGCCCATGGTGAATAGGGAAATGCAGGAGTCCCAGTTGCCAAGTTGGGAGAGGCTGGGGTGCAGTGGCCTGATAAGGAAAGGGAGAGAGGGAAAGTGTTGCAGAAGAAATATGCCTCCCGGACTACAGGAGCACGGCCCACCCCCTCCTCTCTTGCATCAACAAGGCCTAAGTGTGTTGCCCCTATTTTCCTGGTCCTCCCACCCCGGCTCCCACCCAGTTCAGAGACCTGTTCAGGGACCTTGGAACACCATAGATCAGAGAGGGCTTCCGGAGGAGGGCCCCATGCACAGGCAGATGGGGCCAGGGGCATAGCCCTTCCTGTCCCGCCAGGTTCTACGTGAACTTCGTGGCAGGGCCTTACGCGGGAGCGGACATTGCCTTTCACTTCAATCCCCGCTTTGATGGCTGGGACAAGGTGGTCTTCAACTCGCAGCAGGGCGGCAAGTGGGGCAGCGAGGAGAAGAAAAGGAGCATGCCCTTCCGCAAGGGCGCGGCCTTCGAGCTGGTGTTCATGGTCCTGGCGGAGCACTACAAGGTCCGAGCTCGGGGTCGGGGCCTCCCCTCCTCCCTCCTTCCTCCTTTTCTTCCATCTGTCCCTCCTCCTCCTCCTGCCGCCCCTCCCTGCCTCTCTCAGGTTCCCTTCTTCCCTGCCCCTCTCCCCTTCCTTCTTCCCTTTCCTCACCTTTCCTAACTCACTTTTTTCTTTTTCTTCTTTCCTGCCTATTAAAACATTTTTCTCCTTAAAAAAATTATTTTTCCTCTTGTTTCTCATTCTTCTTCGTCCACGGCAGACAGCCTTCTAACGTTTCATGTGTCTCACCTTGTTCCTCCGTGTTTTTGCAAAATGCGTATTTTTGCTATTTTTTAAAAAGAGTTTATTTATTTGAGAGAGAGAGTGCGCATGCGCTGCAGGGAGGGGCAGAGGGAGAAGCAGGATCCCCGCTGAGCAAGGACCAGATGGGGGACTGAAACCGATGACCCTGGGATCCTGACCTTAGTCAGTCACCCAGGCACCCCTGTTTTTGCTATTTTTTTCTTTTCTTTTCTTTTCTTTTCTTTTAATTTTATTTATTTATTTGACAGAGAGAGAGAGAGAATGGGAGGAGGAACGGAGGGAGAAACAGACTCCCTGCTGAGCAAGGAGCCCCACGCGGGACTCCATCCTACCACCCCCCCGGGTTCATGATCTGAGCCCAAGGCTGATGCTTAATGGACTGAGCCACCCAGGCGTCCCCATTTTTGCTATTTCTTCTGGCGAACTCTGAACACAAACAGAAGGAAGCGAGGGGACAGTCACCCCCTGATCTCCTTGGCCAGCTCCGGTGGTCATGAACTCCCTGTCCCTCTGCCATCATCCTGCCTCACATTTCCCCTCTCAGAGGATTTAAGAGCAAATCCCAGATATCATATCAGGTTATTGATAAATCTCTCGCTTTTCAGGAGCACTGTCGTGATGCCATTAGCACACAGAAAACACTGAGCATTCTTGGAGCGCCTGGGTGGCTCAGTGGGTTACGTCTCTGCCTTTGGCTCAGGTCATGATCTCAGGGTCCTGGGAACAAGCCCAGCATTGGGCTCTCTGCTCAGCGGGGAGCCTGTTTCCCCCTCTGCCTCTCTGCCTACTTGTGATCTCTCTCTCTCTCTCTCTCTCTGTCAAATAAGTAAATAAATAAAAATCTTTAAAACACCGAGCCTTCTTCCTCAGCGTCCCCATATCCAGTCAGCAGTCCGGTCATCTCATAAATACTTTAATATTTGTTGCTTTCTACACTGGGAATCCGGCTGCAGATAAGGCCCAACGTTGTGATCAATTACTGTTCTGCAAGCACTTTTTTAAAAAAAGATTTTATTTATTTGACAGAGAGATCACAAGTGGGCAGAGAGGGAGACAGAGAGAGAGGAGGAAGCAGGCTTCCCGCTGAGCAGAGAGCCTGATGCGGGGCTTGATCCCAGGACCCTGAGACCACGACCTGAGCCGAAGCCAGAGGCTTAAACCACTGAGCCACCCAGGTGCCTCTGCAAGCATATTTTTAATGTGTGATTGAAGTGTGACCAGAGTACAGAAGAGCGTGGGCCATGTGTACCCAGCTCGCTGGTTCTTTGCACAGAGAACACACCCCTGGAACCAGCATCTAAGTCTAGAAACAAGAGCCTTCCAGCCCCAGAAGCCCTTTCCTGTCCCTTCCTGTCCCCTTGTCCCCAGGGTTGGCCTTTATCCTGACTTCTCCCTGCTTGAATCTGTTTCTGTGTCTTTATTTTATTATTATTATTAATTTTATTTTACTTTCTTAAGTAGGCTCCACACCCAGTGTGGAGTCCAGATAGGGCTTGAACAACTCTGAGATTGAGACGTGAGCTGAGAGGTGTCTGGGTGGCTCAGTTGGTTAAGCATCCGTCTTTAGCTCAGATTGTAATCCCAGCGTCTTGGAACCAAGCCCCACAGGGCGCTCCCTGCTCAGCGGGGAGTCTGCTTCTCCCTCTCCTCTGCCCCTGCCCATGCTTTCTCTCACTCCCTCTCTCTCTCTTTCGTGCACATAAATAAATAAAATCTTAAAAAAAAAAAAAAAGATATGATTAGGCAAGTCTCTAAAGAGGATTTCCAGGGGCGCCTGGGTGGCTCAGTGGGTTGAGTCTCTGCCTTCGGCTCAGGTCATGGTCTCAGGGTCCTGGGATGGAGCCCTGCGTAGGGCTCTCTGCTCAGCGGGGAGCCTGCTCCCCCCCCCTCCCCCGCCTGCCTCTCTGCCTACTTGAGATCTCTCTCTGTCAAATAAATAAATAAATCTTAAAAAAGAATAAAACAAAATAAAGAGGATTTCCAGAACACCTTTGACATGCCTGGCTGGGTTTTAATGTTCCCAACAATCCTGGAGCTGGCCTCCATGTTACAGGTGGGGAAACAGAGGTGCAGGGAGGTGAAGTGACTTCCCTGAGGTCAGACAACCCACATGTCAGAGCTAGACTCAGCTCAAACTCATTTGGTGCCCAAACCAGGACTCCGACTTGATCCTCTCCCAACCACTACCCTGACTAAATTCTCTGTTCTCTTCCGTCTGCCTGCCCATCTGTGAGCTGACTTTTGACCCTGGCTTGGCCTCTCACCTGTGGACTCCAGTATTCCCGACTCTGTGGCTCCCCAGGTCCCCTCCAAGACCAAAGTGCAAGTGAAAATGATCGCTGTTCCCTACCTCCTGTGTCTGCCTTGCCAAAGTCATGGCTGCTGACTCTGACCTTACCCCTGCCCTCAAGGTGGTGGTAAATGGAAATCCCTTCTACCAGTTTGGGCACCGGGTCCCTCTACAGATGGTCACACACCTCCAAGTGGACGGGGACCTGGAGCTTCAATCCATCAACTTCATTGGCGGCAACCCGCCTCCAGGCCAGGTGCGTGATGGCTCCCTCTCTTACGCACACGCTTCCTTCCTTAATCCAGTCCCACGTTCCTCTGTGTCCAGAACTCCTGCTCTGTGCTGGCCCCTTTGCTGGCTGGGCCGCAGACCGCCTAGGCGCCCTACTCCGTCCACTGGAAAGACAGACTATTCACCAGATGGCGTTGGCTGCATGTGGTTAGGGCTGGGGCGGTGGGCAGATGGAGAGGGGGATTGGTCTGGGGACAGACTGGAGGTTTGAAAGAGTGCAAGGGAAGGGCTTCCTGGAGGAGGAGGAAGCATGGAAGCTGAGTCAGAAAGTCGAGATAAGAAGGGACAAAAGCCACAGGAACTGCCTGCCGGCAAGTTCCTGAGCAGCCGCCTAACTTGGCTAGTCACGGAGAATCTCACTTCCAGTTGCAATGAGCTGCTGGTCCACACCCTCAGGAAGAGCCTTCCAGAGAAAGGCACACAACAGCAACTGCTGGGGACCAGCCCACACTCCCCTGGAAATGACCGAGAGTGGAAACACATCCGGCCACCTAGAATCCCCACTCCCAGGGCCACGGTGAACAAAAGGCCACCAAAACAGCCACAGAGCCCTCAGAGAAGCCCAAACTCCAGACTCCCACCATGGCCTTCTGATGGGGGCGCTGCACTCCCTGACCTGTAAGGCCCCCCATCCTCCACGCTCCGATGATCCTCAGGCCCACTGGACAGATGTGGGAACTGAGGCACAGACAGCTTCAATAACTGGCCACAGTCACGGATCTGGGAAGTGACAGAGCCACGAATTAAATGCAGGCGGGGGAGGGAGGGGAGGTTCTGTGCGGTGCGGGGTGGGGGCGGGGGGTCCTTCTGTCCCCGGATGAGGGAACGATGAAAATGTCTTCACCCGTGAGATGGCCATGGGCCTGCGGGTGTTCATTTTACTGTCATCCCTCATCCCCACATTTGAACAAGAAAAACGACAATAAGGCTATTTGGGAAGTCCCTTTGGAATCGCTGACTTAAAATGGAAGCCAAGGCAGAAAGGAGTTCATTGAAAAGAGGAGGAAACAGAGAGAACGAGTGGATATAAGTTATGGGGGGGGGGGTGTTTCTGGCCCACACCTGTCACGATGGTCTTACCATCGTGAGACCAAGAGAGAGACAGAGACAGAGACAGGGAGAGGCAGAGAAACAGAAACAGAGACACACGCAGACTGAGAGAGCCTGAGGCCAACCTGGGAGAGAGGCAGGACTCCTCACCGCCCCAGCGCTGGGCACCGAGAGTAAAGGGCAAATCCTGACCAGGGGTGAGATGAGCGGGGGGTATCAGTGGTGTGGGCTGGGAAGATGTTCTGAGGAGCCTACGCTTTGTGGAAGCTTCCAGGCTGGGGTGGATGAGGGCTCCTGGGCAGGACGAAGTGGGATAAGGGAGGCAAATAGAATTTACCAGGCCTGCCCTAAAGGGCCAAAGTGACTGTCCCTGCTCACTGGAGTTCCCCAAGCACAGCAGGTTCCTCTCCATTCATAAGCCACCTGGTGCTCCTCTTTGACCCCAGAGTTCCCTCGGACGGGGGTGGTGGGGCTGCCCTGGGCAGACATCCTTGACACCCTCCTGGCCCCAGTCAGGGGTCTCCCTCATAGCCAGCCTCCCTTCACACATTGCCTCTGTGTCCACAGATACTCATGGGAACTCCAGCGTACCCAGTAAGCGCCTGCTGATGGGCAGTGGGTTTCTCTTCTTGGTGGGGTTTGGTGATGTGAGGAGGTCTTGGGGCAGCTGAAGGACCCCCAGTCCCCTTCACCATCCTTGCCTTCCATCTGTCTGTGTAGGGTCCTGGATATATGCACCAACAGCCAAGTCAGCTGCCTGTAAGTGGGAAGGTTGTGGGGCCATTTGCAGGGGGGGTGGGTGGAGAGAAGTAGAGGGGTGTCAGTCATACCCATCCAGTACCCAGAGACATGCCTGCATGTAGTCAGTGTGCCGTAAATATTTGTGGAACGTCATAGAATAATCTCTCCCCTTCCTCACTTCACAGACCATGGAAGGACCGCCAATCTTCAACCCGGTAAAGTGTCCTGTGGGAGTTTCGGCCTCTGTGGTGGGCAGTTTGTGGGGAAGCAGGTGGTGGGTAGGGGGCCCTGACCCCTGGTGGCCCCGAGAGCGTGGGAAATCGAGTGGGCAGAAGGTGTTGGGTTGGGAGGTAGGGAGAGGGTGGAATTGGTGGCCAGAGTGGGGAGGGGATGGGGGCTGGGGACACTTCCTGGGAGTGGGCACCCCTCTCTGTAAATCTGTCCCTGCCTGGCTTCTGGTTACCTGAGAGATGATAGGACCTCATGGTCTCCTCCCACAGCCTGTGCCATTTAGGAAGAACTTGCAAGGAGGGCTTACAGCCCGAAGAACCATCATAATCAAGGGTTCCATACCCCCCATGGGCAAGAGGTATACAACTAGACTGCGGTGGGAATCCTCAGTCCCCTTCCTCCCTCAGACCCAGGAGTTGGGACTGCGGTCCCCTCCTCCCTTGGAGAACCAGGCACTGGCCCCCATCTGACTCCTGCCTCCTTCCCTCTCTGCCTTCAGCTTTGTCATCAACTTCATGGTGGGATCCTCAGGGGACCTGGCTCTGCACATTAACCCTCGCCTGACTGAGGGTCTCGTGGTTCGGAACAGCTGTCTGAACGGTTCCTGGGGATCCGAGGACAAGAAGATCTCCTACAACCCCTTTGGTCCTGGGCAATTCTTTGATGTGAGTCTGGGGTCCCCTTCCTACCACCCCCCTTCCCTCCAAAGCTTCTGCCCTGGTCCCAGCCTCAAGCCTGCCTTCTCCCTGCAGCTGTCCATCCGCTGTGGCCTGGATCGTTTCAAGGTTTATGCCAATGGCCAGCACCTCTTCGACTTTTCCCATCGCCTTTCGGCCTTCCAGGATGTGGACGTGCTGGAGATCCAGGGTGACATCACCTTGTCCTATGTCCAAGTCTGATCTATTCTCCGGGGCCATAACCCTTGGGAACACAGAGGAAAAGATCCCACAGGACTCCCTTCTAAGCCCTAATAAAATGCCTGTGGGTGTCTCATGAGTGTCCATGACTCCATTCACCTCCCTCACTGTTCCTTGCTCCCTTGATTCAATCATACACCGTCCGTTCATCCATCTCAACATCCATCAGTCTTTCCAAACATCCATCCATCTAAACATCCAACCAGGGGCACCTGGCCAGCTTGGTTGGTGGAGCATGCAACCCTTGATCTCATGGTTGTGAATTTGAGCCCCACGTTGGGTGTAGAGATTACTTTAAATTTTTTTTAATCTACAATATAAAAAATTGTTAAAAAATGAACATTCGTGGGCGCCTGGGTGGCTCAGTGGGTTAAAGCCTCTGCCTTCGGCTCAGGTCATGATCCCAGGGTCCTGGGATCGAGCCCCGCACCGGGCTTTTTGCTTGGCAGGGAGCCTGCTTCCCTTCCTCCCTCTCTGCCTGCCTCTCTGCCTACTTGTGATATGTCTGTCAAATAAATAAATATCTTAAAAATAAATAAATAAAATCTTTAAAAATAAATAAAGTTGACTTGATAACATGTATATTGTAATTCCTAGAATGACTACTTAAAAAACAGCTTTCAGGGGCACTTGGGTGGCTCAGTGGGTTGGGGCCTCTGCCTTCGGCTCAGGTCATGATCCCAGGATCCTGGGATCGCTCTCTGCTCGGCAGGGAGCCTGCTTCCTCCTCTCTCTCTGCCTGCCTCTCTGCCTGATTGTAATCTCTGTCTGTCAAATAAATAAATAAAATCTTTAAAAAAAAAAAAAGCAGCTTTCAAAAAATGCTGCTAAAGCCCTTTCTGGCGTTCAAGATGTCGAAGCGAGGACATGGTGGGTCCTCCAGTGCGAAATTCCGGATTTCCCTAGGTCTTCCGGTGGGCGCCGTGATCAACTGTGCTGACAACACAGGAGCCAAAAATCTGTATATCATCTCTGTGAAGGGGATCAAGGGACGATTGAACAGACTTCCTGTTGCGGGTGTGGGTGACATGGTGATGGCCACAGTGAAGAAAGGCAAACCAGAGCTCAGAAAGAAGGTACATCCAGCAGTGGTAATTCGACAACAAAAGTCATACTGGAGAAAAGATTGTGTGTTTCTCTATTTTGAAGATAATGCGGGGGTCATAGTAAACAATAAAGGTGAAATGAAAGGGTCTGCTATCACAGGACCAGTCCTAAAGGAGTGTGCAGACTTGTGGCCCAGGATTGCATCCAATGCTGGCAGCACTGCATGATTCTTTGGTGTAATTGTTTAAAAAAAAATTAAAAATTATTTGCTCCCGGAAAAAAAAAAATGCTGCTAAAAAAAAATTAGTAGAGGAATTTGAACAACTCGTTAAAAATTATTTAGCACAAAAGAAGGTGGTGAAGGGCACCTGGGTGGCTCAGTTGGTTAAGCAACTGCCTTCGGCTCAGGTCACGGTCCCTGAGTCCCGGAATCGAGTCCTGCATCGGGCTCCCAGCTCCATGGGGAGTCTGCTTCTCCCTCTGACCTTCTTGCCTCTCATGCTCTCTCTCACTGTTTCTCTCTCAAATAAATAAATAAAATCTTTAAAAAAAAAAAAAGGTGGTGAAGAATTAACAGAAAGTAAAAACAAATAGCAAACAAGGTAGCCAGAAAGGCAATTATATCAATGATTACATCAAGTGTAAATGAAATAAACCTTCCAGTCAAAAGGCATAGACTGCTGTCATGGTCAGCCACGGAGGTGGCTTCTAATGGTGTTCACACCCTTCTGAACTCCCCTCCCAACCTGGGCTGGTGTGTGTGTGACTGAGAATATGGCAGAAAGTTAGGCTCTAAGAGACCCTTCCGCTCCTCTCACTCCTGGATTGCTCCTCTAGGAGGAGTCAGGCGCTCCTCGAACAGTCTGTTCCACATGTAATCGCCCATATGACCAGAAACTGGAACTGTTGCCAACAGCCGTGTGTGTGTGTGTGTGTGTGTGTGTGTGTGTGTGTGTGTGTGTGTCTGTGCGCACGCTCGCATGCGCCACCCCAGAAGAGGCTGCCCCGGTCCAAGTCAAGCCTTCAGCACAGAGGTTGCAAACCTTTTCTGTAGTGGTCCCCTGGTGAGTATGTTAGGCATTGGGGATGATCTGGTACCTGCCACAGCTGATGAACTCCACTGACGAAGGACAAAAGCAGCCATTAGGCAGGACGGAAATGCAAGAGCCTGGCTGTGTTCCCATAAAACCTGAGTTATAGGGGTACCTGGATGGCTCAGTGGGTTAAAAAGCCTCTGCCTTCGGCTCAGGTCATGATCCCAGGGTCCTGGGATCAAGCCCTGCATCGGGCTCTCTGCTCAGCGGGGAGCCTGCTTCCTCCTTTCTCTGCCTGCCTCTCTGCCTACTTGTGATCTCTGTCAAATAAATAAATAAAATCTTTAAAAAAAAACACAAAAAAACCTGAGTTATGGATGTTGAGATTTGAATTCCATATAATTTTTAGTGTGAGGAAATATTCTCCTTTTTATTGTTTTCAGCTATTTAAAAATGGACAACCTATTCTTAGCCTGGGAGCCCTACTCAACCGGGCAATGGGTTTGGCCACAGCCAAGAGTTTATGAAATTTTCTTTCTTTCTTTCT